>NC_044387.1:97252396-97901304 GCF_006542625.1 Nomascus leucogenys
TTTTAACTTTTATATTAGTGTTACAAGTGATTTACACATCAGCATTACAGTATTATTCTGAATTTAACTATGTATTTCCCTTTACCAATAAATTTTATACTTGTACATGTTTTCATGTTGTCACTTACTGTCCCTTCATTTCAACTCAAAGAACTCCCTTTAGCACTTCTTGTAAGGCAGAGCTCTTCGTGATGAACTCCCTCACCCATTGTTTTCTGGGATTATCTTTATCTGCTCTTCATTTCTAAAGGGCAGCTTTGCTGGGTATAGTGTTATTGGTTAGCTTATTCTTGAAAGGTTTTTTTCTTTCAGCACTTTGAATACATCACCCCACTGTCTCCTGGCTTGCAAGGTTTCTGTTGAGAAGTCCACTCATAGTCTAATGAAGATACCCTAGTATAAGTCTCTTTTTGCTTGCTATTTCAAGATTCTCTCTGAGTTTTTGAAAATTTGATCATAATGTGTAGCTGAGAATTTTTCTTTGAGTTGATATTTCCTGGGATCCTTTGAGCTTCATGAATCTGGACATCCATATTCCAGGCCCCTCTTGTTGAAAACTGGGAAGTTTTCAACCAGTAGTTCTTTAAATAAGCTTTCTGTTCCTTTGTTTTTTTATTCTCATTCTAGGATTATTATAATTTGTATATTTGTTAGCTTGAGGGGGTCCATAGGTATCATATGCTTTCTTTACTATTTTATATTCTTTTTTCTTTTTGTTACTTTAACTGGTCAATTTCATATGACCTGTCTTCAAGTTTAATAATCTTTTCTTCTACATAATCAGGCCTGCTGTCATAGTTCTCAATTGATTTTTTCAGTTCTGTCATTGTATTTTTCAGCTCCAAGATTTTTGTTTGGTTCTTTTTTAAGGTATCTACCCTGTTTTTTAACTTTTCATTTTGTTCATGCCTTGTTTTCCTAAGTTTATTTAGTTGTCTTTCTATGTTTTATTGCATCTCATTGAGTCACTTTGAGATGACTATTTTGTATTCTTGTTCAGGCAGTTTATAAGTATTCATTTCTTTGGGGTCAGTTACTGAAGCTTTATCATCAGGTTGTCATGTTTCCTGATTCTTCATTATCCATGTATACTTGTGCTGGTGTCTGCGTGTTTGAAGAAGTAAGTACCTCTTCCAGTCAGTCTTTAAGACTGGATTAGGCAGATGAAGAGCTTCTCCTGTTGAGTTCCAAGCTGATTAGACTGCCTCCAGAATTACAGTTGAGTGGGAGTGAAGCTGGGCCATGTGGCTACTGCTTGGTCCACATGGAATTCATGGTTGATGAACCTATTACCAGGGGCTTGAATGGGTATGGATCTTGTCTGGTCTCTCAATGGACTGGACTGCCTCAAGGCCCTTGATCAATAGATCTGGGATGAGGGTACACTTCAGGATCCACAGTCAGTGGACCTGTCACCAGGCACATGGACACGTATGACTTTGTCCAAATCCCTGGGAGAGCTGCCATTTGGTGTGTCCTTGGGAAGGCAGTACTTGCCCTGGACTTCATCTGAGAGGAGCTAGAGACTGCTTCAGGGCCCGCAGCTGAGACCAAGGCCACAACTGAGAGGAGCCGGAGCTGAATTTCAGGGCTGTTTTAAGATTCACAGTAGGACTGAGGAGTACAGCAGGCCTCCCTGCAGAAGCACAGTTGGGTATAATTCCCTTTGGATATCTGTGCAGGCTGAACTGGTCTCAAACTGCAGCTGGCAGGGATTGGAGCCAAATTATAGGGCCTTTTCAAAATATGCTACTTGACTGAGGCTGGCTAACCTACCTATAGGGGCATGGGTGTATATGTTTCTCAGTGGGTCCCTGGGCAGGCAGGACTGCTCTCAGACCATAGCTGAGAGGGGCCAGAACTGAGTTAGAAGGTCCTTTTAGGGTCCACAACTGGGAACAGGGTTGACAGGCTTGTTACCTGAGGCATGTGTGGGTTCTTTGGTGGATGGTTCTGGTGGTAGAACCAAAGCCATATGGACAGACCCATTTCTGAGTCTGGTGAGCCCACTGACTAGGTGGGGTCTGCCCTCTTGAAATAGCCCTCCTAGTTATTGGGCTCCGTTGGGGTTTCACAATCTTGAACCTGCAATTTTTATGACATCACTTTCTTTTCCTTCTTAAACTCAAGATTATTTTCATTTGAATTAAACATGGCAAAGTGTTTAAATTCCTGGTGGTGTTAGGCCACAGGATGCTATATATTTGCTATCTGTGTGGTCCCAGTTGGTGTAATAAAAGTGGTAAGAGCTGGTAAAGGGTTAGTGCTCTACTTTTTTTGATGCATCAAGATGCACTTCCAATTCCCAGATTTACACAAATGCTCCAATTTTAGACAGACCTGTGCTGTTTAACATGGTAGTCAGTAGGTACAGGAGAACACTGAGCACTGAAATGTGGCTAGTCCGAATTTAAGATGTGCTGTAAGTGTAAAATACCCAAAAGATTTTGAAGACAAAAAATTATATAGAATATCTCAGTAACATTTTTATATTGATTATATATGTCAAAATGATCACATTTGGCATATATTCAGCAAAATAGGATACATTATTAAGATTAATTTCACCTGATTCTTTTTACTTTTTAATGTAGCTGCTAAAAAACTTAAAACTTCATATGTGACTTGAATTTGGCTTGCATTGTATTTCTTTTTTCCCTTTTTTTTTTTTTTTTTCTGAGATGAAGTCTTGAACTGTCGCCCAGGCTTGAGTGCACTGGCATGATCTCAGCTCACTGCAACCTCCACCTCCCGGGTTCAAGCAATTCTCCTGCCCCAGCCTCCCAAGTAGCTGGATTTACAGGTGCCCATCACCACGCCCAGCTAATTTTTTGTATTTTTAGTAGAGATGGGGTTTCACTATGTTGGCCAGGCTGGTCTCAAACTCCTGACCTCGTGATCAGCCTGCCTTGGCTTCCCAAAGTGCTGGGATTAGAGACGTGAGCCACTGCACCCAGCTTGCATTGTATTTCTATTGAATAGTGTTGCTTTAGCCCTTGGCAAGAATGGGACTAAATCAATTCCATATTAGCCTGGGACCATATTTTGTTTGATCATTTTTATTAACTCATACTACAGCTCTGTCACTTTATTTTTATGGAAGAATTTTACCATTGGTCACTGTAGATAGTGACCATGACTACCTTACTTCCACTAGTGTGATTTTTCTTTTTTAAAAAAACTAAAAAGATACGTATTTTTACTATTTTAACCCTCTATTTTTTTTTTTTGAAGTAGAGTCTCACTTTGTTGTCCAGGCATGAGTTCAGTGGCATGATCACGTCTCACTGCAACCTCAACCACCCAGGCTCAAGCAATCCCCTACTCAAGCCTCTTCAGTAGGTGGGACTACAGGTATGCACCACTATGCCCAGCTAAGTTTTAAATTTTTTGTAGAGATAGGGTCTTTTTATGTTGTCCAGTGTGGTCTTGAACTCCTGGGCTTAAGCGATCCTCCCCCATCAACCTCCCAAATTGCTGGGATTATGGGCATGATCCACTGTGCCCAGCCTTTGTTTTCTTAGGGCATATACAATACACACATACACACACAACACAACACACACACCCCTTTCCAATAAGTTATAGTAGAGAAGAGAAAAAAAACAAAGAAACATAATAACCAATGCCAGAAATTTCTGGTGACTATAGATTTCTCTTTCTTTCAATTCATTCTAATTGGTCGTAGAATATTTTTATCGAGAAATTTAATCATGACCTGAGTTTGTTTTATAACAAAGATTAGTAGAAATGACATCTTTAGAAAACATCTCTTTATTCATATTTTTCCCTGTAACATACATTGCTTGAATAGGATACATATTCAAAATGTTTTCTGTTTCTGCATAGTAAAGTCTAAGAAAAGTGCTGGGAAATATATCCACCTTAGAAATCAATAAAAGATGGATACCTTTTTCAAATATGTACAATATATTCTGTCTTGTAAAGTTTTTTAAGACTATGTGAATAAAAAGGAATCATCTACTGGAAAACTTTAGCATAGTGCCAAAGTGCCTGATGGCATAGAAAGCACTTGAAAAAATTAAAAAATACATATCTTTCCTCAAAGTTTTTTATTTCTACATTTATCCATATCTGCTTTTTGATGTCAGGAAACTCTCTGCAATTCTCTCACTCTGCTTTTTTCTGGTTAATTTTTTTTCCTTACTCTCACACCGAAGTACAAGCACACATTTGATCTTTGTGATAAACAGTCTCCCTTAATTCTAGCCCTAAGCTCAGAGTTTCATGTTCCTATTCTCTGATGTGAGTTGTCCCTTAATAATGTGTCATAGTAACCACGAATATTTGTGTAATTAGCTTTTTAGAAGGAACACAAAAATCAAACATGATCTAGAAAATTTGTGTTGTTATGCTTTGTAATGGCTAGAAAATGTTGTTTGGATGGCTGCAAATTGCATGATAAACTTTCAATCATTTTTTAATTGTTTAAAAAAAAACGCAGCAGGTTTTAACATGTGATTTTTGAACAGGATATAAATTACATCAGTCACATTAACAAATGACCATATGGTCAGGACTTCAGAAGAACCAGACAGGAGCCAAAGACCCCCAGGCAGAGTGGCATAAAGGAAATCAGAGTTTGAATCTCAGAGTTATTTAACAACTTCTGTATCTTATTATATGGTAAATTTGACAGACTTGATAAGACACACTGACTTTCCTACATACTTAAGAAGTGAGTCCAGGCTGATGCATAGATACAGAGAAATAGCAGAAATTAAGACCAAGTTGAACAAGAAACAATTGGCATCAGAAAATATGGGTAGGGCCAATACAAAGATAGAGTTGGAGAAAGTGTTTGTGGGTATTGAACATTTTTTGTGGTTTTTGTCCAAGATGGCTGAGTAGGAACAGCTCTGGTCTGCAGCTCCCAGTGAGATCGATGGAGAAGGCTGGTGATTTCTGCATTGGGACTGGTTGGACAGTGGGTGTAGCCCACGGAGAGTGAACCGAAGCAGGGCTGGGTGTCACCTCACCCGGGAAGTGCAAAGGGTCAAGGGATTTCTCTCTCCTAGCCATGTGAGGCCATGACAGACTGTACCTGGGAAAATGGGACACTTTCACCCAAATACTATGCTTTTCCCATGGTCTTAGCAACTGGCAGACCAGGAGATATCCTCCTGTGCCTGGCTCAGTGGGTTCCATGCCCACGGAGCCTTGCTCACTGCTAGCACAGCAGTCTGAGATTGACGTGCAAGGCTGCAGCTGGGTGGGGGGAGGGGCGTCCACTATTGCTGAGGCTTGAGTAGGTAAACAAAGCAGCCCAGCCTGGAAGCTTGAACTAGGCAGAGCCCAGCACAGCTCAGCAAGGCCTACTGCCTCTATAGACTCCACTGCTGTGGGCAGGGCATAGCTGAACAAAAGGCAGCAGAAACTTCTGCAGATTTAAACATCCTTGTCTGACAGCTTGGAAGACAGCAGTGGTTCTCCCAGTACAGCATTTAAGCTCTGAGAACAGGCAGACTGCCTCCTCAAGTGGGTCCCTGACCCCATGTAGCCTAACTGGGAGATACCTCCCAGTAGGGGCTGACAGACACCTCATACAGGAGGGTTTCCCTCTGGGACAAAGCTTCCAGAGGAAGGGTCGGGCAACAATATTTGCTGTTCTGCAATATTTGCTGTTCTGCAGCCTCCACTGGTGATACCTGGGCAAACAGGGTCTGCAGTGGACCTCCAGCAAACTCCAACAGACCTGCAGCTCAGGGACCTGAATGTTAGAAGGAAAACTAACAAACAGAAAGGAATAGCATCAGCATCAACATCAACAAAAAGGACATCCACACCAAAACTCCATCTGTAGGTCACGAACATCAAAGACCAAAGGTAGATAAAACCACAAAGATGGGGAGAAACCAGAGCAGAAAAGTTGAAAATTCAAAAAACCAGAGCACCTCTTCTCCAAAGGATTGCAGCTCCTCACCAGCAATGGAACAAAGCTGGATGGAGAATGACTGACGAGTTGACAGAAGTAGGCTTCAGAAGGTCGGTAATAATAAAATTCTCCAAGCTAAATGAGCATGTTCTAATCCATCATAGGGAAGCTAAAAGCCTTGAAGAAAGGTCAGACAAATGGCTAACTAGAATAAACAGTGTAAAGAAGACTTTAAATAACCTCATGGAGCTGAAAACCGTGGCACGAGAACTTCGTGATGCATGCATAAACTTCAATAGCTGATTCAATCAAGTGTAAGAAAGCATATCAGTGATTGAAGATCAAATTAATGAAATAAAGGGAGAAGACAAGTTTAGATTAAAAAAGAGTAAAAAGAAATGAACAAACCCTCCAAGAAATATGTGACTTTGTGAAAAGACCAAATCTACATTAGATTGGTATACCTGAAAGTGACAAGGAGAATGGAACCAAGTTGGAAAACATTCTTCAGAATATTATTGAGGAGAACTTCCCCAACCTAGCAAGGCAGACCAACATTCAAATTCAGGAAATACAGAGAACACCACAAAGATACTCCTCAAGAAGAGCAATTCCAAGACACATAATTGTCAGATTCACCAAGGTTAAAATGAAGGAAAAAATGTTAAGGGCAGCCAGAGAGAAAGGTCAGGTTACCCACAAAGGGAAGCCTATCAGACTAACAGCAGATCTCTCAGCAGAAACTCTACAAGCCAGAAGAGAGTGGGGACCAATATTCAACATTCTTAAAGAAAAGAATTGTTAACCCAGAATTTCACATCCAGTCAAACTAAGTTTCATAAGTGAAGGAGAAATAAAATCCTTTACAGACAAGCAAATGCTGAGATATTTTGTCACCACCAGGCCTGCCTTACAAGAGTTCCTGAAGGAAGCATTAAACATGGAAAGGAACAACCGGTACCAGCCACTGCAAAAACATGCCAATTGGTAAAGACCATCGATGCTATGAAGAAACTGCATCAATTAATGGGCAAAATAAACAGCTGACGTCATAATGACAGGATCAAATTCACACATAACAATATTAACCTTAGATGTAAATGGGCTAAATGCCGCAATTAAAAGACACAGACTGGCAAATTGGATAAAGAATCAAGACCCATCAGTGTGCCATATTCAGGAGACCCATCTCACATGCAGAGACACACATACACTCAAAATAAAGGGATGGAGGAAGATCTACCAAGCAAACGGAAAGCAAAAAAAAGCAGGGGTTGCAATCCTAGTGTCTGGTAAAATAGACTTAAAACTGACAAAGATCAAAAGAGACAAGGCCATTACATAATGGTAAAAGGATCAATTCAACAAGGAGAGCTAACTATCCTAAAAATATATGCACCCAATACAGGAGCACCCAGATTCATAAAGCAAGTCTTTAGAGACCTACAAAGAGACTTAGACTCCTACAGAATAATAATGGGAGACTTTAACACCCCACTGTCAATATTAGACAGATCAATGAGACAGAAGGTTAACAAGGATATCCAGGACTTGAACACAGCTCTGCACCAAGCAGACCTAATAGACATCTACAGAACTCTCCACTCAAAGTCAACAGAATATACCTTCTTCTCAGCACCACATCGCACTTATTTTAAAATTGATCACATAATTGGAAGTAAAGCACTCCTCAGCAAATGTAAAAGAACAGAAATCACAATAAACTGTCTCTCAGACCACAGTGCAATCAAACTAAAACTCAAGATTAAGAAACTCACTGAAAACCCTGAAAACCACACAACTACATGGAAACTGAACAACCTGCTCCTGAATGACTACTGGATAAATAACAAAATGAAGGCAGAAATAAATATGTTTTTTGAAACCAATGAGAAAAACACAACATACCAGAATCTCTGGGACACATATAAAGCAGTGTTACGGGGGAAATTTATAGCACTAAATGCCCACAAGAGAAAGCAAGAAAGATCTAAAATCGATACCCTAACATCAAAATTAAAAGAACTAGGGAAGCAAGAGCAAATACATTCAAAAGCTAGCAGAAGGCAAGAAATAACTAAGATCAGAGCAGAACTGAAGGAGATAGAGACATCAAAAACCATTCAAAAAATCAATGAATCCAGGAGCTGGTTGTTTTAAAAGATCAGCAAAATTGATAGACTGCTAGCAAGACTAATAAAGAAGAAAAGAGAGAAGAATCAAATAGATGCAATAAAAAATGATAAAGAGGACATCACCATCAATCCTATAGAAATACAAACTACCATCAGAGAATACTATAAACACCTCTACGCAAATAAACTAGAAAATCTAGAAGAAATGGATAAATTCCTGGACACGTACACCCTCCCAAGACTAAACCAGGAAGAAGTTGAATCTCTGAATAGACCAATAACAAGTTCTGAAATTGAGGCAATAATAATAGTCTACCAACCAAAAAAAGTCCATGACCAGACAGATTCACAGCCGAATTCTACCAGAGGTACAAAGAAGAGCTGGTACCATTCCTTCTGAAATTATTCCAACCAATAGAAAAAGAGGGAATCCTCCCTAACTCATTTTATGAGGCCAGAATCATCCTGACACCAAAGCCTGGCAGAGACACAACAAAAAAAGAGAATTTTAGACCAATATCCTTGATGAACATTGATGTGAAAATCCTCAATAAAATACTGGCAAACTGAATCCAGCAGCACAACAAAAAGCTTATCCATCACGATCAAGTTGGCTTCATCCTTGGATGCAAAGCTGGTTTGACATATGCAAATCAATAAATACAATCCATCACATAAACAAATCCAACAACAAAAGCCACATTATTATCTCAATAGATGCAGAAAAGGCCTTCGATAAAATTCAACAGCGCTTCATGCTAAAAACTCTCAATAAACTAGGTATTGATGGAATGTATCTCAAAATAATAAGAGCTATTTATGACAAACCCATGGCCAATATCACACTGAATGGTCAAAAACTGGAAGCATTCCCTTTGAAAACTGGCACAAGACAAGGATGCCCTCTCTCACCACTCCTATTCAACATAGTGTTGGAAGTTCTGACCAGAACAATCAGGCAAGAGAAAGAAATAAAGCATATTCAATTAGGAAAAGAGAAAGTCAAATTGTCCCTGTTTGCAGATGACATGATTGTATATTTAGAAAACCCCATCGTCTCAGCCCAAAATCTCCTTAAACTGATAAGTAACTTCAGCAAAGTCTCAGGATACAAAATCAATGTGTGAAAATCACAAGCACACAAGCATTCCTATACACCAATAACAGACAAACAGAAAGTCAAATCATGAGTGAACTCCCATTCACAATTGCTACAAAGAGAATAAAATACCTAGGAATCCAACTTACAAGGGATGTGAAGGACCTCTTCAAGGAGAACTACAAACCAATGCTCAATGAAATAAAAGAGGACACAAACAAATGGAAGAACATTCCATGCTCATGGATAGGAAGAATCAATATCATGAATATGGCCGTACTGCCCAAGGTAATTTATAGATTCAATGCCATCTCCATCAAGCTACCAATTACTCTCTTCACAGAATTGGAAAAAACTACTTTAAAATTCATGTGGGACCAAAAAAGAGCCCACATTGCCAAGACAATCCTAAGCCAAAAGAATAAAGCTGGAGGCATCACGCTATCTGATTTCAAAGTATACTACAAGGCTACAGTAACCAATACAGCATGGTACTGGTACCAAAAAATATATATAGACCAATGGAACAGAACAGAGTCCACAGAAATAACACCACACATCTACAACCATCTGATCTTTGACAAACCTGACAAAAGCAAGCAATGAGGAAAAGATTCCCTATTTAATAAATGGTGCTGGGAAAACTGGCTAGCCATATGTAGAAAGCTGAAACTGCATCCCTTCCTTACATCTTATACAAAAATTAATTCAAGATGGATTAAAGACTTAAATGTTAGACCTAAAACCATAAAACTCTAAAAGAAAACCTAGGCAATTCCATTCAGGACATAGGCATGGGCAAGGACATCATGACTAAAACACCAAAAGCAATGGCAACAAAAGCCAAAATTGACGAATGGGATCTAATTAAACTAAAGAGCTTCTGCACAGCAAAAGAAACTACCATCGGAGGGAACAGTCAACCTACAGAATGGGAGGAAATTTTTGCAATCTACTCATCTGAGAAAGGGCTAAGAATCTACAAAGAACTTAAACAAATTTACAAGAAAAAAACAAACAACTTCATCGAAATGTGGGCAAAGGATACGAACAGACACATCTCAAAAGAAGACATTTATGCAGTCAAAAGACACATGAAAAAGTGCTCATCATCTGACTGGTCTTCAGAGAAATGCAAATCAAAACCACAATGAGATACCATCTCATGCCAGTTAGAATGGTGATCATTAAAAAGTCAGGAAATAGCAGATGCTGGAGAGGATGTGGAGAAATAGGAATGCTTTTACACTGTGGATTGGAGTGTAAATTAGTTCAAGCATTGTGGAAGACAGTGTTGTGATTCCTGAAGGATCTACAACTAGAAATATCATTTGACCCAGCAATGTCATTAGTGGGTATACACCCAAAGGATTATAAATCATGCTGCTATAAAGACACATGCACACGTATGTTTATTGTGGCACTACTCACAATAGCAGAGACTTGGAACCAACCCAAATGTCCATCAATGATAGACTGGATTAAGAAAATGTGGCACATATACACCATGGAATACTATGCAGTCATAAAAAAGGATCAGTTCATGTCCTTTGCGGAGACATGGATGAAGCTGGAAACCATCATTCTCAGCAAACTATCACAAGGACAGAAAACCAAACACTGCATATTCTCACTCATAGGTGGGAATTGAACAATGACAACACTTGGACACAGGGCGGGGAACATCACACACCAGGACTTGTCAGGGGGTGGGAGGCTCAGGGAGGGATAGCATTAGGAGAAATACCTAATATAAATGAAGAGTTGATGGGTGCAGCAAACCAACATGTCACTTGTATACCTATGTAACAAACCTGCATGTTGTGCACATATACCCTAGAACTTAATGCATAACAAAGAGAAGGAAAGAGAGAGAGAGAGAAAGGAAAGAAAGAAACAGAGAGAAAGAAAGAGAGAGAGAGAGAGAGAAAGACAGAAAGAAAGACAGAAAGAAAGACAGAAAGAAAGACAGAAAGAAAGAAAGAAAGAAAGAAAGAAAGAAAGAAAGAAAGAAAGACAGACAGACAGACAGAAAGACAGAGAGACAGACGGAAAGAAAGAAAGAAAGAGAAAGAAAGAAAGAAAGAAAGAAAGAAAGAAAGAAAGAAAGAAAGAAAGAAAGAAAGAAAGAAAGAAAGAAAGAAAGAAAGAAAAGGAAAAAGAGAGAAAGAGAGAAGAAAGAAAGAATTTTTTGTTGATTGGTACTTCATTATACAACATCACACCTTAAATTTTAGTTTTTTTGGTGTTCTTTATGGCTTCTCAGAATATACTAGATTTCTCATTGTTCAACTTAGAAATAATGTATGTGTACATGTATTCCATATCACACACATTCCCAGCTCTATATTAATCCTAGTTAGCGCTCAAAATAGTGCCAATCTGACATGCCTAGACATATTACTCTTTCCTCAATCTTATGCCATAAATATATGCATTCTTAACTGCTCGATGCTTTGGGAATTTTCTATGAGGACTCAACTCTGTGAAGTTTCTCAAAGCATTCCACAGATGAGAAACTGTCCAGTATTAGAGGCATATATTTCAATTTGATTACTGTTTACCAAATGCTCACAGGAGCCTGGCTTTGTATGAGAACGTATTGCAGATGCCCCCCACACTGCTGTGTATCATGTGTCTTTACCAAGCTTCAGGCACCAGGGGCTAGACAGACTTAGAAATTGTTCCTTATCAATTAGTCAAAGTGACTGTGAAGGCATTTTTATAATTTTGGTTCCTTACAACTTGATTCTTATAATGTTATGCCTTAAATTAAGAAGTATTTTTTCATAGGATAAAGTTGAAAATATGGCTCTAGATTATTTTTATATGCTTTCATGTGCTTAAATTATAATATTACTTTATTTTTATTTTAGGCAATTATTTTAAAATAATATTTTGCTTATTCAAAATAGACAAGTTTGAATTTGAAACATAACACAATAAATTAGAGAACTGTAATGGTGTCAAGCACCAAAAACATAATGAAAAAATTTGTCAAGACAAGTTATTCTTTAGACTATCAATTAGTTACATTCTTGATGTGTCTTCATTTTATTAATATCCTAGAAGTATTTTTATTTTAGTGATATAGAAAAAAATATAAACTTGCTTTTACCTAACTTCATTAGGAATACCTGTGACACTTGAGCTGGTATTTAAGAATATATTATTAAAAATAATTTTACCTCGTTCTTTTCACTTTTTAATGTAGCTGCTAAAAAACTTAAAACTTTATATGTGGTTTTGAATTTGGCTTGCATTATATTTCTATTGAACAATGTTGCTTTAGCCATTGGCAAAAATGAGACTAAATCAACTCCATATTAGCCAGCGATTATAATTAGTTTGACTATTTTTATTAACTCATACTACTACAGTCCTGTCACTTTATTTTTATGACCAATTTTGCCATTGGTCATTGTAGATAGTGAACATGGCTACATTACTTCCACTAGTGTAATTTCTTTTTCTTTGTTTTTAAACTAAATTTTTTTTTAACTATTTTAATCCTCTTTTTTTTTTTTTTTTTTTTTTTTTGAGACAGAGTCTCACTTTATGGTCCAGGCATGAGGTAGTGGCATGATCATGGCTCACCGCAACCTCACCTGCCCAGGCTCAAGCAATCCTCCTGCCTTGATCTCCTGAGTAGCTGGGACTACCAGTATGGACCACGATGCATAAATGACTAAAAGCTAAGTCATTTTCTACAAGTAACCCTTGCAAAGCAGTTTGGAAAATTATTCAGTAATGAAATTTCATTGGACCTACAGACATTTGTTTTAGCTACATTCACCTTTACTTCGACCATTTAACAACTGCCCTTCCCAGTCATCTATCATCTAACTAATCTTTCTTACAAGAGGATCAAACAACAGTTGATTCCTATCACATTTCTCAGTTTTTCTTCCATCAACTTGTGTGTATACTCAGAGAAAACATTATTTGGGCCGGGCGCGGTGCCTCACGCCTGTAATCCCAGCAGTTTGGGAGGCCAAGGCAGGCAGATCACAAGGTCAGGAGTTCAAGACCAGCCTGGCCAATATGGTGAAACTCCGTCTCTACTAAAAATACAGAAAATTAGCTGGGTGTGGTGGTGCATGCCTGTAGTCCCAGCTACTTGGGCGGCTGAGGCAAAAGAATCACTTGAACCCAGGAGGCAGAGGTTGCAGTGAGCTGACACTGCGCCACTGCACTCCAGCCTGGGCGACAGAGGGAGACTCCGTCTCAAAAAAAAGAAAAAGAAAAGGAAAAGGAAACATTATTTGGAAGGAGTGATAAAATATATTTCATACTTTACTTCTCAGTGCTGAGCTCTCATTATAGTTTTAGTCTTTGGGAGAGTTTTAATCATAACTGTTAGCTTTTAATTATTTAAAGAGATTGTTATGCAATTCGAAATATTATGACCAAGTGTTATTATATTCTGCTGTGTAATAAACCACCTTAGAATTTGGTAGCTTAAATCAAGTAAAATAGTTTACTTTGCTCATGAATATACATTCTGGGCAGTGCTCTTTGGTGACTCTATGTCTCTGTGCTGCATAGTGTCGCCTGGAAAGGAGCTGAAGGATCCACTTCCAAAGTTGCTCAGTCGTATGACAACAATTCCTTCCCATGAGAGCCTCTCTATCTTTCTCCCATCAGGACAGGTAGGTTTCAGAAATGAGTGTTCCAGGCGGCCTGGGTAGAAGCCATAAGTCTTCTTATGACCTGGCCTCAGACCCACTCCCTTCTATTGGTCACACAAGTGGCTAAAGCCTGTCTGATCCCAGGAGAAGCAAATAAGAGCTCACCCTCTTAGTGGAAGGAGTAGTGAAGAATTTGTAGTTGTCTATAGTCTACCCGTAAGTTATTCTGATGTCATTATTTGCCCTTACATCACACGTGATATCAAAGACATTTTTGGCTATGGCAGTGTTTAGATTCTGTAAAATTCTCTGCCCTCTCTAGTTTGATTTTCTCTATCTTTAACTGCTCTGCAACTTCCCAGGTGTGAAGGAGCTCAGAGCATAATACACAGAAATGGATTTTCACTTAAGCCAGTCACAATCTGTATTGCCGCCTTCCACCATTCCTATGCTAATTAAGTGGAAGGACGAATATTATCCAAAGGAGTCCATACATGGATATCGTCACCAGGAAATCTTGGCACTAAGAGAGAGAAGGATGGCAAGGGAATTGCAGCAGTCACCAAACTCTAGTGTACTAGCACGTCCTCAAACTAGTCTGAAAGAGGGGTCGGTTTACATAGCAAGAATATTCATCACACAGGAAAGGGAAACACCTTGGACACAAGCTTCCTCCTAATCCTGACTGACAGGCAGCCAGTCTCATGGGACAGGGGCGTGCTCAGGTCACATCAGAGACATATTTGAGCACACATCATGGACAAGTGCTCCAAAAAGAACTGTCCTGTCATCTCAACCAGTTGACTTAACATTTAACAAGCCTATCGCCTTTAACAAGGTGATCTTTTAAACCATGTCCCACAATTGACATGGCTTAAAAGATATTGGCACGGTATAAAAGATCTCCTTGTTAAAGGCAATAGACTTGTTAAAAGCTAAGTCAACTGGTTTACTTACATTACATCCAATATTCAGGTTTTTCACCCTGAGAAAAAATTCTAAATTTATTTTTATATAGCTATTACTCAAAACCTGTTGTCTAGCCACGATGAAAATCTCCTTCCTATGAGGAAATGTAGGCATAGGATTTCCCCTACAAGCTACATAAAAACATATTTCCTCCTCTTTCTCCACTCAGCACCTTAAAGCAGAGAAGTTGCTAGCTTTCAGCTTCAGCCTCCTTTTCTCCCACTACTTGCTTTCCCTGAAGGGTTTCATTTGTTCCAGAAACTGTCACCTCTACACTGATGGCTTGAGAATCTGTATCTCAATCTCCATCCTCTCTCTCATATCTTCCAGTGTCATAGTTTTTCATTTGAATTTCCCTTATCTAGTTAGTGTCTTTTAGCTTCTCAGAATCAGCAGGTCCAAAACTGAACTCAACGTTTCTTATCTCCTTCTCTTGAAAAACTATTTTTACTGTTGTGATTTTCCTGATGAGATTATGGGTATAACTATACCCACATAAGATCCCTAATGGAGGATATAGTATCCCGTGGCTCCTCCGTCCCTATCTACTTACATCTAATTGTCACCTGAGTTTAGTAATTTACCTCAGAAATTGCCTTAGGCTCAGTAGTCCTAATTCTCCAATAATTGCTACTTAGAGCCAATCTTCATAGCTCATGCTTGGCCCATTGTAATGTTCTTAACTATGTCTACTCTCTCCTGACCTTTCTCATCCATCCTCAACACTGAAGGTGGCATTATCATGCTAATGTACACATCTTATTATATCAACCCCGTTTCTTAAAATTCTTTCTCTATAACTCCAATTACCTGAGCATACAGTCATCCCTTGATTCAGGGGATTAGTTACAGGACCCCTACAGGTACCAAAATCCATGGATGCTCAAGCCAAGGGGCATATATATGGATATATATAAGGATATAAAATGGCATAGTATTTGCATAGAACCTACACACATTCTCCTGGATACTTTAACTCATCTCTAGATTATTTATAACATTGAATACAACATACATGCTATGTAAATACAGTTATGTGTCCCTTAATGACAGGGATACATTCTGGGAAATGCATCTTAAGGCAATTTTGACTTTGTGTGGACATCATAGCATGTACTTACGCAAACACTGGTGGTATAGCCTACTACACAACTAGACTACATGGTACTGCTTATTGCTACTAGGCTACAAACCTGTATACTTGTTACTGCACTGAATACTACAGGCAATTGTAACACAGTGATAAGTATTTGTGTATCTAAACATATATAAACAAAGAAAAGGTTAAGCAAAAATAAGCTACTATCAACTTATGGGACCACCATTGTGTATGCGGTCTGTTGTTAACTGGAACATCATTATGTGACACATGACCGTAGTTATTATACTGTATTGTTGTGTTATTTTTGTTGTTTTTTTCCTAATATTTTTGATTCACGAAATCCAAGTGTGTGGAATCTGCAGATATTGAGGGCCGACTCTACACAGCCGTGACAGGGACCCGGGATACCTTTTAGCTTCATCATCATCTTACTCTTCCCTTCTCCAAAGCTCTGGCCAAAACAATCAACTCACAGCTCTCTTAAAGATACACACACTTTCACAATTGGGACTTTACACACTTTATCTCCTCATTAACGCAATGCCTTTCTTCCTGCCAACTCTAAAAACCCCCTCTCATCCCTAAAGACCAAACTCAAAATATAGTAGGCTTTATGAACCATGACCTGTCAGATAGAATTAATCATTCCCGGTTCCTGTTCCCATGGTACTAAATAGCTCCACAATGGCACTAAATAATAGCTTCCATATATAAGCTTTTCCCACTAGATTAGACAAGAATAGTGTTTTATTAATTTTTGTATTCTTATGTCATCATGAAAGACCTGACATATAGTATGAACTAAGTGTTCATTGAATGAGTTAGAAAATAGCTTAGAGATGATTTAGTCCCACCTCTTTCCCAAAGTTTAAATATCATTTACTATATCCCTGGGAGATGTTTACTAGTCACCACACCAACACTATCAGGGTCAGATAGCCTAATACTCAGAATGATGTACCATTTCATTATTCAACCTAACATCTCAAATGTTTTTTATGTTAGGCTTAAATTTTGCCTCTGAATCTTCTATACCCTACTCCCATTAGTCCTATTTTTACCCTCTGAAAAAAACTTATAATGAAACAATTTTTTCATATGGCAACATTTCAATATTTGAAGATATCTGCCACACCATCCTTTGCTGTCTGTTCATAAATTTAACCATTTTTAACCCCTGGGAGGGGGTTACATCTCCTTATATACATCTCCTTATATGTTTTAGCTTATTGAAATTTCCATATATATATTATTCAGTTCTCAAAGTGCAATGCCAGAAATAGACCCACTCTTCCAGTTGCAGTTATACCAGGGCACGTACAGTAGAACTATGTTATGCTGATCCAAATGTTGCACTTCTTGTAATGTGGCTGCTGATTGTACACTTGCAAAACTTCTTATCTCTCTGTTTCTTGTCTCAATCTCCCTCAATCTTTCATAACTAATGTTGAGCCATAGTAGAACCAACTATTTATTCTAGCCTTGACCTTTAAAGAATGCTGAGTTGCCCATCAATTTGTGTCAGTGTAAAGCTCATGTAAGAATTGAAGGCCAGTTTCCAAATCTCATTTACTCAGCCTAACCTGCAACTTGCCTTACCATCATACTTGTTCTCATCGCCTTACTATGCTTTGCCCCGGATTTTATATTGCTTCTATATCTACTTCAAGTCAAATTTCTTTTGATGGCCACTTTTCTAATGAGCTGAAAATAACTACCCTGTTACTGGTACCAATGTTATTATCCATAATAGATACTGAGCACTGAGCATTAATTTTTTTTTTTTTTTGAGACAGAGTTTCACTCTTGTCACCCAGGCTGGAGAGCAATGGCATGATCTCGGCTCACTGCAACCTCCACCTCCGAGGTTCAAGCCTCAGCCTCCCGAGTAGCTGGGATTACAGGTATGTGCCACCACGCCCAGCATGCCCACAATGGCACAATCTCGGCTCACTGCAACCTCTGCCTCCCAGGTTCAAGCCTCAGCCTCCCAAGTAGCTGGGATTACAGGTGTGTGCCACCACGCACAGCTAATTATTGTGTTATTAGTAGAGACATTGTTTCACCATGTTGGCTAGGCTGGTCTCGAATTCCTGACCTCAGGTGACCCACCTGCCTTGGCCTCCCAAAGTGCTGGGATTGTAGACGTGAGCCACCACCCCTGGCCCACATTAGATACTTTCTATGTGCTGGATCTTATGATAGGTACTTTAAATAAATTATCTGGATTTGAAAGGAAAAATTTTATAAGAGATACTTAATTGGAATTAAGATAAACACCCTACTTAACATGTGAGAGTCCAGTCATACCTTTTTTTGACAAATATTTATCTGTCTTTCATTGTTCTCCAGGATTCAGAACTCAGACTCTTCTTTATCTTCTAATTTATACTCCCTTTAATAAGCTACAGCCCTTTAATCTGAAATCTTGCTTTCATTATTTGCTTCCTTGATAGGTAGAATTTATGTAATTTTTATACTTCCAGGTTTATTAATGCTGAACATGACTGCACCCTAACTCTATGTGCTGGGGGGTTAAGAGTTCCTGCGCCAAACATGCATAACCTCTGTAGAACTCCCCAGAAGATCAGTCTAGTATGTTACAATATAACAAGAGCCCACCTAAAGAAGATAGTATCGCTGTGTAAGAGCAATAGAGCAATTTGCATACTTTTTCAAATTTAGGATAACAGTTGCAATAAGTTGTTTATTTCTTTCTATTTATTTCCTGACACTTCTTGTGCTGAAATTTGCTGCAGAATTAGTGTTGAGGGAAGGGCTAAGCTACTACACAGATTTTGGAATGTTGCAACGTAAAAATATTAGTTTTTAAAAAATATTTCTTTCATTTGTATATCACATACTTATTTTTATGTTTTATTTTTTCTTTACCTTGATTGTATTTATATTTTCTTTGTCAATATCTATTCACCTAAATGGATTTAAGACACTCTTTTGCTTATTTCTCTAGGTAAAATAGGCTACCCATTAATACATGGTGGTAATACATAGCAAGATTATTCGAACTCTACCAATTTCTATCCTTCTCTGCCTAACCCAAGACAGGCAAAGGGCTGCAAGTGAGACAGGGCAGGACACTTTAAGAAAAAAAAAAGAGCTAGTGTGGTTATGTATAGTGTAAACTTATATAAGATTAAAAATTTGGCACAACCATTTCACTACGTGCCTTAAAACCTATAGGGAAGAGTTGAGACTTTAGGGAACTGGGAAGTAATGAAGCCTTTAAGCACAGGCAGTGAAATTTGCATTTTAGAAGGATAGCTGGTGTTGTGACATGAAAAAAACGTATCAGAGGCGAGACCAGAAATGAGTAGGCTGGCTAGAAATTGTTTCTAGTAATGTAGGCGGGAAATATTTTCTGAATTATAGTGGCGGTAGAGATAGATGGGGATATATCTGATGGTTTCAAAGAAATGGGTTGGCTCCATGGGTCTTTGAATCAATCAATTACGTCTGTAGGGCAGCAAAAAAGGCAGAAAATGGACCCCTGATTTTATGCCTTAGGCAAATAATACTATGAGAAATAGGGTATTAAATAGAAAACAAGTTTTGGAATGATTAATGATTCACATTTGTAAGTGACCGAAAGGAGGCTCTTCAAGTCACTCTCCAAGGGTAGAGTTGAGCACTTAATCTCAGTTCAGAAAAAAAGTATTTAGAAAAAGATATAGATTTGGAAATAATTCATGAAAGATTTTATGAACGTGCACAAATTTTGCATTAGATACTGCTGAGAACTGGAGAAAGTGACACCTATAGAAACCCAGAAGCACTGCTAAGCTACATGGGGACGAAAGTGTGGACCATCAATCTATAGTGCCAGCAGTCAGTTCCATTGCATGGCTTTTTGTCTCAAATGAAATTTGCAAAGAAGGGAATGTGGACTGTTATATTTATCCCAATGTGGGTCTTAGCCAGGCAGGTGTGACAAAAGGCAAAGGGGCATGGGAGTTGAAATTACGACACGAGAATATTGAAAGTGTTTCATGGAATGTAGAATAGAGAGGATAGCAAGTAAAGATAGGGGAGGATGGATTATTACAGACAGTAGAAAGGTCAAGAAAATGGAAATCTCAATGAGCATGTAGAATGAACTAAGAGTCAGAGGTTGTGTTAAAAGGATAAACTGGAGCTTTAAATGTCAAGAGTGCAGCTGTTCTTGGTGAATACACGGTTTAGAACCTTGCCATAGGAAGGGTTGCAGACAGACAGCTGATATGAAAACAACTGGAATCCAGATAAAGGCATTGAAAGGCTATAGCTATTATTCAGGGCCCTCAGTTTTTGCAACTGAGCATAATTACTGGAAAGTCAATGGATGAAAATTATAAGATGAGGGAGAAGTGATGATTGACAAATAGGGGGATTACAAAAGAGCAGATTTTGGAGACTGGAGGGGGAAAGCTGTTAATATATTGGCTCTTAATCTGAAAAAAAAAAAATCAGTATTTGTCCAAAAGCTGCACTGGGGAGAGAGAAGAATGCTGAGCAACGCTTGGTTTTCAGCTCACTTCTTGGTCCTGAGATTCATAGCATAGTGGGGAACAAGCAGCTAACACTTGTAGGGACTACAGGGGACAATATTTCTTCAGTCAGCTAAGTTTCACTTACTGCCATGAAGCAAATGATGTGTTCAGTTCTGAGAGTAAGGAGGTTGGGAAGTTATGTGCCATTGGATGAACTTGGGGTTCTAGTGGGCAAAGGGTGCAAGCCTGGGAGAGAAGGATGTGGAGGGGGCTTGTGTCAAGGGAAAGCACATTGCGGAACAGAGATGAAAGTAGAGGTAGTCACGAGGGCTTATGTTTTTTGTTTTGAAAAAAAAAGACACTTAAATATGTTGACATCTTTAACGTCATGGTGTAATTAGCTATCTTCAGGGTTTCTTTTACTCAAAATGCATAGTCTGAATGGTTTGTGTTTCCGAGTAGTCTTGGGTTGGATAAAACAGCAGCCACTAGTGGAGAGGGGTGGCGGTGAGACAAGAAGGCACAGAGCTCTCTGGATGAAGACAATCAGAATTAGAATAAATTAGGCTTCTAAGACAGCTGCTAAGTAGTAGAGAAGGGATTTGAATCCATCTCTACTACTTTATGTTATTCCCTTTATGTTTCACTGCACTGTCCTTCTCAAATTTTATAGACAAGAAATGTATATCCCACCACCCCTACCTTAGAATAGGGGGAAAAATAATAAACTTGGATACAAACAACAAGAGACCAGAGACATCAAGATAGCAATCACGGATAGATCTGACAGTGGGAGTCAGCGATCTAATTATGGAAAACTGAGGCACAGGAGGAGAAAATCCTAACTCACAGGGATAGCCTTTGGCGGAAATATTGGGTTTCAAAAATCAGAAAATAAACAGCATTAATTTGATTCAAACTGTGACCTTGAGGTTAGGCAAGCATTGGAACAGTGAGCCAGATATGTCTTTGGTGATGGTAGGGTGGAAAGCATATTTTACTTTGTATCTAAAATTAGCAGTTCAACTTCCAGGCCCTTCTTGCTGCCATATGTGTGATTCTGAGTGAATGACTTTATCTCTTTCAAGTTTCTTTGAACTGCAGCTTGCTTAACTATAGAACAAGGATAATGTTTGTTGCAAAATGTGTCATGAAAAATAAATGAGAAGCTCCTTTTTCTCATTCTAAAAGTCAAATCTGTAAAATTTGACAAATTAGAGGTTCTACCGGACAGTGATATTTTCACCTTCTGGTTCTCATTTATTCCTCATGTACACAGTTGCTAGGTTAATCTCTTAGTTGAATGTACACCTACCCTGATTCTTTCCATCCAGATTAAAGTCTTTTTCTGGTTTGACTCTCCAGGAGTCTCTGGCCTAGTGAGAACCTATCTTTCTAGCATCCTTTTCTATTTGTAAACATAAGTACTTTGTGCCAGCTATCTTGGTTTATTTGCTACCTGTTAAGCACACCTAAACTTTCATCTCCAGTTCTTTTTATCACAGCGATTTTGTAGCACGTAAAGATCTCAGACTACAAACTCAGCTTTCAGGAAGTTTAGCTTGATTATACCCAGATATAATTTTCTTGAGATTTTATCCAGGCAGAGTTAGAAACTTGACCTCAGTCAAAATGTCTCTCCCAAAGCACACACATTTTCTCTAGTCCTTCTTTCCAAAGTTTGTGTGTGTGTGTCTGTGTGTGTGTGTGTGTGTGTGTGTGTGTTCTATTCAGGGTTTCATCTACTTTCCAAGGAAATTCATCTGGTTTGGGTAATCACCTATGCAAACTAGAACTCTCTGATCTCTCATTTGTCTATCTGGAACTGGTCCTAGATGATTCCTTACTATTTCATGCCACTGGGGGAACGATAGAAGTTCAGTTCTACCAGGGCCCTGGGAACTCTATGCAGCCTTCTCAGGCCCATCAGCCTCAACATTCCAAACCCTTTTTGCTCTGGGATTATGTTATGTTCCCAGGAAATTTTTACAAATATAAGCATGGGGTTGTGCTGTTTTTAAATACTCTAAACACAGGATCATTTGTGAAAGGAACACTCCTTTCCCCAAGTGTCTACTCAAGTTTTGATTCAGACCTATATCCTTCACATTCCTCAATTTAGCATAATTTTATCAGAGCTGATGGTTGACAACAGGAATGTTTTAAATTACTCCTCTCTTTCTTCTCACAAATGTATTCACTCGGATGTAAGTGCCAGATGTTCCTCTCAGGGCTAGAATTTTGAAGCACCCTCTCTTTTTGATGTTAAGTTATATTATGTTGTTTAAGATGTTATGTTATGTTATCAAATCTCCATGAGATGGCTAAGCATGAAGTTAGAAATACAGCATTAATACTGAAATGGGCCATTCCATGCAGCAAACCCTAATGTGAGGATTTTCTTTGCTTTACGAGGGAAGTGGGAGGGAGTTGTTCTCAGTCCTTGTCGTGTGGTGGAGAAGTAAACATGGTTGAAGTGTGGTCAACAGGACATCAGGACTAGGATCACGCACTTACCAGAAGCATTAAGAGAACTGACAAAAAAAAAAAAAAAGAAAAAAAACCTCCGACTTTTGGAGTGTTGGTTCCTTCTTTTGACTCTCAGTAAAAACACTGAAGAAAGAAATAGGATTAATTTAAAACAAGTCAATCTGAAAACATAAAGGAGAAAAAAGTACATGGCCCTGCTAACCCAAGTAATTTCTATTTGTAAACAACAATCTGTAGTGTCTATAATATTTGTAATTTGAAATCTCGCAGGGTCGCCAAAGCCAAGTGCTCATCCCAAGCTGAAGTTCATGTGAACAAGAGCAGAAAGATGGGATGCTTACTTAAAAAAAAAAAAGGCAATCCCGATGTCCCAGGTGTCTCTGAGGTACTTTCATTAAACATCCTTTGACAGATAATGATGGAAATCAATCTCACCCAGAAGATGTGCCTGGGACACAGCATGGGGACAAGTGGCAGGTTACCAGCACCTCCCCACATTTGTTCTGAGCTAGATGCTGGGATTAAGTTAAAGTCTATTGAATGGGTAGCCAGGAGATGTGGCTTATGCACAGATGCTCGTCGCTACAAGAGGAGAGAAATTTAAGCCTTTGGAATCTGGGGCTAAACTCAATTTCTGGCTCCATACACCAGTCCGTGGAATTTCCTAGAAGCAAACAGACCAAAGCTGACTACATTTTTAAGTGAGCTGGAGTATCAAAGAAATTCCAAACTTGACCAAAACCAGCCAGTGGCTTCTTCATCCCTCTGACAAATCTTCAGATCCCAGAACCATTCCACTGAGACTGTAAGGTGGCACTTCACCTAGAAAGGAAATTGTCCCCTGAGATGGCCATACAAGACAATAGACGAGGGAGATATTTCTAGAAAGTAACCTCCTGAGCAGTTGTTAAATCTGATCAAAGGATGAATTCCACTTCAAGGACAGGCTACTGCTAGGTTTTACTTAACAGCAGCATTATGTTTTATGCTCTGGAACTATCTGTTGTTTCCCTTTCCTTTTTAAGATGAGAATTTTCATTTATATTACTGTATTATTTCTCTATGGTAATGTATTTGGAAAACTGGAGATGGAAAAATATATCTTTTAGCCACACATCACTGGACTGTATACACTTACGGCCAACTCAGTGAACAGGATGGCATGTCACCAAGAGATCATATATATCAACCAGAATGTGGCACATGACACCTTCTGATATCATCCTTGGGAAAGGCTGATGTTTTTCAACAGGTATAGGGGGGTTGAAATATATATATATATATATATATATATATATATATATATATATGGAAGTGTGTGTATGCATGTGTGTGCGTGTGTGTGTGTGAGAGAGAGAGAGAGAGAGAAAGGAGTTTGGGAAAATCAAAAGAGTGGATACTGTGGTTATATACATTCCTTCCATTGCATATATCCAAGTGGTTTAGGATGAGGTGGAGCCCACAATTCAGCCTCCTCCTAGCTCTAGGTTGATTTCAACCCTCTTGCCAGAATAATGAATTGAGGAAATTCACAACTAAGTCAACAGTGCATAGTATCACCCTGGGTAAAGCGATTGGTTCAGAGATATGCCTAACTTAGTTCAGGCCAAAGTCTTCTGGACCAGAAGGCTCCCTATTCTTCTGGGAGAGCCAGGAGAAGCCATTGCACTTTCTCCTTTTGAAAGTGTACACGAGACACTTAGCCCTGCGTCAGCGCGCATGAAACTGACACTGGGGAAGGAGGAGCACAGAGAAGGGGCGCCTTTTATTCTATCAGTAAGCCATTACAGCTCTGAAGATCAGCAACCTTCTATTTATGTGATCCCAATCAGTTATCTTTATCATTTAAACTAAAGAGTTGGTTTTGTGTTAATTGTGACAGGAAAAGTCACTGTTGTTAGAATTACTTATATTATTATGAAACATATATTTCTATGTAGCCTCTCATGTGTTTCTTCTTTTTCACCCAATGAAAAATGCACTTTCCTTGACAGCTGAAGTTATGTCTTATATTTCTGGTTCTAGCATTGTTTCTAACACATAATAATGGCTTATGAATACTGGTTAACTGCATCATCAAAGTGTTTGACATGACTAGGTAAGTTTTGACTTCTGATATAGCCTGTTTTTACATGGTCTGAATTCTTCTAAAGGCAATACCTTTGAAAACAATCCTTTATTTCAGTCAAAGAGTGCTCTATATCTGACTCTAAGACTGGTGAATTTCAAAATACTTGGTTTCTGGCCAGTTTTTTTAAGGTAGTCCAGTACTCTGTAGGCACTGTTTTCAGGTAGCTTCCTCAAAACCTTGACTCACTACCTTGCTGAATCTCCATGATGAATAGAACTCAATGTATTCCTTTACTGACAATGGATACACTATGACATCTGTACAATAAAAACCAGTCATTTATTGTGGTATATACACACCATAGAATACTACACAGCTATGAAAAAAGAATGAAATCATGTCTTTTGCAGCAACATGCATGCATCTGGAGGACATTATCCAAAGCAAATAAACACAGAAACAGAAAACCACATGTTCTCACTTATAAGTAAGAGCTAAACCTTGGGTACACAAGGACACAAAGATGGGAATGATAGACACTTGGGACTTCAAAAGCAGGGAAGGAGAGCAGAGGCAAGGGTTGAAAAACTACCTACCAATCAGGTAGGTTCACCACTTGGACAACAGAATCAGTAGGAGCCCAAACCCAAGCATCACAGAATATACTCGTACAACGAACCTGTACGTGTGCTCCTGGAATCTAAAATAAAATAAACATTTAAAATACAAAAATAAATCACAGAAAAAAATAAATCCTTCAAGATAAAATTGTTTTTAATTTTATATGGTTTTTAAAAATTATGTAGGGATTCATACTTTTTTTAAGATTGCAGAACCTGAAAAAATATATTATGTGGTTAAATTAACCATTGCAAAAAAAACCCCCAAATATTTAGAAAATTTTCTCTATGTGTAAATATTGATTTCAAACTTGTTTTGCTTCCTTCAGTGAAGCAAGAGCATATAGGGTCATGACCCAATTACAGAACATTTGATTGTCTCAGCTCAATTTCATAACTGCTCAAGAGAAATCCCTGAAGTAAAATTTATCATTATTTTCTGAAAGTTGTTTGAAAAAGAAATGTTAAATAAAATAGTTTCATCATATCTTTCAGTTGTGCATTTTTTGTGCCCCAAAACACAAATACTATACCCTCAGACCAGCCAAAATATCTCATAGAAAGGTTTAAAATAATGAATGCAATGAGGTAATTGAATCCCATGTAAATAAATGCTCATTGGGTTGAAGTGTAATTTTCTTAAAATTGCAGAGTCTGAAGTTTGCCAGTTTTCTTTAAACTCTTTCAAGGTTATTTTGTCTTTCCTATTTTTAGTCTACAATTTCATGGGGAGTTAGCATCTGTTATAATACAATGCTAGATCATTATAGGTTTTTAATATCACCTGTTTTCTACAGTTTTTCATGAATCCCTTGTTAATTTTCAAGACAGTTGACTTATCAGCCTAGAAGCTCCTGTCATCCTGGTATCTGAAGGGCACCAAATGGATGAGCATGAATGAGCTTCCATTTTTAGGTTTTGTTATTCTTTTGTGTTTGTTTATTTTTAGTTTCTATATTATGAAGTTTTCTACTGGTATTCTTTACCAGTGTGCATAAATGGCCACAATTTACTGACATCATAACAAAATGGTTTTGAAACAAAATATTTTTGTAAATTCCTCTCCGGGACTTCTGATCCAGGGATTTTAAGTCATTAATAAATGTTTGTTTATTATAGCTTTTTTTAATTTAAGGGATGTTTTTCCATAGACTTCTGCTACCATAGAGGCATGATCAACAAATAAATACTGATTTTCTGAAAACATGATCTCTCTGAGCACACTGCTTTATTGCTTTCTTCCCTGTTATCCTCATCCCTTTTCTTCCCAAGTCCTTCTTGTTTTCCATTTACAGAAACAAATGAAAACCTATTCCAGAAGTTTTTGCAAAAAATAAAATGGCATAATGCTATATCATTTCCTTTGAAGAGTTGAAAATAGAAAGTCCACTTAAGGCAAGAATCAAGGAAGTCAGAGTGATTAGTGAATGAAACTGACCTGGGAGTCCAGAAGACTAGATGATCATTTACCAATCAATGCAGTGGTATTAAATATGTGTGTGATATCCATCTATTCTTTCAAGTTTTACTAATGTGAGCCAAGCACAGCTGTGACTACATGCCAGATAGACCAATAGACATACTGCCCGTGGTCATGTGGCTTATGTTATCATGTGGAAAATGCATGAAAAGTGCATAGACAGTTACAGCAGGATCAGGGGAATCAAGGACCTGGGAGAAACTATGTCAAGTGCAAGTGACCTCATTTTAGGGGTCAAGAAAGGCTTTTTATAAGGAAGAGACATCCTCCTTGAGAATCGTATAATGAGGAGGAAGTTGGCCATCTGGACATGAGTAGAGAAAGAGCACTCTAAAAGCAAGAGGGCAGGAGCCTGGGGGAACTGGAAGAAGTCCAATAAGGGAGTATCACAGAGCAAGTGTACGGTGTGAGGTCATGTGAGTGAGAGAGTAATATGGTAGGGTATTCTAAATAAGCACAATAAGGCAGGATGGTAAGCACAGGCAAGAAGTGGATGTTACAAAGAATGGGAGAGGAAACTGACTAGGGAAACAGAATCCCTGGTCAGTGCTGCAGAGAACATGAAGATGACAGGAACCATTCTTGATAATTTGGATCAAATAAAAGGATCAGGATCACATCCAAGAAAACACATGACATTCTTCCTGGTCTCTGTGGCAATTTCCGTTTTTGTTCAATTTCATGAGTACAGGACAGAGCCAGAAACAACAATTAAAAACAACAACAACAAAGTGTGAGTACTTTGCAACTATAACTCAATTTTGTCAGTTCTGTCCATGAATTTTGTTACTAAATTTTCACTACTTCCAAAACCAATGAAACTTATGAAAACCATAATAACTTAGTGGTTCTCAGAATCTTAGAATGATGGAGTTAAAAAAAAATCAGCAAAGGGTTGAAAGGGTGCCTATTCTTTCACAATACCAAAACACTCACATATTCATATGTTAATACATTTTGGTAACCATAGAAAAGTGGGAGAAAGAAAAAAATTTAACCCTCTTTTCACTGCCATTTTGGAGTATTCCTCTGGAATATGTCCTTAATGACATAAGTATGCTCATGCTTTACATATAAACTTCTCAACTTATTTCTCTGAAGGTTATATCATACTTAGTTTTCCATGATATTACAAATCTTTTCTGTCTTAATGACCATTGAAAATATCACCTTCTAATACCAATGTACATATGTGAAAACCTTCTTAACCATTTCCATAATGATGTGAATATTTTTAAAATTTTAAGTTACAATAAAAATTTTGGTTACATTACTTAACTGGTGGGTTGGTTTAATAAGTAAGATATGCTGATCATTGTGCTGAGTGTTGCATATACAATGATAGGTGAGAAACGATGATTGCTTACAGGGAGTCTGCTGTCTTCTCCGTCATAAAGTGTTTTCTACATTCAGAATGTTTACTAGGGATTTCTGAATGTGAAAAAAATAAGCATAAATATAGTAAAGGCTTCTGGTAGTTATTACCAAATTAACTTCTTAAAGAGTATACCAATTCATAATTCCCCCCTTACAAATATATAAAAGAAACTTATTTTTGCTATTATTTGATCCAGACTTTTAAATTATGACTGACATAAAACTAACTCAAACTAGGATTAAGTTAGAAAAGCAAAGTGGGGGCCGGGCGCAGTGGCTCACGCTTGTAATCCCAGCACTTTGGGAGGCTGAGGCGGGCAGATCACGAGGTCAGGACATCGAGACCATGGTGAAACCCCGTCTCTACTAAAAATACAAAAAAATTAGCCGGGCGTGGTGGCGGGCACCTGTAGTCCCAGCTACTAGGAGAGGCTGAAGCGGGAGAATGGTGTGAACCCGGGAGGCGGAGCTTGCAGTGAGCCGAGATCGCGCCACTGCACTCCAGCCCGGGCGTCAGAGCAAGACTCCGTCTCGCAAAAAAAAAAAAAAAGAAAAGAAAAGTGGGGGTAGGAGGTTCAGGACATTGATTTAAGCTCCAGTAACTAAATAATAAAGGGCTATTGTTGGCTTCAGGTGTTGAGAGATCCAGGGGCTCAGACAAGAGCATCTGGGCTCAGGTTTTTTTCCATCTCACAGCTCTGATTTTTTTCTGATGGCTTCACTCAGGCAGGCTCTGTCTACTTGGGAATACAGATATTCTTCGGAATATAGATAGGTTCCATCCTCCAGATTTTTAGTCTAGCAAAAAGTGAGCACATTTCTCATTTCAATAACTTTAACAAATGTCCTAGAATTGACTTTCATTGGCATGGCTTGGTCCTTGTTAATCTTGGAACAAATCACTGCGTCATGAGATGAAATGATGAACCAACTGTGAACTGATGACTGATGAATCAGCCATGAAATACGCTAATTGGCAAAGCCTGGATACCATGCCGCACTCAAAAGACAAGACTGAGTGCCTAGCAGTGGCCGTTTCCCAAAGGAAATAAGACCATTCACATAAGGAGAAAGAGCAGTGGATACTGGAAGGGCAAAGACAATTGACATTCCCTTAAATTGGCAGTATCATGCTTTAAGCAGATGAGAAAACCAAACTCAAGAAGGTGAAATAACTCAGTGTTTAGTGGTAATTAGGCCCAAATCCATGTGCTCATACTTCAATGCTATTTGGATAATTCTATATTTCTTCTTTTCATTATCAACAAATAATTGACTACCTATTGTATATAGAGGTTTGCTCTTTATAGTAGCTGAAATTTAGTTGGATGAGACAAAAACAATATGCTAAGTGACACAAATCAATAAACAGCTAGAAGAAAAATATGAATTCGGTTGACAGAAGTGTAGGAAAGCCTCGCAAATGAGGTGACCAACCTGGGTGAATCAAAAATTATATCATCTCTACGGCAATGAGCACATGTTGGGGGAAGCATCCCATCACACTCCAAAAAACATTTTTTCAATAAGGTGCATGTACCCTTTCCCCCACCACGAGGGGCGTGTAGCTCTGGAAACCACGTGTGGCCTGTGTCTCTCTGAATGAGGAACGCAGGCTGAGTTGGTCAGCGTTGGACAGTCAAGTTCTCTTCCATAGCAACTCAGGGTTTCTGCAGTCTCAGCGAGAAACCAGAACTCAGCTGAGATCTGGCTATGAGCACAGGGTTTGGTGTTCAGAAAACAAGCAGGGTCAAGAGACTACCTGGTCCTTATTTGTTCAACACTTTTGGCCAGCTAATACAATTGTATATCTTTTGTATTAGCTTCTTTTATTATTATTATTATACTTTAAGTTTTAGGGTACATGTGCACAATGTGCAGATTTGTTACATATGTATACATGTGCCATGTTGGTGTGCTGCACCCATTAACTCATCATTTAGCATTAGGTATATCTCCTAATGCTTCCCCTCCCTGCTCCCCCCACCCCACAACAGTCCCCGGAGTGTGATGTTCCCCTTCCTGTGTCCATGTGTTCTCATTGTTCAATTCCCAACTATGAGTGAGAACATGCGGTGTTTGGTTTTTTGTCCTTGCGATAGTTTACTGAGAATGATGGTTTCCAGTTTCATCCACGTCCCTACAAAGGACATGAACTCATCATTTTTTATGGCTGCATAGTATTCCATGGTGTATATGTACCACATTTTCTTAATCCAGTCTATCATTGTTGGACATTTGGGTTGGTTCCAAGTCTTTGCTATTGTGAATAGTGCCACAACAAACATACGTGTGCATGTGTCTTTATAGCAGCATGATTTATAGTCCTTTGGGTATATACCCAGTAATGGGATGGCTGGGTCAAATGGTATTTCTAGTTCTAGATCCCTGAGGAATCGCCACACTGACTTCCACAATGGTTGAACTAGTTTACAGTTCCACCAACAGTGTAAAAGTGTTCCTATTTCTCCACATCCTCTCCAGCACTGCTGTCATCTCGGTTTGAGGTTCTTGTGAGGCACAGTCATTGTTCTGTGAGTTCAGCAAGATATCTCAATAACTTCTATACTTTACTGAACTTGTTTAACTCAGCTTCTAATATTTGCTGCCAAAAGCAAATATTGAATGTGACATTAGTTCCGATATTCACCTTTCTTTCAATTTCTCTAAGAATTGAATCCTAATATTTCCTATTTTACTTCACACATTTTAAAACCCTAGATTCTGTCAACTCAGGTCAGATCTCTTTGCTTTCCTTCTTCCATAAGCTCAAGAAAATTTACAGGATAATAATTTTATGTACGGTATAGTTTTTTAAAAAATAGTAAGTTTCAGCTAGATTGTAAACATCCTAAGAGAAGGAGTCACTGTTTCACATTTTATGAGATTTCGCCTGTGTACCTAGAAAAAGATGCAGTTTATTGCTCATAAATAATAATGGGTCATTTTATTTCGAAGAAATTTTTCATAAGTGTTTTACATAAACGAGTCTTCCAATAACATAAATATTCATAATTAGCTAAGTCCTCATCGTCTTACATATGAAACTACAACGTACAATGACAAAAGCAATCATCGTTTCCCAGGGAACACCCCTGAGCAGAGGTTGTGCAGCTGGGAGTAAATCATTGGTCGGAGGTGCTCTATCTGTAGGAGAATCAAGCTCAGCCAGGAGGAATCACGTTCTGCATTTCCACCAAGCTTGTTTTATGGGTCAAACTGATTTAAATAAATTCCAAAGGCAGCCTTAATGACCAAAAACTATCACCAAAAGGAAGCCACTGGGATGTAAGTGGTGTGAGAAGAGCATCAGTAAGTCTTTGCCTCAGCCACTAATATAGAAATTGTCGGGACATTGCACAGATGGGGAAATGGAGTCAACTCTTTTCCCAGTGCCCATCTACTACGGCTTCCCCAAACTTACTCCCAATAAGGAATAAAGAGAATGAAAAACTAGGATGTGTTTACCTTTTTATTTAAATACTTACTGAGTAATAATTATGTGTCAGACATAGTACTAGGAAAGTGAGATTGCAGTTGTGAACAAGAAGTGCAGATTGCTTGATTTCACAAAACATATCCTCTATTCTAGAAGGAGATGCAAATGCATGAATGGGGAACCCTGATATGGTGGAGTAAGTGCAGCGAAAGGAGAAGTGTTCTGGAGACATGAGGAAAAACATACAACCCAGGAAGCAGAGGAATTTTCCTGTAGAAAGTAACATCTCTGCTGGGAATATTCAGGTGAAGAAGATGAGGTGAGATGAAGAATGGGTCAAAAATGGAACTGCATTCCCAAAGGCCCGGAGACCAGAGCTAGAAGCAGGAAGGTCAGTGCATCTGAAAGTTATCCAGGATGGCCAGAGCTCAAGTGTGAGGTGAGCAATAACAAGAAATTAGGCTGTCAAGAAAAGCTGGGACCAAATATTGAAGGGTAGTGAAGTGTGTTGTCAGACACACTATACTTCACAGTATACTTTATAGGAGAGATCCAAGGCAGGCAGGGACATAATCAGCATGCATTTCAGAAAGTTGACTGTCATAGTAAACCAGAGAAGATATCAGAATGGGAAAAAACTCAAGGTGGAGAAGTTAGAAACTAGTTAAGAGACAGCATTATAGACGTTAATCCAGGGTAACATCTGTAGAGGCCTGCACAAGACTCCCTGGGAGATGAAGCCCAGCGGATGTTGCATGTCAAGGTCTACGGAAGCACCTTATGCACCTTGTGAGCCCCCTGAGCAGTCAGCATCCAAGTCGTTATACGTTTTTTTCAGCATCCCTACCTTGGATCAACTCACACAGGAAAATATGTCAGTAGATTACAGCAGAGTCATGCTTTCCTCTTTCTTATGAGGTGCTCAGCTGAAACACGGACTTGGGGCAGTCAATTTCCCCTGTCCTTTCTTTCTCACTAAAAGAACCATGATTTGCTCAGGGAGCCTAATGTGTTCAAAAAGCTGTTTCCTGCCCATTTCCCTGCAATCTCTGTGGCCTGTGAGAGGTGAAGTCTACAGGGCGAAACTGCAAAGAGTAAGAAGAGGCAGATTCCACTCCACATGCTTGTTTCTTTTGCTCTCAGCTCTTCTTCCTGTCTGGAATGTAGATGTGTTGCCTGGAGACAGAGCAGCCACCTTAAGGACCATGGAAACAAAAAGCCAAATGCCAAGGATGGTGCAAAAAGAAGAAAAGGGAAACTGATTGAAAAAACTGCTGATTCGTGTCAGTAAAATAAACCTTTGTTTACGTCCTGGCAATTGGTTCCTTTAACATTCAGCTGAAAGCAGTCATAAGTAAAGCAGCAGTTTTCCTTGTCACTTGACAGAGCCCTCTGGTATTCTTTTTTATTTTCCTTTTTCGTTGAAGTAGTAAAATGAGTATTCTTTATAGGAACAAATAAATATCCACCTTGATCTTCCAAGCTGGCTTTCCTAGGCAGAGCTTTGTGAGGGAAATATTCACGGTGATATCCTCAGTCTTCTGTGAAGGTGGGATAATATATCTCCAAAAGAATTTGTAGCAATGTTTGGCTCTCTCTCTGGCCATTTACAGTTTTCCCAGCCATGAAGAGAGAATCAAAGTAATTTGATTTATTCAGGGAAATAGACTCTCTCATTTCCATAGAATAATAGGAAGAAAATTAAAAAAGATAAGACTTAACTCATCAATTAACTTTGACATTGTTCACTTGCCTGAACAGGCTGTCTGTGTCAGGGAACTTGTCTTCTCCTTGTTGTGTTATAAACCTTTCATGAAGCCTTTGGCTCCTCACCTGCCTCATCCCAGCACAAAACAGTATGTTCTTCGCTCACTCATTTATTTACTCTCTCAATAAACATTTACTAAGTGCCTGTACTAATTGCCAGCATTGTACTGCTTGTTAGATATCAAAGACAAACAAAATTCCCATCCTTGACTTCAAAGAAGGTGCAGCATGCCAGGAGGCGGGACATTTAACAACCAACAGCAACTGTCTTGGCGCTGTGATTCAGGCCTTCACAGTGCAGTGGGGCAGCGTGGAGAAGTGGGTAGTTCTACTTGGAGATTAACAAAGTGTCCATAGAAGATGGAGCGCTTGAGCATATCTTGAGTAGATGCTGATACGCGACAAGGGAACAAGGGAAGTATCCATGCCAGGCACAGAAAGCAGTATCATCAAAGGCACATGGTAGAAAATGGAATATGGTACATGAGGTTACAAAAAATTATACAAAGAGAAGGTCAGAAGCTGAGGCATAGATAGACATGAGGAACTGTGGCCATATAGAAAAGGGTGATATAGGCTGGGCACAGTGGCTCACGCCTGTAATCCCAGCACTTTGGGAGGCCAAGGCGGGCGGATCACCCGAGGTCGGGAGTTCGAGATCAGCCTGACCAACATGGAGAAACCCAGTCTCTACTAAAAATACAAAAAATTAGCCAGGCATGATGGTACATGCCTGTAATTCCAGCTACTCGTGAGGCTGAGGCAGGAGAATCACTTGAACTCAGGAGGCGGAGGTTGCAGTGAACCAAGATTGTGCCATTGCACTCCAGCCTGGGCAACAAGAGTGAAACTCTGTCTAAAAAAAAAAAAGGAAAAGAAAAGAAAAGGGTGATATAATCAAATATGAATCTGGGTTTTAGAAAGATCATTCTAGAGGCATTAAGATATCTCACCAGACTCAGAGAAATGATTAATTTTTGCCCTCCACATTTAAGATAATGAGACTCTTAAATGTCCTAGGATAGTAGTTATGCATCTGACGATGGAGAACAAATGTTTAAAATACAAAGAATATGAATGAGGAAACCTTAGTGATTGGAGATGGGAGATAAGAAAAAGGCCATTCCAAAGATTATCTAAATTTCCTTTTTGGGTGACTAGGCAAATCAGGATTCCATTTTCTGACACAGGAAATAGATTAAAAAGAAGTAGGTTTGAGGGAGAAAGATTTTCAATCTGGCTTTAGACTGGGCATCAGTGTGGTCTAGCAGAAATGTACATTTTGGAAGAAGACAGAGTTGAGTTCAAACCCCAGGTGTGCTGTGTGATAGAACTGTGGCCTTGGTTCTCTCCTTTATGTCCCTGAGCCATGATTCCATCTGTAAAATATGGATCACAATTTCTTCCTTGCAGAATTGTTTTGTCTTACAATATGTACAACATGCCTAATGGTGTCTCGTGAAATGGTGACTGCTACCATTCCAAACCTGGCAGGGGTACCTGTGTGAAATGCAGGTGAGATTCTCCAGTGGCTGCTGCAGAGCTGACTTCAGTGCATATACGCTCCTTTATTGAAGATGCCCAAAAATGTTGGTCACATTTCAGTTAATCTGATGATGAGAGGGAGGCAGTGAACCATAGAAAAGGATGAACGTCTTCAGTAAGGATGAGAAGAAAGGAAATATCTTTTTATCAATTGCTTTGTACCAGGAAAATTTATACAAATATGTCATTTCAATCCTTTCAAACCCAGGGAAGTATATGATTTTATCTCAAACTTAACTAATAAGAAAACTGAAATTCAGGAATATTAAGTAGCTTTCCCAAGGCCAAACAGCCAGTAAGTCCCTATTTGGAATTGAGCCTTGATAGGCAGCAAAGCCAAGATGATGTCACTACACAAGAGTTTGTGTGTTTCTTCCATGCTGTAGTCTTCCTTTCCCCATGTAGATAGAGAAAGGGTCAAATTGCACAATGCTTTGGTTGTGCACAGGACCATAATGGCCCCAGGTGTACAGGCTGGCGACGTACTGATACAAGCCTGGGGACGGAGCTCACGGAAAGCTCAGCACTGAGTCACAGACATGACTTAGAAGTGCCAAACTTCATTTTAGAAGACCTAGGAGGGTCATATTTTTTTCTTGGAAAATAAATAAAGTAAGATTTAACAACACACTGTGTTTCCTTTATACAATAACAAATGCCCTGCAAGAAATATGTATTATCTCTATCACTCGGGGGAATTCAACGTAGAATTTGTCCCTGAGCTTTAGCAAGGGCTGTGAGAGGGATGCACACTGCCCTCTGCTGGGGGGCGTGTATAAGCACACGGCGTACAGTGCAGTCTTCATCAAAGGAGCTGCATTTTGCATGTTACTTAGAAAAGTAACAAAGGGTGACAATGTGTGTGAGCAACACAGTATTTACAGATGCATCCCTGATGCATAGTGCATCCCCCTCATAGCTCATGTTAAAGCTCCAGGACAAATACATATACTGTGTGTGTGTGTGTGTGTGTGTGTGTATATACATATATATATATATTTCCATATTTTCTCCTTATAATATCACAGATTGGCAAATGATAGCAATCTTTAGCTTTTGTTTAAAGATACAGAAATTCAAGATGGTCAATGAGACATCCAAGGACATACAAATATCCACTCATCAGAGCAAGATGTAACTCACTTTAACATTCTCTATAAAAGAGCAATTCATGACTATTAGAGTGCACATGAATCACTTGGGAATTTGTTTAAAAAAAAAATGGGCCTCATTCCCGATGACTCTGACCTAGTTACTTGAGTGACGCCCATGAATTTGCATTTTTAACAAATGGCCACATATTCTGAGGCAGGTCATTCACAGACCTTGTTCTGAATAAACACTGATCTACAATCCGCTTCATCTCCCAAAGTTTTTTATTAAAAGCTGACTTGCAGAAAACTTCAGATTTTAATTTTTCTTTCCATCTGTGTAACCCTAAACAATATGATTTAACCTCTTGTGTCCATCTCTTCATCTGTCAACACTATGTGTTGCTCACACAAATTCTCACCCTTTGTTACTTTTCTAAGTTTGTGAACAAAAATATGTAGCACTTATATATGGGTGCTCGGTTGAGAATTCATTTCTCAAAGGCATTACTATTTTAAATTATAATAAAAAATAGGCAAACTGCCGGTCAGGTCCTATTTTCCACAGGACACATACAAGAAAATAAGTCTTAGAGACTTAGTAACAGTTGGTAAGGGCAAAACCTTGCTTAAACTTGGATTTTCTAACTCAAATCCAATTCTCACTTTGCTGCAGACTCTGTCATCGGAAGCTTTTCTCAAAATTCTTACCCCATATGTTTTTAACTAAGAAATAAAGGCATACTGAGTTCTCTTAGTGCCCCAGGAAACGTTGGTCAAACTCAAGGGAAAACTCTGGAATGTTTTCTCTGTTCTTCCTAGTAAACTACCTGACTTCTACAGGGTGCCCTATAGACATTGTCAGATTTATTGTGAGGCCATCTTGGGACCCACACTTTGACCAAAGTAAAACTGTTGCTCTAATTCCAATCAATCTCTGCCCAATACATAACTTGAGTGGGGATTCTCACGAGAGGAGAAATTTAAAAGTTTTCCTGGCTAGAAACATATTTATTTTTAGTTTGATATAGAATCCCAGAGATTACATTTGACCAAAACATTTCCATGATCTTTTTCCTGCATTATAAATCACAAAAATGTAAAGATTATCCCTACATGATTTAATGCTATGATAAATTAAGTTTTAAAGTATTTTTATAGATAGAGAAGTATTTGCTAACAATTCTGTTCTATACTTTTTCTGTTGAGAAAACACACTTCCTAGCCCTTTTAGCTTCTACATCTCTGAAAACCTCAGGAAGAAAGGGTGTTATGGGATACGAATATAAGAGAACTGTGGCTGAATTTTAAGAATTTCGTGATCTCAAGCTCCTTCTTGCACAATTGAAATAGAAAATAAAGGATGGCTTTAACAGGGAAGGGATATTTAGCTGTGATTTAAAAAACAAACAAATTCGATAAACTAGCAGTAGTTTGCCTGTTTGAAAAAAAGCAAGAATCTTTCCCACGTTATTACTTTGGTTGTTACTTTTTCTCTTCAATAAGAGAGTAGACCAAATAAAAGTTTAATCTAAAAGTTACTAGCTCAGTCTAAACAAGGAGAGCAAGAAACTACATTCAAGCACAAACTTAATATTAGATAATTACATTTCTTAAATCAAACTTTTGGCCAAAATGGAATTGTAGGCAAGCTTCTATTCCAAAAACCATCCAAAACAATTCAAAATGCTCTAAGAATGTAACAAGACACAGCAACAAGACAAATGATAGAAAGCATTTAAAAAAAAAAAAGTCCTCAAATTACAGTGTAAAATTCAGAATAAAAGAGTTGCCTCACTTACAAAGATTTTTTAAAAACTCATATAAACACACATACACACACACACACACACACACAGATACACAATCCATATCATCTACCGGACTGATGAATGGATAAATCTATTCAAAGATAAGCTACACACATATCTGACATTAATTGTACCATACTTTTCAATTCACTCAATAAATTTCTAATGAAAAAAGAAACAGTCTGTGCTAAAATACAATCCATATTTTTATAATAATTGATCCAGGAGCACCTTTATATACTCTAATCTCAGGTGAAATAATCTCTAACACAATACAAACTTGATTTCTACTTAATAAATGTTGAGTTTCTTTTAAAAAATATTTTTTTCTCTCAGGAGAGTCTTTTGTCAACATTACACATATTTAGAGAGTGTTCTGTTCTCCAATAAAAAAAAAAAAAACTTCTTCCAAAATAAATCCCTTCTTAGCCTTTTTCTTCGATGGCAGGGATCCAATATCTGTGGTAATTTTCTCATTATTATTTTTTGTCCAAACCCATCCATTTTCCATCCTTCCTTAATCTCTTCTGGGCTCAAGGTGACACATGGCACCCTGTAGACCCTGTGACCTCTCTAAACCACATGAAATCAGGCCTCATTCCTGCTGGTTCCAGCTGGTACACACAATTGGAGGCATCAATACAGGACTCTGGAGTGCTGGGACGGAGGAATGTCAGCATATTTTCCCTGCTCCCTTCCTTCTTTGTTCCATTCCCTCCCTCTCTCTGGCCCCACTACTTGGTCCAGTTTTCATTAGGCCCTGAGAAAATTAATTCTTCTATTTCTCCCTTTAGCCTTGGAGTCATAGAGGCTTCCACTGTTTCTTGCTTCTAAGATAGACCTTTCTCTGCAAGATAAGGAAGCAAGCAATTTGGAAAGTCCATCTTGTGCCAAGTATGTCTATTCTAATTCTGCATTTAGAAACCGGGAAAATACTCACATGGTGTGTTTCCAGGGGCTCACAGTGCCTCAGTGAGATGGCTTTGGGTGCCAACTGCACTTCCCCCCAGACTTCCACAGTCACCTGTCCCTTTATCCCCTCACCACCAATGGGCCATGGTGATATGCTGAGCCAGCAGAAATTAATGTAAACGCAAAGCCAGCATTGAGAAACTTTTGGAGGATCTGGGTATTTGCCATTCCCCAATTCAAAGTTATCCTGGTAAATATCTATTGTACCTCTAGTGAAGACACAGAAAAAATTTAGAGCACATACTTGAGGTGTGTCATGGGACCCTGCCTCAAAGGAAGTGTCTCTTCCTCAATCAATGAACTCCGGATCCATGAACAGACTGCATTCTAGGAACTAGGTGAAAGGCTGTGTATTACTACTATTGTGATCTTGATATATTTCTGTCCACCATACTGAGATTTTCCTCCAACTATTTAGATCAAGCAATATCTTCTAGGCTGTCAACTGAGTATTATCAGATTCACCAAATCATAAGGCTGAACACAAGTGTAATATTCCGTTACTAAGTGGGAATGATGTGTCTGAGACAGGTCCCAAGCAAGTTCAGAATATGCATGTAAACTGCATGAGCAAATGTCCAAGACCCACCCTTGCTGTTTTGTGGTCTTTCTTCAACTCAAATCTGTGGCTTAGTAGGAAATTCTTTATGATCAGTATGACTAGATATCTGAAGAGAAAAAAAAATGAAGATATGGTGGGTTTTTTCAAGATTTTTATGCTAAAATTTGGATATAGTACAGTTTCATTTCAAAGTGACCTTGATAGATGGCTGTAAAATAAAATGTTCCTGATAGCAACAATTGTGAGCATATAGCTGGTTGTCCACATTGGTTTGTAGAAAAACATAATTTGACATATAGATTTTTCACTGCAAAATGAACACAGAGTAATAATTTGACCAGTTGAAAAGAATAAGATTGGTAAGGTTGAGAAGAATAAAGTGGTCTTTGGAAGGGGTATTGGGCTGCATCTCTTAGGATGAGCACAGAGTATAGATATTTGTGTGTTCAACAAATGCCCAGTAGGGGGCATCCACTGCCGAGCATGCGCTCAATAAGCAGGTGAACAAGAGAAACTCATCTAGATGTCAGGCCACCCCTCTCTCTCTAGCCATACCAGTGATGTTCAGTGAGCATAAATAGCTCAAAAGCGTATCATTCCCTTCTTTGGGGCTGACATGGACACAGCCACTGCCGGTGCTGAGTTCTCTCCTTGCCAACAGCAGAAAGTGGCTCAGAGCCTTAAGCATGGCACGATTCCTTCAGGTGTTCAGGAGCAATTGGTTGCTATCCAGCCATTTGGTGGACGTTGATGCCTTTGGCTTCCTTAGATTAGGGAGGACCAATAATTTGCCCTCCTGAGAATAAAAACATGGCACCGAAACAGATTTGCTTTCGTTGTCTGCATAGCTTTTGCTAGCATCATGATCCCTTTAAGAGAATACCTTATTCTCCGTTTACTATTCCTCATAAGATTATTCTGATTCAGAAATTCACAAAAATATTTGCTTCCCATACCCATAACCTTGCACTTGAAAGACTTAGGGGCACTAGTCCTAAGAGAGAAAACTTTCAACAAGGGAATGAAGCCTTAGTCCCATTAATGTAGAAGCTGAGACTTCTTCCCGGTCATTTTCAACTCTTCTTGCTACTGCACAAATAGGCGGAGATCGATTTCTATTAATAACAGGAGGTTGGTTGCTGCTATACAATGTGGACAGAGAGTTCTATATCTAGAATCCAGGGTACTCTTCGATATACCTCTTAATGTTCCCATGATCATTTAAAAAGTCAATGAAAAGCCGTGACAAAACAGAACAGTCTTCTGAGAGAAAGACTAGTGGGGTTGGAAGAAAAACTACTTCAAGCAACAAAGGCTGATTAAAACTTAGCCTTGAGGCAAGGATCAAATCAAGGCTAAAGCTGTTTATTCCCATTATTAAAACCCTTTGAATGGATTAAAGTAGCACACAGTAAATCCTTTGAATTGGATAAAATAGCTCAGGGAAAAGAGATTAAAGGTGTGGATCTCCCACCTCAGCCTGATTGGCCTAAGGCCTGTAATTAAGTTGAGGGAGAGCAAGCATGGGGCAAGAAGCAAACAAATACTGTAAATCTGAGAAATATGTCTAAAAGGAATTCTGGATGTGGTTACCGGAACATGTAACTGACTAAGTCAAACATTTTAAAAGCTGCTAAGGTTTTAAGAGAGATTACTATTGAAGGAGTCCTGAGCATGAGCCAAAAAATAAAAATAAAAACCCTATTCAAGAACCAAAATAACCCTCAGTCCTTAAGTTTCTGGCAGGCCAGGAACAGGCTGAGAAAGCCGCTGAACCTCCAATGACAACATAGCATCACAGTCTCATGTCCAATTCATATATGGCCAAGAAGAATAATAAAAAAGAGGGAGGAATAAACAACTGGAAAGAGTAGCCAAGGGCCATGGGAAAAAGTTAGGAGGGGGGCCCTTCTAGGAATGTGAATTACTGTCTAAACAATCAACATTCTCCACTTTCCCAGAATAAGAGCCCCTCATGACATTTGTCTAGCATGATTTTAGAGTATCTACAGACCAGCGACTTCTCAGTGTTTCCCATTTTTCTGATAGCGATAGTTGTCTGTCCCTGTTCTGCCATTGCATGCTGGGGTTGAAGGTGGACGATAACTTGTCTGCACACAGATCTGCAGACCAAGAGGGAGCATGTCTGGATGAATCGTATTTGGCATCACTTGGATATCATGGGCATCAAAGCTAGTATATGTTTTGTCGTTGGTGGAGGGAGAGGGAGTGACCGAAAGTGCAGAGTGGTATAGTCATTAGTGCCGTTAATCAAATATTCCTTTTTTCTCCATTTGGGGCACATGGGTCAGATTATACTTCCTGGCCAATTTGAAGTTGCTTTGACTAATGAAATATAAGCAGAATTCCATCTTTTCTGGATTGAAATCGTTACACGATTTGCCACACCCTCTTTTTTTCTCTGCCATGATTAACAAGCAATATTCCATAGAATAAAAGTTCTATTGTCCTGAGCGAGGACAGTGCTGAGCAGAGCTTCAGCCAGATTGCACAGGTGGTACGAGAGAGAAATAAATCGTTGTTTTAAGCCACTACGACTTAAAGTTATTCATTATCATCACATAACCTAGCCCATTTGACTTATTTACTCAAATTCAATCATTATCAGACTTGGGAGAATCTGTTATTTCCATTCACCACATTATTTCTCACCCTTTTTAACCTCTCACCTTTTTCCCCCCCTCCACTGACAATGCTGGAAGATGCAACCTTTTCTTATCTAAAATAGCATGTTCTCCTTTAAATATTTTGTTATTTATTACTCTTAATCTATAATTTCTACTCAGCCGTTTTACCCTGGCCACATTGATGTTAGTCCTGTAGAATGTTTCTAAATAAGCCATTTTTTACTAATGTAATAAAACTCAAACCTTTGAAAGAACGTATGAATAAAATCTAGTTTGAGCAATTCTATGGATGAATACACATAGTTTAATGATACATGCGTGTTTTTAAAATCAGATTGGCCATTTAAGAGTCATCAGCCTCAGGAAAACGCGCAGGGTGGATGTCTTACATGGAAGTTTCTTCAGTCACACTTAAAATGCATGGAAAAGAAAGGCCATCATGAACGTATCACATTGTATTATAAAGAACAGAGAGTTCTAAGCTCTTATTTGTAATTATCATTCTACTGTAACTCATCCCTGGAACATCTTTGGAAATAAATCTCTTCCTTTCCATTTTTTTTCTTTCTTTTTATAGGCAATTCATATTATGCAACTATAAAAATGAGCAGAGAGCCTTCAAACATGTGAACAAACTACAAAAAGCAAGCAACCTTGGAATTGAGTTTCCTATTTCTTCAGGTACCGGGAGATAGAAGACATCGTATCAGGGAGATGTTCTCTGCTGTTTCTACAGGATGAGCCACAGGCCCAGATTTTCAGCAGTCTTCAAACTGATGCTTCTGGAGTCATTTCTACATTCCAATACATAGTTTTATTTTATTTATTTATTTATTTTTGAGACGGAGTCTTGCTCTGTCACCAGGCTGGAGTGCAGTGACGCGATCTCGGCTCACTGCAACCTCTGCCTCCAGGGTTCAAGCGATTCCCTTGCCTCAGCCTCCCAGGTGGCTGGGATTACAGGCACATGCCACCACGCCCAGCTAATTTTTTGTATTTTAGTAGAGGTGGGGTTTCACCATGTTGGCCAGGATGGTCTCGATCTCCTGACCTCGTGATTCACCTGCCTCGGTCTCCCAAAGTGCTAGGATTACAGGCGTGAGCCACCGCACCCGGCCCCAGTACATAGTTTTAAAGGATAACAAGGGCCAGCTGTCATAAGTCCACCAAACCAACCAGAGAACTGTGAAGACTCAACTGCCACTAAAGCTGCCAGCTGCCCCGTTATTTCTAAAAAGACCAGTTTCGTAGTTCCAATTTGAGTGTATTAGAATATCCTGAAAACTTTTTAAAGAAATAAATTACTGGCTTTCTCATTTAACCTGATAAATAAGAATTTTTTATGAACAAGCTTTTTCCAAGATTCTTAGCAGGTAACCGGGCTTGTCTTACTATTTGGAAACCAGTGTTTTATTTAGTAGACACTAAAGTTTAGTAGTTCCTAATTGGGAGGTGGGTTTGTCCAGATAGCCTTACACTAACTCAGCTTCCTCCTTTCCCTGCACATCTCAGAGACATCATTAAGGGAAATTTTCAAGGTTTCCCTTATGTATATGAATATTCCAAAATGCCTGTAAATTTAGTTAATAATTTAGAAGTTCTATTATGACCATGATGCTAACTGAAGACCCAGATTCTATTTTATAAAGTGTGGCTAAACTGGTGTATAGCAATAGTAATTCTCTCCTTACTGCAGGGAAACATGTTGCATATGAAAACCTCTTCAGTTTCACTCCATAACCTCAGGCAACTTCTCCAGGCATGACTTCCTTCCTTCTGCGGTAAGTAGCAGCCCTCTGCCATCATCATCACTATATTCTGTCCCTTAAACTGGCATTTGTTTTATGTTTCAATAATATTAATAGTTACATATGTATACTCTGATATTAACTTTTAATGTTAACTTGCCATTATTTGATGGAGGTGAACTCCATTATTTTTAGTATAAAATGTTTCTCAATTTTCTAGAGACACGCCGTAAGAGGTATGTTGTGACCATCAAATGGTGAGGATTTATCCCAAGTACTTTAGCAAGATAGAATTCTAATCAAGCTTTGCTTGGATAATATACTAACGTGTTAGTGACTGTAATTAATTTTCCAATGATGCAAGATATATTTAAAATCTAATCATTGTTCTGATAATAGTATAATGTTGGCATTATTTTCAATCGTCTTAAGTGTCCTGGGGTGGGGGTTGGGGAGGGTGAGGGAGGCCATACAGTCATCACTTGTCAACCAGAATCTTTCCTTTTTTATTGTTTTATAGGGGTAGAGTTGGGTCAGAATTGAGCTGAGACAAACTTGAGAAGTAAAGTAGGAACAATTTTGCCCTATTCTTCCTTTTCTGCCAACCCACATTTCTGCTCAGCCTGCTGCTTAAATGATGCCTCCATTTGTGGTCTGATAATGGATTAAAGTGTTAGCCCTCTCAGGCTTATTTGTATTTTAATAATGCAAAGTACCACATGATTTTAAGAACTGCAAGGCTAACATTCTAAAACTGTCTCACAGGAATGTGATTCTGCTTCCTTCCAATGCCTCTGATGCACAACCTCCTCTCCTCTCTCCTTAAAAAAAGACCTTGAAGCAGGTTATGGACTCCCCAGCCTTCCTGGAATCTAAGGTACATTTCCCTTTGTGGATGCTTACAGTGCAAGCCCGATCAGCTTCAAGAGTCAGGTGATTGTAATTCATCAGCTGCTGAATATAATTACACGCTGATGTCTATCAGCATAAAAGATAGTCAAGAGACATTTATGCCACCCTTAAATATATATATTAATTTATTAAAGGATATAAAAATAATTATTCCACTAACATCACTTTGCAGTGTCAAGATATATAGAGAGACACAGTTCATAATTTTACACTTAATTAATGCACGGTAATAGGCTAGTTTCTCCATAATTGAATAACAGCCTGTGCTGAATCTTCTGACAGGCTTTGGGCAATAAGCTTGAATGGCCTTGCTCTGATTAGTTTAAGACATGACTGTGAGTGCCTTTTTTTTCTTTTTTTTTTTTTGCACAGATATGGGTGGTTTAACGAAGTATATAAATGTCAGGAAAGTCCTTTGGTTATGAACAATGAGTCACAAAATGATTATGGACATCACAGGTTATTTATTGTAGTTCTAGGATATTTTGGAACTATGATCACCAACATAATATAGTTGTGAATCTTTTTGGTTTTCTACATCTGAGGAATTAAATGGGAAAAGGCCATCAAAGAGCTTTTCACTTTCATGCTTGACTACCTTAAAGAATCCTACATAAAATAAATCCAAATTTTATGGCTTACATTTTAGAGACAGTATTTTATGAAGATGCTTAACCACCAGGATTATAAAGACAGGCAGAGATACACAATCAAAAAACAAGCTTTGCTTTATCTTGAATGGTCTAGATTAAAATGTAATAATGTGGCCAGGTGCTGTGGCTCACGCCTGTAATCCCAGCACTTTGGGAGGCCGAGGCGGGGGGATCACGAGGTCAGGAGATCGAGACCATCCTGGCTAATACAGTGAAATCCGGTCTCTACTAAAAATACAAAAAATTAGCCAGGCGAGGTGGCGGGTGCCTGTAGTCCCAGCTACGTGGGAGGCTGAGGCAGGAGAATGGCGTGAAGCCCGGGGGGTGGAGCCTGCAGTGAGCAGAGATTGCGCCACTGCACTCCAGCCTGGGTGAAAGAGCGAGACTCCTTCTCAAAAAATAAATAAATAAATAAATAAAATAAAAGGTAATAATGTTCACTACTAATTTTCAAGCATATTTAATGCCAAGCACTATACGTATATTATCTGATTTCATCCATTTAAAACAAGCCACAAAAAAGGCACACATATCCCCATTTTACAGTTGAAAACATCGAGGCTCATAAAGGCTTATTTGCATACTTTCAAGCGCCAACATTTCTAAATTCAAAGCTCATGCATTTCCCTCAGCGTCATGCTGCTACTCTAATTATAAAAGCAGTGTGGAAGGGACAACATGAATAATTTAATTTGACTCATGTGTAGGCTGTTTTCCAGCTAGTTACCATCTCTTTACTGTGAACTTGATTAAACAAGCCAAGCTTGGCTTAAAACAATGCTCCTCAAGCAATTTGCATCTATCTTTAAGGTTGGCAGGGAAACTGACCTCTGCCGATCTGTTTTTGCTTATAACATAAAACAAACAAGAACTTGGATAAAACCTAAAGGGAAGAAAAATGTTTTTATTATAACAATTAAGACTCATGCATGAGCTATTCATTAATGCCCTGAAAGTTGACTTTTTGGCATAGAAAAATACAATCAAAATTCCAGAGACATCCCAAAACTTTTCTATCACACATTTAAAACAAATGAACAAATGAGTTAGTAGCTAACTGAAGCAATCTCTACAGTATTAATACAGATTTTGATATATTTTGAAACTAACCTTTAACTTATGGAGCGTATGCATAGGTTACGTATCTTCCTCATGGAGATATTAGAAGATTATTTTCTGAATGATTTTTTTTGCTTTGAGTTTCTTGGAAGTAGAGGTGTTAAACATCCAATATCTTAACAATCTACCTATTTTTTAATAGAAAATTACTTTAGCAGTGTTTAGTAGTTCTCCTTGTAGATACTTCACTTTTTGGTTAGATGTATTCCAAGGTATTTTTTTTTTTTTTTTTGGTATGGCTATCGTAAAAGATTGCACTCTTGATTTGGCTCTTGGCTTGAACATTATTGGTATATAAAATGCTACTGATTTTTGTACACTGATTTTGAATCCTGAAACTTTATTGAAATCATTTATCAGCTCCAGAAGCCTTTTGGTGGAGTCTGTAGGGTTTTTTAGATATAGAATCATATCATCAGTTTTAAGAGAAATAATTTGACTTCTTCTTTTCCTGTTTGGAAGACTTTTATTGCTTTCTCTTTCCTGATTGCTTTGGCTAGGACTTCCAGTACAATGTTGAATAGGAGCGGTGATTGTCGGCATCCTTGTCTTGTTCCAGCTCTTAAGGGGAATGCTCCCAGCTTTTGCTCATTCAGTATAATACTGACTGTGGGTTTGTCATAGCTGAAAGAAACATAGATGATACAAACAAATGGAACAACATTCGATGCTCATGGATCGGAAGAATTAATATTGTTTAAATGGCCACACTTCCCAAAGCGGTTTACAGATTAGTGTTTTCCCATCCAACTACTAATGTTGATTTTCACAGAATTAGAAAAAACTATTCTAAAATTCATATGAAACCAAAAAAAGCCCAAATAGCTAAAACAATCCTAAGCAAAAGGAACAAAGCCAGGGGCATCACACTATCTGACTTCAAACTATACTACAAGCCTACAGTAACCAGAGCAGCATGGTACTGGTATAAAAACAGACAAGTGGCCAGGCGCAGTGGCTCATGCCTGTAATCCCAGCACTTTGGGAGGCCGAGGTGGGTGGATCACGATGTCAGGAGATCGAGACCATCCTGGCTAACACGGTGAAACCCCATCTCTACTAAAAATACAAAAAATTAGCTGGGCGTGGTGGCAGGCACCTGTAGTCCCAGCTACTCAGGAGGCTGAGGCAGAAGAATGGTGTGAACCCGGGAGGCAGAGCTTGCAGTGAGCCAAGATCGCGCCACTGCACTCCAGCCTGGGCAACAGAGCGAGACTCTGCCTCAAAAAAAAAAAAAAAAAAAAAAAAAAAAAAAAAAGACACGTACACCAATGAAACAGGATAGAGGACCCAGAAATAAAGTCCCACACCTATAAATATATGATATTTGATGAAGTTGATAATAACAAATAGGACAAAGACTCCCTATTCAATAAATGCTGCAAGGACAACTGGCTAGTCATATGCAGAAGAATGAAACTGGGCTTATCTCACCATATACAAAAATTAATTCAAGATGGATTGAAGACTTAAACGTAATACCTCAAACTATAAGAATCCTAGAAGAAAACCTAGAAAACCATGACAGGCCCCAGTGTGTGATGTTCCCCACCCTGTGTCCAAGTGTTCTTATTGAGGTTGAACATTTTTTTAAACACTTTCATAAATTTGTGTTTTCAGAAGAAATTCAGAATGGGAGCATACCTTGCATCCCTACATTTTGTAAGTAGGCTAAACTAAATGAGGTGAAATTTAACAGAAAGTTTTACTATCTGGAAGAACTATTGGCATTTCCTCTCATAAAAATTTCTTGATCTAACGTTTATATTCACAGGAAGAAAGTTTTCATGTTGATTTACCTATCAGTTTGGACAGCTTCTAATTTTGCATTTCAAATAAATGATACCTCTTGCCTTGATCTTACTTCTCATATTCACATTGTCAATCTTCACCCTTGTCACCTATGTAACAACAATATAATCCATCATTTACCCTTTTCAGATGGGCGTTTTGACATCACATTCTCAAAGTCACCCCTTCTCTCAAACGAATTTTGTTTTGTGGTTTGTTTTTTTACAAACTACTGTCCAACGTTCTTATTGCTTGAAAATATGGAGATAGCTATATGATGTTTCCAGCATGTAAAAGCACAGCAAGTAACTTCTTCCTCTGATTCATCAAATGTACAGAAAACACTATATAAACATTTTAGGTTTAAAGAGGTGGGGATCATAAAGTGAAAAGATATTGTTTTGAAGGTTTTACTTTATTTGAAGATTAAAGTGGTACAATTTAAAATATTATGTATCTGTGAAGATAATACATGGTCATATATTAAATTTTATATTACACATATAAGTATCATGAAAATAACTTTTAAAACTGTAATTTTTAGAATCTACCAAGAACCAATGAATTCACATCAACATTAAGACATCTATTTTTTATAATTTTTTATAATAGATGTCTTAATGTTGATGTGAATTCATTGGTTCTTGGTAGATTCTAAAAATTACAGTTTTAAAAGTTATTTTCATGATACTTATATGTGTAATATAAAATTTAATATATGACCATGTATTATCTTCACAGATACATAATATTTTAAATTGTACCACTTTAATCTTCAAATAAAGTAAAATTTCAGATTTTAAAATAAATTTCAGATTTATTGCACATATATTATATATGCAAATATATTATAAATCACACATACATATTGCTCATAATAAATATATGCATATATTAAAGGAGATTTATATACTTATATTAAAGAAAATTTTTATGTTTCCTTCCTTTACCAAAAATATAATTATTATATACAACAATTCTTTTGAGATCTTCATAGTAGAGAGAGAAGGATGCTATTTTGTATTAAATTTTGGTGCAATTTATGTAAAGAGAGTTGCAATGCATTGTTTTTTCACGTAAGATGTCATTGTTCTCAATAGTAAAATTATTTAGTCCCAGGTTCTCTGTTTGACACTAACTTCAAAAAATATGAAAGTGTGAGTTTTTACATAAATTTACACAACTGAATAACTATATATATTTTACCATACTCTACAACATAGTTGATATAAAAATAATATAACTTATTTGTGGACAAAGAATCAATGAAATGTTATATGCAGATTGGACCTTGTAGATCAAAGTGCCCAAACTTATACCCTGCACAATAGTCCTCTCAACATATTCAGTGATTCCAAACGTAACCAACCCTCCTCACTATAATTCTCCCTTCACAGTATTTATTTCCATTTGAGTATATGTGATGATAACAAAATAAGTAGAATATATCTCTGAGCATTCAAGACATCATGATTTGGTGAAAATAAATTAAAAATCACTGTACTAAATTAAAATAAATTTTAAGATGGCCTAGATGATATTTGGGAACAGAACGAATACCACAAAATTCACTCCTTTAAGTGTTTTCACAAGTGGAAAAATGTGGACCAAAATAATGATGCTATCAGAATTCTTCACATTTTCATCTAGTCGGTAAGTTCATTGTCAATAAAAGAAACCTAAAACCATACCAAATGGCAAAATGTTAATACATAACTTCAAATTTGAGTGTTTAACATGTCTTAAATGCTGCTGTAATGCAGAAATCTTGGAGATTTTAAACAGACTTTTCTTTTGGTAACATATAGCTACTGGTTGCTTCGAAGCAAGACAAAATCCATAGTTCATTAGGCTAGATATAGGGCAATGTCAATGGGAACTGAGAAGAAGACACTGAGACAAGAAGCATATTCTGGAAAAAAGATAGAATATCTTAGACTATAGCACTTAATGCAATTCTACAAGAATTATCATAGGGTTCAGCTTTCTGTCAAATAGAAACTGAGCTCTCAGTTCAGGCCTTCTTGCAGAAATTATTCTCACTAAAATATATTTAAATTGCTTCTGACTTTGTCACAACACACAGAATGCTGATGGGAGAGATAACGTACCATGCTTTCTTCACACAGAGCGCTTGCAATATGAATCTCTACAGTGATTCCCAAGTTAAGGATTAAGGCACTCAACATTTTGCAAAGTATAATCAAGGAATCATTTTACATTAAAATAACAATGATTTAAATTGAAACTTAATATTCACATTTGCACAAACTAAGAGTTTTCTGTACCCAGAGTGACCACAACTAGGTAAACAATCCCCTTAGATTACCAAGGCAAAAGTATAGAGTTCATGTGGCTGCAATGTCAAGACTGATTTCTCAAACCCAGCACTGTCACTTCCTAGCTGTGGGTAAGCCACTTCACTTTCCTGAGCCCCAGTTCCTTTCAAAATGGCATTTTAAAGAGCAACCTACCTCATTGTGTCATTTTGAGTATTAACTGATATTTTGTAAATCATTTAACACAGAGCCTAGGCAATAGGTAGTCTTCAAACGTATTAAGTATTTCTATTTTTATTTTTAGTAGGGCTTAATTATTTCAGAATATAACAACATTTATAATACCAGGGGATTAATGAACTTATTAAACCTAATATAGTGGTTAAACAAGGTTATAACTATAATCACATCTTCTGGCACACACACTCTAACATTTTGTTCACCCTTTCTCAGTTGCTAGAACACTATTTGTCCCAAGCACATCCACTTGATTGATATTTATTAAAACAATAAATATAATATATTCCGTATTTTCTACTTATTTTTGACTAGAAAACAACCCAACAAGCAAATAAACAATCACATATTCTACATAAACTTCCTTGGAGCCAGTGCTAGGTAGGGAGGTGATTTACTTTGTTCCACATTTTCATTCACTGTCCCCAGAACTCTCACTCTCTCTTGATCTTGTCACCCTGGGGCTAGAAGAAAAAGAAGACTTACATCCAGAGAGAAGGGAAGGAAGACAGTAAGAGAGGTCACCCTATAGTCACACCCCCAGAAAGTGAAAAAATATTTGCAAACAATGCATCTGACAAAGGACAAATATCCAAAATCTACAATGAACTCAAACAAATCAGCAAGAAAAAAATATAAATAATTCCATCAGAAAGTGGGCAAAGGACATGAATAAACAATTCGCAAAAGAAGATAAACAACTCACTAAGAAACATACGAAAAATACTCAACATCACTAATTATCAGGGAAATAAAAATTAAAACCAAAATGAGATACCACTTCACTCCTGCAAGAATGGCCATAATTTAAAAAATCAAAAAATAACAGACGTTGGCATGGATGTGGTGCAAAAGGAACATTTTTACACCATGGGCAGGAATGTAAACCAGTACAACCAGTATGAAAAACAGTATGGAGATTCCTTAAATAACTAAAAGTAGAACCACCATTTGATCCAGCAACCCCAATACTACTGGGTATCTACCCAAAAGAAAAGAAGTCATTATATAAAAAAGACATAATTCACAACTGTAAAAAATATGGAACCAGCCTAAATGTCCATCAACCGATGAATGGATAAAGAAAATGTGATATATATATATATATATATATATATATATATATATATATATACTACTCAGCCATCAAAAGGAATTACATAATGGCATTCACAGCAACCTGGATCATTGCTCTAAATGAAGTAACTCGGGAATGGAAAAACAAATATCTTCTGTTCTCACTTATAAGTAGGAGCTAAGCTATGAGGATGCTGTACTAGTCCATTCTCATGTTGCTATGAAGAATATCCAAGACTGGATAATTTATAAAGAAAAGAGGTTTAATTGACTCACAGTTCCGCATGGCTGGGGAGGCCTCAGGAAACTTACAATCATGGTGGAAGGGGAAGCAAATGCATCCTTCTTCACAAGGTAGCAGGAGAGAGAACTGCCAAGAAAAGGGGAAAAAGTCCCTTATAAAACCATCAGATCTCATGAGACTCACTCACTATCAGGAGAACAGCATGGAGGTAACCACCTCCATGAATCAATTACCTCCCACCAGGTCCCTCCCACGAAATGTGGGAATTATGGAAACTACAATTCAAGATGAGATTTGGGTGGTGACACAACCAAACTGTATCAGATGCAAAGGCATAAGAATGATATAAGGGACTTTAGGGGCTCATAGGGAAGGGTGTGAGGAGGGTGAGGGATAAAGGACTATATACTGTGTCCAGTGTTATGGAAACTACAATTCAAGATGAGATTTAGGTGGCGACACAGCCAAATCATATCAGATGCAAAGGCATAAGAATGATATAAGGGACTTTATGGGCTCAAGGGGAAGGGTGTGAGGAGGGTGAGGGATAAACGACCATATGCTGGGTCCAGTGTACACTGTTTGGGTGATGGGTACACCAAAATCTCAGAAACTACCACTAGGGAATTTCTCCACGTAATTAAAAACCACCTGTTCCTCAAAAACTATTAAAATAAACAACAACAAAAAACCAAAACGTCTCATCTTGCATGTTACACATCTCTTAAACCTGAGCTTCTCTGGTCTGAGGTTCTTGTGATTGTTCAGAGTCCTCAGATGACAGTGATTTGCAAAGAATGGTCTCTCCACTACACAGGTTTACAAAAGGGACATTAATGTGTTTTTATGTCCCACAAAGAAATCTCCCTGCTTAGAGTTATATTCCCTTTCAGCACTATTCTCCCCACTATCCTAGTGTCAAATGAAACCTGTTCATCAGAAGAGCAAAAGAAAATAGAGGATGATAAACCATAGTTCCTTTCATACTTAGTAGAAAGTGAAGAGACCAGTCTCAAAAGGACCAAGAATGTGAAGAATTTAAACTTCTGGAAGATGAACGGGATCAGGGACAGGGCAAAACCGGAATTCTGAATTAAGAAAGAAGGAAATAATTAGAGGAACACATTGGAGAGATTTCAGACTTGAGGGCAAAACAAAAAAGATCAGGGACCTACAAAGAATGACTGAATCCAGTATCATGGATGGGAAAAAGTAAACTGGAATAATATTATGAAAAAGTAAATCAGTGAGTCAAGAAATGGCTAAAGATAAAAGAAAAATAAAGGAAAAAGTAGATTAAAAATAGAAAAGAAATTAAAATCAGGAAAAAAATTATCATATTCTTATACTATATTTTACTTGACTTTCTTTGTAAAGAGGGGGAAACTGAAATGAAACTATTCTTTCTGAAAACCAAATAAGACATCAACATGCAATGATTAATATATGTAATCATAGCATGCTATGCTGACCCTGTCTCATCTATGGAGAAAATAGAATAAACAGAAAAAAACACAAACTAACAACAGACTTAAAATACCCTGGCCTTTGAGAGACAACTTCTATAAAATGTTGATTTCCTTTTTTCTTGGATGAGCTTGTGAGAAAAGGGAATTAAATCTCATGTATCTATTTGCAGCTTATCTGTGGTAAAGGAGCGTACAACATCCAGAGGGCAGTGCTGTCGCGGGAAAGGAGCTGAAACTTATTGACTGAGACACTGTGCCTCCTAAAGTCTGACCAACAAGTGACCAGGCACTCAGCCAGTCCAACAGATGGGCATTAGCCCTGAAAGCAATGTGACCATGTATGTTCATCAAGGTTGTTTTCTATAGAACAAAATTTTCACCCACAATTGTTCCAACAGCTGTTCATGCTGAGCTTATGCACTTCCAGTTGAGAAGAAATATCATTGCCCATTGGTCTTTGAGTGGGATAACCTTTCCACATGACAAAATAAATCACGTATAAAGGGGCCACTGAGCTGCAACAACAGTAACTCTTAGGGCAGACGGAGCCATCCAAACCTCAAGAGGAGACCATTCTCTTGAGGTCACTTTACAGATTGCTGAGAGAAAGGCATCTCAGATCTCTGGTACTCTACCCTTCAACTCCCAAGGCACTTTGAGTTCTTTGCAGTAGTTTTTCATGTGTGTGTAACACAACTTTCACATGTAATTCTGATATTTTGTTTTACTTCAAATGTTGATACCCATAATAAAATACTTTAGAGATCCCAAAGAAAAGTTCAGGACCAAATATTTAAATCGCCTAAGATATCATTATTCCTCATGGGGACTGTAGTCCTCAGACCACACATTTTTCTATATTTACCTCAAATCAAGGGTAATGTAGGCATTGAGGTGAAAACCACTTATATATACAGGTATTCCAAAGCAAAACCAAACCAGAATAAGCTGGAATGATGAAAAGAGAGATCAGAGGTGGATATGGCACTAAGTGATTTCAACATCTAAACTATTCAAAATATTTGATTCTTTCATTTAGCTTTCTTGTTTTTGAATATTGACTTACAGTTCCCCCCACTAAGGCCCTATGACTAACCTTGGAATCCTCCTTCCACCCTTACATGCAGTGAGTCTCCTGTCCTACCCCTGAATATATCTTGTTTCTGTCCCTTATCTTCACGGGTGCTGCTGTTATTATGTTTCAAGCCATCATAATCTAACCTGAATTATTGCAATAGCCTTTCTGCTGGTACTACGCACACTGGTGGCCTCATAGATTTTAGTGATTTTTTCTATATGCTACTGCGTCCTGAGTTGGTTCCTGCCAGTGGGTTCGTGGTCTCGCTGACTTCAAGAATGAAGCCGCGGACCTCTGAGGTGAATGTTAGAGCTCTTAAAGATGGCACGGACCCGGCTGGGCGCAATGGCTCACAACTGTAATCCCAGCACTTTGGGGGGCCGAGGCGGGCGGATCACAAGGTCAGGAGATCGAGACCATCCTGGCTAATGCGGTGAAACCCCGTCTCTATTAAAAATACAAAAAATTAGCCGGGTGTGGTGGTGGGCGCCTATAGTCCCACCTGCTCGGGAGGCTGAGGCAGGAGAATGGCGTGAACCCGGGAGGCGGAGCTTGCAGTGAGCCGAGATCATGCCACTGCACTCCAGCCTGGGCAACAGAGCGAGACTCCATCTTGGGAAAAAAAAAAAGATGGCACAGACCCAAAGAGTGAGCAGTAGCAAGGTTTATTGTGAAGAGCCAAAGAACAAAGCTTCCACAGCGTGTAAAGGGACCCAAGCAGGTTGCCACTGCTGGCTGAGGTGGCCAACTTTTATTCCCTTATTTGTTCCCCTCCCATGTTCTGTTTTTGTCCTATCATAGTGCCCTTTTCTCAATCCTTCCTGCAACTGGCTACTTTTAGGATCCTGCTGATTGGTGCATTTTACAGAGCACTAATTGGTGCATTTTACAATTCTCTTGCTAGCTACAGAGCGCTGATTGGTGCATTTTTACAGAGTGCTGATTGGTGCATTTTACAATCCTCTTGCTAGCTACAGAGTGCTGATTGGTGCATTTTACAATCCTCTTATAAGACAGAAAAGTTCTCCAAGTCCCCACTTGACCCAGGAAGTCCAGCTGGCTTCACCTCTCACCACTATCTTCATAAACTTCTGTTAGAATAGCCATAACATGAAATGTTTATTACTTTCTTATTATTTCACCTATTCAGATTTTAAGCTCCTTTAAAAACAGAAATAGACTTTTGTGTTTATCAACAAAGACTCCAGTGTGCTGCCCATCACACAGCAACTCTCAGTAAATATTTACTGAATTCTCCATGTGTTTCAAACTTTGACCCATCTGTTGGTTTATGTACATGCCTAGCCAAGCCATTCCCCAAGTGTCAGGCTAAATAATTACTTTTCATCAGCCCTTCTCTTGTAACAATTCTATTTTTAAAAATACACCTATAATAATTACCATATATCAAATTCAAGTGAGTGATAACTTTGATAACTATATCATTACCTAATTTAATCTAAACAACAGCCTATAATCTACAGGTAATTGATGAGAAATTCTTCCCCCAAAGTCACATAACTAGTAATTGATTAAACAAAGAGGGGTTTGACCAAAGCATGTCCGTATGACTGCAGAAGCCCTGTTCTCATCCATGCTGAAATTTACTATTTGATATCCAGAATCCCCAAAGAGTGAGTTTCTTGGACAGGAGCTGCATTTTATTTTCCATATCACTTGTACCTGGTGTATCATCTGTCACTTAGTACACATTCAGGTGATACTTGCTTGTTGAAGAATAGATAAAAGAATGAACAAAAGTACCAACAGATTAATGGAATTTCTGTGGTATATGAAAGAGGAAGAATAAAAGAATCTATAAGTTTTCTGGCTAATCTTTCCATCTGAATGAAGCTATAAAATTTAAGTAGTATTCAAACAGAAAAAGAATGCCTTTTCTGAATACCAGTCTCCCTCTAAACCAAAACTTTTAACTTTCAGCAATCTGGAGGACATCATTCATGTAGTAATCTTAAACACTTCATTTCTCCATTAAATAGTCCATTTCTGAAACATGGACCTAAATTATAAAATCCATTTGCAAATCTTCTCTAGGATACTAGTGGACTGTTGGAAAATAACCACCAATGAGGACTTAAAATATGAATGGTATTAAATAAGGGAACATTCATGTTGAGTCAATTCTCTTGGACTTTGTTTGTTTTACAGACTATTATTTCACATTTCAACCCAAATAGAAAAGAATATTTACATTTCAATAAACATTCTTGCTTAAATTCAAAATCTTTGAAAAATGTGGAATGTATTCCCCATATTAGCACAGTATTCTGTGTCTTTGTATAAAAAAGCATGCAAATTAATAAATTCAACAGTTTAGAAATAAAACTTTGGCAAAATCTCTGTGCAATATATTTGAAAATGAGTAATTCTGTAGGGTTTGCTATTTTATGAGCTTTAGTGATAATATGTAATCTAGAGTATCTGCATTACTTTCTACAGTTATTATTTCTTTTATTATTAGTAATGCTACTTCTGAGACAATTCTTAACATCCTGCTCTCTGGAGGCCAATAACTATAGGCTTGACAGTTCTATCTAATTCAGAAGAATCCATCTTAATTATTTATTTATAAATGTCAATGCTATTAAACAGCAGGAAGAAGGGGAAGTAATATTATAGTCTTACCAATGCTAAAGAAATATTTAACACTAAATTATGAATTTAGGAGTAACCCATCAATATCTGTATTTTGGTTTTGCTATTAGGCATTTAAATAGAAACATTTTCCTACTTTCAGTCAATCTAAATTATAGCAGAATATTTCTGATGAATAAGAATATTCGACCTTCTTTCCTAAAAGTATTTACATTGCCACTTTAGAATTAATAGTACTCTACACAATTTGGTTTGCTGGGTCAGCCAGGACAGGTTAGGGTTTGCTGCACTAACAAGCAACCCCAGAATCTTAGTAGATTAAAGTAACAGTTTAATTTTTATTTCTTATGATATATTTCTAAAGTGTGTCATTAGAGGAACTCAGCTTATTGTGGCCTGTTAATAACACAAGATGACAGATGTCCTATCTTGATATGTCTCTCTGATTGTAGTGGCAAGCAAAGAATAAAGTAGGAGGCAGTTCAATACTATAGTCTTGATATAATACATTTCACTTCTACACAGGAACCATTACTTAGAACTAATTGTAATTCTACCCACCTTTGAATATGGCTGAGAAAATTCTTCCATATATCAGGAAGGAGAGGAGAACAAGATATAGATGAACATTAGAAGTTTCTATTACATTTGCAAGTGTCAACTTGAAGTCACTCTGTTTTTTTTTTTACACATACAAATTGGAATTTCCGATTTGCAAGCATGGTTTTCTTTCATTGGTTTGCTTTTCAGATTTGGCCCCAGTGTAGATTTATTTTAAGGCTCTTGAGCCAAATACCTGTTCTTTTTTAAAAAATGATTACTATGTACTTTTTTATGTGTCTGACTCCATCTTGTCATAAAATACATTTCCTGTCGTTCTGCATCACAGGTAAAATGTGCAATACTCCCATGGCTTTCTTTCTCAAATTTCTAGCTTCATATTAGGTTCTGCACAAACAGATATCAGGAATTCCTAACAGCTATATAAAATTGACTGCTATAGGAGTCTTGAAATATCTACATTTACAATTAAAACATGGGATTAAAATTCCTACTTGATGTACCCCGATTGTTCTAATATTTATAATTACAAGAGATTCTTTGAAAAATTTGACACAATATTATTGTCACTCCTCTAAAATTATATAAGGATAGATTTTGGATCTTAATGTGTGTTTTCATATTTAGGATTCTAAGCCTTTAATAAGCCAGGAACATTTTAATCATTTGATTCTTGTGGCATTTCGATCTTTTTCTTTTGTTTGTTTTTTGTTTTGTTTTTGAGATAGAGTCTTACCTGTCGCCCCGGCTGGAGTGCAGTGGTGCAATCTTGGCTCACTGCAACCTCTGCTTCCCAGGTTCAAGTAATTCTCCTGCCTCAGCCTCCAGAGTAGCTGGGACTACAGGCACATGCTATCATACTGGGCTAATTTTTTGTATTTTTAGTAGAGATAGGGTTTCACTATGTTAGCTAGGATGGTCTCGATCTCCTGACCTTGTGATCCACACACCTCGGCCTCCCAAAATGCTGGGATTACAGGCGTAAGCCACCTTGCCTGGCTCATTTTTTGATATTTTTATGTTTTGAATGATTAGGTACACCGAGTATCATTTTTGAAAAAGCCTATGATGTCAACCTAATTAACTGATTGTCCTAAGACTAAATTTCTCTATTTTATTTCCAATCATATTATCTTGAAGTGCCTATTTACATGTGACAATTTTTAAACTCTATATAATATTAAAGAATGAAGAGAATCTAGATATCACCTTTAGTTATAATTCATGAGTAATATGACACAAAATCTCTGAAATACGCAAATGCATTTGTCAAACTAACACAGAACTCCATTTTCTTCTTTTTGTTTTAAAAAGTGGTCTGGTGGCTGGGTGCAGTGGCTCACACCTGTAATCTCCACAATTTCGGAGGCCGAGGCAGGCAGATCACCTGAGGTCAGGAGTTCGAGACCAGCCTGACCCACATGGAGAATATAAAAATTAGCAGGGCGTGCTGGCAGACACCTGCAATCCCAGCTACTCGGGAGGCTGAGGCAGGAGAATTGCTTGAACCTGGGAGGTGGAGGTTGCAGTGGGCCGAGATCATACCATTGCACTCCAGCCTGGGCAACAAGAGCAAAACTCTGTCTCAAACAAAAAAGTGGTCTGGTATATTCTTTTGTTGTTGTTATCAGTATATAAAAAACTTAGTAAACATTGTCATAAAAATTCATATAAATGAATTTTTAAAAAATTTATTTTATTTTAGTTCCAAGGATTTAGGAATAAGAGAGAAAAAAGGTATGCATTCCAGAAAGCCTGACTGGTAGCAGTGCACCAAAACTCATATGAAATGAAGGATTTCCCTGAGAAGATGACACATCACATTCTGAGTCAACCTTTGAGACTTTTAAATCATATTTTTGTCATAGCACACAGTGGCTATGCAATGAATTGCATCTGAGTTGTTCATTTAAACAACTACAATAGATAGACTGACCTGCAAATGGCTTTCTTGTCAACTGTGAAGGCAGGCTTTCATTAATACATATAGGCAGTAATTTAGCCTCTGCCTCATTAAATCACTAAGCAATGGTTTTATGTATCTTATAGAAAAACAGTCCAAGGCTTAGCTAGCCAAAGATGGAAGTTTGATTGCCTTAGCTTGTATCAACTCATCTAGACCAGGACCTCGTACAATATGATGGTCATTTTAATGTCTGCTGGAAAAATGAATGAATCACTGGTAAAAACAAAAATCACTGTTTGCTCTTATTTTAATTGTGAACATTCAGATTTTGTGCTTGACCAATATGTACAAATAAGGAATTTTTCATTATAATTCTTAAAGTCCAGCTTCATAACACAGAAACAACTTTTTTTTTTTGAGACGGAGTCTTGTTCCGTTGCCAGGCTGGAGTGCAGTGGCATGTGCTCAGCTCACTGCAACCTCCAACTCCCTGGTTCAAGAGATTCTCCTGCCTCAGCCTCCTGAGTAGCTGGGATTACAAGCACGTGCCACCAAACCCAGCTAATTTTTGTATTTTTAGTAGAGACAGGGTTTCACCATGTTGGCCAGGATGGTCGACCTCGTGATGTGCCTGGCTTGGTCTCCCAAAGTGCTGGGATTACAGGCGTGAGTCACCACACCTGGCCCAGAAACAACTTTTTATTAGATAACAGCATTGTCAGGATTATAAAGGAAATTTTAAATAAAGTATGAAGAATTATAAAGAAAAATATTAAAATATTAAATCCTTCACAAGTAGAAAAATGTAAGCCAACTAAAAATTTTGTGTTATTTTATAAAAATGAGCACAGTTAGGAATCAACATAAAAATCTCTGACATCAAATGCAAGCATCTTGGTAAGTATGCCTATTGGTCTAATCGATGCTTATTTATAAACAGAAAATTGAAATGTTCTTAGTAATTTCTTTATCACAACTAAAATCTTTCTTCTATTCTTTCCCTTGGTGCATCTACTTCTATTTTGATGACTAATTTATTTGAAGTGAGTATGTCGAGAAGTAATTCAAATATATACTTAAAGTATAATGAAAGTATTAGCATGGTTATTTAACTAAAAAAATTGTATTTAAACTTTCTTTGCATTCTACTTCATTCATTTATGTGTGTTGGTGTGTGTCTGTGTGTGTAGGCATTTACTTTCACTTATTTACATATATTACTGTTTCTAACTGAGCAAAAGTAGGCAATGTTGATAAAATTCTGAAGATCTTCCAAGGATTTCTAATAAAATTATTTTAACTTAAATCATCTTTATTAGTTCCTGAACCTCCTCTGCATACCCATGAGCCTGATATAACAAAGAGTTGAAAACCTAATTCTTGTTTACCACGACCATGAAGAAATGAACATTCTTAACACTGCATATTTCATTCAAGTTGCCTATAGCTTTTGCCCAAAAGACCAATGGTCCTAATCATATAAAGATAAGTGACTTATTTACTTTAAAATAATTTTTAAAAATAGTAAACAATTAAAAGTCAGAAGGATTATCAGTGCTAATTAGAAAAAGATTCATGTTCCATTGCTTGCTCAACGTTACAATATCAATGGGGAGGAACATATTCCATTCAAATGATTTTTATTTAGCAATATTTTCATAAGATGTTTTGCATATTTATGCTATATATGTCTAGTCAATTTTCTTTCTCATATTGAATAAACCTATCTAATGTATCCATTGTTTTCTTGTTACAAAGATTATTACTATGAGGACTTTGTGCATACAGCTTTCCCATATTTTATATTTTTAAAATGGCTTCTGAGAAATCAAACATTCCAAAGGATATAGATAATAATTATAATCTACTGAGATTTTACTATGTGCCAGTATGTAAGACAAATATTTTTGACATTTTTTAATGTATATAAAACATTGTAAATTAAGTTCTAGTATCATATCAATTATAAAGGGAGAATTTAAAAATTCGAGAGATTTATTTGTTCAGAATCAAATTCCTAGCAAGAGGGAGCCAATAGTTAAAGTCATGTCTGATATTTTAGCACTAATTCTTAACCAATTCAATAGATACAGTGCTAATAGACAGTGACTAGAAGGAAGATGAGTAGCTTTCTTCCAGTTATGTTTCCATAAATGTCTTTTAATATATATTATACATCAATGGAAGCATAAATTTTGGTTATAATACTTTTCCAAAATCCAGTTTTCTGAAATGTTAGGATATCTATCAATCTCTCCACTACTCACGGTAGTAGAACTTTACACCTAGCAACATTAAATAAAATGAAGTTCCCATCAAATAACCTTGAAGTTGTGACTGATACATGCACAATGAATTTATAGTGTTAGAAGTCAGGATGTGGTTACTCCCAGGGTTGGGTGATAATGACAGGGTACCCCGGCAGCTTGTGGAGCAATGGTAAAGTTTTATTTCTTGATGTTGGTACATTGTTGGTGAAGTTTGTCATGCTATACCATTATGATTCATGCATGTTTCTATATCTTTGTTATACTTCAGTTAAAATTTCCTTAAAAATTAGTTGATGCACAGCTGTGTATGTTTTAGCTTCTGGAAACAGCAGTTAATGCTGGAATGATGGATCTACATTTTTAATTCTGGAAATTCTAACCCCTTTCTTAATCTATTAGACCAGAACTAGTCACTGCCTTACTCTGACTCCCCAACATCTTTCTGTAAAAGTACTTAATTTTTTTCCTGTGACGATCCATTAATTCTGATCACGGTACTGGCATGTGTTAGAGGTAGCAAATTGAGAGAAGGAGTGCCAGAGGCTTTTGACTAAATTATGCTTCACATCTTTAGTTTTCACGAGTTAAATTTGGTTTTTACTCAACTGATTGTTAAATTTTAGTGGGGATTTAAATTTTAAAAGAGACACCTCCATGTAGTAAGTGATCATCAGTTAATAGGATAGGATGTCACCCAGCTTATAACTATATAGGTATACAGAAAACAAATACACATGGTTGTTATTACAAGAATCATTCAACAGATAAAGCAAATAATCATCCATTTCAATGTGTATTTAAACACTATAAATGCTGAAAGAAAAAGCTTATACCTAAATTAATTCATGAAGTAATACGTCTGGACTACCAACCCAGATATTTTCTCTTAAGAACAGAAAATTAAACTGCAGCAAGCTAGTATTATTGCAATGTGGAGTGACCAGATTGGTTACAAAATCGAAAGGAAAGGCATTGATGACTATGCTTCAGTCTACACATTTATTATTTTGAAATTTACCTTCGGTCATTCGATTGCACTCAGGTATGAAATCTATTTATACCTATAATTACAATTATATAGCTATTTGATGAACAGACTGATAAGGTTGGCTTTAGGTATAAACTCAGGCTTCTTAACATGTTTTCAGAGCATTCATGGGGCCACAGTATCCTGGTGTTGAACATGTAAAGAAAATGTAAAAGAAGAAGGTGTAAAAGAAAAAAAAATAATAATTAAGACAAATTTTGTCTAATTTTTACACCCTCTTTGTCTCATCTCTACAGCCCTGTTGATGTATGATTTTTCTCTCAACCCTTCATTGCACTTGTGACAGGCGGTGTCCCATTTATTCAGCCCGACGTGCTCAACCTTTTGCAGAGGGAGCACGTGGGTGGGTGTGGGATCTGGCTGACTGTTTTGGGTACTGGCAGGAGCAGGTTCTGTGTGGGCCCTGTGGCAGTGCCCAGGTGAGGGTGCCTGTGACCCTGATGTCCCAGAAGGCATGTTACAATGCTCTCTTAGCTCCGCCATCTGTGGACAGCGGTGTGTTATCAGCTTGGTGGGCTCCTTGCATTGTTGCGTGGGGCAGCTGCCCTCTGCCAGCAAGGGCAAAGGGCCAGTGTGACAGCCTTTTTTGGGTACCTGCACTCGGTAGGTCCTGAGCTCGTCCAGAGTCCAAGAAAAATGAGGTTGCACGGACACTTGAAGGATGGTGGAAGCAGAGAGTTTTATTTAGTGGTGGAAATGGCTCTCAGCAGAGAGAGGAGCTGAGGGCAGGGGCGGGGTGGGGGCAGGTGGACAGGCAGGTAATCTTCCCTGAAGTCCAGCTGTCCCCAGCCGTCTCTTCCCTGTAGTCAAGGTGCCTCTCTGAAGTTAAGCAGTCTCCCTCCAAAATCCAGCTGTCCCTCTGAAGTCAAGTCACCTCTCTCTAGTCAAGCCACTTCTCTCTCTCTCTCTCCTGAGTGAGTCTACAGTCTTTTTAGGCACAGGATGCAGGGCAGGGCAAGCCATAAGTAGTTTTGGAAAAGGTAACATTCAATTGGTAAAAAAGACATTATTCAGAAAGAACCAACTGGAAGAGAGTGGGCAAACCGGGTTAGAAGTTCCCACTTTGGGTCATGCATTTCCGGCTTTTTGGCTCAAAGGTGGGGTTTTGTCAGGGACCTGCCCCTGTCTGCCTATTATTTCTCTGCCTCCCGCCTCAACCACTGTCACTGGGCCTGAAATTTGGCATGTATGCAATAACGCCTGATGTGTCTGATATGCTTCATGTAAGTAGTTCAATCATGACCAATGTATACATTGGGGCATGGATGCAATAAGTGTAACAGGAGTGATTTCATAGCTATAAATTAGGATAAACTGAGAGGGATACTATTATTTATGAATAGGTTAGTATTTCCACAGAACTTCACTCTGCTGGAGTAAAAACACAGCTTTATATTATTATTAAAAATTCAGCCTCCTGAACAAAACCCAGAAGTCATGAATTTGTATTATGGAATAAAATGAGATGTACTCTTTATTCTGATAATAATGTAAATATATATCTGCATATCCAAAAATGCATTTTTCAATCTTGAATCATGGTCATAAATCATATTATTTTAATATTTCTATTTTGAAATGATGTCTGAAAAAGAGAATGAAAAATAATACAAAATTAGAATTCACAACATTATGTTCAAACCTTTGGCAAAAAAAGAAAAAAGAATGAGCCACATCACTATCTTCAGTGAATACATTATTTGGCCTTACTGGTTTGAGATTCTCCATACATTTCACAAAAAAAACCACAATGTTATGATTAAATATGATCTATTCTCTATATCTTACAAAAGAATATGAACCAATAACAATTATTTTTAATATAAAAAGTGCCAATATAGTTAATTTTTGTGTCATGGATAATGACCATATATTTGTACAAAAAATAAAAAAATACATTAAAACAAAATATTGTGTGCATTTTAGCATACCATATATTATTTCATGTGCTTTGCTTTTGTTAGCCGGGCTGGAGCGCAATGAAACAATCTCAGCTCACTGCAACCTCCACCTCCCAGGTCCAAGCGATTCTCCTGCCTCAGCCTCCCGAGTAGCTGAGATTACAGGTGCACACCACCATGCCCGGCTAATTTTTGTGTTTTTAGTAGAGAGGAGTTTCACCCTGTTGGCCAAGCTGGTCTTGAACTCCTGACCTCAAATGATCTGCCCGCCTCGGCCTCCCAAAGTGCTGTGATTACAAGCGTGAGCCACTGTGCCCTGCTATTTCATATGCTTTCATATTAAATTTACATTAGGACTCAAACTTTATAGTTAAAGAAGCAGAAAACAGGAATACAAACGGTCTAAACCTTCCAAAAGAACTTATGAACCTATAATGGATGCTATGCATAAAGCAACTTGGAGTTATTATTTATCTAAATTATGCAGATTTTGTTTTGGTAGGTTGTTAATGGGAACAAGTGTCAATTAGGCAAATACCTATCTTATTGCTTGGATAGTTAAGATCTGAATTGAATGTTATAATGTGCTGTACATTAGGTTAACCAATAGTAGTGAAGCAGTACACCATTTTGGCTAAATTCTCTGGCTCAACAATTTCAATCGCCCACGTAGAAATGTGCTCTTGATCTGACTGATCTGAGGGATCAAGATGATAAATATTTGTTGATGACATCACTGCTACCTCCAAACCTCCAATAAACTTTGTGTAAGAACTGCCAGTGATACCTAATTGCATCTTACTGACCTAAAAACCATCTATCTTAGCAAACATGTAATTTCCACTTTGTAAGCACTGTCAGCACTAACTGAAGCATTACCTACACACAGTGACATTTGATGTCATGAATTCCTAGAAATAGGTATCCAAGGAGAAGCTCTAACAAGAAATTCAAAACTCTTTGCTAATTATAAATAGTAATGTAACATATTATATAATTAGTTACAGAATCAGAATGTGAGTTTCTCTCTGAATAAAGACTGGCTCTTTTCTTTGCAGCTCTATCATTGTGCCTGGAGCTTGTCAAGTATGCAATAAATAGTGGGTAAATTGAATTATTTCCCAGAATATTTGCAAGGAATCTAAATATATTACCATATAGCAATATATCAGTAGTCTTGACAAGTCACATTTGTATCCATTCAAATAACTGCTGCTTTTGAAATGTGTGCATTTTATTTGTGCCTCAGTTTTCTAATTTATTTTAAAAATCACTTGACCAGATAATTTTAAATATTCTTTCTATTATACCTTCTAAAATCATGCCACAAATATATTTCCTTCATGATTCCTGTTTTTTTATGCTGTCATTGATGCATTAAAATGACAATCTTATCTTAGATTCTTATTTATGGAGCAGGAAAATAAATGTATGGCAAGTTACCAAATAAATGACATTCCCAAGTTTGGAAGTCAGCCAAACTTGCTTTTAATCCAAATTCTACTCAGAATGTATGGGGCACTAGGACTATATTTATATGACAAAAAAGAAGGGTCCTCTTTCTTGATTTGTTCCATGCCCTGTAGATCTGAAAAACCCTGAAACATCATTTCTGATAAGTAATATTTCCTCCATAGTAAGTTTCCCAGAGTAATGGAATATACATATATATATATATATATATTCCATCTATATATAGGTACAGATATATGATAGATATATAGATATAGATATAGATATAGATATAGATATAGATGGGAGTGTTTATTGTATGCGTGTATTTGTGTATGTGATACCCAACAGTGCTCATATAAGGAAGGGAATATTGCAAAAAAACAGACATTAGTGAATAGATCATCTTGTGGTACAGAAGTCAAATATTTGAAGTCTGTTCCAGCATTCTTGTGGACAAGCTTTATGACCTTCAACAAGTCATCCTTATTTATTATATACATTCTGATACACATAAGATGATAATATACTCTTTTTCCTGTGGCCGGGCATGGTGGCTCACACTTGTAATCCCAGCACTTTGGGAGGCCGAGGCGGGCAGATCACGAGGTCAGGAGATCGAGACCACGGTGAAACCCCGTCTCTACTAAAAATACAAAAAATTAGCCGGGCATGGTGGCAGGCGCCTGTAGTCCCAGCTACTCAGAGAGGCTGAGGCAGGAGAATGGCATGAACCCGGGAGGCGGAGCTTGCAGTGAGCCGAGATTGCGCCACTGCACTCCAGCCTGGGTGACAGAGCAAGACTCCGTCTCAAAAAAAAAATATATATATATATACTCTTTTTCCAGGGTTGCAAATTTCATTTCCCAAATGTTCTCATCAGTTTGTCTCAGACATTTTTTCTGAATCAGTTATATTACACCTCTTGACTCTTCATAGAATGCTTGGTTAGGAGTGTAACCAGGCAAAGTCTGCAAGTGTGAAAAAACAATCAAGGGTGAGATGGGCTATGTTATCATGGTGGGATTAAAACATAATGGATTAAAATTATTGAACTCCCCAGGTTTTAATTTTTAATTTTTATATTACTCCTTTCTTATATGAGTTGTGTACACTTGAATGTTACTATAATTATTTTTTGTTAAATACTTTGTGTTTAATTAAACCAAAAGTATTTAATTTAACCCCACATATTACAATCCCATATTTTACAGTATAGAATTTGTTGACCCACTTATTGCATTATGGCAGCGTTTTAATTTAGTTTCCTAAGTAACATAAGTTAAACTTTCTTTTCTTTTTTTTTTTTTTTTTTTTTTGAGGTGGCGTTTCACTCTTATCACCCAGGCTGGAGTGCAATGGCTCAGTCTTGGCTCACTGCAACCTCTGCCGCCTGGGTTCAAGCAATTCTGCCTTAGCCTCTCAAGTAGCTGGGATTACAGGCATGTGCCTCCACACCCAGCTAATTTTTGTATTTTTAGTAGGACGGTGTTTCACCATGTTGGCCAGGCTGCTCTTGAGCTCCTGACCTCAGGTGATCCACCCACCTCAGCATCCCAAAAAGTTATCATTTTTAAATGAATAACCCAGAAAAATTATGGGTATAACTTTGTCTATGACAATTGAAAGTTCTACATTTAGCATCAAATTCAGGATTAACTTTTGACATGAGTGAAGCACTAAGCCTAGAGAACCATGTCGCAATGAAAAGATGGAAAAGCAAACACGGTAAGCAGTTCCTCTCCAGGGAGCCAGAGCATAACACAACAAGAGAAGTGAGTGAAGTAAAAACCATAAATGCCTCTGAAATAAAAAGGCTAGAAATAGATACATTTTATTTTGCATCACCAAATATTATTTACTTTACATAAGTTTCATTGTTTGTGCCATCAACACAGGGGCTGTGTCTGTCACTTCTGTGACGTGGTTATAAATGTGAATGACTCACCTCGGCCCAGTGAGTGCAGAGGACTCCCTCCCCTGGTGAGGCAAGGATATCAAATAATGCTTCCACCCATTGTGTGGGCACTGGGGGCAGTGCACAGTCCCTAAAGATGAACTGTGCAAGTAGTTAACAGAAAGCTCTTTGATTTGTAAAATGAAGATAATAATATCTACTCATGTGATTTTATGAGATTTAAATGAATTAATATGTGTAAATCACTTAGAACAATGTCTGGCACGTAGCAAGCATCAGGTGATAATATTACTATTTTGTGACTGGGCAGGTCTTCTTCATGCTGACTGAGAAGTGTTCACTTTGATTCTAAAAGCAGTGGGCTATCACTAAAGATTCAAAAAGAAAAGAGTGATAGAATCAACTTGAAATTTTAGACATATCCCTCTGGCTATAATATATTGAAGAGGGCCAAATCTGGAGGCAGAAGGGTTAGGTGCCATTTGTACAATGCAGACACAAGAAGAAAAAGGCTTAAACTAGAATAATGGCAGCAGAACTCAAGATAGAGGAATAAATTCAGGACACAGTTATGAGAGATGAACAACAGAAATTGATGTAAGGTTTAGAGAAAGGGGGGATTCAATAAAATATGTCTTGGATAACCTATGCAGGGAAGACAGAATTGAGAATAAATCTGCATAGGGAAAAATGTGTTTGCTTTTAAATTGAGTTTTGGATGCCTTCAGGATGTTATATTACAGGAGACCAATAGGCAGGTGTTTTTGGCAGATTTTAAGCTTGTGAAAGAAATCTGGCTGACAGCTATAGATGTGGAATTGTTTGGCATATAGACAGCGGTAGCAACCTTGACAGGGGATGAGATTGTCTCCAAGGGGGAATGCTTACTGTAAGAGCAGAAAATCGCCCAGGGAGGACACCTAAGTAAAACCATCACATAAGCAACAAGAAGATATTGAGAACAACCCAAAAGGCAACTGAGAAGGAGAAGATAGAGAAATTGGAGAAGAACAAGAAAAGCACATTGTCTCAGAAACCCAGCAGAGAGAAGGTTGATTCGCAGGAGGGGGTTTCAGTATGGCCAATTACTAGGGGGATGCAACCATGAATTCAGACAAAATGAAGACTGAGAATTGCCCTTGGACTTAAGAAGCCTTGTGGGGAGCAGGGTGTTAAGAGGGAGAATTAATACTACAATGTGTTCTAAGGGGAGTACGAAGTGAGAAGGCAAAAACAGCAAGTAGAGAAGTTTCTCAAAAAGCTTGTATCTGAGTAGGAGAATGAGATGTGGCAGTGGTTAGAGTGGAATGCAGGGGCGTAGCCATTGAACTTAGCTCTCACAAACATCTCTCTCTTTCTTGGACACTTCTTCCATATTCATGTGTAAATGAGACAATTGATACAAAAAATCATCTATCTACCCAGTGTAAGTATTCAATAAAGATTAGTTCCATCATTCACACAGTTTGATCTTGGAAACTCTGGCTGCCTCTGAGAACTCTTTAGGGATCTGTGAAGTCAAAACTATATTCATAAAAATGCAAAAACATTATTTGTCTCTTTCACTCCTAATCTTACATGAGAGCAAAGTGAGTTTTTCACAGTCCATTTGAAGCGTGAGATGCAATAGGCTGAATGTAGAAGCAGACATAAAAATCTACCTGTCATCTTAGCCAGGGAGGCTTGCAAAATGTAAAACAGTGTAAGTTTTCTCATTAAATATATTTATTCTGTAAAATCTAATTTTTATAAATAAAAATTGAGGCTACTATTGTCATTTCAAAAAAATTTATGACTCATTTTTAATATTCTCCACTAAAAAAAAAAAAACAGTGTTTCTCTATGTTGCCCAGGCTAAGCGCAATGACTATTCACAGGTGCAATAATAGCATACTATGCCTTGGACCCATGGGCTCCAGCCATTCTCCTGCCTCAGCCTCCTAAGTAACTGGGTCCACAGGCATGTGCCCTCACCGGCAATATTCTTCATTTTAATTTCTCATATAGTAAATATAAAACAGAACAAAAAGTCTTTGAAATTCTCAATAATTTTTTTTCAAGATGGAGTCTCGCTCTGTCGCCCAGGCTGGAGTGCAGTGGTGCAATCTCTGCTCACTGCAAGCTCCGTCTCCCAGGTTCAAGCCATTCTCCTGCCTCAGCCTCCCAAGTAGCTGGGACTACAGGCGTCCGCCACCATGCCTGGCTAATTTTTTGTATTTTTAGTAGAGGCGGGGCTTCACGGTGTTAGCCAGGATGGTCTCCATCTCCTGATCTCGTGATCCGCCCACCTCAGCCTCCCAAAGTGCTGGGATTACAGGGTGAGACACAGCGCCCGGCCTGCTTAATTCTCAACAATTTTTAAGAGTATAAGGAAGTATGGAAACCAAAAGTTTGAGATCTGCCTGATTCGTTGGCACTAAAATTATTACTTTCTACCATTAAGTGTTTCCTAAAACTGAGTATCCAGGTTTCTGTAAAGTAATAAGCAAAATAAAATTTGAACATAGACTTCAATCCTGAAATAACTTTTTTCTATTTTTCTATAATATATGTATGCCTTACTACTGAATCTTCTATATTTACTTATATTTCATGTCTACCAGATGAAATAAAAAATAGATGATGCTTTATAATTGGTGACAGCAAAAAACTCTTCAAAATACTCTGGTATAGAGTGTTTGTTGGTATAGAGTGCAAATAGATTATTAAAGTACGTGTTTATTGATTGATTATAAATTTGTGAATAGAATATTGTTGGATGAGAAAATGGCACTTGATAAACCACAAAGGACTGAAGTTCAGCAATTTCTTGTAATACATTTGGACATTATTTCTTAAAACACTATAAAGTCTAATTTTACAGAATTGACTTGACAAGGAATACAACATTGTGATTAGGATGAAAATTGTTTCTGTCTCTATGTAAGTGAGCATTGTTTTCATTTTAAACTTGGAAAAAATTGATTTTTTTCTTTCTCTATTTAAAATAAAATGCATTACCCTTTCCTTTTCACATGGACCTCAATTCTATACAGTGGTTCTTTGAAGACTAATTTTTTGGGGGGTACCCTTTTCCCTATAACAAGGTCTAGCCTTTTTGTCAATAAAATAATAATTCCCAATTAATTAGCATTTTTATGTTGACGGTCTCTAGGTACCTCGTAGAAAATTAGGATGCATTATGAAAACAATCATAAAACCTGTTTAATAATTGTTACAAATATAGTTTTTTACTATAGATGTTAGTGGTAAAATAATGAAAAATAGAAAAATTTGGTGTAGTCTACTAATTCTTTTTACTTAAAAGTTGTTATTCTAAAAATCATTCTTTCTTGTCTTACACACACAAGTAAAGCAATATTTTCTAATTAAGAGTACTTTTTTTTTACTTGACATCTCCACTTGGATATCTAATTGGAGTTTTAAACTTCACATGGCCTAAGAAAACAAATTAGTTTATTCTCTGGCTATTCTCATCCACATGATTGCTTATGCTAAAACCTACAAAATATCCTGATTCCTGTTTTTTTTTTTCCCCAAATTTAATTCATCAGAAACTACTGTCCACTCTACCTTCAAAATACACTGTCATCCCAGTCCCAGACACCATCACCTTTTGTGTTTCAGTAGCTTCCTAGTTGTAATCTTCGCTCTCACTATTGACTCAGTTTGCAAAACGTAAATTATCATCCCTCCTTTCTGATTTAAAATAGTTTAGTTGCATCCCAGCTGCATGTAAAAGCCAAACTCCAAACAACGGTCTGTTGGGCCTCCCAAAAGCCCTTGCCTCCTGCTCTAAGTTAATTTCCCACTAACTGTGTCTTCATCTTATTGACTACACTACAGCCATTATGGCCTTCTTTTGTATCTTTTATTCTTGAATTCTGGAATTCTTTCTGTTACTTTTGTCTGAAATTTCTGTTCTCAGCTCTCTACTTGGCACTCTCCTTCTCCTGTCTCCACTTTAATGTTACTTCCTCAAAGAGGCCTGCCCCGGTTCTCAATATGAAGTAATCTCAGTCACAGATATTCTCTAATTTTTCATGTTTTCTTCATCATTTTAAACATTACTTTAAATTATCTTGTCCATTTTTGTTTCACTTACAATTTCCTGTCTATAATAGAGTACAATATCTGAGAGTATAGGCCTTGTCTGTTTTATTTACCATTGAACCCGTGGCCTAAAATAGCGCCAGATGTATAGTGCACAATAAATATTTGCTGAGTTAACAAGAGATAAAAAGAATAAATGTTTTTATTTATATAATGTGTCAAAGAATCAAGAAAAACATGATAAGAAGTTGTTTTATGTGCATGAATAACTGTTATGTTGAATTTTGCAATTTAGTAAATCACCCAGCATTTCAACATTTTTAGAAATTAGTGAATTGACATGATAAACCAAACAAGCAACATATTAAGTAAAATAACAAATATGTTAATAAATTGATTTGGCTATTATTTTCCTCTTTAAAATGCAAATAAAACTTACAGAAAAAAATAACCAATATGACTTTCTGATACTGGAGATCACTCTAATCAAACACATTTCAAAGATAAGAAAGAATTATCCTCTGAGATTATTTTGATGCACCTAGATAAAATTACAGATATAATTGCCTATCTAATAATTTATGATAACTACTTATATACAAGTTTTGGCTATTCTTTGTATTAAACTCATAATTTTTTCAGTGAATTTTATTGACAACAGAAAAGGATGATAGGCTGGGTGTGGTGGCTCACACCTGTAATTCCAGCACTTTGGGAAGCCAAGGTGGGAAGATCACTTGAGATCAGGAGTTCAAGACCAGCCTGGTCAACATGATGAAACCCTGTCACTACTAAAAATACAAAAAAATTAGCCAGGCACGGTGGTGCACGCCTGTAGTCCCAGCTGCTTGGGAGGCTGAGCCAGGAGAATTGCTTGAACCCAGGAGGTGGAGATTGCAGTGAGCTGAGATCGTGCCACTGCACTCCAGCCTGGGTGACAGAGCAAGACTCTGTCTCAAAAATACATACATAAATGAATAAATAAAATATAAAGGATGATAAAATGATTATGAACTGTCACTACAGAGTTTAAGCTTACACTGTGTATACTATGTATACACATACTATGTAATATGGTTCCATGAAGACCAAGAAACTAGGAATAAGGTAACTTACGTTCTCATTCTAGTCTCACTACTGTGATTTACCAGCAAATTTAACATATATGGATCATAAACACAGATATAGAAATAACTGTATATAACCTGTATAGTGCTTTCTCCTAGGGAATAGAACTACTAGGGGTGGGTTAAAAATAGCAATGTGAATAAAAGACTTTCATTATTTATTGATATGATGTATACTGTTTATTTTTATTTCAACAATTATGTATTTTGTTGGAAAGAAGAAAAAAGTTAAGTCCAGATTATTTTAATGTGGTTTATTTAAATTATGTTATAAACCAGAAGGTAGACTGTAATAAATTGAAGCTGCATAAAATCAATCCTAAAGAAACCACTAAAATAACCACTCAATTTGCCAACCAAGGAGATAAAGTAGATTTATGACAAATATTTTTTCAATCCAAAAGAATGCAGACAAAAATGATGAGGGGAGGAAACAAATGGGAAAATAGAAAACAAATAGCAAAATGGCAGACACAAACCTAACCATATCAATAATCAAATTAAATGTAAACGGGTTAAACAACCCAATTAGAAGTCAGAGATTGTCAGTGAACAAAAAAGTAAGACTCAGCTATATGTTGCCTGCAATAAAAGCACTTTTAATGTAAAGACACAAATAGATTAACAGGAAAATAGTGAAAAAAAAGTATAGCATTCTAACAAAAGTCAAAAGAAAGCTGAGATGGCTGCAATTAGTTTTTTGTTATGAGTAATACTGATAATAACACTCATCTAGACTTTTTTGTTGACATACGTTTTACTTATATTAAATAAATACCTAGGAGTGGCAAATTTGTATATTATAGATCTTACCTCTAGAAATTAATAGAAAAAAAGCAAATTAAACTCAGAAGAAGAGGAAAGAAAATAATAAAGATTAATGTGGTCATTAGTGAACTAGAACACAGAAAAGCAATAGAGAAAAAAATCAATAAAACCAAATGCTGTTTTTTAGCAATTTACAAAAAGTTGATGGATTTCTAGTGAGACTGGTCTTGAAACAAAAAGAGAAGACACAAGTTACCAATAAAACAAAAGGCATCACTTCAAATACTAAAGATATTAAATAGATAGGAATAAAATATTATCAACAACTCTATACCAAAATTCAACTATTTATACAAAATGAAAACTTTTCTTGAAAGACACAAATTATGAAAGCTCACTCAAGAGTATACTAACCTGAGCAGATCTATATTTCTCAAAAAAAAATTGGAATTGTGGTTTTTAACCCCCACAGAATCCGTAATTTTGATAAATTTTACCCAATATTTAATTAAAAAGTAATACAACTGAATAAAACTCTTCCACAAAAATAAAACAGAGACACTACTTTGCAATTTCCTTTATGAAGCCAGAATTATTCTTATACCAACACCAAAGATGTATATATATAAAGACATACATATATATAAAGACGTATATATATATATATATAAAAAGATGTATATATATAAAGACATATATATACACACTAAGATTTCACAAATGGGTAACTATGCGGTTTGAAGATCAGAATCCAAAAGTGCTCTATCTAAAGCAACTTAGAAGATATTGGGCTCTGGAAATTGACTAGATACCCAAAAAGTATATTTTATAATGATAAATACACTAAAGAAAAGGATGCTAACTTTTTTTCTGAAATGTGAGTAGTAAAAAGTAATATTTATAAATTAACATTTATAAAATATGTGATTTTATGTATATTCAATCGTCACAAATTATAGGAGGACATTTGATGATTTAGTTTGTCTCTCTAAATACTAATTTCATCAAGTCAGCTGATTTCCTTTTCAAGTTTCATAAAGATAATGGGAATATTCCCTCATTCTCTGGATAACCTTATACTTAACAATATATCATATTTCTCTTAGTTATGCAGATGAACAAATTCTCTCTGGGCATAACTGTGTGTTAACAATGTCCTATAATCTTTACCAAATCTGTGCCTCAGCATCAGAGTTCAAGTACATATTTGAGATGCATTTTATCCTAGCTAGAAAATCTAATATGTCTTAAATGGATCGATATAAAGAAACATAAAATGCTAAACTCAAGGGTTCAGTGTTTCTGCAGACATTATTAATGACTGGATCACATTAGCATAATCAGTTATTCTCAGTTTTCAGCCTTAAATTTTTCTTTAAACCATGATCATATTCATAGCTTACAAGAGTGTCAGACACATGGTAGTTTGCCAATCCACTATTCAGCTGAGTTAAATCATCTTTTTAGATCACCAAACACTTTACTCAAAGACTTTCATTTCCATCACTATGAAATATCTGAACTTAGACTGAATCAACAACATTTAGAGTAGATAATTTATTAGTGCCTATTGGCAGGTCCAATTTAAAGCTATACATATAATTAATATATGTCAATTAATCTTCACAACAAATCTAAAAGGTAGATACTATCATCCCATATTATGGAAGAGGAAATTGAGGCACAGTGTTTAAGCGCTTGCCTGGAGTCACACAGCCTGTGAACCGGGCAGTCTGATGCTAGAACTCACACAGCCATAGTCACGAGGCATATAGCCTGCTGGCTAGAGCGGCTCAGCACCTACGTGTTCCCTGACAGCCAGGCAGCAAAAGTGCCTCACATTCTATCTTGGTATACTTGTAAAGTGCCCATGTCCTGGTCCTTCAGGGTAGCTTACAAACAGAAAAATGTCAACTCTGAGAAAATGAGAGAACATCTTTAATTTAAGTGTATGTACTTGCTGAAATACTCCTAGACGTGGAGGCCCAAAAGACATATCTCCTGTTTCTCATATTCTATTGTATTTGGGTCAGCAAAAATGTATAGTATACAAGGGCAAAGAGTATTGCAACAAAATTTTCACACTTGCATTTTAAGTGTAAAAAGTCTACATTGCCTGAGACAAGAATTCTAAACTAGTGCCAATGAGATTTCATAGTGATAAAACTGACACAATGTCCAAATCTGCATTTCCAGAATAGCTCCTTCTCGCCACAACACATGCATATTTTACTTCCAAATCAGTATACAAGTTTAACATTAGTATTATATTAATAGAGATCTGACTGATTCTGTCATTTGTTCTGCAAATTGCAAATCAGCCTTAACTAACAAAATATTCATTATTAATATTAGTAAAAAAAAACCCTGTCTCTAAAAGGTCAGTAAAAATTTTACATAAGGAAGCAGGAGAAAAAAATTGAATAAAGTCCCTCTATACAGAATTTTAGCACATTGTAGTAGCTTTCCTTTTTCAATAGCTAAAGGGAGAAAAAGAAATTTTAGGCAAAGTCTTATTGAGCTAAGAGGAAGGAATTCAATGGAATATCAAAAGAGGACATATTTATGTGCCAATTTTATTTCTGAAATTAAAATTACGGCCGGGCGCGGTGGCTCACGCTTGTAATCCCAGCACTTTGGGAGGCCGAGGCGGGCGGATCACGAGGTCAGGTGATCGAGACCACGGTGAAACCCCGTCTCTACTAAAAATACAAAAAATTAGCCGGGCGTGGTGGCGGGCGCCTGTAGTCCCAGCTACTTGGAGAGGCTGAGGCAGGAGAATGGCGTGAACCCGGGAGGCGGAGCTTGCAGTGAGCCGAGACTGCGCCACTGCACTCCAGCCTGGGTGACAGAGCAAGACTCCGTCTCAAAAAAAAAAATATTACACAACCTCCTCACCCACACACATATTCATATACACAGACATATTCCTTGTATGCAAAGATATTATAAAACAGATGGCAAAATTAGAACTTAATATATTGAATAAGTTAACAGTAAATTATAGTATAAAAGTTTACCCAAGCTAGTTAATATTTACATGTTAAATGATTAAGATAAATTCTTTGAGTAAGGGGATCATGGAACTGGATTGATAATAGAAGACAACATTATTAAACATTTAATGTCAAGCCTGAAAAATATTGAACGTAATTATTTACCTCAAGATCAAATGCCAACCAAATGAAGCTTCTATGGAAAGAAAATATTAAGCCTTCCTTACCTGAGAAAATGGTAATGTTTTAGAAAACAAGATTACAATTTTCTTTTTTTACATTAATGTAGACTTCTTTATTTCAATAATTGCATAATACAAAATCAGGAATGTTATGGCTCCACATCTTTGGAACATGTATTTTTCTCATGGAATAGAATAGTATTATTTGTATTTCATGTTCTTTAATAAACTAGTACAATAGTGTTCATATTAAAATTGAAGAGATTTGTTATTTTATTTTCATGTATTTTATATTTTTGCAGTCATGATCAAAAGATAATTTTTATTATTTTCTTAAATTCTAAATAACTGTTTTGGGAGGTATATGTATTTTGCATCTAGCGTCTTTACTGACTGTCTTATTAACTCTTAGAGCTTTCTTGTTTTATTTTAATATCTCTAAAGGATAGTAGCATCTCCTTTCTGTTTATATCTTTTTTAAAAAAATCATTCTGTATTTACCAGTTTTTCCAAAACATTTCTTTTTTACTTTAAGAGAGTCACTTTAATGTTTGCTATTAAATGTGATATTCAACTATTCGGCTTTTGGGCTAAAATATTCTTTTCATGTTAAGAAATTGTCTTTCATCTAAATTCATCCAGGTTTACGAAGAGTTTTTAATAGATGAAAACGTGGTGAATTTTTCTCGTGTCCTCTTGAAACTACTTGAAGTGATTTTGATTTTTCTCCTTTGACCCACTCCATGCAGTATTTGATTAATAGTTACCCTGAGATTATACTTTTGAGAGTTCTTAAATAAGACAAAATGTATTTTTCTTAATTTTTGAAATGGATTGAATAACATTTTATTGGGGAATTTTGTATCCCTTTTCATGTTATACTGGTCAGACATTTTCTTTTTTTTGTTGCTGTGAATTTTTGTAATCAGTCTTAAGATAATTCTGTAAATAAATGAACTGAGTTCCTAGTTAGTCTCCAGATTCATGTATCTGGTCTTTCTTCATCAGTGCATGGAACTACTCCAGTCCAGTGTATCTGCGATCTTCTGATTAGTAAATAAACCCCTTCCATCTTTCCCCGTATTTGAGCTTTGTGTATTGTTTGACAGTATGGAAAACCTTTTACTTTTTGATTCTTGATTTCCTCTAGACTTTCTTTTCTTCTTTGGGAATTTTTTTGAATTTACATTAGAAGTCTGTTTTGTCTGCCGACCCCTTAAACATGAATTTCTCCCAAAGCATAGTCCAGCACAAATTCTAATTCTACTTGTTCTCCCTGGGCAATCTCATCCAATCCCATAACTTCAATTTTTGGTGGTATCTCTATATTTATATCTCTGTGTCTCTAAAATGTCTTCCCCCTGGGTTCCCATTCTGCATATACAACTTCACCACGAACATCTTTACTGACAAATTCCAGAGCATTCAAAACTCAAAAGATTCTTCCTACTCTTCCTCTTTTGATGTCTCTCATCTCCCATCCACTCTATTTTCCAAGGCTGAAACCTGAGTTCACTTCCTTCATCTTGTTTAACCCAAGCACATCCAGTTGGTGACCAAACCATTTGACTTCCATCTTACGAACATTTCTAACTTCCGTCTTTTCCGCTCCATGTCTACTACCACTAACTATCCAAATTCTTTTTCTTCAAATTTACTGGACTTTCCTATCATTTTCTATCAAGTCTTCTTTTCTCCAATGCTCTCACGCCCAGTGTATACTTCTTATTTTCACAATAATAATTTGTCTAAAATTCTACTTTGATCATATCATCCACTAACATACAATACTTAATCCCCTAAAGAGTTCCCAGTAACTCACAAGTAAAAGTTCAATTCGAAGTGGTTTGCAAAAATACATATTGTAAGAGAAAATAAATGGAAGTAATCATGTCATGAGTAAAATAATAATTCAAAAATTTTATAATTTAGAGGAAAATTAATTCATACAGATGCAGAGACAGTATTCAGATTTGGCTGTAAGCTTCCAAGCAGCCAAAAGAATATTATACATAATATTGAGAACTTTTTAAATAAGATTTTTTTTTCTTAGAAGAAGTAGTTTTCGGCCGGGCGCAGTGGCTCACGCCTGTAATCCCAGCAATTTGGGAGGCTGAGGCAGGCTGATCACGAGGTCAAGAGATCGAGACCATCCTGCCCAACACGGCGAAACCCCGTCTGTACTAAAAATACAAAAAAAATTAGCTGGGCATGGTGGCGGGCGCCTGTAGTCCCTAGCTCGGGAGGCTGAGGCAGAAGAATGGTGTGAACCCACGAGGCAGAGCTTGCAGTGAGCCGAGATCACACCGCTGCACTCCAGCCTGGGCGACAGAGCAACACTCCATCTCGGGAAAAAAAAAAAAAAAAAAAAAAGAAGAAGTAGTTTTCTTGAGGTTCTTTACTTTTTCTTTTTTTCTCTTTTTTTTTTTTTTTTTTTTTTTTTTGGTGACAGGGTCTTGCTCTGTCTCCCAGACTGGAGTGCAGTGGCATGATCTTGGCTCACTGCAGTCCTGACGTCCCAGGCTCAAGTGATCCTCCCAACCAGGGCACAGCTCAGTTTTTGTATTTTTCATAGAGATGGAGTTCTGCTGTGTTGACCAGGTTTACATTTTTTTATTTTTAATTTTTGTGGGTACATAGTAGGTGTATATGTTTATGGGGTACATGAGATATTTAGCTACAGGCATACAATGCATAATAATGACATCAGGGTAAATGGGGTATCCATCACCTCAAGCATCTAACCTTTCTTTGTGTTACAAACAATCCAATTGTACTCTTTTAGTTATTTTTTAATGTACAATAAATTATTATTGACTGTAGTCATCCCATTGTGCTATCAAATGTACTGTGTCCAAAGAGAAATTTCTCTCATGAGTCCACACAAAGCCAGTTATGTTATATAATGGTCAATGTTTTCAAAATAGCTCCACAATAAAATGCAACGTTTGGTATGACATAATGTCAATGTGAACTTCTCTAAGAATAAATGATCTCAAAAGGAGCCAAGACAATATAGTTTAAGTACTTGGCATTTTGGTTCTCTGATGAGCCAGTTTAATGCAGGGATAAAATGTAATGTTTTTAGAATATTCTGTAGGACATTGTATATATCCTGCAAGCAATGCTCAATGAATGTTATCAAACTTTTATTAAGATTTAGACAGCTGCAAATATGGGGTTATACTTTCTAGCAACTGCCTGCAGTACAAAGTTTTTATGTTTTTAATTAAGGATGGATTTATTGTCCTTGATGTTGAACTTGAAAGGGTGATAAGATTTAAAAGGACACACGTTCTTTTTTTTTTAATTAGGAAGACAAATTGACTTGTATCTGAACAGATTACTTTTAAATTCCCTACAGAATGTATCAAAGTGAGTACCTGCAGACAAGGTCAATATTTTCCTTAGAAAATTGTTTGGGGTTATTCCAACATTATAATTAGTAAATTGGAAAAAAGCCATAATATACAAAATATGAAAAATAGAAACAAGAAAGGCATAAATATAATACCTTATAGAAGTAATTAATGATGACAGGCATGTAGCTTCTAAAAATTTTCATGTATTCTCCATCACTTTCTTATTTTTCTATTGAAGTATTTTCCTTTTTGCTTCAAAATCTCTAAAATTCAACACTTCTAATCCATGTGTTTTCTCTCTCCCATTACCTTCCAAGATCAATATATTGAATTTACAACAATAGGTCATCAACTTTCTTGCAGTCATGGCAGATGTGAGTAAGCACACAGACATTAAACTCCATATTTCATGGTTCACAAAGAGTTATTTCTATCTGCTTAACAAAACAGCTAATGGCAAGACAAACATGCTGCTACCAGGCCATGCTGTGATGTAGTCAATAAATTTATTTACATAAACTTTGCTAACTGCCTTTATAGCAATGGTCAAACCATTAAGAGGTTGCTTCGTTTGCTGGGAGACTATTGAGGAACCTTAGGTTTACACCTTTCCAGGAAGAAAAAGGAAAAACCATTCCTTCAGAAAATTTGCCTTAGTTTCCAGTGTGATGGTGTAGATGATTTCTGACTTAGTGCACATTGATTATTAGGATGACCAAAATCCCAAAGTAGCTTTGCTACTCTAAGCTAAAAATAATGCTCCCAAATGCAATGTAAAGATTACGTCTATACTCACGAAGTGAAAGCTATATATTCAATTTGAAAGAACACCCAATGTTGTTACTATATTTAATGTTTGGCAAACAAGTTCTTAGATTATGTTTTAGACTGAAAAACAAGGTTTCCAGCACACAGATTGAAAATATCACTCACTTATTTATTGTCCTAGATCATCCTGCTATTTCTATGTCAAAGGCTTGATATGAGACTTAGTATCTAAATAGTACTATTTTACCAACCATATCAACTAGCTTGTTTTAAAAGTTGTTTATTTTCTAAGTCATTGATGAGAGCTATAGTCTTGTGTTAAAATTTTTAGAGTATACCTCACAAGACACACTGTGCTACTAGCCCTTTAAACAAAGTTCATGCCATATGACAGAAATAAATAATGGGTTTGCAAATTACACCATCCAATTGGTCTCCTGCATATTTGGCTTTGTGTCCTTGGAGTGATTTTTAGCATCATTAAGTGAAAAGCCCATCATTTCCCAAGTAACAAGGGATGAAGCACATACAGAGATTGACTTGGCATGTGTTATGTACACTTTCTGTTTTAGATTTGCAGAATTTGCATAACACCGAAACAAAACAACACCCTGCAAACGTATTTGTACAGTCAGTTCAATTTCTCTACAGTCCCATTCTATAGTCAGCCCTGCCAAGGTTACTCTGGCCGTTAAATTTTATGACATAATTTTTTAATACAGAAATATTTTTCACTTAATTTTTAAAATTTATTGATGGTACTTAGAATTTTTCTCCTGCATAATAGATGCCTATCTGAAACTTGGGAAGATAGAAAATTATTTTAACATACTAGAAACTATTTTTACAATTGTTCCGATAATCAGTAAGTTTTGAAATAGCTACAAATCTCCTAGTCCAAAATTAATTTCAATAAAATTATATGAAGGCATTATTTCCATATGCAAATCTTATTTTTTTATATATATTATATAGGCTGCTATATATAGAAATATATGTATATGTATGCATGTATATGTACATACATACATACATAAACATATATGTGTGTATATATACATATACATAACTTTTTCCTTGGAGTTACTCAAATATTTGACACTCAATCCAACAAAAAATGTATTTAAATAAAATTTTGAATTAGATATTTTCTTATTGGAGTATTGAAGGATGCCTCGACATGTATTGACCTATTGGACGTCTCCCTGTATTGATGTATCTGAAGTAATATAAAATTAGTTTTTTTTTATTTCAGACTAATATTTTTAGGTCAAATGCACCGTTCCTAATATGGTGACACTTTAAGCATTAATAATTGAAATGATAAAAAAATCATCAGGAAGATTGTGAAACCTGTGGGAAGGAAAAATGGAACACACTGTCAAATGCTTGAGGGTTATTTCCTCCTTCTCCTTTATGCAGATCAATTTCTCCCTTGCAAAACTATTTTTAAAACAAATAGTTGAAATATACCAAATATACTAAGGGCCTTTCCTTTCCAGAGCTGACAGGTCAGAGAAGACAAGACAAAACCTAATCAGCCACAAAAACCTCAAAGTGGGCCAGAGGGAGAATGTGGTCACACTTCTTCCCTTACTTATTTGGACACCAGTGAACACACAAGGCACTTAGATTGATACTATTTTTTGCAGTGTCATAGCAAAGACAATAGGGCTGCCTGTGACAATAATCCAGAACAGATGATCATTTCTTGGCATACAGTTAGCACAGGAGGGCCCTGCCTGAGGTACCAGCCTTGTTTTATGTCATGTTAATTCTGACTTATGCATAGTACAAATTACTAACACAAAGCATATCAGTGCTTTTCATATTTTTTCCTTTGAATCACATCAAAAATTAAAGCTATTATCCACAACTGCTCCCACGCGTCTTCAGTTTTCACAGGTCAGCTCCTCCAGAGCTATGGCATTTGCCCCTTTGCACTCGGAACAGCCAATCTGATCATTTAGTCCTTCAGTATGAGAAAGATATGCAACTGGCTTGAACACTGTTGGTGGATATTGTGAGATATAGCCACAGAGGCAGAGTACCCGATGTGGCCCCCCTTTTTTTTTCCAGTAAGATCTTATGGGGTGTAACTTCCCTTCACCTCTTTCTGCCTGGCTTGTGCTTGTGGGTGGCCTTTGTTTCTATAGTTGAAAGCTAAGGGATGGTGGGATCCAACTCTATCACATCTGATTCAAGTTGGCATTTGTGGCAGTAACAATATTCTAGATTGTTCAGCTTCCCACAAGCTATTCTTAGTGAATTTCCAAAGGTTAGTGAACAAACAAACAACTCTCCTTCTCTTTTTCCTCCTCTGATGCCAGGGAAACTCACAATAAGTCAAAAGATCTTACTTTAGAGTCTGGATCAGTTTCCAAACAACCTGAAGGGTTCATCAGGGATTCTATGCTGTACTTTTTAAACCATTTATTTGGAAAGTTTGCTAAAATCTACTATCACTGGAAATCTGAGTCTCAGCCCCTCAGCCCACTAAATTATACTCACATATAGAGTAGAAGGTTGGGTACATATCTATATAATGAAATGTGTTGGTATCAAAAGAATATAATATAATGAAAGTATTCTAATTTCCTATAAACATCCTACAAAATTTTTTCTAAAACATACTTTCCTTCATTATGTTCAAAAGTACTCTTTGATTTTGTAAACATTTGTTACCCAGGTTATAAAGAGCAGGAAATGTTTGTCAAGACAGTTTATTAGCTAACTTGAAATAGTTGAAAATAAGTTTATGACTAATTTCACTTAAAAAGTTGAAAAGCTAAATCTTCATTAGTTCACAGTTGTTTTTTAATTGATCTTCGTGGCCCAACATAGTTAAAATAAAAGACCACTAGAAAGCCTATGGGGTTTGAATTTATGTAATTCTAGTCAAAATTAGCAAGCTTATTTTGGTTTTATTTTATTTTCTGATTTACATTATGCAGGAATGCTAGTGGTCTGGGACAATTTTAAGGGCCATTACAAATTTTTATGAAATATTTAATGAAATGGGACCAGTTCGGTATTGCTAATGTTTAAAAATAAAAATGAGATCTTATTAGAAGATAATCAAAAATTATAACTGATTTAGAAAATTAGTGAAAGTTTATATTCACTACAAGCTGCCTATTCAAAAGCTATAACTCACATGTTAGTTCTAAAGTTTGAACCAAGCATAATGTTCAGATAAATGTTAGTTTCCATGTCAATGACTTCTCTAACAAAAGATGCCTGCCTGATAAAATAAGGCCAATATGAAACAATTAAACTAAACAATAAGGCCATTATTTGCATTTGTTTGCCTGACTATGAAGGTGGGTCATGGATATCTGTATCATCAAATAGTGTTCTTCTAGTACTGCAGACACTGCCAATATGGATTATGTGAACTTCCACTACTTTATCTGTATATTTAGGCTCTTCTTTGTCTAAAATTTGGAGAACTTTAAGCCTTGAATCTCAGTCTCACCCCATTTCAACCAATTCATTTGCTTAACCAATATGTATTGAGCATGTATTCCAGATACTCTTCTAGGTACTGGGTATAAAGCAATGAACAAGAACACACAAATGGGCTTCCCTAAGGAATTCCTTTTCTTAAGGAGCTTACAATTCATTGAGAAGAGATGGACTCAAAACAGTTAATACATAGAGGACCTCAGGTAATCAGAAGTGTACACCTGGTGGTGTGACAGAGAGTGACTGATGTTAAGGCAGACAAAATTAGATAATGTGGTCAGGAAAAGTCTCTGAACAGAAGCCAATTTGAGATCAATCCCCAAAAACGACCGACATGGGGAGAGAGATTTCCTAGCAGTGAGAATGCAAGGACAGTGGTTGGGAGGTAAGAATGAGCTTGGCCTGACTAGAGATGGAGCAGTAAATGGGGGCTAGAGCAAGACATGAGCTTGGAGACAGGCAAGGACCAGCTGTGTAAGGCCTTACAAATTATAGTGAAGAGTTCCGATTTGAGTGTCCAGTAAGGCAGTGATGTGTTTCAATGTACATTATTAGCAGTCACTTTGTAATCCACCTTGCAGACTACTCTAAATTTTCTAAAAAATATTTCCTACATCGTCCACCTATTTAGTCTCAACTGTCTTTTTGGTATCATCAAAAAAATGATAATATTTACAGACAATATTCTTGACTTTCTACAGTGCAGAGGCAATGAACTTCTCAAATCATACCAAGCAAAACTTCCCTCCATATACTCTATGCTACATCCAAACTCTTCTGGTCAGGGTCCCCCAAACTTACCATTTTCTTTCCTGCCTTCATATGTCTGTACATCATCTTTCCCCTAAGCCCGTCCATCCATTATTTCTACTTCCTCAGGCTCTTCCCATTCAGTTCCTACAAACTGAATGTGTATATACCTGGCCAAGGTAATTTTTAAATAAGTCGTTTTCTCCTTTACCACTCATTTGGCACTTCATGAAGTGTGTCTTTTACATTTTAATACATAGGACCAAATAAACCACCTGAAAGTTTGCTGAGATCAGCCAGTGATTCTCAGTTTCTTTTCCTTCTCCCATCACTAGCACATAATCTTTTTGTTTGTTTTTGAGACCGTGTCTCGCCCTGTCCCCCAGGCTGGAATGCAGTGGAGCGATCCTGGCTCACTGCAACCTCTGCCTCCTGGGTTCAAGCGATTCTCCTGCCTCAGCCTCCTGAGTAGCTGGGATTACCAGCATGTGCCACCACGCCTGGCTAATTTTTGTATTTTTAGTAGAGACGGAGTTTCACCAGGTTGGTCAGGCTGGTTTTGAACTCCTGACCTCATGATCCGCCCACCTCGGCCTCCCAAAGTGCTGAGATTACAGGCGTGAGTCACCCTGCCTGGCCGCACATAATCTTTAATACATCCTGTAATCCCAGCTATTCAAGAAGCTAAGCTGGGAGGATCTTTTGAGGCCAGGAATTCAAGACTAGCCTAGGTAACGGTGAGATAACCATCTCCACACACACACACACACAAGATTAGTCAGGCACAGTGGCATATGCCTATAGTCCTAACTACTCATGAGGCTGAGGCAGGAGGATCTCTTAAGCCCAGGAGTTGAAGGCTGCAGTGAGCTATGATGCACTCCAAGCTGGGCGATGGAGTGAAATTTGGTCTAACAAAAAAAAAAATCTAAATACAATGAATGCTCACAAATGCTTGAAAAATATTGATGTAACTCACCTGGGTTCAATATGTACTTTTTGTGTGTGTGTGCTAAACTTTGAAGCACCTTTCTAAGATGACTTGTTGAGCTGGGATATAGTCCAAATCAAAATAGAATTTTTTAAAAAAAATCTGTATTGGAACTCAGCCAATGGCCTTGATCTCCCTGACATCATTCTCTAGATTTCTATCTAACAATCCTGGATACTCAGTGTTTTTTTTACAGAAGAACAATACCCATCAAGGCCTCTGTGAATGTGTCTGAGATAGTTTCAAAGAATTTTGCAATTGAGTGGGATGAGTCCACTTCTTTCAGGCTATCTCTCTGGAACACAAAGCAACCACTTGCTGGAGTTTAAAAATAAATTAACATGGTCAGCCATGGCCTTTCCCAGCACTTTTCATTAAGCTTAAGTCAATGAAATAGATTCAATTAGCTTGTTTTACTTTGAAAATAAACTTAAAAAAAAAGTCTTTAACATTGATGGCTCTATTTCTCATGGAGTACAAAAAAAAAAAAGTCAATTTTGCTGAGCTATAGAACCAAGAAGTAAACACTTCAAATAGACCCAGATACCACAGAAATGTAAACTATCTGGCACTAAATATTGAACTGACAGTAGCTGAGTTTTTTCATTTTCAATTTTAAAGCGCTTATTAGTGTATAATGTTGCCCATTATTGTAGCATTCACCTGGAAAAACTATGGTGATATTTGGCCACTGAATAAATATGCATGTTGTCTACTTAAGTAAAATTTTTATCAACAGTATTTAGACTATGTAAATAGAAACCATCCTGGAAAACAAAAATACCTTCAAACTAATTATGTGCTTCCATTGAAGGTCAACATCATTCTATTTAGTGTACGTGCTTCTATTAACTAATCTCAAAAAAAAGCTTGAAATATAAACTTTCAGAAAAGGATTCTGAGCCACAGTATTTAAAAAAAAAATACACGCACACATACACTCATGTGAAAAAAATTCTTGTTCCATACCCTGATTTTTTAATATTTTTAGTCATTGCTTTAAAAAAAAAAAGATTAAACATAAACTAAAGCAGGTGAGAAAGGAATGGGTTTATGTTCCTATATGGGACTGGGACCTGTTTTATGTTACTAGAAATTGTTTCTACATGAAGGTAAATGAAAGAAAAATCTATTCTTTTATCACTAAGTAATCACTAATATTTTTTTCAAGCTCATCATTAGAAAAAAGATGATGAAATGGTCAAATTTAACTCAGCTGAAAAATAACAGCTTCTAAATCTTTCCTTAGTGCTCACCTTACTTAGATCTTCTAAAGAAACTTAGGCCAAATGGGAGAATCTTTTTTTTTTTTTTTTTTTGCTGGAAATCAAGCTTCCCCATCCAGATGTGAAATTTACATTTATGAGAATGCAAAGCCAAAAGCATTCTATAAAAAGTTTAATACCATAAAGAAATTTTTAAAAATGTGCATTTACTGTCTCTTTTGGCTGCACTGTGTGGCATTTTAGGAGATACAGATTTTAACATGGAAATTGGTTTGGATGCTCTTGCCTCCGTAATTAAAACAGATGGCTAGTATATGTATGGCTCTCTCAGACTTAACCCCCATACCTCCTTCTCATCACTATATGTACTAATCTAATTTTTAGCAAGAATGTGGAAGGATTCCGTAGGAAGTTTTAAACTCAGAAAATGTATCTGTAATTATCTCAGCTGGTGAACACAGGTATGAATCATGAAGTAAATTTCTAACTGCAGAGAAATACCCTTTGTACTCAAAATTCCTTAAGTGGAGCAAAAACATTTCCTACTTATATACATACATACATATACACGGATATATACATATGTATATGATGAGTTAAAGGCTTGCAGTGTGAGATATTAAAACTCCCTAAAAAGAGCAGCTACATTTCATATTATCCCGCAAAGTTTCAGGTTTTAGAACATTAATAAAAACATAAGTAGTTATACATACTTAATAAAAATGTAAGTAGTAATACATATATACACACACACATATATACGCATATATGTATATGTATGTATATATAGTATATGTATATGTATGTGTATATATACATACATATACGTATATATGTGTATATATATAACTACTTATGTTTTTATTAATTTTCTAAAAACTGAAACTTTGTGGGATAATATGAAATGTAGCTGCTCTTTTTAGGGAGTTTTAATATCTCATAAAACAAGCCTTTAACCTGTCATCTATAATCATTTGTATGTGTTTGGATTAACATAATTCTTTATAACTTCCATATCTCAGATGTAACCAAAAATAAAAATATAACATTAGAGGTCAAAGCAAAATTTTTATTCTAATGTTATTCATATACTTTAAAAATTAACTCCATATTGTAAATGTCTCAGTAAAATCAAATACTTTCTCATTTTTTATTTCCTAAAAGAGAAAAAGAAAAACCTCAAAATATTATTTGGATTTTCTGCATAGAGGGCTAAATTATTTGGAAGGATATTAAGATTTAAGTAAATTGGGATGTGGCATCAGCAAAATGGCAGAGTAGGAGATCCTAGCCTTTGCCACCCAACAAAAAAACAATTAGATCACTATGCACAAATGAAAATAGCTCTGGGATAGCTCAGAAGTTCAGTTCATATAAGAAGCTGCAGCAATTCAGTTGGGGGCGGGGGGGGACAAAAACAGAATAAGGTCACAGAAAGGATAGGAAGAATACTTTCATTATTCCATCTGCTACGCTGGCACAGCTTGGTACCAAGTGTCCTGCAAGTCCCCCTATGGGGGAAAAGGAGAACAGGGTGAGCAAACAGCTTCCCCAGACTTTGGAAGCCCTATCAAAAAAACCTGCTTTGGTTTTACCATATGCAGATTACTGGAGAGATTAGCATAGCAGAGATGTCTGTAGATGCCTAGTAACAAAGAGTAAAAGCCATAAGTGTCAGCCACATGACAGATGCCATAGTGGCCTCCAGTTACCTGCTCTGCAAAGGACTCCAACAGCTTTCACTACTGAGGACCTCAACAGCACATCCTTGTAGCTGCCATATACTACCTGCCACAGCTTTCACCTCTAAGACTCCAAAGATTTTGTCTTTGCTGAACCCAGCCACAACCCACCATATCATCCTTTTGCTTTCAGCCTATGTGTATCATTGTATCTAAAATGAGTCCCATGGGGGGAGGGGGGAGGGATAGCATTAGGAGATACACCTAATGTTAAATGATGAGTTAATGGGTGCAGCACACCAACATGGCACATGTATACATATGTAACAAACCTGCGCGTTGTGCACAGGTACCCTAAAACTTAAAGTATAATAAAAAAAGAAAATGAAAAAAAAAAATAAATAAAATGAGTCCCATAGCTAACATGTCACTGGATCTTTACTGTTTATCGATTTAGTAACTTTATAGAGAAGTAAAAGTACAGAGTTTTTGTATGCAATGGAAATTTAAGTGTTTGTGAGCTTAATAGGCTATTATAACTATAATATATTTCGTGTCAGCCTCATGGTAACCACAAATCAGAAATCTTCAGTAGATGTACAAAAGATAAAGCAAGAGGAATCAAAGTATATCACTGCAGAATATCATCAAATCACAAAGGAAGACAGCAAAAGAGGAAGAAATGAAATAATGAATATAGAAAACAGCCAGAAATCAATGAACAAAATGGCAATAGTAAATCCTTACCTACCAATAACTACTTTAAATGTAAAGGAATTAAATTCTACAATCAAAAGCTATACAGTGTCTGAATGGATTAAATGAAAACAAAACCCAATTAAATGCTACCTACAAGAGAATCCTTCATCTTTAAAAACACACATAGAGTCAAAGGGATCACAAAAAATTTACCATACATATGAAAACCAAAATAACACAGAGATAGCTATACTTACATCAGATAAAAACAGGCTTTAAATTGAAAACTGTCACAAGAGACAGAAAAATCCATTGTATCAAGAGAAAGGGATCAATTCATTGAGATGATACAATTGTAAACATATATGAACCCAATATTGGAGCAAATATTAACATACATAAAGGGGAAAATTAACAGAAATGTTAAAAAGTAAGGCATTTCCATACTCCACTTTTTACAATGGATATTCAGACAGAAAATCATTTAGAAAACATTGGACTTGACCAACTAGAGCAAAGACACATATACAGAACCTTCCACCCAACAGCAGCAGGATGCACATTCTTCTCAAGTGCACATGCAACATTCTCTGGGATAGATCATATGTTAGGCCACAAAATAAGTCTAAACAAATTTAACAAAAGTGAAATCAAATTGAACATCTTTCCAAACACAATGATGTGAACCAGAAATCAATAACAGAAGAAAACTGAAAAATTCACAAATTCGTGGAAATTAAACAACATGCCTCTGAACGACAAAGAGATCTAAGAAGAAATTTAAGAGGAAATTTAAGAATATCTTGAGACAAATGAAAATGGGAACACAGCATCCCAAACTTAAGGGATTCAACAAAAATAGTTTAAAGATGGAATTTTATAGTGATAAACATCTACATGAAGAAAAAAGTGAAAAGGTCAGAGCAGAAATAAATAGAGACTAAAAAAATAGAAAAGATCAATGAAACTAAGAGTTTCTTTTTGCAAAGGTAAATAAACTTGATAAAACTTTAACTAGATTAAGAAAAAATGGAAGCCTTTTAAATAAATAGAATTAGAAAGAGTAGACATTATAACTGATAACCCAGAAATACAAAGGATCATAAGAGACTAGTACAAACTATTATATGTCAACAAATTAGATAACTTAAAAGAAAAAGATAAATTCCTACAATTACACAACCTGATAAAACTGAATCAAGAAGAAACAGAAAGCCTGAACAAACCAACAACAAGTAGGAAGATTAAATCTGTTCTCAAAAATCTCCTATCAAAATAAAGTCCAGGATCTGATGTCTTCACTAAAGAATTTTGTAAAACATTTAAAGAATTATTCTCAGCAAACTAACACAAGAACAGAAAACCAAACACCACATGTTCTCACTCATAAATGGGAGTTGAACAATGAGTACACATGGACACAGGGAGGGGAACATCACACACCGGGGCCTGTCGGGGGTGGGGGCCGAGGGAGGGATAACATTAGGAGAAATACCTAATGTAGATGACGGGTTGATGGGTGCAGCAAACCACTGTGGCACATGTATACTTATGTAACAAACCTGCATGTTCTGTACATGTACTGCAGAACTTAAAGTATAATAATAATAAAAAAGAATTACAACCAACCTTTCTCTAACTCTTCCAAAAAACTGTAGCAAAGGAAACACCACCAAATTTATTTTACAATGCCAACATTAACGTGATACCAAACTCAGGCAAGGACACTATAAGAAAAGTAAGCTACAGGTCACTATTACTGACGAACATGCGAAAATCCTGAGCAAAATACTAGCAAACCAAATTCAACAGCACAGTAAAAAGATCACACAGCATGATCACATGGCAATTACTTTTGGAATTCAAGAATGGCTCAACATACACAAATCAATAAATGTGATACACCACATTAAAGAATGAAGGATAAATATATTATATAATTATGTCAATAAATGCAGAAAAAATATTTGACAAAATTTAACATCTGTTCATGATAAAACTCTCAACAACTCTCAACATATCTCCCTGTTGCTGACTTCCATATATCATTCACCAAGTCTAGTTGCTTCTACATCCAAATAGTGTTTCATGCTTTAACTTCTTTCTATCTATCATTTCTCACATTGATATCTGCCTCAGCCTTTGAATTGCTCTCTCTGCCTCCAGTCTTGAGTCTCCATGAAGCCGTTCAGTGTACTCTCAAATTTTACCATCCCACTGTAAAATTGTTCGGTAGCTACCTATCATCCCCATGTTAAAGTTCAAATCCCTTAATGTCACTTTTAAAATCTTCTACAGTCTAACAAACTGAGTATTTATTTAGGCTTATATGCAACCTCTTTCCTTCCTAATTAAAAAATACAGCAAAAGCTAACATATTTTTGTTCTTCGAATGGACTTTCCATTCTGTCATTCCTTTCACCACCCTCTCCTTAGCATATGAATTGCTTATGGATTGGATAAGCATTTTGCTTACTTGACACAGAATAACACATCAGCTAGCTACCTGTGCTGTTTCTTTTCCTCTTTTTATTATCAACTGTACTCATCCTTCAATCTCAATCTATCGCATACACAGAAAATCTTTCCTTAAGCCTTAATTAGATTGAGATCCCCTGCTGTTTTTTAAAACGTATGCATTCCTGTAGAATCATATTCTATTTGTCAAATTTTATTTTCTGAATTTGTACCTGTCTTCCTTTAATAATTGACTGCTCTCTGAAACCGGGTTCTGTAGTTGCCTTATTTACATTTATCCAATGTTTAACAAATTACATATATATACTAGATAACATATACTTGAAAGAAGGAATATGTGATTGACTGAATGAATGAATTTCTTAGAACTTGAAAGAGAGAATATTGTTTATTGTAAATCAAAAGTCTGAAAATAGCCACGCACAGTGGCTCATGCCTGTAATCCCAGAACTCTGGGGGGCCGAAGCAGATGAATTTGAGCTCAGGGGTTCAAGACCAGTCTGGGCAACAATGGTGACATCCTGTCTCTATCAAAAATACAAAAAAAAAAAATAGCCAGGCATGGTGGTGTGCACCTGTGGACCCCGCTCTTCAGGAGGCTGAGGTGGGAGGATTGTTTAAGCCCAGGAGCGGAGGTTGCAGTAAGCCGAGATTGTGCTACTACATCCCAGCCTGGGTGACATAGTGAGACCCTGTCTCATTTAAAAATAAAATTTGAAAAGTTTGAATATAATATTTTTTCTAAAATTCTTATAGGTAAAAACAAATTATAAAAATTAGGCCAGAATCAAAATATGATTAAAGTTTTAAAATAATCCCCTTGCATCCTTACAGAAGATAAAAGATAAGCAGTAACTCTTGAAAAAATATGTTTTTAAAATACTGTTTTCTTAGCATATTATTCTTTTCATTTACTCATTTAACAAATATTTATTGAGTGCATACTATTACCCAGGCACTATGCCACCTCTTTGATAAACAACATAATTAGAATGTTTTGCATGTGTTCCATTAGATGATTTAATTTTAAAGTTAGAACCCGTGTGATTTTAAAAATCAGCTCAGCATATAGCTAAGATGAAATATAAACAAGATCTTACATGATGAAAAGAATAGCTAGAAACTACTGCCTTGTATATTTAGAAAAGAAAATTACATGGTAGAAAGACCCAAAGGAATAGCTACCTTGATTTAACACTGCTGGAACTTTCAGCATTTGGCTGACGACCAGTAGAGCACATTAGTGTTGTAAGGCCAGGCATCGAAAAGAACACTAAGATTCTCTTGCTACCTTCCTTACATAAGCCAGAATCCATGTACTGTATATGAGTCCACAAAAATAATAAAGGTGAGGTGACCCAAGAACAATGCTTACATAATTATCTCTAGCTGTCATCAAAGTTTTAACTTAAAGATTGCAAAAAATGGAAAATGCTGGTCTCTATAATCTGAGAAACAAATAGAAGGGCAAATGACACTCACGTTTTTCTACCTTATGTTTTATGGACTTATGACATTACATGAAGGATTTATTGTTAGAATCTATATATGCAGATCACATACAGTTTTATATATAATTATATAAAATGTAAGAGGATGGCAATTAGTCTCATATTAATATTCAAAGTGCTAACAGTTATCACCATATCATTTTATTAAAAGCAAGAAATTCCTATTATTTTCCATTCAAAACAAATAAAACATTTCCCTACAATAGTTACTCATTTGGAAGATATGTGAAAACTGGCAGTCATGAAACTTTGAAAGGGTTCAGATGAATTGTTCTAAATGTAGATTTTCATTGGTTCCTTCATTCCCCATGACCTATAAAATACTCAGAGAAGCTTCAAACAAAATGTGTTTTCTCCCCACCCTGATCCTTGCCATTGGCAAAGTCTGCTTATTTTCTTATGTTTCAAATTATCCGAGTTAACGTGACTGGCTTTGTTTAGCAATGACTTCACATAACTGGGCCTTTTATCAGGCATTTTTATATACCAGCACTATTCATGTTATTATCAAAGACTGAAAAACATCATATTTTGTAAAAGCTGAGCAAAACACCAAAGAGTATGATGGCAACAATAATATATTTATCATGAGATGCTGGTAAGAATAGTTAAACAAACTGAAAAATAAATGATCTAGCAACCAGAGGCTGGAGTGAGGGTGGACAGGGAAACGGGAAATGTTGGTCAAAGGGTGCCAAGTTTCACCGAGTTGGGAGGAACAGGCTCTGGTGATCTATTGCACAGAATGGTGACTCTAGCTGATAATGATGTATTGTACATTTCAAAATAGATAAAAGAAAGGATTTTAATGTTCTCACCACAAACAAATGATAACTCTTTGAGGTGATGGATATGTTTATTAGCCTGATTTGATCATTTCACAATGAATACATGTATACATGACATTGTACCCCATTAATATATTCAATTATTATTTGTCAATCAAAAATAAAATAAAACTTAAAAACAAAATACTCATCCTAAAAAGAATTTTATGGCTAAACATGAGCTTTCAAAGAACATTTTTGGAAAGTATGTGTGAATAAATATTTTCAGGGCTAGTTTCTTTTCATTAGTAACATGTTAAGCATTTCTCTTCTACAATGTGTTTAATATCTACACATTATTATATCATAATTATGAGCCATAATTTATATATCCATCTGCCACTGATATTTTATTTTCAGTATTCTATCTTTAATCATGAACCTTACTTTTTGTATGCACTTCTGATTATTTCCATGGAACACATTCATTGAGTTGTAATTGCTGGGTCATAGGGAACTGTTCTGTCATTTGAAATCTGGGAAGCAGGACCCATATTGTAATGCGCCTCAGTTATAAACAGGGCCACCATGCCATCCGCAGATGGCACTATGTGAGCACATGACTAAGGTGGGCCAGGTGCTCTTCACAGTTTTTAACTTTGAGCCTAAAAAGCTGGTTTTATAGGCCTTCCTAATCATATTCATCTTTTAGTAGTTGACCCCTTCCTCTGGCTTCTTAAGAAGTTAATGAATTTAAAAATCAATACTAAAAATGTTTAAGGTCATAAATATCTTCTACTTGGTTTACAAAGGAAGAAAAAACACCCTGGCCTCACAAAGGCTTGAAGTCCTATTTAAATTCATTCACACTTTGTAGAATTATTTCATATTCTTGAGGTGGGATGTTGAATTATTAATTTAGCAATTTGTGTTTTCAGGTCATGAATTATATTAATTTCCATTTCAATGAATGTTAGAGTACTTGACCAGACTGTGATGTTGCCTACTTGCATAAAATATTCTTTTCCATGAATACATTGAGAAATTAATTACAACATAGATTGTTTGGCTCAACAAATCAGAATTAAGTGAAGGGTAAAAAAAATGGGTTTTTATTTCTAGATTATAGAGTAAATACAATATATTTACCTTACTTTCCTCCTGAAAGCATACTAAGTTGACTATTAAAAATATACAAATAGGTAAGAAAAAATAGGTAGTGATACCATGGTAGTCCACTCATTTTCTTCTTTAAAGCCAGCACACTCATCCAAAACTGTCACGGATACCTGCTGCTCATTGGCTCATAGCCATGTCTATCATAAGGAAGCAGATTCTTAAATAAGATTGTGGCTATAAATCAATGAACAGCAATCTGGCAATAAGAATTCTGTGACCATTGGTGGATGGGGAATAGATGGCCCATGACAAGCAATAATAATACAATTGTTAAAACTTTCATCATCAGTGAGTCAGGATGGAGTAATGGTGGAAAGGAAGTACATGAGTTGATGCAATATTTTTCTTGAAAAGTATGAGGGAATATATTATTGAATTGGGTGGCTGTGACTAAGTGCCATAAATTCAATGAAGAGAGCCAATGACAGGCCCAGAATGATTAATCACCAATTAAGGGCAAAATCTGAAAGCCAAAGGAGTTCCTTGGCAGCATTTAGTAAAGCTCTAATCTCCTATAAATGGACAGAAGGCAGAAAGGAGGAATGGGCTCAAGACTAAATCATAAGAGTAGAGAAGATTCAGACAATGTTAAAGGCTGCAATTTTTACAACAAGGTCAGATATTTGAAAGGACTCACAAGATTCCATGGAGCACATTCATGTAAGACGTTTAATACAGGCAAATGATACAGTGCGTTAGGAGAAAGAGAATGTAAGAAAGCATCAATATCTGAAAGGCTTCCAGGCATAGCTACCTAGGGCCCTTATTCACACAAGGGTGTGCTTTGTCTTTGGACTGAACTTCCAAGGTTTATTGCAAGTAAATTTGGTTTGGAAAGACCTTCGTAAGAGTTTCCGGCAGAGTTCTGTATTCCCTTAAATTCACCTAGCTACATTTGACTGCAGAACCAGTGATGCTACATATAAGCTATCAATAAACAACCCAGCCTGGGTACCACTTGGGGTATTCTAAATTTTAAACAAAATGTTATAAATGATGAGTTAGCCCACTATCCTTATATGGCAAAGAGTCAGATACTTCCATGTGCCCCTGGAGATAAGCATAGAACGGTCATAGTTCATCTGTAAAATTATTCTACTCTATAAACTACGTAGCTCCAGTGAGTTTCCTAGGCCAAATTCAGATTTCTAACAAGAAAGAAATGAGACACTGACAACTGGATGTGAAAATCTGGGTAGATTCAGTTGAAACCCTGGAACTCTAGATGCCCCTAGTTCTACTGGTCTGGCAGTGGCCTACTTCTTCTTAGAAAATAGTAGCCACCTCCTGCCTAAAGATCATGGAGAGGTCTTCATGAAGCAGATGCCTTATGAGACAAAGTCTCTTTTCCTGGAGTCAACCCTCTTCTTCCTCCCTGACATCCAGACCAATAATAAGAGTCAAATACCAGCACAGCCCAACTGAGGAATAAGATTGGCAGAGGTGGGATAGTATCACTCTCAGGAACAATATCCCAAGGAAGATAGATTTAAAGAAGGAATGCAGAACATAAAGTTGGGAAAATGAGAGTCTGTCATTATGGGAGGCCTCTGCTAGGATACATGATTTAGCCCTCTGACAGTCCAGGAGATGGTGCTAACACACTGTTTAGATGGCTCATGGAAGTTTGAAATAAGTTACAGCCTATATAGTTAGTCAAATGAAAATGCCAAAATGGACAGGAAAGGTATAATTGAAAGGGATCAAAAAGCTCAGGTAGGCACTCTGATAAACTATACAAGGCTGGAAAACCCACCAGTCATCTGTTTCTTAGAAGAGATGAAAGACACTCCATTTACCAAAGAAGAGTGTCCTAATCAAGCGGTACTAACATTGTTCAGAAGACAGTGATGGCTGTCTTCTGTAGGCTAAAGTGGACAAAAAGAGGTGCTACAACAGAACTGGATTATAAAAAACAATGGAGATTGTAGGACAATGGAATGATAAAGGTCCAACACTTAACTATCAGTGGCAAGACTAATGCAATCTTCGCAACAGCAGAAAAACCTGAATGGCAGGCAAGTGATCTAGTCCTAAGAGGGCCATGGAGATGGTTAATAGGACGGAGTATTCATACAGGCAAGAGAGAGGAAAACCAATGAGTGTTTTAAATTTAAAGAATCAGAAGAAATCCCAAATGGATAAACAAGAGAGTGTGGACACTCACTCCAATAAACGTCATGGTCCCATCCCCAATTTCCTAAGCTAGCTCCCAGACCTGAAACCCAACCACTGAAGAAACAGTTTCATTCCTATAAGGAAGGACCCTGAAATGCCAAAGCAAGTGTATTCAGTAGTAAACTACCTAGTTCATCCCCAAAGGAATATACAGCCATTTTCTTTGTTAACAGTGAACTGGAAAAGGGGAAATAACTAGGTTTTTTTTGTTTTGTTTTTTTGAGGATGCTTGGACACAGGATCTGAGTTGGCACAGATATCCTGATATCCAGGGTTCCAAAGTGATAATATGTGGAATGTGGGGCCTAGAAAACAAATGGAGTCCTCACCTAGATCCAGGTACCAGTGAAGCTACTAGGTCCATTATTCCACCTGATGAACATTTCCCTAGCTTTCTAATGTATAATTAGCAAAAACACACATGGCAGTTGATGGGACCTTCATCTAAAGTTCTTGACCTATAAGACAGAGGTAATTTCAGTTTTCAAATTCAGTTTTCAGTTGAAGACTGAAACTACCTCTGTCTTGAACCAAAAGATTAAAAAACAAAGCAAAACAAAGTAGAACACATGCCAGAGGGAATGGCAGAGGTTACTGTCACCCTCAGTAACTAAAAAAATGCAAGGGTGGCTACTACTATAATATCCCATCCAATTTATCAGTCTGACCCCTAAAAAATAGAAATGTTTTTTAAAAAGGGATCATTCTTTCTTTTAAAAATATCTATAGAAATCTATAACTTCTAGCTATGGACACTGATTGCCATCCTCCCCATTCTGATATTTAGGGGCTTTCTGCCTGAGGGCAGTTTCCCATCCACTGGCCATAAAATGAAATCTAACACTTTACAGCACCCATACATAGGGTTCTATTTAGGCTTCCCACTCCCTGCAGGTGTCTATTGAGGAAATAGGTCCACCTATGAAATAACAGAGATAAACCAAGTTAGGTCCTCTTAATAGTCAAAAAAGTTCTTCATTCTTAAATATTACAGAAAAAAAACATTCTCACCAGTCATAGAAGAAATCCAACTGCAAGAAGAAGACCAATATAAATAAATAGTGCTAACTAGCCCTAAAGAAAACAATAAAGATTCATGAAACATACAAAATATATAAAATAATCTTACCTGTATCTTCAGAAAGTTTGGAGAAAATATTGAATTCCCAGGATGCTGTGAAAACAGTGCATTAGAGAATGTGTTAGACAGAGAATGTGGTAGATAATTATGACCTTCTTTTTTGTTTTTTTTGTTTTTGAGATGGTGTCTCACTCTGTCGCCAAAGCTGCAGTGCAGTGGTGCAATCTTGGCTCACTGCAACCTCTGCCTTTTGGGTTCAAGCAAGTCTCCTGCCTCCCGAGTAGCTGGGACTCCAGGCACATGCCACCATGCCCAGCTAATTTTTGCATTTTTAGTAGAGACAGGGTTTTGCCATGTTGGCCAGGCTGGTCTCCAACTCCTGACTTCAGGTGATCCACTGCCTCGGCCTCCCAAAGCGCTGGGATTACAGGTGTGAGGCATCACGCTCGGCCAATAATTGACTTTCAGTGTCTATCTTCCCTATCTTTAGTAACAAAAAATTGATTTTTAGATTAACACACTTCTTTGCAGCTAAAATATTATGCTTCTCAGCATTCCACGAAACTAATGGGAAATTATGTTACTAAATTCTGACCAGTGAGATTGTATTAGTCTGTTTTCACACTGCTGATAAAGGTATACCTCAGACAGGGCAATTTATAAAGGAAAGAGGTTTAATGAAGAACTCACAGTTTCACATGGCTGAGGAAGCCTCACAATCATGGCAGAAAGCAAGGAGGAGCAAGTCATATCTTACATGGATGGCAGCAGGCAAAGAGAGAGCTTGTGCAGAGAAACTTCCATTTTTAAAACCATCAGATCTTGTGAGATTCATTCACTATCACAAGAACAGCACAGGAAAGACCCACCCCTATGATTCAATTATCTCCCACTGAGTCCCTCTCATAACACATGGGAATTATGGGAGCTACAAGATGAAATTTGAGTGAGGACACAGAGCCAAGCCAAATCATTCTGCATCTGGCCCCTCTTAAATCTCATATCATCACATTTCAAAATGAATCATGCCTTCCCAACAGTCCCCCAAAGTCTTAACTCATTTCAGTATTAACTGAAAAGTGCACAGTCCAAAGTCTCATCTGAGACAAGCCAAGTCCTTTCTGCCTATGAGCCTGTAAAATCAAAAGCAAGTCAGTTACTTCCTAGATACAATGGAATTACAGGCACTGGATATATACAGCCATTCTGAATGGGAGACATTGGCCAAAACAAAGGGGCTACAGGCCCCATGTAAGTTTGATATCCAGCAGGGCAATAAAATCTTAAAGTTCCAGAATCATCTCCTTTGACACCAAGTCTCACATCCAGGTCACACTGATGCAAGAGGTAGGTTCCCATGGTCTTGGGCAGCTCCACCCCTGTGTCTTTGCAGGGTACAGCCTCCCTCCTGGCTGCTTTCACAGGTGGGCATTGAGTTCCCTGGGCATCCAGCTGTATCCATATATCCCCTGAAATCTAGGCAGAGGTTTCCAAACCCCAATTCTTGATTTCTGTGCACTGGCAGACTCAACACCACGTGGAAACTGCCAAGGTTTGGGGCTTGCACCCTTCGAAGCCATAGCCCAAGCTCCACATTGGCCCCTTTCAGCCATGGCTGGAACAGCTGGGACTCAGGGCGCCAAGTCCCTTGGCTGCACACAGCATGGGGACCCTGGGCTTGACCCACAAAACCACATTTTCCTCGTAGGCCTCTGGGCCTGTGATGGAAAAGGCTGGCATGAAGACCTCTGACATTCCCTGGAGATATTTTTACCATTGTCTTAGGAATTAACATTCGGCTACTCATTACTTATGCAAATTTCTGCAGCTGGCTTGAATTTCTCCTCAGAAAATGGGATTTTTCTTTCCTGTCTCATTGTCAGGATACAAATTTTTGGAACTTTTATGCTCTGCTTCCCTTATAAAACTGAATGCCTTTAACAGCACCCAAGTCACCTCTTGAATGCTTTACTGCAGAATTTCTTCTGCCAGATACCCTAAATCATCTCTCTCAAGTTCAAAGTTCCACAAATCTCTAGGGCAGGGGCAAAATGCCATCAATCTCTTTGCTAAAACATAACAAGAGTCACCTGTGCTCCAGTTCCCAACAAGTTATTCATCTCACTCTGAGGACACCTCTGCCTGGACCTTATTGTCCATAGCACCATCAGGCTTTTGGTCAAAACCATTCAACAAGTCCCTAGGAAGTTCCAAACTTACCCATATTTTCCTGTCTTCTTCTTAGCCCTCCAAACTGTTCCAACCCTTGCCTGTTACCCAGTTCCAAAGTCATTTCCACATTTTCAGGTTATCTTTTCAGCAGTGCCCCATTATGACAAGAACAGCACAGGAAAGACCTGCCCCCATGATTCAGTCATCTCCCACCAGGTCCCTACCACAACACTTAGGAATTATGGGAGCTAAAAGGTGAGATTTGGGTGGGGACACAGAGCCAAACCATATCAGAGATGTAACTAAAACTTTCATATAGAACTTTCCAAAAGTCTCTTAAATAAAAAGTAAAATAAGTCTTATTTCCTCTCCTATTCATTCTGGTGTGAATACAGTCATCATGTCTGAAACTCATGTAGGCATCCCGAACCATGAGGCCTGCATTAAAAATGGCAAGTTGTAAGACAGAGCTTGGCTCCCTAATGACCACAGACCTGCAAGCATCCTCAGATTTAGGTATGTGTAAAAAAAAAGAAATTTGTCCTGTATACAATACATCTGGTGAGTAATAATTTTACTTTCAATGGCAAAATATGCAATTATTTTTGCACCAACCTAATAGTAAACATAAGCCAATATAATTCTTTTTTTTTTTTTTTAAGAGACAGAGTCTGTCATCCAGGCTGGAGTGCTGTGGTGCAATCATAGCCTTCTACAGCCTTAAACTTCTGGCCTCAAGTGATCTTCTTTCCTCGGCCTCTCATGTAGCTGAGACTACAGGTGCTCCACCACACCTGGCTGTTTTTTATTTTATTTTTATAGAGATGAGATCTTGCTATGTTGCCCAGGCTGGTATCAAATTCTGGTCTCGAGCAATCCTCCTGCCTCAGGCTCTCATAATTTATAAAAGAAATTAATAACCCTTTTGGAAATTAAACATAAATAGAAAAACAAAAAAAATGGATGAGGAGGGTTAGAACATAAAGGAGGAAATTGTCTGTGATGTAAAGCACAGTCAACAAAAGTGACAGAACATCTCAGAAAAGAAATGTCAAAGAAAAAATCCAGGAGTGCTAACATTTGGATAAGAGTAAAATATTAAGAAGAAATTATTTTGGAGAATAAGAAAAAATTATCAGGCCTGACTTTGTATTGGAAGGTTGATCCTATAAATTCTAAGCTGAATATTGGTAAGAAGACACCAAGAAATTTTAGAACCTAAAATTTTTTAGGCCTCCAAGCCTCTAGATGGAAGAACTCACTTGCAGACTCAAGGCGCCAGCTGGCATTAACCTTGTCATCAGCAACACCAAACCATTCCCTTACCACTTCAGAGTTCTAAGGGAAATTAATTTTATTTGAGCATCTGATACTCTACCAAAATCTCAGTGGAATGTGAAAGCAAAATAAATGCATTTTAAAACACACAGGAATCATAAAATTTAACTTCCCATCATAAATAACTTACTTTACAGAATACTCTAGCAAAATGACAGAGAAAACAAAAAAATTTTTTAAAGACATTGTATTAATGAAAGAGGGGTGCAGTGATGGAAAGTTCCAGCATGGCAGTCATAGAGTATAAGGGGAGGAATCTTGTTTTCCCATGGTTTAGAAGTAGGAGTTCCAAGGAAGTAAAATAAATGTATGTCAAAGGAAGCTACAGGAAATGACATTTGTCACACTAAGAGTTGGTGTAATCCAAAGATATAAGAAAGACACAATTAGAAACTCCAGGAACACCAAAAGCCATATAAGAAAATCACGGCACAAATATAAAGCTAATTAAAACATGATATGATTGTAAGAATGATAATTTGAAGGAATTAAGAAAAGAGAATTATTTTGAGCTCAATGTAGGCAACACGGCAGTTATGGCATCAGACTTTAAATGAAGAAAATATAATCCCAGCACATTACTTATGTGTCTATAGTTCCTGAATCATAATTCCCATAGCCCTTGTTCTTTCTCCCCAGGGCAGGCGATAGAAACTGAAAATATAACCTCACATTCACCTACCTGTCTGTCTTGGAACTGGCCATAAAGCAATGCTCTGACCTACTTTATCTGACCGTGGGTCGTAAGATCCACATTTCAGAAAGGGTCCTGTAGCATATACTGGAGGAAGGAATGCCACATGGAGAGGACAGGAAGGATCTAAGCAGACAGGCCTTTCTGGGGTTCCCCCCACCCACCCCAGTCTATTAGTGTTAGATCCTATCCTTTTTGCCTAACCACATTTCTACATGGTTGCCCACGCTTCAATCCCACCTATTTAATGAAGTCTCCATAAAAGTCTATTTATTTTCTCACTGCTGATAAAGACATACCCGAGACTGGGCAATTTACAAAAGAAAGAGGTTTAATGGAGAACTCATAGTTCCACATGGCTGGGGAAGCCTCACAATCATGGCAGAAGCCAAGAAGGAGCAAGCCATATCTTACCTGGATGGCAGCAGGCAAAGATAGAGCTTGTACAGGAACACTCCTGTTTTTAAAAAAACCCTCAGATCTCGTGAGATTCATTTACTATCACGAGGACAGAGCAGGAAAGACCCACCCCCATAATTCAATCACCTCCCACCGGGTTCCTCCCAGGACATGTGGGAATTGTGGCAGTTACAATTCAAGATGAGATTTGGGTGAGGACACAGCCAAAGCATATCAACGGGTATGAAAGCTTCCAGAGAGCTGAACACATGGAGGTTTCTGGAGAGTGGTACACTCAGAGAGGGCACAGAAACTCCATGCCTCTTCTCCCATGCCTCGCTCTAGGCACCTCTTCATCTGTATCACTGGTAATATCCTTTATCATAAATGTGGTTCCCTGAGTTCTATGAGCTGCTCTAGCAAATTAATCATACCCAAGGAGGGGATCATAGGAACCCCAATTTATAGCTGTTTGGTCAGAAGCACAAGTCACAACCTAGGACTTACAATTGGCATAGAAAATAGGGGCAGTCTCGTGGGACTGAGCCCTCAACCTGTGGGATCTGACTCTCTCTCCAGGTAGACAGTGTCAGAATCGAGTTGGAGGACGCCCAGCTAGTGTCTGCTGTAGAAATGATGGCTTGCCTGCTTATAGGTGGGGAGAAGTCCCCACACATTTGGTCACAGAGGTCTTCTGTGTTGACTGCTATGGGCGAGAGCAGAGGAAAAACAGTTTGTGTGTATTTCCACTCACTCAACTTATATCTGAAGAGAGGAACATTTACATCGGCATAGTCATTTAAATGCTATCTTACTGGTTTTTCACTTTAAAAATTAACCTATAGATAAGGCATGAAGATAGTCATAAGGAATAACTGATATAATCTAGGAGGTATTTTGCAGGAAGAGAGGAACCCGGCAGGCTGTGGCTAGAATAGGGAAATTTGCAGATAGGATCTAAATAAATAGAAATGAAAATGTAGAGGTTTTAATATATTTTCAAAAATTACAATATATAATAAATAAAGGTAAAATAATAACATAAATATCTAATGTGTTCACCTGCAGGGAAAGGAAGGGAAAGTATGGTGGTATGAAATGAGATGTATCTTTCTTTTCTCTATCAGGGAATCAGATGTTTTCGAAAGTACGTGAGCGTCAAACGACCACATAAACTCATTCTCGGGATTTTTAAATAATCGCATAAAATTCTTGAAATACCTTATAACTGCTTGTGTTTAAAATATTTTCATGACATCAACAAATTTGAGCAAACATTCTGAGTGAAGATAATTAATTGTACTTGAAATGTCAGACTGAGACCCAGGGTCAAATTTGCAAAATTGTTTTAAAAAGTAATTATTCTCGTGCCATAAAATATTTAGTTTTAATATTGCTAAAATCTATGTTATGTCTATTACGTTAACAACTATGATGATAACTGGGATTTTGCTAGTGAGGAACTAAAAGTCCTTTAGGTGTTCCTAAATTCATAACTATATATATTTTTAAATGCCCATTTGGGATCAGAGAGATTAAAAGATGCTCTGACATGTTTGTATGAGACTGTACATAGGTAACTTGAATCTATTCAAAGTAGTTGAGTGTTTCTTTGAGAGTATATTCTAGCTCTTTCCCTTCCCAACTGTGTGACCTTGGGCAAGCACTTAATCTTCCTTCATCTCAATTTAATCCCCTTTAAAACGTGAATAATATCAGTTCTTACCTGACAGTATAAGAAATGAATTAACATAAAATTATTCAAGAATTCTTGACACATAATAAGCATTCAATAGATGTTAGTTATGATCACCATCCTAAAGAAAGAAGGAATGAGGCTTCATGAGTCTAGCCTAGGAACAAAGTAGACATATGGAGGGCAGTAGTTCTGAGTCTTGGCTACTACTTTAACCAGCAGGAAAACTAGTCCTCTGGATGGATACAAGTGTGTTTCAAAGAGGTAGATAGGTAGAGGTACAGGTAGAAGTGGAGAGAGGGAAGGAGAGAAAGAGAAATAATTTTAAAATTAAGATATTTTAAAATTCTTAAAACAATGGGATACAAATAATATTGGTTTGTATCATAGACAAAATGATAAAAGTAGTTCTCCATCCCTGCTGACCCATTTCAATTTTACTTTGCACCATTATACAAATTGGCACAAGGAAGCCCCAGATAATGGCAATGAACTGCTGTGGTCATTACCGCAAGACAAGAGAGATTCTAATGCCTGACAGGGCAGTTTGAAATGGCTATGACGCCCAGCAAGTGGGACTGCCTTGTGTAGCACAATAATGAGAGCACCAGAGGATAGACAGCAGCTTTGTCTTTCTCAATCCATTCGTTGGTCCCCGGCTATTCTAAAACAAATACACTCTTTTCATTCAGACTCTCTGTGGCAACTGATGCTCCAAAATATAATCACTGCTTCAGAAACTAAATGTTTGAATTTCTCCTAAATTGAGTTTTCCAAGTCCCCAAATTAGTTCAGGAGACATACAGGGAGAAAATGTTTTATTTCATCTGGGTTTACTAAATTCTCTCTTTAACATGAGTTAAAATCTATAGTATCCAATGTAACCTATGTTCTAATATCAGATAAGTCTCAAAAAATCTATACTACAGGAAGAAAAAATTTTCTAAAATATTTCTATTTCTCTAAATGACACTTGTTTAGATTTAATTTTATAGATAATGGTTCTAAATACTTAAGAACTATTAGAAACTTCAGCTTGCTGCTATGTTACTTTAATCCAAATACACTTTCCTTCAAGGCAGAAGTTTAAATGGAATATAACGGTAAGCTCAAATGTATTTTCTTTATCAAGAAAACTAAAATTAAAGTAGCTTGGATTTGGGTTACTTTCCAGACTAGAGAGTCTGTATTTATGTAAAATGCCAGCATTTAAAAATAAAATCCCAAATGTCCCTTTTCAATTAAATCTTAACTAAAATGCAAATTACCTAAACATTGGGACTACAAAATGTTCTCATCTTACCTGCCTTCAGAATTTCAATGTAAGTGTTTATTGCATTCAGAAACCACTGGGAGGTGTTTATTGAATACTTCTAAAATATTTTTCTTAATAATATAAAGGAAATAATGGGTTTAAGATATTTCAAAGCCAACAACTTTAGTCCATTTCTTCCTACGCCAAACCCCTTCTGATTGTATTTTTAGCAAATTTTCTATTTAATCTCTTTCTATATAATATAGATAAATTTTATCATAAAATATACTTTTAGGTAATAAACTTTGAGAAAAATTTCAACAATATCTCTAAGCAAGGAGCCAGATTTCTTGATTAGACATAAACCAGCATTCTTTTTAATATTTGAGATAAATTCTTTAGGCTAAAAGTGATCATTTCTCTTTTAAGTTTTTTTACCACATTACCAAGTCAGCCATGCATAACTAGAATAGTGCTATTACAGGGAAAATTAGATTTAAATAGAACAGGATTCCCTTCTAATTCATGTGTAATCTTTGGAGAGTTTAAGAATTGGTAACATTCTGTTTGTGCAATCTTTTGGGAAAGGTTCCTGCCCTAGTTAAGTTTCAACAGATTGTAGTCATGCAGAAACAAGCTTTGACTCCCCTGTCTCTGGGCAACCAAAGAGCTGACCATCTGGACTCCTGGTTTGATAAAGACTTTTAGGGAGCCAGAAAAAATCCTGGCAAGCAAAAGAACATACCTCAAATGGAACTCAGAAAAATCCTCAAAGACATGTTACATTCCAACATTGTTTTATAAACAACTTGGTCTTTTTACATACACACACAGACTCTCTCTCACACACACACTCACACACTCTCACACACACACGTACAAAACCTAAATTTAAATTTAAAATTCCAATAGGACATTTTGAATTCAATACTTAAGGGTGATGATTTGTGTGACCATATAATTTATTGATCTAATCAGGATATTTTTTTAAGTATGAAAGGAATAACTATTAATTAGGACACTAGGAATAACATAAGCCAGAACAATCTCTGACAATTCAGATGGTGCAGTCACCCTAACTATAATGAAAGGAGAATTGAGAGATGTTCTCCTAGCTAAATAAATCCATGAAAAAAAATTCATGGCTGACAAATGAATTTAGTCATAGCTGCATTTTTATGACATTACCTCTAAAAATAACACATTCCAATGTTCAGCCTAGCTATGATCCAAAAAATTTATCTATCATAAATGTTGGCCAATTGTCCAATTCTGAAAATGGCCTCAAGAGAAAATCATTTGCCAATAGATTATTTGGACACTGCCTTCTGTGGTAGAACCAAATTCTTGACAAATGAGTGATCACAACTATAATTTCTATTGCATGAACTCCATATATCAAAAAGGGAAGTATTACCTCCACAGAATTGAAAACTGATTTAAACTCGATATTTTAAGAGAACAATTATTCTTGAGAAATTCTTCAAAAGTATTGAGTTATTAATTTGGAATTTGGTCTGACTTCTCTAAAAGACTTGGATAAATACAAAAGTGACTTTTCAGTACTCCACTAAAAAAATTTCCTACAAAAAGGAAGCTGAAACTGTTCAGGAAGGGAATGGAATGAGGTCTTTATTTTGTGAAGAAGTTGAAGTGTCCTGACCAAGAAAGGGAATGAATCCTCAGAGACTGAAGGAGAGGAAAGTGACTGAATCCAAGGGTTCTTGAACTCAGTTGCCCTCTTGCTGGCCATGATCAGAAAGGAGAGCGCAGCAATGCTGACCGAGATCGGAGGAATCATTGCCACAGTGTTACAACCCTTGGAAAATTCCCAGTGGTTAAGTTAACATGAAGGAATTGGAAATCATTTCTTTCCCTGCACGAATAGAAGGTCTAGGTTGAGGGTATCTTGTGCTCAGCCAGCCATCCATCTTCTAAGTCTACAGTTTACTCCAATCATTGCTAGCAGCAAAACAGCACTTTACTTTGGTCATATTGGGTATCTCCTGCTATTTTCTCATCTGCGCTGGGACATGAAGCCTTTTGGCACTCATTAATGTATAAATCTAAAAGTTTGAGAGTTAAGAAGTGATGGGGCAACATTTGAGAAATAGAAGATGGAAGTCAGTGGATAAAGAATTCATCTTTCATATCTCAAGCTGATAATTCTAATGCAAACTTTAAATAACTCCCCAGAAATCCAGCTGGGGGTGGTGGCTCATGTCTGTAATCCCAGCACTTTGGGAGGCCAAGGTGGTCAGATCACTTGAGGTCAGGAGTTTGAGACCAGCCTGGCAAACATGGTAAAACCCTGTTCTCTACTAAAAATACAAAAATTAGCTGGGTTTGGTGGAATGTACCTATAATCTCAGCTACTTGGGAGACTCAGGCAAGAGAATCACTTGAACCTGGGAGGTGGAGGTTGCAGTGAGGCAAGGTCAAGCCACTGCACTCCAGCCTAGGTGACAGAGCGAGACTCTATCTCAAAAAAAAAAAAAAAAAAGAAAGAAAGAAAAAGAAAAGAAAAAGAAAAGAAAAAGAAACTCAAGACTGAAATTCACTTATACATAAGGGAAAACAAATCAAAATATACCTGGAATTGTACCCTCCTTCTCCATTGCACCCTTCCCAGGACCCAACACTTTTTCTCTGGTATAACTTATCCTTCCTCCTGTCTCTCCATGAAAGAAAATCTGTATGCAAAAATTTGAATGACAGTTGAGTTCTCATCAGAAACCACTGAGACAAGAAAACAAGTAGTATGACATTTTTCAAGTGCTGAAAGAAAAGGCGTGCAAACCCAGAATTCTATATCCAGCCAAAACATCTTTCAGTGATGAAGGGGAAATCAAGACATTCTCAATTGTGGGAAACCTAACAGAATTTTTTGCCAGCAGACCAACCCTAAAAGAATGGCTAAGCTATTTTTTGAAATAGAAAACAAATGATAAAGGAAACAATCTTTGAAAATCAAAAATAAAGAAAATAATAGAGTAAAAGTATAGGTTAATACAACAGATTTTCCTTTTCCTGTTGAGTTTTTAACATATGTTTGATGGTTGAAACAAAAATTATAACACTTCCTGGTGTGGGTGGGTGTCAATGAGGTGTAAGAAATATTTAAGACATTTATACTAAAAATGGAGGGTAAAGACATTTTGTAAAAGAAGGTAAGATTTTCAAACTTTACTCAAACTTGTACAGCCACTCTGGGCATAATTTGGCAGTTTCTTAAAACACTAAACATACATAACATATTACACAGCAATCACACTCCTGAGTATTTATCCTAGATAAATGAAAATTTATGCCCACATAAAAACTTTTATACCAATGTTCATGGCAGCTTTAGTCGTAATAGCCACAAATGGAACCATCAAGAATGTCCTACAATAGGTGAATCGTTAAACATACTGTATAGTACCTTCATACCCTGGAATACTACACAGCGGTTAAAAAAATGAAGTGTTGATATGCGCAACAAATGGGATGGCTATCAAGAGCATTTTGCTGAGTGGAGGGAAAAAGCAAATCTCAAAAGATCATATACAATATGATCCAATAATATTTTCAAAATAATAAAGTTTTAGAGAAGGAAAATAAATTAATAGTTGCTAGGGGATTAGGGATGGTGATAGGAAGGAGAAAGGGGAAAAGTGTAACTATGGGGAGGTTGCCCGGGGGATATTTTTGTGATGAAATCATTGTGTATCTTTATTGAGGTGGCTATTACATAGACCTACGTATGATAAAATGGAATAAAACTAGGTACACACATTATACCAACATCAGTCTCCTCGGTTTTCTCTTGTACTATAGTTACTTAAGATGTAACCACTGGGCAAACCGGGTTGAAGAAGGGAGGGCCTCTCTGTACCATCCTTACAACTTCTTGCAAATCTTTATTTCAAAATAAAAACTTAAATAGAAAAATCAGAAAGAGGGCTCACTGTGGCAACTTCTTGTTAAACTTTCTGTGTAGCAACTCGCAAGTGCTCACTTTTCCTTTTGTCAGCTGTTGACTTCTTTGTCCGTGAGTATCTTTCATAATGACCTATTTCTCTCTGGACCATTTCTTTACACAATTTACATTCTTTTTGATGCTTAGTGCCTATATCTGCAATAAAAATTTTTCTTTTTTTCAACTTTTAACTCTTTTTAGGAAATGAATATTCTGCTCATTTATGTCTTTCAGTATAATCTTTTTTTCAATATGTGAGTTAATATAGAAAAGCCTCTGAAACCAATTTTCCTAAGAATACTAGACCACTTGCTTCTTTTAAAAATTGCTTCAATAAAATCTCAATTTAAAAGGTACTATATTTTTTCAATAAATTTGAATAGCATAACAAAAAGATTTTAAAATTATTTTTCCATTATATCCATATATTCTACATATATGTGAATCAATAATATATGCACACACATATATGCAAATTCATGTGAATTAATGTAGCCTGTAGAGAAAAATATAGTTCATTAATACTGAGGAAATACGAAGCAAAAGTTTTATCAGGATAGTTATTTCAATCAAAAGTTTATCTTAATTGAAAAGTACACTCAAACAGCATGCCAGCATTCGACACATAATCAAGCTAGTTGTTCAGGGAAGGAAAACAAGATAAATTATTAGTTATAACTCTAACATGTCAAAATCTTACTTCAAGGAAATTGACTCTACAATTAGTTCTATATTTAACTTCCTGTCAAAACCAAAATCAAATTCCAGAAAAATTAAATCTCTAAAGCCCCCCTAACCTTTCTCATCATTTTTTAAATTGTCAGAATATCACTGAAAATGTTACTTTTCTTTGGGACAATCCCAGGTGCACTAAATAGAACTCCATACATTAATCATAATGACAGCACCTTCAGTTGGCGATAGGGAAGTTCTAATACAGTCATCTCAAAATCCTGTTCACTCTTTCACGTTTTTTTTTTTTTTCTTCAACTGTCTGGCCAGTAGAGATAAATGATACTAATTTTAAATATTTGGAGTGATATATTGTCTCTAGGGTTGTTTTGAAAATCTTGATGCCCCTAAATATTGATGCCCTTGGAGGTAATTTGACTACTCTGAAATATTATTATACTCAAGAAAAATAAAACCTTGAAAATATATCTTACCTGAATGGGTAAAAATCTTTCAACAATGAGAATAGAGTTAACTAAATTATGAAAACAGATATTCATGAAGAAAAAAATACAGAAGAATGGGAAACCAAAAACCATTCTAATAAAAATAAATGAAGACAGAGTGGAGCACAATATCTCATAGAAAGGAATTTGGATAATCATCACTATTAAAATGGATATACCTCTATCCGAAAGTGGAGTGGACTAAATAAAGGAAAATGATCTATATATATATTTTTTAAATGGTGCTTTGTAGCAGTAAAACAAATCAGTTCTTTCTATTATAAACTTCCTGATTCAAATCAAAAGAAAATATAGTAGGCTGGAATTTAAATAGCACACTATTACCTAGAAGTTTAAACCCACACAAAGTTTGCCATATTCAAGGCAAATATTGGGAAGATAAAAATGAGCAGGAAGCTATTACTACATTTAAATTGCCAGATACCTAGTTATCTGATTAATGAAGGCAAAAAAACACATACAATTGTAGAATTTGTGTAATTTCTCTGACCTTTATACCACCCATATCCATCAAATTAATAGTTTTTCTCTTTATGTAAAGCTGTGTAAACAAATTCAAGTTCACTTCTCTTTCACATATTTTGCAGGTAAGTGTGAGAGTTTTAATTTATTCATATAGAAAATACTCTAAGGCTCAAAATATATCTATAAGGCATTCAATATTGGTTCTACGTGCTTAGCCTGATTTGTCATTTCTAAAGGAATGTTTAACTTGGGTATTTTCTGGTTTAAGCTACACGATGTTTATTCAGGTTTTTGCTTGTCTGTTTAGGGTATTGTAAGGTTTCTGGGAAGATTTGTATATATAAACTTATTTGCTGTGCACTTAGGAAAGATGAAAGAACTGAGAGATAGATCCCTTTGGATCTTGTCTTTTTTCTTCCTCTCCTTTCTCTCCCTCTTGTCTACCCCTCTCCCTCTCTCCGCTTCCCTCTCTCTCACTCTCTCTTCCTCCACCTTCTTTCTTTCTCCTGCTCCTTCCCTCCCTCTCTTTCCTCTCCATTTTGAAACAAGAAGGATTCATGGCAACCTGCACAGGATAGAATGAAACAGATCTGAGTCAAGAGGAGAATCTCTGAGGATAATTTCTTCAAATGGGTAAGGAAGAATAAGAATAAACTTCTCTTAAGTTCACCGTTATCAGCAAATTGCACACATAGATTCTTCAACATTTCCAGGCAGAGGAGGCCTACCATGGGGGGAAGGCCAGGAGAGCAGATGCCTACCCACCGCCGGTACAAGCAGAGCAGGGGCCTGTTAAAGTCTAGGTTAGGACAGGGAAACTCAGATCAATTTTCCACATTCTTGGATCCCAAGCTCTGTACACTAATTCTCAACAAGAACATTCAGAAATCATAAATACTAGTGATTTTCCCTGTAAATGTCCTGCATCTATCAAAAAAGAAAGTGAATAATACAATAAAATATTTGTTATTTGTAACACATGCTGAACAGTTTAAAAATATTATTCAGCCGGGCGCGGTGGCTCACGCTTGTAATCCCAGCACTTTGGGAGGCCAAGGCGGGTGGATCACGAGGTCAGGAGATCGAGGCCACAGTGAAACCCCGTCTCTACTAAAAATACAAAAAATTAGCCGGGCGTGGTGGCGGGCGCCTGTAGTCCCAGCTACTCGGAGAGGCTGAGGCAGGAGAATGGCGTGAACCCGGGAGGCGGAGCTTGCAGTGAGCCGAGATTGCGCCACTGCACTCCAGCCTGGGCGACAGAGCGAGACTAAGTCTCAAAAAAAAAAAAAAAAAAAAAAAAATTATTCAATTTTATTCAAATTATCCCCATGGTACATAGTTTTTTCAAGTAGTTTTAAAGAAATCCATTTGCATTCCAGTTTCTTAACCTCTTTCAAAATGTGCAAACCTCTTTCAAAATGTGAACTCTCCATCATTGACTCTCTGACCTCCCTCTTCTCGTATTATCTTCATTTTTCTCACTGCTCTCCAGCCACATTGTCCCGCATGTTGCTTCTCCAACATGCTAGACATCATCACACCTTTGTGTCTATCTATAGGCTGCTTTCTCTGCTTGAAACTCTCTTCCCCAGGAAGCATCTCCATCTGTTCAAATGTCACATACTCAATAAAGTTTAAGACTCTTTTTAAAAATATAATTATCCTCCCTGACAGCACATTTTTGACAGCCCCCCCCACCTTGATCTTCTCTATTTTTTCCTATTTCTATTTCATTTACCATTTTATTCTATATGTTACAATTATCACATTTATTAGATCTAGGTTTTTTTTTTAACTTTCTGTCTTATTCAGTTTAATGTAAGCTCTGTGAGAAAAAGGTCTTTATATCTTTTACTCACTAATTATCTCCACTTTCCAGAATAATTCATGGTGCAGAGTAGGCATAATTTAATAAAGATTTGCTGAAACTATGAGTGAATGAATGAGTAACTCGCTCACTTATAGTAAATCTTACTCAAAATATTGGCATAGGTGTTGAGAAAGAGAATGACTCTCAATCAGAAGCTTATCTATTGAAATTGAAGTTGTTCAAATTCCTATTTTTAATAAAACTAAAGGAAGAACATTAGAAAAAACTTTAGAAGCCGTTCCAAAGAGTGTAGGAATATAAAGACTTTCCAAATTGTTTTAGATTGTGCATGAGCAAAAAATTTTAAGACAAGAAAGAGCCTAGAAAGAGATTCTGGAAGATACTGGCAGATTGCTCAACAAATCCATTACCTCTCTTTTTCTGAGGATGTAGCATGACAATATTTTATCCATCTTCTTTTATAGTTAGGTGTGGCCATGTGACTAAGTCCCAGCCAATAGAATGTGGGAGACACTGATAGGCATAATTTCTAGACCTAGTCCTTTAAAAATCCCTCACTTGTGCTTTTCCATGCTCTGTCTCATTTCCTGGCTTGACAGAAATGTGCATGGTAACTCAGGAAGCCACATGTTGAATATCGTGGTACCACAAGATAAAACAAGCCTGGATCCTGGAACCACTGTTTGGAGAGGGTTGCCTGCCATCGTGAATACGTATTTGGACTTTATATAAACAGGAAGTATACTTCTCTTGTTTTAAATTACTGAGAATTTGTGGTTCATGTATTATGGTAGCTAGTATTACCTTAAGTAATATAAGAATGTTCCCACTACGTTAAATAGAAACAATATTTTCTTCCAGAGACTAAAACTGAAGCATGGTTAAACATGCAGAATTTAGGTGGAAGTCTGGGATCTCAGAAGATACAAAAGAAGCTTTTCCTTGCACTGTAAGATCACATATGGCAGAGGCTTCAATAAATATTTCCAATAAGCCTCCTCTCTTCCTTATAAATCATCTCACATTTTTGTGATACAAGGGAGAACAGCTGAATTGTTTGAAAAACTTGCCCCAGAAGGGGTGAGACAGAAAGCTCACTGGTGAATTGAAAAGGTTTTCATTGTACCATTATGGGACTGTTTTTAAAAGACACTATGTTCCTTGTAAAATTCATTCTTGAATCAGATTTTATTTTTAGCAAACAATTTCTTACCTAATCTCAACCTCCGGACTTTAATATTCTAACAATTACATAAGTCCATTGCATTAAGAAGTTCTCAATAGTTATATTTTTAGTTTTGATGTTTTAACAAGACAAAAAGCTGACAAGTCTTAAATTTTGTAAAAGGAGATTTTGAAAATAGTAGACTCCAAAAATAATGCATTTAAAATCTAATTTATATGGCGCCTCAGAAGAGTTTCAAACAAATGAATAGTCTTCTAAGAAGTTATAAATTCATGTCCAGAATAGAAATATCTGTGAATCACTAAAATATTTCTCGCATATTTGCTGGTGTAAAACTAGGGAATAGCCAAGCAGCTTACATTATCAACTGCTTATGAGGATGCTAAAATGATATACTTAATTGATATTTCCATCTAGAGGCATTGTATAATTTTGTCACCAAAAATAACTATAGGCTCAAGAATACAAGGAGGAATATTTTATATAGTGGCATACAAAGTTATGACATTTATCTGTCATTTTCCCATATTAATTATCTTCAAAAGAGTTTGTTTCTTTACATCATGTGGAAGGATAATTGGTCCCATAAAGAAGTAATTATTTATATCAACGAGGTAATAATAAAAGAGAATGTCTTATAATCTACTGGACGTTGCACGGCCTGTGATGTCTCTTTCCTTCTAGTCACTTTCAAAAGCTCAAATACCAACACTTTTGTAACTTCCTCCTTTTCCCCCTATACACATAGTCAATTATTCTTTTGTACTCCCTCAGATGTTAATTTGTACACTGATTTTCACATTTACATTACTGTATTATAATTACCTACTTACGTTTATGACCTGTCTGACCAATTTTAAATTAGCAATTTCTTCTTCCTTGTGTCTTGGTACATTGTATGCTGACATATAGCAGATTCTCAATGGATGTTTGTTAAAGGATGCATTTTATTTCCTCAGTAAAACCATTTCATGTCATTAGACAAATTCAAGTATACAGTTAGATTCCAGAAACTATAGTCTACCATATAATTAAAGGTATTTCTGCCATTTTATATCATTGAACAAATTCAAGTGTACAATTAGATTTTTAAAATTATGCTCTCCCATGTAATTAAAGGTATTTCTGAAAAAAAAAACTTATTCATGAAGGACAGTGTTTTTATAAAATTTGATATCTAATGACTGATGTTTAATAGCTGCGGAATAAAAGAAAGCTAAAAGTCACACTGAACACCTGAAAAAAATGAGTCAGTAGTTGGGACCAGAACCAAGCAAGAGATCCACAGAGTAGAGGTGATAAGAAGGTGTCTTGAGATTTTAGAATCAATAGCAAAAGCCATTAGTATCCATAGCCATGGAATTAAGCAAAAACAATGGACAGGAGAGGAAAAATGTATTCAGTGATGAAAAGAACATTGAAACCAAAGGAACAAGTGACTCATCACAAAAGTGTACCACTATTAAAGGTAAGAGGATAGACCTGTTGTGGAGAGAATTAGAAACTGGTTGCTAATGTCCCTACATATTGAGGAAAACATTCTAGTTCCTATTTTCCTAAATTTCAATCACATCCTTAGAATAAAATTCTATTATCTAAGCTGACCTAAGTCTACTTCTGTTCCTTGAAACCTGAAAGACCCTAACAAAATATACTGGCACAACAAATGACTTAATTCAATTGTGTCCTTTCTACCTACATGCACAAACAAGTACCAAACATCATTTTTTTTTTCATCAGGAAAACAATCCTCTACATTTTTCATTACATTCTACTGCAGTTAGGACACCACACAAGTTTTACTTCCCCCTTCCTCTGACAATCCACATCTGGTTGCCACGGTCTGATCATTCTACTTCTGTTACGCATCTCAAAATAGTGTCATGGTCTCCATTCCTACTAGTTTACATATTTTTCATACTCATTTAAGTCTTCCTAATTGATCTTGCTACACTTCTATATTTCTATGTGTTTTGTGATGGTAAATATCAACCTTTCATTGCCATGTTTAAGTCTCCTTCAAGCATTTCCTGTAGAACCAGTCTAGTGGTGACTAATTCCCTTAGCACTCACTTGTCTGGGAAAGACTTTATCTTTCCTTCATTTATGAATTTTATTCTGGTGGAATATACAATTCTTGACTTAAAGTTTTGTTTTTTGGTTTTTGTTTTTTTTTAGTTCTCCACTTTGAAAATGACACCCAATTTTCTTCTGGCCTGTGAAGTTTCTGCTGAAAAGTCAGCTGTTCCTCTGTGGGGTTATATAAGTGACTGACGTTTTTCTCTTGCTAATTTTAAAATTCTTTCACTTTGATGTTAGGCATTCTGAATATAATATGCCATGATGTAGTCCTTTTTGCAAGTCAAGAAAGACTTGACCCGTGGAGGGTTTACAATTTGATTTTGACAACATCAGACTCAGAGAAACCTCTCAATCCTCAGGGACTAGATGAGTGCATTAGCCTCTCCCTCCAGGCCAGCTTCAGGTTTCCAGCTGTACCAACCTTCTTGGGTTTCCATCATTGGCTGGATCAGGGGCTTGTCCTTTGTCATTCTGTACCCTGTTGTTCTTTGTCCCCCGTATACCTCTTATTTACTTTAACTATAATATTTTCGAATTATTTTTCCCTGAGAAGTCTTCATTAGAATTTGCCTTTCATTTCCCCTATTACATCAAATTTGCATTTTAAAGCTTTTTATGCTAATTTATTATTTATCACATGGATTAAGAATGAAAAAGATTTAACTCTTGAGTAAGTGATGGGGAAGAAATAGAAAAGAAAGAAGAAAGTAGAGAGAAAGGTGAGATAAAAGCTACCAGCCCAAATATCAGGAAAAATCAGGTAGTGTCTACAGTGGCTGACCACTGGTCATGTGTAAAAGGCAAGAGTATGATTCTAAGCTGTGATATTTGGTGTAAGTATAGTTTCTATTTTATGGAAGAAAAGTTTTTAAACTACTTCTGTAAGGATGCTTACCTAGTTGTACCTAAAAGCTAAATGGATATCATGTTTGATATTTTAAATTTTTTTTCTCGGTAAATACACTAGAAAATGTCCATGCCATTTTAAAAAAATAATGAAATCTGAGTTGTAAGATAGGAAGTAAGTGTTGGTGGGGATATAAGTTGGGAAACTGTCAAAAGCCAGCTGATTTAAAAGAATGAGAGACCATATAGTATATTTCATCATCTTCAAGCAGACTTACAAGTAAATCCCCAAAGATATAAAATTCGATTACCATGTTAGAGGTGCCAAGGGTAGACAATATGATCCTTATTATAAATAAGTTTACACTAACACATCAAATAAGAAAGACTGAACAAAGCAATAAATATAGAAAAAGTCATGCCAATTTAACCTTCTGGGAACAGTTACAGGAGAGACTGCTGAAATAGAAAACATTAGTAGTAGTTACATTTTAATGATTAAAGAAATATGCTTTATTATAAAAGTCATTTGTTACATTAATGTACAGATATCTTTAAATTTCTTCAGAAATTTTCCAGCTCAAGAGAAAAATCTTATAGGAATTTAATATACTGTAATTTACTTTACAATGTCATCATTCTTTTAAGATCTTTTCATATATAATTGTGTAAGAACTCACTTAGGATTCTAAGAAGAATGCTTACAATCAGCACACAAGTTCTTATGTTCTCTTGACAGTCCTGGGTGAAAATATTTCTGTAACCTTAGCCATAAAAAAGGCATGCATGCATGACACCTCCATGGCTCTTTGAGATTGGTATCCTTTTGCACAGTACCAATCAAAGTGTTTCTAATTATAGATTTGAGGATATAAGTATTTTAATTTAAAAATTGAAGCTAATGAGGAGGTTCCAAGATGGCCGAATAGGAACAGCTCCAGTCTACAGCTCCCAGGGTGAACGATGCAGAAGACAGGTGATTTCTGCATTTCCAACTGAGGTACCAGGTTCATCTCACTGGGGCTTGTCAGACACTGGGTGCAGCCCACTGACTGTGAGCCAAAGCAGAGCAGGGCATTGCCTCACCCAGGAAGTGCAAGGGGTTGGGGAATTCCCTTTTCTAGCCAAGGGAAGCCATGACCAACAGTACCTGGAAAATCAGGACACTCACACCCTAATACTGCACTTTTCCAATAGTCTTAGCAAACGACACACCAGGAGATTATATCCTGCGCCTGGCTCAGAGGGTCCCACGCCCACGGAGCCTCACTCACTGCTAGCACAGCAGTCTGAGATCGAACTGCAAGGTGGCAGCGAGGCTGGGGGAGGGTCGTCCACCATTGCTGAGGCTTGAGTAGGTAAACAAAGAGGCCTGGAAGCTCAAACTGGATGGAGCCCACCGCAGCTCAAGGAGGCCTGCCTGCCTCTGCAGCCATAAAAAAGGATGAGTTCATGTCCTTTGTAGGGACATGGATGAAGCTGGAAACCATCATTCTGAGCAAACTACCGCAAAGACAGAAAACTGAACACCGCATGATTTCACTCATAGGTGGGAATTGAACAATGAGAACACATGGACACAGGATGGGGAACATCACACAGCGGGGCCTGTCATGGGGTGGAGGGCTAGGGAAGGGATAGCATTAGGAGATATACCTAATGTAAATGAGAGTTAATGGGTGCAGCACACCAACGTGGCACATGTATACATATGTAACAAACCTGCACATTGTGCACATGTACCCTAGAACTTAAAGTATAATAAAAATAAATAAATAAATAAAAACTGAAGCTGACAGAAGAGAATTATTTTTGAAAAGAGGATGGAATTAAAAACATTTCCTGTGTCTTTGAAAGTTGTATCTCATAAAATATCTGCATTGCCATGATTTATTTTTGTCAACGGGATTTGAATACATATGATCAGAAATAATTCAAAGATTAATATTTATCATTTAAGTGCTAATTTTAAAGCTAATTAATAGTCTTATTAAACTCTAAATAATAGTCACATTTTAGAAACAGAACAGAGACCTCAGAAATAACATCACACATCTACAGCCATCTGATTTTCGAGAAACCTGACAAAAACAAGCAATGGGGAAAAGATTTCCTATTCAATAAATGGTACTGGGAAAATGGCTAGTCATATGCAGAAAACTGAAACTGGACTCCTTGCTTACACCTTATACAAAAATTAACTCAATATGAATTAAAGTCTTAAATGTAAAATCAACTCCAGAAGAAAACCTAGGCAATACCATTCAGGACATAGGCATGGGCAAAGACTTCATGACAAAAATGCCAAAAGCAATTGCAGAAAAAGCAATTGACAAATGGATCTAATTAAACTAAAGAGCTTCTGCACAGCACACACACACATACACACACACACACACACACACACACACCATGGCCACCGGTTGCCTGGAAATAGACTTGGTTCTGTTGAAGGGGCATGGTGGGAGTGAGAACAGCCTTTAGGACTGCCAGCTGCATGAGAGAAGGGTGAGGTCTGTGACTGCTCGCTTTCCCCCATTTCCCTGGTGACCTCTATGACTCAGAGGGGGGCAGCCATAATCCCCCTGAGAATATACCTCCATTGGAGTGGGACCACACCCCCGTGCCCCACCGCAGCTGCAACAACCCCCACCTAGGGAGAGGCTGAGCTCAGACACACCTGACCCACCCCCACCTGGTGATCTTTCTCTACCCACCCTGGTAGCCAAAGACAAAGGTCATAATCTCTTGGAAGCTCTATGGCCCTGCCCACCACCTGAGAAACTTGAATACCTAACCAGGTGTCCCTAAGGCAAGTTTGCATCCTCCCTATAGGACCACAGCTGATGTACTCTTGAAAGCACCACCGCCTGGCTGGAGGCCAACCAACACAAAACCAATGCACTAAACAAAAACACAACCAAGAACCCTCACAGAGTCCCCTTCACTATCCCACTACCTCCACCAGAGCAGATGCTAGTATCCATGGCTAGGAGACCTGAAGACAGATCACATCACAGGACTCTTTTGCAAACACTCCCCAGTACCAGTCCAGAGTGTGGTAGCTCTGCTGGGTGGCTAGACCCGGAAGAGCAAAAATAATCACTACAGCTCTTAAGGTAAAGGAGAGAATACCATACCCAGGGAGCACCCCATGGGACAAAAGAATCTGAACAGCAGCCCTTGAATCCCCTTGAATCCCAGATCTTCCCTCTAACATAGTCTACCCAAATGAGAAGGAACCAGAAAAACAACTCTGGTAATATGACAAAATGAGGTTCTTTAACACCCCAAAAGATCATACCAGTTCACCCACAATGGATCCAAACCAAGATGAAATCTCTGAATTGCCAGAAAAAGAATTCAGAAGGTCAATTATGAAGCTAATCTAGGAGGCCCTCAGGTGGTGGGCAAGGCCATAGAGCTCCAAGAGATTAGGACCTTTGTCTTTGGCTACCAGGGTGGGTAGAGAAAGATCACCAGGTGGGGGCGGGTTAGGTGTGTCTGAGCTCAGCCTCTCCTTAGGTGGGGGTTGTTGCAGCTGCTGTGGGGCACGGGGGTGTGGTCCCACTCCAATGGAGGTATATTCTCAGGGGGATTATGGCTGCCCCCCTCCAAGTCATAGAGGTCACCAGGGAAGTGGGGGGAAGAAAGGTGAAGTCCAACTTAAAGAAACCAAAACCCTAATACAGGATATGAAAGGAAAATTCTTCAGTGAAATAGATAACATAAGTAAAAAAAATCACAACTTCTGGAATCAAAGACACTCTTAGAGAAATGCAAAATGCACTGGAAGGTCTCAACAAAAATAGAATTGAATAAGCAGAAGAAAGAACTTCGGAGCTCAAAGACAAGGCTTTTCAATTAACCCAATCCATCAAAGACAAAGAAAAAAAAGACAAAGACAAAGAAAAAAAGAATTGAAAAAATGAACAAAGCCTCCAAGAAGTTAGGGGCTATGTTAAATGTCCAAACCTAGGAATGATTGGTATTCTCGAAGAATAAGAGAAATCTAAAAGTTTGGAAAACACTTGAGGGAATAATCGAGGAAAACTTCTCCAGCCTTGCTAGAGATCTAGACATCCAAATACAAGAAGCTCAAAGAACACCTGGGAAATTCATTGCAAAAAGATCATTGCCTAGGCACATAGTCATTAGTTTATCTAAAGTCAAGACTAAGGAAAGAATCTTAAGGCCTGTGATGCAAAAGTATTCGGTAACCTATAAAGGAAAACCTATCAGATTAACAGCAGATTTCTCAGCAGAAACCCTACAAGCTAGAAGGGATTGGAGTCCTATTTTTAACCTCCTTAAACAAAACAATTATTAGCCAAGAATTTTGTATCCAGTAAAACTAAGCTTCATAAATGAGGGAAAGATACAATCTTTTCCAGACAAACAAATGCTGTATTTGCCACTACCAAGCCAGCACTATAAGAACTGCTCAAAGGAGCTCTAATTCTTGAAACATAACCTCAAAATATGCCAAAATAGAACCTCCTTAAAGCATAAATTGTGTACGTTGAAAGGAAAAGTTTGCCTGTTTATTTCAGACATTTTAATGAGTTTCATGCAAATGGAATAAAACCATCATTACCATATAACAGATATTTAAAAAACTAATTTTTCATTTCTTACTTTATTATGTGTAAAGGACATACATGTAATGCAAGATATGCTTCTTACAGTCATACATTGATTAACAATAGGAATACATTCTGAGAAATGCATCCTTTGGCAATTTGGTTGTGCGAACATCATTGAGTGTACTTACACAAACTTAGATAAGACAGCCTACTCCATACCCAGGCTATATGTAGAAAAGCAATTGTTTATTAGTGAATTGCTTTTAGCCTATTGCTTCTAGACTACAAACCTGTACAGCATGTTACTGAACTCAATGCTGTAGGCAGTTTTAACACAATGGGAAGTATTTGTATATCTAAACATATTTAAACTAGAAAATGAACAGTAAAAATATGATATGAAAGATAAAAGTAATATACCTGTACAGGGCACTTACCATGAATGAAGCTTGCAGGACTGGAAGTTGTTCTGAGTGAGTCAGTGAGTGAGTGGTGAGTGAATGTGAAGGCCTAGGACATTACTGTAGACTTTATAAACACTCTACACTTAGGCTACACTACATTTAAAAAATATATATTTTTCAATAATAAACTTAGCTTACTGTAAATGTTTTACTTCATACACATATTTTTAACTTTTTGACTGTTTTGTAACAACACTTAAAAAACAAACACATTATACAGCTATACAAAAATACTTTCCTTCTTTATATCCTCATCCCATAAGCATTTTTATGTTTTAAAATTTTATTTATTTATCTTTTACTTTCTAAACTATTTTGTTAAAAACACAGACACAAACTTATAAGTTAGCCTAGGCCTACACAGGTTCAGGATTATCAATATCACTGTCTTCCACCTCCACACCTTGTTCACTATAAGGACTTTAGGGGAAATACCACATACGAGGCTGTCATCTCCTCTGATAACAATGCCTTCTTCTGGAATACCTCCCTGAATGATCTGCCTGGGGCTGTTTCACAGTAAACTTTTAAAAATATGTGAGTAGAAAGAGTTCACTCTAAAATAATGGTAAAAAGTATAGTAAATACATAAACCAGCAACACAGTGTTTATTATCAAGTATTATGTACTATTCATAATCTCATGTGCTATACTTTCATACAACTTGTAGCACAGTGAGTTTATTTATACAAGCATTACCATTAACATGTGAGTAATGCATCACAGTACCACGTTACAATGTCTATCACATCAGCAAGTAATAGGAATTTCCAAGCTCCATTATAATACTATGGCATCATCATTGTATATATATCATTGATCAAAATTTCATCATGCAGTGTATGACTGTATAATTAAATGTATAATACATAACAATAAAATGTATATCATTCATATATACAGTTACTTTTTTTTAAAGCATGCATATTTTGCCCCCTTGGCCTGAATTTATATATTATTGCTAGGGATGTACATTTGGGAAATAAGAGAATATCTCTCAGCCTCAAATTTCTTATTTTCTCATAAATAAAATGTTATAACTATGAAAACAAAATATATCTCTCCAATGGATAAAAACATTAATTGTAATATCTCTAATACATATACTCTTAATCTATATAGCATATAGAAATATTAATCAGTTTCCCAATAACACTGCATATCGTGAGATGTTAATTGGTGCTCTAAGAAAAAAAAATCATCGTCAAATAGATTTGGAAATTATTGAAAGACTGATCCATTCACAAAATTGTGAGTAATTTGAATAAGTAACATATAGGCTATGATCCTGTGAGGGAATTATTTCTTAAAGACAAATAAAACTTTTACAACTGAAAACTACTACATAAAATGAAGTAAAATTTAAAATGTATTGAATAGGATCAGTATCAAAATGGAGATACCAGAGTAAAACAGAAAAAAACTGAAGAACCAAGAGAAACAATAGTTTTAAAGAATGTGTACAGAACCATAAGACCCTGTGCATAGCCCAGAAAAATCTAAAATTTGAATAATTTCAGTCTCTGAAAAAGAGAAGTATGAGTGCAGAAATAACAGCTAAAAAATTCTTAAATTTGGTGAAGGTATATGATGTGGTTTGGATCTGTGTCTCCACTCAAATCTCATCTTGAATTGAACTCCCATAATTCCCACATGTTATGGGAGGGACTTGGTGGGAGATAAGTGAATCATGGGGGTGGTTTCCTCCATACTATTCTTGTGGTAGTGAATAAGTCTTACAAGTTTTGATGGTTTTATCAGGGATTTCCACTTTTACATCTTTCTCATTCTCTCTTCGCCTGCTGCCATCCATGTAAGATGTGACTTGCTCCTCCTTGCCTTTGGCCATGATTTTGAGGCTTCCCCAGCCACATGGAACTGTAAGTCCAATTAAACCTCTTTCTTTTATAAATTGCCCAGTCTCAGGTATATATTTATCAGCAGCATGAAATTGAACTAATATGTAAATTGGTGCCAGTAGAGTGGGGTGCTGCTGAAAAGATACCTGAAAATGTGGAAGCAACTTTGGAACTAGGTAACAGGCAGAGATTGGAACAATTTGGTGGGCTCAGAAAACAGGAAAATGTGCATAAGTTTGGAACTTCCTAGACACTTGTTGAATGACTGTGCCCAAAATGCTGATAGCAATATGGACAATAAAATCCAGGCTGACGTGGTCTCAGATGGAAATGAGGAACTGATTGGGAACTGGAGCAAAGGTGGCTCATGTTATGTTTTAGCAAAGAGACTGGTAAATTTTTCCCCTGCCCTAGAGATTTGTAGAACTTTGAACTTGAGAGACATGATTTAGGGTATCTGGCAGAAGAAATTTCTAAGCAGCAACGCATTCAAGAGGTGACTTGGGTGCTGTTAAAGGCATTCAGTTTTGTAAGAGAAGCAAAGCATAAAAGTTCAGAAAATTTGCAGCCTGACAATACAATAGAAAAGAAAAACCCATATTCTTAGAAGAAATTCAAGCAGGCTGCAGAAATTTGTCTAAGTAATGAGGAGCTGAATGTTAATCCCCAAGACAATGGGGAAAATATCTCCAGGGCATGTCTGAGGTCTTCACGCAGCCCCTCCCATCACAGGCCCAAAGGCCTAGGAGAAAATGTTTTTGTGGGCGAGGCCCAGGATCCCTGTGCTGTGTGCAGCCTAGGGAGACTTGGTGCCCTGCGTCCCAGCCACTCCAGCTGTGGCTGAAAGGGGCCAGTGTAGAGCTTGGGCCTTGGCTTCAGATGGCGCAAGCCCCAAGCCTTGGTAGCTTCCACAAGGCGTTAAGCCTGTGAGTGCACAGAAGTCAAGAATTGGGGTTTGGGAGCCTCCATCTAGATGATTTCAGATGTACAGAAACACCTGGATAGCAAGGCAGAAGTTTGCTGCAGGGGCAGGGCTTTCATGGGAAACCTCTGATAGGGCAGTGCGGAAGGGAAATGTGGGGTTGAAGCCCTCACACAGAGTCCCTGCTGGGGCACCACCTAGTGGAGCTGTGAGAAAAGGGCCACTGTCCTCCGGACCCCGGAATGGTAGATCTACCTACAGTTTGCACCATGCACCTGGAAGAGTTGCAGACACTCAATGCCAGCCTGTGAAAGTAGCCAGGAGGGAGGCTGTATATACTCTGCAAAGCCACAGGGGTGGAACTGCCCAAGACCATGAGAACCCACCTCTTGCATCAGCATGACCGGGATGTGAGACATGGAGTCAAAGGAAATCATTTTGGAGCTTTAAGATTGACTGCCTCGCTAGATTTCGGACTTTCATGGGCCCTGTAGCCCCTTTGTTTTGGCCAGTGTCTCCCATTTGGAACAGGTGTATTTACCCAATGTCTGTACCTCCATTACATCTAGGACATAATTAGCTTGCTTTTGATTTTACATGCTCATAGGCAGAAGGGACTTGCTTTGTCTCAGATGTAACTTTGGACTGTGGACGTTTGAGTTAATGCTGAAATGAGCTAAGACTTTGGGGGACTGTTGGGAAGGCATGATTGGTTTTGAAATGTGAGGACGTGAGATTTGGCAGGGGCCAGGGGCAGAATGATATGGTTTGGTTCTGTGTCCCCACCCAAATCTCATCTTGAATTGTACTCCCATAACTCCCACGTGTTGTGCAAGGGACCTGGTGGTGGATAATTGAACCATGGGTGCGGTTTCCTCCATACTGTTCTTGTGGCACTGAATAAGTCTCAAAAGATTTGATGGTTTCATCAGGGGTTTCTGTTTTTGTGTCTTCCTCATTGTCTCTTTGCCTGCTGCCATCCATGTAAGACATTAGTTGCTCCTCCTTGCCTTTGGCCATGATTGTGAGGCTTCCCCAGCCACATGGAACTGTAAGTCCAACTAAACTTCTTCTTTTATACATTGCCCAATCTCAGGTATGTCTTTATCAGCAGCGTGAAAACAGACTAATATAGTATACTTACAGATTTAAGAAGTTCAGTAAAACTCAAATGGGATAAACACAGAAAAAAATCCACACCCAGATGCATCACAATCAAATGGCCAAAAACGAAAAACAAAGAAAAAACACTTGAAAGCAACTCTTGAAAATAATACATTACATATTGAGGATCAAAAATTCACATGATTTGGGATTTATTGGAAAAGATAGAGGTGAGAAAACAGTGAGAAAATATTTCTAAAGAGCTGAAAGAAAAGAACTCTTGACCCAGAATTCTAAATCCAGTGAAAATATTTTTCAGGAATAAAGGAAAAAAATAAAACATTCTCAAATGAGGGGAAACTAAGAGAATTTGTCACCCACTATATCCCATTAAAAATCCATATAAAAACAGAAAAAAATAATAAAATGGTAGACAGAAATACAAACATATCAATAATTACATTAGCTGTGCATAGTCTAAAAATTAAAATACAGAGATTGTCAAGTTGAATTAAATTTTTTAAAGACTCAATTTTGTGCCAGTTACAAGAAATCTATTATAAATATAATCAGATAAATAAACTAAAAGTAAAAAGATGAAAAATGACATACCATTTAATCATTAACCAAAAGAAAACTGTACTAGCTATATTAATATGAAATGAAGTTAACTTCAGAGCATGAAAAATTGTCAGGATCGAAAATATTAAAAGGGCTAGTTCACTGATAATAAACAAACTATTCTAAATGTGTCTTCATGTAACAATGAGCCTCCAAAGTACATGAAGAAAACCTGCTAGAACTGAAAGGAAATAAAAAAGACATATCCACAATTATAGTTAGAGACTTTAGCATTCCTCTCTTAGTAACTGATATAAAAGATAGATAGAAAATCAGCAAGGATATAAAAAATTCTTAAACTGGACTTCAGTAAAATAAAAACCTTTTGCTCTTCAAAAGACATTGTTAAGAGAATGCAAAGAGCAGCTATAGACTGATTAGCAACAATTGCAAATCACACACTTAACAAAAGGTTTGCATCCAGAACATAAAAATAATTTTCAAAACTCAGCAATAAAAAAGCAAACAACCCAGTGGCTTTTAATGGGAAAAAGATTTGAACAAATACTTCACAAAAATGTCAAGTAAGTACATGCAAAGATGCTGAATATTCTTTGTCACAATGATTAACCACAGTAACGGTTGCTACAGGTTCTTACACATGAAATCATGTTCAGTTGGCTAAATGCTTAAATACTAAAATAAAATACCTAAATACCAGAAACAGCTCATTTTTTTTTCTCCTCTAGCTCCTGTATTCTTTTTTTTTTTTAATGTTTTTTTATTTATTTATTTATTTTTTTATTATACTTTAGGGTTTTAGGGTACATGTGCACAATGTGCAGGTTTGTTACATATGTATCCATGTGCCATGTTGATTTCCTGCACCCATTAACTCGTCATTTAGCATTAGGTGTATCTCCTAATGCTGTCCCTCCCCCCTCCCCCCACCCCACAACAGTCCCCGGAGTGTGATGTTCCCCTTCCTGTGTCCATGAGTTCTCATTCTAAAACCATTAAAATCCTACAAGAAAACCTAGGCAATACCATTCAGGACATAGGCGTGGGCAAGGACTTCATGTCTAAAACACCAAAAGCAATGGCAACAAAAGCCAAAATCGACAAATGGGATCTCATTAAACTAAAGAGCTTCTGCACAGCAAAAGAAACTATCATCAGAATGAACAGGCAACCTACAGAATGGGAGAAAATTTTTGCAACCTACTCATCTGACAAAGGGCTAATATCCAGAATCTACAATGAACTCAAACAAATTTACAAGAAAAAAACAAACAACCCCATCAAAAAGTGGGCAGAGGACATGAACAGACACTTCTCAAAAGAAGACATTTATGCAGCCAGAAAACACATGAAGAAATGCTCATCATCACTGGCCATCAGAGAAATGCAAATCAAAACCACAGTGAGATACCATCTCACACCAGTTAGAATGGCCATCATTAAAAAATCAGGAAACAACAGGTGCTGGAGAGGATGTGGAGAAATAGGAACACTTTTACACTGTTGGTGGGACTGTAAACTAGTTCAACCATTGTGGAAGTCAGTGTGGCGATTCCTCAGGGATCTCGAACTAGAAATACCATTTGACCCAGCCATCCCATTACTGGGTATATACCCAAAGGACTATAAATCATGCTGCTATAAAGACACACGCACACGTATGTTTATTGCGGCACTATTCACAATAGCAAAGAGTTGGAACCAACCCAAATGTCCAACAACGATAGACTGGATTAAGAAAATGTGGCACATATACACCATGGAATACTATGCAGCCATAAAAAATGATGAGTTCGTGTCCTTTGTAGGGACATGGATGAAACTGGAAAACATCATTCTCAGTAAACTATCGCTAGGACAAAAAACCAAACACCACATGTTCTCTCTCATAGGTGGGAATTGAACAATGAGAAACAGCTCATTGACTTGCAATCAAATTTTCACAATTTTCCTTTCATTTTATGTTGTAAAAAGCTAGAAATATATAAATATTTTAGAGTAGGGTCAAAGTTTTAAAATAAAAATATGTGGAATATTATATCATTGTGCTTTCTCCTATTTTTACATATGTTAGTTGTTTATATATTATTACTATCTCCTGAAACAGAGTAGCAAATAAAGTGTAAGTTGCATTTTCCTCTATTTTATTGACTACAGAAAGTATGCTTTTATAATAAAGGGTATATGAAATCCAAAGGCTGAGACTTCTAATAGTTTCCAAGTTTTTTTCGTTTTTTTTTTTTCTATTTAGATATATAGTACATTTTTATGGAAATAGTGGAAATTCATTCTCAAAGTTGAACTTGGTTTAGATCTTGGCAAATCATTTTTCAATTCTAACACCCAGTGTTGTGATATTATGCAGAAAAAGATACCCTCAGACATTTCTAGATGGAGTGTATATTAGTTTAAAAAATTCTAGCAGGTAATCTTCAATATTTAAAATAATCTGAAAATAAAAGAATCACCTTTTCTTTAGTATATAACATTTTATTAATTATTAACTAATATTGACTGCATCCTAAGCACCTTGCAAATACATGAAATTCATTATCTTTATGAATCATCTTAAAAACTGTGTATAGTAGGTAATATTTTTATATCTGTCTTATCTATGAGAAAATTGAGGCTTGCAGAGTCTTGTACAAGGTCATACAATTAGTATAAATAGAGACATGAGTAGCTAATTATAGAGTATTAGCATTGTACCTAAGAGTAAATGCTTATTGTCTTTTAAAAAATTTTCAAGTGATTATGTTTATAATCACCTCTTTAAAATTACTACTAAAATCCTATTTATATGAATAAAATTGAGGAAAATGCTTAGAGGTATCTCTTGACAGCATTATGGTGACAGCCAATGTTCCAAAAGGATCATATTTAATACGAATCTGTTGATTGGCCTCAGAAGATCTATGATGAATACAGAAGCAGTCCAGGGGCAAGGAAGAAAGGAAGCCTTAATTAGAAGGAAGAGAATCAAATTCCTTGGCTCCGGCCAAGAACAGAGATTGGCTAATACTACGTGTTATGTAATGTAATACCAAGTATTAATACAATGGTTACAAGATCATTTGATCCTTTGTTAAAAATGAAGAAATTAGTTATGTATCTTCCTTTTATGCATACATTTATTTTGTCCTTCTACTCATCTACTCATTTTTTCTTTTTGTTTTTTTCTTTCAGATGGAGTCTCACTGTGTTGCCTAGGCTGGAGTGCAGTGGAACAATCTTAGCTCACTGCAACCTCTCCCTCTGAGGTTCAAGTAATCCTCTCACCTCAACCTCCTGAGTAGCTGGGATTACAGGTGCAGGCCACCATGTCCAGCCAACTTTTGTATTTTTAGTAGAAACAGGATTTCACCATGTTGGCCAAGCTGGTCTCAAACTCCTGACCTCCAGTGATCCACCCACCTCAGCCTCCCAAAGTGCTGGGATTACAGGCATGAGCCACAGTGCCCTGCCTATTTTTTCTAAATTAAAAATACATACTGAAACCATATGTGTTTGCTGAAAAGCTATTCGTTTTATTAACTTAACATCTATACTGCCTTATTTTCTAGGTTTTCAATTTATAGGTCATCGTAATCCCTAAATTTTTGCCTTCATGTAACAGGAGATACAGAGAAAACATTCAGATCTACTCATAATTATTTTAATGCATACATCTCATTCTGTATCTTTACTATTACAAATGAGTGTAATGGAAGAAGCACTAGCTGGCTAATATCTAATTAAAGTGGCATAAACAGTAACATTAGAATCACCTCTGCTTTGTTGCACTGCTGCTCACCAGGTACCTTCGGTGACCTCTCATCCATAGACCATAGGTCACTGATTTGTAATAACTATCATTAATTTAAAAGACTGGAGCTTTGTTTCTTAATTTCTTTTAGAATGAATGTCCTGATGTTAATTGCCTTACTGCTTTGCACTAGGTTAAATTTCCTTTCCTTTCAAAAGATGGCAAAAGTAAAGTTTCACCCCACCAAAAAAGTTACCTTTAGCCAAAACAACTGGCATGATCTGTTAAATATGTTTTAAACCTATCCTGTTATTGCTGGTTAGTTTGTCATTAATCATTAAGTTTATAGAATATGTAAACAAAATATGAAAAAAACTCCTTTTTTTAAGAGTGTGTGACATAGAAATATGTCTTCAGGGATTTCCTTCTATGTTATTTTTCAATTCTTTTGCCAAATAGGAAAATGATGTATCTCACTATGAGTTTTAAGAGTTGTCAAATATAAACATTTAAATGGATTTAAAGTAAATGTATGGGAAAAGCGTATAATATGAAAAATAAGTTGGAGTGGCAATTTTCATGAGATAAAGCAGACTTCAAGACAAGATTATTACCAGAGATAAAAAGGAGCATGTTGTAATCATAGAGGTACCCACAACAAGGTTTAAAATACATGAAAGAATAGGAAATCGAGACAATTCCACAATTGTAGTAGTATGTTTTAATTCTGTTATCTCAGAAACCTAGACAAAATGAGCAAAGTCTTACATGATTTGAAAAGTCTGATTTTGTCTAATAAAAATTTTTAGCATCTTTATTGAGACATAATTCACATGCCATAGATTTCATTCTTTTAAAGTGTACAATTCAATAGTTTTTAGCATATCCACAGTTTTGCAGCCATCACCGAAATTTAAATTTAGAATATATTAACAACATTAAAAAGAAACCCTATTATATGTTTATTCCCTAATCCCCTGAGTCTCAGGCAATCATAAATCTTTCTGTCTCTAAAGCTTTGCCTATTCTGGACATTTCATATAAATGGAAGAATTATAATACAGAAAATAACATAATTCAGTTTCCTCTACGTTGTGGCATATATCTGTATTTCATTTCTATTTATTCACCAGCCCCACCCATGCATGAACAATGCCCATACATTCCCCTGGTAACAGGCCCACTGATCTGAAATCCAACTATGAACTCTGAAGCAGACCTGTAACTCAGCTCCATTTCTGCTCTAGCATAAACTGGGAGCAGTCTTGCTCACTTAATTAAGGGGCCCAGTAAGGGACATAACCTTTCCATGCCTCCAGAAACAGGCCTGTCCACCTAAGACCAGATTGCAGATACTGAAGCAGCTCTGTGATTAAGCTCCAGCACCACTCTACTGCAGTCTGGGGGACATTCCAAAAACCCAAAAACCCAAAAACCCAGCAAAAGAAGGCTTTTACCTTCTGGAAATAGTCTGTAAAGACTGGAAAAGGCATTTACTCCTCCAGATGCATAGACACATGGACCATAAAGAAACAGGCAAACATGACACCACCAAAGGAAACGACCCTTTAAAAAAATGTAGATTCATTAACTGCTAGACAAAGAATTTTAAATGAGCATCTTAAAGAAGCTCAATTAGCTACAAGAGAACAAAAATGGACACATAAACAAAATCAGAAAAAAGCCATGAACAGAATGAAAAGTTTAATTAAAAAATAGAAACCATTAGAAAGAATTAAATGACAATCCAGAGCCAAAGAATATGATGAATTAACTGAAAAAGTGATAGAGAGCTACAACAGTAGACCTGATAATACAGAGGAAAAAAACTGGGGATCTCAAAGACATGTTATTTGAAATTAGCCAGTTAGAGAAACAAAATGAGAAGAGAATGAAAGAGTGAAGAAAAGCATATACGACTTGTGGAACACCATCAAGTGTACAAATATACAAATCATGAGATTTCCAGAAGAAAAAGAGAAAGGAAAACAGACAGAAAGCTTAAAGAAGTACTGGTTAAAAATTTCCCAAATCTTGAGAGGAAAATGAACATCTAGATTTATGAAGCTTAAGGGATCCCAGGCATGATTAATCCAATGAAGAATACTCAGGGACATATTATAATTAAATTGTTGAAAGTTAAACACAAGAAAAGAATAATGAAAGCCATAAGAAAAGAAAAGGTTCATTATATACAAGGGAACTCAATAACATCAATGGACTTCTTAACAGTAACCTTGCAAAGCAAGAGGGAGTTAGATGATACAGTCAAAATGCTGAAAGAAAAAAAAGAATACTTACCCAGCAAAACTATCTTTTTAGAATGAAAGAGAGATAAAGACTTTCCCAGAGAAACAAAAACTGAGGAAGTGCATCACTACTAGACCTGCCTCACAAGAAATGCTGAACAAATTTCTACAAGTTTAAACAAAAAGATGCTGAACAACAACACGAAAGCATATGAAAGTATAAATCTCACTGGTAAAGGTAACTGTAATCACAAACACAGAATACTGTAACACATATTAAAGGAGGAAAGTAGTCAGAATAATTACAAATACAGAAATTTGTTAATGACAATACAATATGGAAAGAAATTATTATTGTCATTAATTATATAAAGTTGGTTGGGGGGAGTGAAGTCTAGTGTTTATGTGACTGATGTGAACTTATTTCAGCTTAAGACATGTGGCTATATAAATAAAATGTTCAATGTGAGCCCTGTGGTAACCACACACAAAAAATATACATCAGGTAGACAAAAGATAAAGAGAAAAGAATCAAAGCACACCAATACAAGAAATTATCAAACCGCAAAGAAATGCAAGAAGAGAGGAACAAGAGAAATATAAAACAGACAAAAACAATTTAAAAGTGGCAAAAGGCAATCCTTACTATCCAAAAATTACTAGAAATATAAATGAACTATAGTTTTTCATCAAAAGGCATAGGGGTGGCAGAATGGATTTAAAAAAAGAAAAAAGAAAGAAAACAAGGCCCAAATATATATTGTCTTCAAGAAACTAAAAGTGAAGAGATGAAAAAAGATATTCCATGCAAATTGTAACCAAAAGAGAGCAGGGTGGTTATACTCATATCAGGCAAAATAGACTTTAAGTCAAAAACTATCACAAGAGACAAAGAAGTTAATTATATAATCATAAGACGGTCAGTTCAAAAGGAAGATATAATAATTATAAACATATATGCACCCAAGATAAAAGCACCAAAATATATAAAGCAAACATTGGTAGATCTGAAGGTATAAACAAACATTAGCAAAGTAAGAGTATTAGACCCCACCCTGTACAATAGATGAATCAACTACACAGAAAATCTATAAGAAAACCACAGAAACAAAGAACACTGTAGACTAAATAGAGCTAACAGACATACAGAAATTCTACTTTGCAGCAGCTGAATACACATTCTTCTAACATACACATGGCACACTCCCCAGGATAGATCAAATGTTAGTTTATAAAACAAGTCTTAACATATTTAAAAATGTCAATATCGGTCAGGCACCATGGCTCACACCTGTAATCCCAGCACTTTGGGAGGCCGAGGCGGGCAGATCATGAGGTCAGGGGTTCAAGACCAGCCTGGCCAACATGGTAAAACCCCATCTCTACTAAAAATACAAAAATTAGCTGGGCATGGTGGCAGGCATCTGTAATCCCAGCTACTAGGGAGGCTGAGGCAGGAGAATTGCTTAAGCCCAAGAGGTGGAGGTTGCAGTGCGCCGAGATCACACCACTGCCCTCCAGCCTGGGCGACAGAGCGAGACTCTGTCTTAAAAAAAAAAAAAAAAAAGAATGTCAATATCACTCCAAGTATCTTTTCCAACCACAAAAAATAAAACCTAAATCAGTAACAATAAGAAAATGGAAAAAATTCACAAATACATAGAAACTTAATAACAGACTCTTAAACAATCATTGGGTCAAACAGAAAACCAAAAGAGAATTCTAAAAACATTTTGAGACAAATGAAAATAAAAACACAACATACCAAAACTTATGGGATACAGCAAAAGTAGCACTTTTTCCAATGAAAAAAAACGGCCAACAGGAATATGGAAAGATGCTCAAAATCACTTATCAGCAGTGAAATTCAAAGCAAAATCATTAACAGATATCACCTCATACCTATTTAAAAGGCTAATATCAGAAAGAGAAAAGATAGCACACGTTGGAAAGGGTACGAACAGGGAATGCTTATACATTGTTGGCAATAATGTCAATTTTTATAGCCATTATGGAAAACACTATGGAAGTTCCTATTAAAAAAAAAAAAGAGAATTACCATATGATTCAGCAACTCCTGAGCATTAAATCAGTATCTTGATTTAAAAATATTAAATCAGTATCCTGCAGAAATTGCACATAACCACGTTCATTGAAGCATTATTCATAATAGCAAAGATAGAAAAACCACCTAAATTTTCATTGACAGATGAGTAGACACAATACACACTTGTATACATATACACACACAAACACACAATGGAATATTATTCACCTGTTTAAAAAAAGAAAATCCTACCTATGCAACAACATGGATGAAACTTGAGAACATTATGCTAAGTGAAGTAATCCAGAAACAGAAAGAAAAATAGTGCATGATCTCACATGTATTCAGAATATAAAATATTAGAACTCATAGAAGCACAGAGTCAATGGTGGTTGCTAGGTATTGGGGGTAGGGAAAATAAGGAAATGTCAAAGGACACAAAACTTCAGTTATGCAAGATGAATAAATTCTGAGGATCAAATGTACAGCACAGCAACTACAGTCAACCATACTGTATTGTATACTTGAAATCTATTAAGACGGTAGATCTTAAGAATTCTTGGCCGGCATAGTGTCTCAGGCCTGTAATCCCAGCACTTTAGGAGGCTGAGGCAGGCAGATCACTTGAGGCCAGGAGTTTGAGACCAGCCTAGCCAACAAAACTCTGTCTCTACTAAAAAATACAAAAATTATCCAGACATGGTGGTGCACACCTATAATCCCAGTTACTGGGGAGGCTGAGGCACAAGAATTGTTTGAGCCCAGGAGGTGGAGGTTGCAGTGAGCAGAGAAGGTCCACTGTACTTCCAGCCTGGAAGGAAGGGTGAGACTTTATCTCAAAAATTAAATAAATAAAAATTAAAAATTTTTAAAAAGTGAGTTCTTAACACATACAGAGAAAAAGGTAACTATGTCAAGCGATGCGTATGTTAAGTAGCCTGATTTTGGTAATCGTTTAACAATATATACTTATGTCAAATCAACAAATTGTATCCCTTAAGTACATACAATTTCTATTTGTAAATTATACCCCAACAAGGTGAGAAGAAAAAATAAATATAAACATGAAATTGGGAATATCATTTATAACTATAAGGGATACAAAGTTTGGAGGTAGGAATAAGCAGGAGAAAATGTGTTTGATTTTAGATATTGCTACTTTTTTAAAAGGCTGGATGGTATCCTATGGTATAAAGAAGCCGTAATTTAAGTATTGCCCAATTGTTGAATATTTTTCTTATCTCTATTTTTCCATCATAATAAATACTTTAATAAATGCCCCTGAGCATACAGTCTATTTTGTATTTTTTCTATCATAATAAATAATTTAATAACTGCCCTTGAGCATACAGTCTTGATTATTTTGCAATCATTTCCGTAAAAGAGATATTTAAAGTGTTATATCTGGAATAAAAGTCAAGACCATTTATTTTTACTTTCACAGACAAAAACTGCTTCACAAGTGTATAGTCCCAACAGAAATATAGAAACATATATTTTTCAATACAAAAAGTTAGCCGGGCGCAGTAGCGGGCGCCTGTAGTCCCAGCTACTCGGGGGGCTGAGGCAGGAGAATTGCGTGAACCCAGGAGGCAGAGCTTGCAGTGAGCCGAGATTGCGCCACTGCACTCCGGGCTGGGCGAAAGAGCGAGACCCCGTCTCAAAAAAAAAAAAAAAAAAACAAAAAAAAACATATATTTTTCTCTCACTTTAACCGATAATATGTAGTGTTTATATTTTTAATTTTGTCCCAATACAGCTACCTTTGTTCATCTTTTTCTTTACAAATTCTGGAATTTGAATTAGAAAGAATTTATTTCACAGTTATGGAATCTCTATGTTATTTTCTAATGCTTTTAAAGTCTATTGTTTTTCAGTTGATTCCATTTAATTTCCTAGATAGACAATCATATCATCTGCAAATAAGGACAGTTATATCCCATCTCCCAATATTGTATCTACCTAGAATATGTATAATAATACTTAGATTCCAAGGATCATCAGGACTGGTAAATTGTAGTTTTGTGGCATAGTTGTGATGTTTGTTTTCAATTTCATGTTGAAATGTAATACTCAATGTTGAAATGTGATCCCCAGTGTTGGAGGTGGGGCCTGATAGGAGGGGTCTGGGTCATGGGGGCAGATCCCTCATGAATAAATTGGTGTCCCGCCCATGGTAATGAGTAAGTTCTCACTCTACTAGGTCATGCAAGAGCTGGTTATTAAAAGAAGTCTGGCACCTGCTCCTCTCTCTTTTGCTCCCCCTTCACTTTTTGCCATGAGTAGAAGCTTCCTGAGGCCTCACCAGAAGCCAAACAGATGCTCATGCCATGCTTGTAGAGCCAGCAAAACCAGGAGCCAAATAAACCTCTTTTCTTAATAAATTACTCAACCTCAAATATTTCTTAATAGCAACACAAAACAGACTAATACACGTTGTATATTAAAGTAACTGATAACTGTAAAGTACTACATAGATGTCAAGTACTACATTTCTGCAGCATCACCTTAATAGAAGGCACTTAATAAACGTGGAAAACCATATTAAACAAGAATTACTTGTAGAAGAAACCAAAACTTTTTTCATAAAAAATATTTGGCAATTATAAAAAATTTCAATTAGAATATGAAATTCTCATATTAAATATATTTATATTAAAAATATATTTCTATTTTATCAAGTAATCAAATTATATTAACAGCATTCTGACTGGAGATATGTCTATTTTCCTCATATTTATTTTGATGTATGGTGAAAGATAAAGATAAGGGCAATTAAACTTAAGAAAAAGTCATATTTAATAAAGCACAATTGCCCCTGAATTGGCACCCTTCTTAGAATATGGCTTTTTAGGGCCGGGCATGGTGGCTCATGCCTGTAATCCCAGCACTTTGGGAGGCCGAGGTGGGCAGATCACGAGGCCAGGAGATCAAGACCATCCTGGCTAACACGGTGAAACCCCGTCTCTACTAAAAATACAAAACATTAGCCGGGCGTGGTGACAGGCGCCTGTAGTCCCAGCTACTAGGGAGGCTGAGGCAGGAGAATGGCATGAACCTGGGAGGCAGAGCTTGCAATGAGCCGAGATTGCACCACTGCACTACAGCCTGGGCGACAGAGCTAGACTCTGTCTCAAAAAAAAAAAAAAAAAAAAAAAAAAAGAATATGGCTTTTTAGTTTATATAAATCTAAATCAAAATGAAATATTTATGGCAAAAAAATACTCCCTAAGAGTTGCTGCTGTCAAGTTCCTGGGAGCAAACTAAGAGATGCTGCAGGTGATAACCAGTGTTTCATTAGGAAATGTGAACATTTGCTCTTTATTGAGTGAGATGTATGAATAAAAGATCAATAGATTCAATGTTTTATGAAGTATCATCTTTAGAGCAAAGTCCACAGAGTATCACAAGAACATGTAAATTCAAAGTTTCCCATGCTGAAAATGATTTCTTCGTCTCAATCTTATCATCTTTAAAGTAGAAGTAACACTTGTCACCATGTGATTGTGGTTTACATCATTTATCAGAGCTGCACTTGCATCTGGCAGAATATCATAAATATTTCACATCCTATCTGCAAATAAAATAGGACAGGGGCCTGGAATAAAGTTAATTCAAAACATGCTTAATTTCAAATTTGATTAATATAAGGAAGATAATTGTTACATTAATTTTAATAAATATTTTAAAACGTTGTGTTGTTAACACACATAGGAGGAATTTTCCTCTTAAGCTCTAACATCAATATTCCTCAAATTGAAAAGTGATAAATTTTTCTATTTTTATTACATCCTTTCATAAGGAATATTCACAAATATAAGGACTTATACAATGTTGAAATTATACCAAATTTGGATACTAAATATCAAATAGCAATAGTAATGCTTTTGTTTCTTCAAAGGGATTAAAATGTTCATTTTAAGCCTAAGCAAATAAGAGTTGAGATTTTAATATATCTCACTTAAAACAATAAAGAAGCAGAGAATACAATTATTAAGATATATAGAATTGAACTCCATGATTAAACGACCTGACATAATCAGCATATGGAGAACACTGCATGCCTAGTGCAGATTGCATATTCTTTACAAATATACAGAAAACAGCTACCATATTACACAATATGCGGGCCCCTAAAGCAAGTCTCATCTAATTTCAAAAACAAAATTACAGATCATATTCTTTGACCAAGACATTATTAAATGAGAAATCAAGACTAGAAAAATTATTGAAAATTTTCCAAATATTTTGAAATTATGAAACAGAAGTAATCAATGTGTCAAAGAAAAACTCACAATGTAAATTAGAAGCTGCTTGAAAATTAGTTATATTGGAAATACAGTATAAAAGATTGTGGGAGAAATCTAAAGATGTACTTTAACAGAGATTTATAGTTTAAGTGCATATGTTAAGGAAAAAGAAAGAGGAGAGTGACATCAGAAAGATGGCAAAATATAAACATTTTACTCTTTTTTTAAAATCTCTTCCCCAATCTACTTTATTTTGATGATTCAAATGACATCTTTTTATATTGCAAATCTCTTAGCATAGACTTATAATTGCCTTTTATAATTTCGTTATAAAAATTGTTACAGAAAGCCCCAGATCCTCCTCCCACAGACACATAATTAACAACAATACGTGAGCCTCGCTAAGAAATTCAAAAACAAGTAAGAGGTTCTTGCAACCCGTGTAAGAGTGAAGCAATCTGCATCAAAACCCAGTAGGAAAATTTATAGCATTCTCTTACCAGAGACTATGGCATGATTAGGAGAAAAACACCAACTCCCCATTTCTTGCTAGGAAAGGGAAACAGTAGAATGTGTATACAACATTGTGATTTGGGAGGCTTCCTGGCAATTGTTTTCTGTTTTGCCTGAATCTAACTACTGGCAGTAACAGGTGTGCAACATTGTAGCCACCTGGAACAAATGCAATCAACCTGCCCCAGAGTCTGCAGTAACACATGCAGAAGCTAGAACTAGTTGAAGCTCCAAAACCATGGCTTACTAAGGTACCAGAGACATTGCATGTATCACAAACTCCACGGAAAACTCATGAGTAGAAACAGGCAAACATCCTCAATTAGGATATTACAAGCACAAGCCCAAAAAGGACATATCATCAGAAAAGATTTGAGAAGTCTTCAGAATCTCTAGGTGGGCTGATTTTAAAAAAAAATCCTCCCTGTACAAATCCAGATCACAAAGTCTGGAAAAAGTGGCTGATTATTTAAATGATAAAGTCCCAACAAAAGATAACAAGACATACAATGATACAGGAAAACACGTCCCAGTCAAAGAAACAAATTAAAAAGAGACTCCTTATGTACCTGGGGGCTTTTATTATATTATCAGCAGATTATTCTGCAGAAACCTTATAGATGAGAAGGGAATAAGATGATTTATACAAAGCACTGAAAGAAAGAAATAAACCCATCAACCAAAATTAGTATATCTAGCAAAACCACCCATCAAAAACAAAGGAGAAATTAAGACTTTCCCACGTAAAAGCTGAGGGAGTTCATCACCACTAGACCTTCCTTACAAGAAATGCTGAAGGGATAATTTAAGTTCAAGTGAGAGAATAATAAACAGCAACACGAAACCACATGAAAACATAAAATTCTCTGGTGACAGCATATATATAGGCAAATATAGAATCCTGTAGTATTACAATGTAAGCATGTAAACTTTTAAATCAAGTGTAGAATTTTAAAAATCAAAATTATAAAAAGTAATAGTCTATGCTAATAGATATGCAATATAAAAATATGTCATTTGAGTCATCAATAAAGTGGATGACGCAAAGATAAAAAAGAGCCAAGTTTTTATACGTGATTAAAGTTACTATCCATTTAAAATAGATTGTTACAACTTTAAGTTTCTTTTTATACAATTGCAATGATAACCACAAAGAAAATATCTACAGAATATTCACAAAGAAAAATCAGAAGGGAAATTAAATGTGTCAACACAAAAATTAAATAAAACGTAAGTTAAGGCAGCAAGGAAGAAAAGGAAGAACAAAAAGCTACAAGACATACAAGACAAAAGCACAATGCCAGTGGTAAGTTATTTCCTATCAGTAATTACTTGAAATGCGGATGAATTAAAGGTCCCAATTTAAAATCATAAATTGGATGAATGGATAAATATCTTCAACCAAGATCCAGCTATATACTGTCCACAAGGGACTCAGTCTAGACCCTGGAAGGTACACATTGGTTAAAAGTGAAAGAATAAAAAAGGATAGTTCATGCAAACAGGAACCTAAAAAGAGCAGGGGTAACCATATTTACAATAGAGAAAATAAACTTTAAGACAAAAACTGTCACAGGAGCCAAAGAAAAACATTATATTAATATAATGAAAAAAGCTAAATTCATCAGTAAGATATAATTAATAATTATAAATATATATACACCTAACATTGGAACTTTCAAATATGTGAAGCAACATTGGCAAAACTGAAGGAAGAAATAGACAGTAGCATAATAATAATAATAATATGAGACTTCAGGACACTTTCAGTTGTGGATAGAACAAGGAGACAGCACATCATGAGGGACACAGAGAACATGAACAATACTGCGGAGCACTTGGACCTAACAGACATAAAGAGAACACTCCACAGGCAGGGCGCCGTGGCTCACGCCTGTAATCCCAGCACTTTGGGAGGCCAAGGCGGGCAGATCACGAGGTCAGGAGATCGAGACCATCCTGGCTAACACAAACCTGTCTCTACTAAAAATACAAAAATTAGCCGGGCGTAGTGGCGGGTGCCTGTAGTCCCAGCTACTCGGGAGGCTGAGGCAGGAGAATGGCATGAACCCCAGAGGCAGAGCTTGCAGTGAGACGAGATTGTGCCACTGCACTCCAGCCTGAGCGACAGAGCAAGACTCTGTCTCAAAAAAAAAAAAAGAACACTCCACAAACAACAGCAGAACACACATTCTTCTCAAGAGCCCATGGAACACTCTTCAGGATACACCAGTGTTACACACAAAACAAGTCCTTAAAAATGTAAGATTTAAATTACACAAAAATATCTTCTCTGACAACAATGAAATAAAACTAGAAATCAATAGCAGAAGAAAAACAGAAAAATCCACAAATATGTACAAATTAAATAATACACTCTCCTGCAAACAATAGATCAAAGAAAAAAATCAAAAGAGAATTTAGAAACTACGTGGAGACAAATGAAAATTAAAAAGATGGGATGCAGCAAAAGCAGTACTAAGAAGGAAGTTTATAGCAATAAAAACTCACAGCAATAAAATACTTATAGCAATAAAAATATTTACTTACATTAAAAAATAAAAAAATGTCTAAAATCAATAACCTAACTTATAACCCAAGCAACTAGAGAAAGAAGAATGAGCTAAACTCAAAGTCAGCAGAAGGAAGTTTAAAATAATAATTAAAACAAGTATAAATGAAATAGAAAACAGGAAAACAGTCTTAAAATAAAACCAATTGTGGTTTTTTGAAAAAATAAATAAAACCCTTAGCTAGACTTAAGTGAGACAAAAAAGAAGACTCAAATAAATTAAAACCATAAATGAAGAGATATTACAACTAATGTCATAGAAATAAAAATGATTATGAGAATACTATGCACAATTATATGCCAACAAATCAGATGAATTAGATAAAATGGATACATTTCTAAAAGCATACAACCTACCAAGACTGAATAATTAAGTAATAAAAAATATGGAGAGGGCCAGTAATCTCAGCACTTTGGGAGGCCGAGGTGGGTGGATCACAAGGTCAGGAGTTCGAGACTAGCCTGGCCAAAATGGCAAAATCCCCTCTCTACTAAAAATACAAAAATTAGCCGGGCGTGGTGGTGGGCACCTATAATCCCAGCTACTTGGGAGGCTGAGGCAGGAGAATCGCTTGAAACCGGAAGGCGGAGGTTACAGTGAGCCAAGATTGGGACACTGCACTCCAGCCTGGGCAACAAGATCGTCTCAAAAAAAAAAAAAGCTGTATATAAATAAATATATACAGAGAGAGACAGAGAGAGAGAGAGAGAGAGAGAGAGAGAGACCTATAATTAGTAAGGAGAGTGAAACAGTAATCAAAAACCTTCAAAAAGGAAATCACAGATTAGAATTCTACCAACTATTTTAAAAGGAATTAATGGTAATTCTCCTCAAATTCTTCTGAAGAATTAAAGAACAGAAAAATTTTCCAGCTAATTTTGTGAGCCCAGCATTACTCTGATACCAAACCCAGACAAAGACACAAGAAAAAAACAAAATTACAGACCAATATACTTGATTAATATTGATGTAAAAATACTCAACAAAATACTAGCAGACAAAATTCAGCAGCACTTTGAAAGGATCTTACACCATGACCAAGCAGGATTTATACCAGGAATGTGAAGATGGTTGAACATATGTAAATCAATCAACATAGTACAACACATTAACAAAATGAACATGAAAATCCACATGACCATCTGAATTGATGCAGAAGACACAGTATGACAAAATTTAATACCCTTTTATGATTAAAAACAGGAATTCCAGGAAAAAAATTTCAACATAATAAAAAGCCATATATAAAAGGCCACAGCTAACATTATAATTATTGGTGAAAGACTGAAAGTTTTTTTCCTCTAAGATCACGAAAAAGACAAAATAGCCACTCCTTCTGCTACTATTCAACATAGTAATTGATGTCCTAACCAGAGAAATCAGAGAAGGAAAACCAATAAAAGACTTCCAAATTAAAAAATAAGTAAAATCATTTTTTTGTTTGGAGATGACATAATCTTATATGTAGAAAACCCTAAAGATTCCACAAAAATATTAGGAATAATAAACAAATCCAGTAAAGTTTCAGGATGTAAAATGAATACACAAAAATCAGTTGTGTTTCTATACAATAAGAATGATCAATGTGAAAAGAAAATTGAGAAAATCTCATTTGCTATAGCCTCAAAAAGGATAAAGTAGTTAGGAATAAACTTAACCAAGGAATTGAAAGACTCATATAGTGAAAATTATAAAATATTGCTAAAATAAATAAAAGAAGATACAAAAAAGGAAAAGATATTTCATGCTTTTAGAAGACTTAATATTGTTTAAATATCTATTATATCCAAAGCAATATATAGAGTCAGTGCAATTCCTATTAAAACTCCTGTAGCATTTTTTGCATAAATAGTTAAGAATTTTAAAATTCATACAAAATCTTAAGAGACTGAATAGTCAAAAAATTTTGGTAAACGAAAATCAACTTCGGAAGACTTACTTTTCTTGCTTTCAAAAAAATACTACAAAGCAACAGTAGTTAATATGGTGTGGTACTGGCAAAATGAAAGGCATTGGGCTGGGCATGATGGCTCATGCCTGTAATCCCAGCACTTCAGGAGGCTGAGGCGACACGAGGTCAGGAGATCGAGACCATCCTGGCTAAATGGTGAAACCCCATCACTACTAAAAATACAAAAAATTAGCCGGGCGTGGCGACACATGCCTGTAGTTCCAGCTACTAGGGAGGCTGAGGGAGAATTGCCTGAACCCGGGAGATGGAGGTTGCAGTGAGCTGAGACCACACTAGCCTGGGTGACAGAGTGAGACTCTGTCTCAAAAAAAAAAAAAAAAAAAAAAAAAAGGCGTTTAGACCAATGGAACAGAGTAAAGAGCCTAGAAATAAACTCTTGCATATATGGCCAGATAATTTTTGACAAGGGTGCCAAGACTACACAATGGGAAAAGAATAGTTCCCCTAAAAAATCATGCTGGGAAAACTAGATATCCACATCCAGAAGAGTTTATATGGACCCATACCTTGTACTTTATACAGAAATTAACTCAAAATGAATTAAAGACTATTTAGGATTCAAGACCTAAAACTTTAAACATTCCAGGAGAAAACATAGGAGAATGCTTCAGGATATCAGATTAGGTCATAATTTTTGGATATGACATCAAAAGCATGACAATAAAACCAAAAACAGACTAATGAAACTACATCAGACTTTAAAACTGTACTTCAAAGAAAACAATCAGCGAAGTGAAAAGGCAATGGAATGGGAGAAAATACTTGCAAATTTTATATCTGATAAGGGATTAATAACCAGAATACATAAGGAACTGCTACAACTCAACAGCAACAACATAAAACAAATAACCCAATTAAAAGATGGGCAAAAGACTTGAACAAATAATTCTCTAAATAAGATATACAGATGATCAATAAGCATATAAAAAATATTTGATATAATTCATAAGAGAAATGCAAATCAAAATGACAATGAGATATCACCTCAAACCCACTAGAATGGCCACTATCCAAAGAACCAAAATTAACAATAGTTGGTGAAGCTACAGAGAAATTAGAACCCCTGCACACTGTTGGTGGAAATGTAAGTTTCTATAGCCATTATGGAAAACAGTATAGAGGTTCTTCAAAAAATTAAAAAGAGAATTACCAAATGATCCAGCAATCCTACTTCTAGACACATATCAAAAAGAATTCAAAGCATGATCTGTAAGAAATTTTGACTCCCATGTTCATTGCAGCATTATTTACAATAGCCAAGAGGTGAAGGAAACCCAAATGTCCATTAACAGATGAATGAATAAAGAAAATGTGGTAAATACACATAGTGGAATATCATTAAGCCTTAAAGAGGGAAATCTTATACATGCTACAACATGGATAATTGAGGACTTTATGCTAAGTAAAATAAGCCAGTCACAAAAGAATCAATTCTGTGTGATTTCACTCATACACAGTATATAAAGTAGTCAAAATAACGGAACCAGCATGAAAGAAAGCCATTTGGCAAGGGAGAGGAGGAAATAGTGTATAGTAGATTTAGAATTTCAGTGTTGTAAGATAAAAAAATTCTAGATATCTGTTGCCCAAAAAAACAATATACTTAACACTGCTGACATGTACACTTAAAAATGATTACGATGGTTAAATTTAAAAATTATGTCCTTTTTGCCACAATTTAAGAAAAGAAGAAGATAAAAAATCCATGATTTAAGCTTACTTCTAAAGAAGTTTGAAAAAATGGCAAGTTAAGCTCAAAGAATATTTGCAAAAGGAAATATAAAAAATAATAAAAGAAAGAAATAGAAAGAAGAAATACATGAGAGATAAAATAAATTCAACAGGGGTCAGAGCCAAGATGGTTGAATAAATGCAGCCAGGAGGAACACTTCCAACCAAAAGACTGGGACATTGGGAAGACTGGCATATTTCAAGCAGATCTTTGGAAGATTGAGAGTGAATGGCGAGAGAATGCAGACACGGGGCTGAAGGAAGAGGAAGCCGGGATACCTGCACGAGACTGCTGAGCACCGGGACTCATTTCTAGATACCAGTGGCTCCTGGGGAAGAGATGAGTTGAACAGGTGAGGATTGGAATCCTCTGGCCATGGATCTGGAATCCTAGATGGAGTAGACCACAAGACCACTATGGACACTTGAGCTGGCAGAGAGAGCTGCTTAGAGAGGTAGCAGAGGCAGGACTTCAGCCAGCGTGGAGCTCAGAGGGTTTGGCACAGGAATGGCAGCAGTAAAGCATAGCCACGGACGCCCCGCCCCCCAAGGCTCAACATGCTCCACTAGGTGCCTTTAGTCTTTGGGTAACTATTGGACTAGGACAGAGCAGAGATGTCTCGCCCATGGGATCTGAGAGTCCCCTTTCTGCTAGCCTCTTCTGGGACACCAACCTGAAAATACTCACTTGCCCAACCAGAGTTCTTCCTAGGGACCCTCATGATAGCTTCTTCACCAGCAGACCACGCCTAGCTGTCAAAGGATCAAGCAGACCCATCCCCACCAAAACGCACCCACCCGCCTACAGCTACCCCCTACAGAAGGCTCCCCCACCACTTTGCCAGCATGAACTCACCCACGCACCCTCCTCCCATGACTTTGCTGGTGTGTATGCTTGGGCAGATCCTCCCTCCCCTATCCCAATGGCATGTGTGTGCTCGACACCTTGATGCCCCGCCCTGCAGGTGCAAGTACATCCTGCCACCCCACCTCTGCTGACACATGGACACCCTGCCATGCCACTGTCATCAGCATAAGGGCACAGATGTTATCTGGCCCATCAGATAACAAAGCCAGGCACCTGATACTAGCGCCCGGGGCTGGAGCATGCAGCCCAGGAATGTTGAGGTGAACAATGGTCTCTTGAAATCTTTCAGAAAGGAAGCCAGTCAACAGAATACAACTTATGCCACAATCAAACCTTCGAGGGTGTCAAAGACGATAAAAGAAAAAAGAAGAAAAGTCTAAAGGATAGCAATTTGAAAGATTAAGGAGCATCAGCCCACACCAGTTGAGAAAGAACTAGTATAATAGCCCTGGCAACTCAAAAGCCCAGAGTGTCTTCTTGCATCCAAATGACGATACTAGTTTCTCAGTAATGGTTCTTAATTATTTCAGGCTGAAATGACAGACATAGAATTCAGATTATGGATAGGAACAAAGATTATTGAGATTCAGAAGAAAGACAAAACTCAAAGAGATCTAAGGAATAAAATAAAATAATAGAGCAGTGGAAAGATGAAATAGCCATTTTAAGACAAAACCAAACTGACCTGACAGAGCTGAAAAACTCGCTACAAGAATTTTATAACACAATGACAAGGGTTAATAGCAGAATAGACCAAGCTGAAAAAAGAATCTCGGACCTTGAAGATCAGTGCTTTGAATTAAGTCAGTCAGACAAAAATAAAGAAAAAAGTATAAAAAAGAATGAACCAAACCCCTGAGAAACATGCAATTATGTTTAAAGATCAAATCTATGACTCATTGACATCCCTGAAAAAGAGGAAGAAAAAGTGTACAACTTGGAAACATATTTAAGGATATCACCCAAGAAAATTTACCCAAACTTACTATAAAAGCCAACATTTGAATTCAGGAAATTCAGAGAACTCCTGTGAGATATATACAAGATGACAATCCCCAAGACACATAATCATCAGATTCTCTGAATTTGACATAAAAGAAAAAATATTAAAGGTAGCTAGTGAGAAGGAACAGGTCACCTACAAAGGGAACCCCATCGGCAGACCTTTCAGCAGAAATGCTGCAAGCCAGAAGAGACTGGGGATCTAAAGAGCATTCTTAAAGAATCACACTTAGAGGAACTAGAAAAACAAGAAGAAACCAACCCCAATGATAGCAGAATAAATAACCACAATCAGAGCTGAACTGAAAGAAATTGAGACACAAAAAACCATACAAAAGATCAACAAAACCAGAAGTTGTTTCTTTGAAAGAAAAATAAGATTGATAGACTGCCAGCTAGACTAATAAAGAAAAAGAGAGAGATGATCCAAATAAGCAGAATCAGAAATGACAAAGAAGACATTACCACTGACCCCACAGAAATACAAAAAAAACCTCAGAGACTATTACAAAGACTTGTATTGACACAAATGAGAAAACCCAGAAGAAATGGAAACATACCACCTCCCAAGACTGCACTAGGAAGACACTGTATCCCTGAAGAGATGAATAATGAGTTCTGCAATTGAATCAGTAATAACAAGCCTACCAACTGAAAAAAGACCTGGACCAAACAAATTCACAGTGGAATTCTATCAGATGCATAAAGAGCTGCTGATTCCATTTCCAGTTTCTAATGAAACTATTCCAAAAAATCAAGAAGGAGGGACACCTCCCTAACTCATCCTATGAGGCCAGCACATTGTGATAACAAAATCTGGCAGAGACACAACGAAAAAAGAGAAAAATTCAGGCCAATATCCTTGATGAACATAGATGCAAAAATCCTCAACCACATACTAGCTAACCAAATCCAGCTGCACATAAAAAAGCTAATTCACCACAATCAAGTAGGCTTTATCTGTGGGATGAGAGATTGGTTCAACATATGCAAATCAATAAATGTGATTAATCACAGAAACAGAACTAAAAACTAAAACGACATGATAATCTCAATAGATACATAAAAGGCTTTCAATAAAATTCAACATCCCTTTATGTTAAAAAGTCTCAAACTAGGCATTGAGTTAACATATCTTCAAATAATAAGGGCCGTCTATGACAAACCCATGGTCAACATCATGCTGAATGGGCAAAAGCTGGAAGCATTCCCCTTGAGAACTGGAACAACACAAGGATTGCCACTCTCACCATTCCTATTCAATATAGTACTGGAAATCATAACCAGAGCAGTCAGGCAAGTGAAAAACATAAAAGGCATCCAAATAAGAAAGGAAGTAAAATTATCCTCATTTGCAGATGATATAATTTTATGGCTAGAAAACTCCATAGTCTCTACCTCAAAACTGGATCTGATAAACAACTTAAGCAAAGTTTCAGGATACAAGATCAGTCCATTTCTGTGTACTAAGAATATCCAGGCTGATTGCCAACTCAAGAATCAATCTCATTCTCAATAGCCACAAAAAGAATAAAATACCTAGGAACACAGCTAACCAGGGAGGTGAATGATTTCTACAACAATAATTACAAAACACTGCTGAAAGAAATCAGAGATGACATAAACCAATGGGAAAACATTCCATGATCATGGATAGGAAGAATCAATATTGTTAAAATGGTCATACTGCCCAAAGCAACTTACAGCTTCAATGCTATTCCTGTCAAACTACCACGAGATTCTTCACATAATTGCAAAAAAAAAAAATCTTTGCAAAAGATTTTTTATCTTTGCAAAAAGAGCAAAGATACAGGCGTCACGTTACCCAACTTCAAATTTTATTACAAGGCTACAGTACCCAAAACAGCATGGTACTGGTAGCAAAACAGACATACAAACCAATGGAACAGAATAGAGAGCTTAGAAATAAATCCACACACCCAGGTACAATCATAACATCTTCAACAAAGCTGGCAAAAACAAGCAATGGAAAAAGGACCCCCTATTTGAAAAATGGTGCTGGGATAATTGGCCAGCCCATATGCAGAAGATTGAAAGTGGACTCCTTCCTGTCACCACATACAAAAATCATCTCAAGATGGATTAAAGACTTAAATGTAAGATCTAAAACTATAAAGACCCTGGAAGAAAACCTAGGAAACACCATTTCAGACATAGGCGCTGGCAAAGATTTCAGGATGAAGACGCCAAAAGCATTTGTAACAAAAATTGACAAATGTGACGTAATTAAGCTAAAGAGCCTCTGAACATCAAAAGAAACTATCAACAGAGTAAACAGACAACCTACCAAATAGGAGAAAATGTTTGAAAACTGTGCATCTAACAAAGGTCTAGTGTCTAGAATCTATAAGAAACAAAGAAATTAACAGGCAAAAAACAAACATCCCCTTAATAAGTGGGCAAAGGACATGAACAGATGCTTTTCAAAAGAAGACAAACACACAGCCAGTAAGCACATGAAAAAATGTTCAGTATCACTAATGAGCAGAGAAATGCAAATCAAAACCACAATGAGACACCATTTCACATTAGTCACAGTGACTATTATAAAAAGGTCAAAAAGTTACAGATGCTGGCACAGTTACAAAGAAAAGGGAACACATACATACTGCTGGTGGGAATATAAATTAGTTCAACCATTGTGAGAAGCAGTCTGGCGATTTCTCAAACAACTTAGGACAGGCCCAGTGCAGTGGCTCACACCTGTAATCCCAGAACTTTGGGAAGCTGAGGTGGGCAGATCACGATGTCAAGAGACTGAGACCATCCTGGCCAACATTGTGAAACTCCGTCTCTACTAAAAATACAAAAATTAGCTGGGCGTGGTGGTGCGCGCCTGTAGTCCTAGCTACTTGGGAGGCTGAGGCAGGAGAATCGCTTGAACCTGGGAGGCAGAGGTTGCAGTGAGCCGAGATCGCGCCACTGCACCCCAGCCTGGTGACAGAGCAAGACTTCATCAAAAAAAAAAAAAAAAAAACCTACTATTTAACCTGGTAATCTCATTATTGGCGATATACCCAAAGGAATATAAATTGTTCCACCAAAAAAAACATGCATGTATATGTTCATCGCAGCACTATCCACAATAGCAAGGACATGGAATCAACCTAAACGTCCATCAATGGTAGACTGGATAAAGAAAATGTGGTACACCCATGGAATACTACACAGCCATAAAAAGTATAAGATTATGTCCTTTGCAGCAACATGGATGCAGCTGGAGGCCATTATCCTAAGTGAACTAATGTAGGAACAGAAAACCAAATACCACATGTTCTCACTCATAAGTGGGAGCTAAACCTTGAGTATACATGGACACAAGGGTGGGAAGAATAGACAGTGGGGCCTACTTGAGACTAGAGGGTGGGAGGAGGGTGAGGGTGGAAAAATTGGGAATTATGCTTATTACCTGGGTGGTGAAATAATCTGTAAACCAAACTCCCACAAGATCCAATTTACCTACGTAACAAATATGTGCATGCACCCCTGAAACTAAAAGTTAAAAAATAATGATAATAAAGTCAATGGTTAGTCCTTTGTAACGACTAGTAAAATCCATAAATTTCTAGAAAAATGATAGGAAAAAAAGAGAAAACAAAATCATTAATAACAAGAATGAAGAAAGGACTTCACTATAAATCTTAGAGATGTTAAAAATACTAGGAGGTCCACATAAAAACCTATATATGGATGTTTATAGCAGCTTTATTCATAGATGCCAAACCTTGAAAACAAGATGTCCCTTGATAAGTGAATGGATGTGGTGCATCCAGGCAATGGAAGCATTAAACAGGGGAGCTATTTAACCCACAAGAATACCTGGAGAAACTTTGAATGCTCATTACTAAGTGAAAGAAGCCAAATTTAAACTACCACACACAGTCTATGATTCCACCTATATGACATTCTAGAAGAGGCAAAGCTATGGAGACAGTAAAAAGATCAGTGGTTTCCAGGGATTAGGCAGAGAATGGGATGAGTAAGCAGAGCACAGAATATTTTCAGGGCAGTGGAACTATTTTGTATGATATTACAATGATGGATGTCATCATTATACATATGTAAAAGACCATAGATTGTACAGAACCAAGAGTGAACCCTAATGCAAACTTGCACTTTGAATGATAATGATGTGTCAATGTAGGTTCATTGAATGTAATAATTATACCACTAACGTGTGAGATGTGGGAAGTTGTGCATTTATGTAGGTGGGGCTATACGGAAACTCCCTGTACTTTCCACACAATTTTGTAGTGAACTCAAAACTCTAAAAAATGAAATCTACTAAAAAACATACATAGACAAGGTGTGGTGGCATGCACCTGTAGTCACAGCTCCTGGGGAAGCTGCAGGAGTATGGCTTGAGCCCAGGAGTTCAAGGCTGCAGTGAGCCATGATTATGCCACTGCACTCCAGCCTGGGTGACAGAACGAGAGCCCAACTCAAAACAAACAAACAAAAAAACTAAAAACAGCATATAGTCTGTTGGGGGAGGGCGGGCATGGGAGAGCATCAGGGAAAAGAGTTGATGCATGCTGGTCTTAATACCTAGGTGATGGGATGATCTGTGCAGCAAACCACCATGGCACACGCTTACCTATGTAACAAACTTGCACGTCCTGCACATGTACCCCAGAACTTAATTTAAAAAATTAATTTTGACCGGTCGTGGTGGCTCACGCCTGTAATCCCAGCACTTTGGGAGGCCGAGGCGGGCGGATCACGAGGTCAGGAGATCGAGACCACGGTGAAACCCTGTCTCTACTAAAAATACAAAAAATTAGCCGGGCGCAGTGGCGGGCGCCCGTAGTCCCAGCTACTCTGAGAGGCTGAGGCAGGAGAATGGCGTGAACCCGGGAGGCGGAGCTTGCAGTGAGCTGTGATTGCGCCACTGCACTCCAGCCTGGGCAACAGAGTGAGACTCCGTCTCAAAAAAAAAAAAAAAGGCCAGGCACGGTGGCTCATGCCTGTAATCCCAGCACTTTGGGAGGCCGAGGCGGGCGGATCACAAGGTCAGGAGATCGAGACCATCCTAGCTAACACAGCAAAACCCCGACTCTACTAAAAAATACAAAAAATTAGCCGGGCGAGGTGGCGGGCGCCTGTAGTCCCAGCTACTCGGGAGGCTGAGGCAGGAGAATGGTGTGAACCCCAGGGGGGTGGAGCCTGCAGTGAGCCGAGATGGCGCCACTGCACTCCAGCCTGGGCGACAGCAAGACTCTGTCTCAAATAAAAAAAAAAAAAAAAATTTTAAAAAACAGCATATAATAAGAAATCATGAAAATGTAGATAAAATAATTAAATTTCTTGAAAATCTTTTACTGAAACTGGCAACAAAAATGTCATTTATTTGTACTAAATGTATTAAAGTAATTCAAACCATAATTAAAGAACAAGCTACGGCCAATCCGATAAAATATATGGAAGACCTCCACACAGAAAACTACAACAGTTACTGAGTGAAATTTTAAGTCTTAAATAAATGGAGAGCTAAACCAAGTTAATGATTAAGGAGATTCAGTATTTTAAAATGTCAGTTCTCTTCTAATGTTCTCTTGATTCTATTTATTTCTAATCAAAATCCTTACATGTATTCTGTGATAAGCTGATTTTAAAACTTATATGGGAAGTCGAAGAACTAAGAATGACTAAGTGAGTCATGAAGAAGAGCAAAGCTAGAGAATTTCCCTATCTGATATCAAGACATAAACCCACTGTAATAAGACAGTGTGTTATTAGGACAAGGTTTGAAAGAAATGGGTTATTGGAAAATAGCAGAGTTCATAAACAAATCCACACATATATGGCCATCAGCCTTATCATCTATGTAGTACAGTAGGGCAGTGGGGAAAGGATGCCTTTTTTTTTTTTTTCAATAAATGGTACTGGATAAGCTGGATATTAAATGGGAAAAAGGAAGTAACCTTGGCCCCTATTTTGCATCATATTCTCAAAACACAATTCCAGGTGAATTTAATTTTAAATGTGCGAGGTAAACTACTAAAGTTTTAGATGAAACTATAAAACATCTTTGTGACTTTGGGACTTGTAAAGATTTTTTAAACTGAACACAGCTACTAACCATTAAAAAAAACCCTATTCAACTTTGTTAAAATTATGATTCTCTAGGTTCACCAAAAGACATCATTAAGAGAGTGAAAAGGTAAAGAGGAATCTACATACATAAATTTATAAATATATACTTGTATGTATCAAAACATATGTATCTCCAAAATTATAAAGAACATCTATAAAGACCATCTAATAGACAATTGGACAAAGACATGATGAAAAGCTACTTCACAGAAGAGTATATTCAAATGGGCAAACGTGCTCATTTCAATCATTAAGGAAATGAAAATTAAAACCACAATGAAATATGACCATGTACTTCTGAGAAAATTAATATGAAACACACACACATGACAGTAGCAAAGGTGAGCAAGGATTTGGAGCAACTAAATATCTTGCACATTGCTGTTGGTAATCTAAATTGATAAAATTTATCGGGAAACTCATTTAGGTTTTATACTAGCTCTAAGTATGATGTGGAAATTTTACTCTTAGTAAATACCCAAATAAGCGCATGTATACTCATAGCAGCTTTATTTGTGCTAGCCATTTAAACAAATGCTAAACCTAGCCTAAATAACTCAAGATGATAGAAATCAGAATATTGATGATTTGGGGGAGAGTGCACAATGTCAGGGAGGGACATGAGAGAAATCCCTGTGATGCTGATAATTTTCTATATCTTCTGCTGAGTGATGTTTATGCTAGTGTATTTACCTAATAATTAATTTTAGATCTATATATTTTATGCAATTATACTTTAATAATAAAAACCAATGCTCCCCCATCAAAATGAGATAGCAACTTAAAACTGTCCTTAAGGAATCACAGTTTTACTTATCATCAGTACTTGGTTTAGAATACCAGCTGGTTCTAAACTCCAAACCTTTAGGGCTATATATAAAAGAGACCTAATTTTAAAACAGTTTATAGACTAATTAGTAAATTATGTAAATTCCAATTTATATGTTCTAAGAGTTTAACTATTCTTTGTTGTACCTCATTAACATGCAAAAATATAGCATTTTCATCATTAACTTTTATTGACCCATGTTTGCCTCTTATGTTCATAATATCAACATAGTCATATGAATGCATTACATTTACAAATATTTATATGCAGTTAATACCTAATAGATTTCAGAAAAGTCTGACATTTTTAAAAACTTGTAAATGGTGTGAAGAAATTAATTTTGAAATTCCCATTTTTGTCACTACCCAGCTACTGAACTGGGAAAAAATTTATTATTTCTAGGTTGTAGACATGAGTGGTTTGAGCTTGAGTTTGTCACTTAATCTCTTTGTTGGGAAGTAAGTTATCAGAAATCAATAGCCTATTTTAGACAGTCACTGAGGTTGGTTCTAATTCTAACCACTAACTTAAATGTAAATTCAAAAGTATTCCCTGAAAGAGAGCATCTCAATCAGTCTTTTTATTGCTGCCTGATATGGGGAATGCCTCATTTCCTCCATAATTTTCTTGAATGATTAAATTAGGAATTAATTGAAGATAGGTGATTATTTCCAGCTTGCCCAGCATCAAATATATTCACTTTTCTTTGATTGGGCAAGTTTTACTTAGTACCCTCCAAGCCACAGTTAATAAACCATCACTTACATTTTCCCAGACATATTAATCACATGACAAATGTTTGCTGCCTAAAGAGACACCAACTTATAAAGGATAGATGTAAATAGAAGAGTTAATTAGGCCTAACAATCAATTTCTTAGATTTTTATGAAAGTGTGAACTCAATGCCACAATTTGGCATGACTTGTGTTTTAACCATATTTGATGATTAAGGCAAGTTTTAAAATCTTCCTTGGAAAAGACAAACTAGCCTATTTTATATGTTAAATTATTTAAATTATATTTTTCTGATCTTTTTTAGAAATGAATTATTTTCAAAGTACAATTTGACATAAATAAACAAATTTTTTTGTGTGTTTTTTTGAGATGGAGTCTCACTCTGTGACCCAGGCTGGAGTGCAGTGGAGTGATCTCGGCTCACTGCGACCTCCGCCCCTTGTGTTCTAGTGATTCTCCTGCCTCAGCCTCCTGAGTAGCTGGGATTACAGGCACGTGCCACCATGCCTGGTTAATTTTTTTGCATTTTTAGTAGAGATGAGGTTTTGCCATGTTGGCCTGGCTGGTCTTGAACTCCTGACCTCAAGTGATCCACCCGCCTCAGCCTCCCAAAGTGCTAGGATTACAGGCATGAGCAACCACTCCCAGCCAACAAAATATGTTAATATCAAACGTGGCATAAATTTAAACAAAGGGAATATGTAATTGTTTCAGTCAGATAGGCTGTTTCAACAAAATACCATAGACTGTGCAGCTTAAACAAGAGATTATTTTGCACAGTTCTGGAGGCTGGGAAGTCCAAGATCAAGGAGGGAGCCCATTGTTTTCTAGTTGGGGGGAGAGGAAGCAACCTGATCTCTCTCTTCTTCTTACAATGACACTAATTCCATAATGGGGGCTCTACTCTCACTGTCTCATTTAAACCTATTTACCTCCCAAAGGCTCCACCTCCAAATCATTACTTTCAGGCTTAGGACTTCAATATATGAATTTTGGAGAGACACAAACATACAGTTTACAATAGTAATTTTACAAAGAAAGGGACAAGAGCATTCTAGGCAAATAAAACTGTACACAGAAAATCACAAGGAGTATAGGAAAGTAAGTTACAAATTTCATCACAACAGAATAAGCAAGGCATGTAATGGGAGATAAAACTGAAAAGGCAGAGTTTGATCACACCATAAAGAGATTTTTATGATACATGGAGGCAATATTTTCTTCTCAGCAATGAGTGTTCATGAAAGATCAAGAGAAGGGTGACAAATCAAAGCATTACTTTAGGAAATTTTAATCCGAAAGAATGCTTGGAATGTAGCAATGGAAGATTTTTCCAAAGAGTATATAAAAATGCCTAGCATATATTAGGACCCCAAAACTATTTGTAAAATATTGAATATACATAATATTTTACAGGAGTATAATATTTTAACTTTGAAGGGATATATATATATATATATATCAAGGGATATATATATATATATATATCAAGGATATCCCTTGAGATATATATATATATGTATATATATATATATATATCCCTTTAAAGTTACCTCAACGCCTTTTTGTGAATGAAGAATAAAACTTCTGTGTAATGAAAACATCTACATATCTTTTCTTCCTGGAATAGTTTCACCCACTCGAAGACCTCATCACAATCCACAACTACAAACACACCACACACACAAAGCCCCTTCAGACACACATTGCTCTTTATTTTAAGCTTTTCAGCCTCCCAGAAAGAAGAAATTATGATTTCTTTTCTAATAACATTGGGAGCTTATTCACAATAACCAAGATATGGAAAACAAATAAAACTAAGCATAAATTAGGGTGTCCTTACTAAAATCAGACAAAGTAGTCAGAACATTTTATAACAATAATTAACAATGTGTATGCATTCAATATCAGAGCATCAAAATACATAAAGTACAAACTGATAAAACTGAAAAAGGAAATAGACATATCCATAATTATGGTTGGAGATTTCAATATTCTTGTATCAGAAATGTATAGAATAAGAAGACAGAAGATGAGTAGAAATATAGACTACAGACCAGAACAATATTATCAACCAACTTTATCTAATTGATATTTACGGAACACTCCACTCAACAACCATAGAAAATACAGAATGATACACAGAATTCTTTTCAAGTGCATGTCAAATATCCACCAAGACAAGTCACAGGACCATAAAACAAGTCTTAAAAAAGTTAAAAAGATCAAAGTAATACCAAAAAAATTTTCTGATCACAATGCAATAAATTAGAAATCAGTAATAGATAGCTATCTGACAAATATTCAGTGTTGACAAATGAAACAACACATTTCCAAAGACCTATGGATCAAAGACAAAGTCATAAGAAAAATCATAATATAGTTTTAAATACATGAAGAGAAAAATAAAACATCAAAATTTAAGATGCAGTCAAGACAGCAATAGAGGCAAATAAGGATACAGAGCTAAAGTTAGGGATATAACCTTCTTCTCCAACTGGTGTGAAAGAGAAAAAAATTAAACCCACATAAGGCAAAAGGAAGGAAAAAATATATGAAACACAAAATGAAGGAAAACTAGAAAAAAATCAATGAAATCAAAAGATTTTTATAAATTATATCAATGAAATTGATACACCTCTAGCTAGATTGAACAAGAACACAAGGAGATAATAAATATTACTAAAAAAAGACAACCTATAAAATTGGAGAAAATATTCACAAACTATGCATCTGACAACAGCCAAGAATCTGTAAGGAACTTAAACAATTCAACAAGCAAAACAATGAATAACCCTATTAAAAAGTGGGCAAAAGAGACCAGGTGTGGTGGCTCATGCCTATAATCCCAGTACTCTGGGAGACCAAAGTTGGAGAATCACCTGAAACCAGAAGTTTAAGACCAGCCATGGTAAAATAGCCAGACCTCAACTCTACCAAAAGAAAAAGAAAAAAAAAAAGTGGGGGAAAAGACATGAACACACTTCTCATAAGAATACATTATAAGTGGCCAATAAACATATGAAAAGATACTCAACGTCACTTATCATCAGAGAAATTCAAATCAAAACTACAGTGAGTCAAAATCAAAATCACACTAGTCAAAATGAGAGATGCTGGTGAGGCTGTAGAAAAAAGGGAATGCTTATACACTGTTGGAGAGGGGAGTAAATTAGTTCTTCCACTATGGAAATCAGTTTGGTGATGTCTCAAAGAACTTAAAACAGGGCTACCATTTGACCCAGCAGTCCCATTACTGGGCATATAGCCAAAGGAAAATAAATCATTCCACCAAAAAGACACATGCCACTCATATGGTCATAGCAGCACTATTCACAATAGCAAAGACATGTAATCAACCTAGGTGCCCAACAATGATGGTGGATTGGAGAAAGAAAATGTGGTACACATATGCCCTGGAATACTATACAGCCATAAAAAAGAACAAAATCATGTTCTTTGTATCAACATGGATGCAGCTAAAGGTTATTATTCTAAGCAAATTAATGCAGTAACAGAAAACGAAATACTGCATATTCTCACTTAGAAGTGAGAGCTACATCTTTGGTACTCATGGGTGTAAAGATGGAAACAATAGACACTGGAGACTACTAGAGGGGGAGGGTAGGTGGGAGAAAAAATGTTGAAAAATAGTTGAAAAACTGTTGGATATTATGATCATTACATAGGTGACAGGATTTTTACATCTACATTCATAAGGAATATTGATCTGTAACTTTCTATTTTATAATATCATTGTTTGTTTTTTCTTTTCATTTTTTTAATCAAAGGATACTGTTGGTCTCATACAATGAGTTGGGAGGAATTTGCTTCTCTTGTACTTGCTGAAAGAATTTATATAAAATTAGTGGCTGGGCACAGTGGCCCATGCCTGTAATCCCAACACTTTGGGAGACCAAAGCAATGATATTATAATATAAAAAGCTACAGAACAATATCCCTCATTAATGTAGATACGAAAAGTCCCACCACCTCCAGGTAGTGAGCATAGTGTCTAATAGTTATTCAACTATTTCTTAGCCCTTTTTCCCTTCTTCTCTCCTCCCTCTAGTAGTCCCAAGTGTCTGTTGCTCATATTCCAAACCTCAGTATCACACAATATACCCATATAACAAACCTGCACATGTACCCCCGAAACTAAAATAAAAGTTGAAATTATTTTAATACATAAATAAATGTTACTAAAGCCAAGATGAAACAAATATCATAACTGCAGGTGCTGCATATATTAAAGCAATAATAAAAGAATATTTTGAAAGCTTAATGCTAAAACATGATAATTTAGATGAAATTGACAAATGCCTTTAAAGACAAAAATTACAAGCTACTCAATAAAAATAGAAAAGTCTGATTAGTTATATATTTATTGAGGAAATTAAATGTATAATTACCAAAACATTTTCTGCAAAGAAAACTTCTGGCCCTGATAAATTATACACCAGTGAATTATACACTAGGAAGAAATGATACTAATATACTAATATAAGGAAGAAATGATACTAATTTTGTTTTATTTTATTTTATTTATTTATTTTTTCCAGACAGGGTCTTGCTATATTGCCTAGGCTGGAATGCAGTGGCATGATCATAGCTCACTGCAGCCTCAAACTTCTGGGCTCGAGTGATACTCTTGTCTCAGCCTCCTGAGTAGCTGGGAATACATGTGCACACCACCATGCCTGGCTAATGTCTTAAATTTTCTGTAGAAACAGACTGTCACAATGTTTCTCAGGCTGGTCTCAAGCAATCCTCTTGTCTTGGTCTTTCAGTGCTGGCATTACAAATGTGAGCCACCGTGCACGTTCAGTAGTTCTATATAAATTATTTCAGCAAGTTCAAGAAAAGTAACCACTTCCCAACTCATTGTATGAGGCCAACATTACCCCCATTAAAAAATAAGATGGCTGGGCATATAGCCAAAGGAAAATAAATCATTCCACCAAAAAGACACATGCCACTCATATTGTCATGGCAGCACTGTTCACAATAGCAAAGACATGTAATCAACCTAGGTGCCCAACAATGATGGTGGATTGGATAAAGAAAATGTGGTACACATATGCCCTGGAATACTATACAGCCATAAAAAAGAACAAAATCACGTTCTTTGTATCAACATGGATGCAGCTAAAGGTTATTATTCTAAGCAAATAATATCTGCTTAGAATAATAAGCAGTGGCTCTTGCCTGTAATTCCAACACTTTGGGAGGCTGAGGTGGGAGGATCACTTGAGCCCACCAGTTTAAGACCAGCCTGGGCAACATAACATGACCTTGGCTCTATAAAAAATACAAAAATTAGCTGGGAGTAGTGGTGCACACCTATGGTCCCAATTATTCGGAAGGCTGAGGTGGGAGGATTGCTTAAGTCCAGGAGGTTGAGGCTACAGTGAGCCATATTTGCACCACTGCACTCCAGCTTGGACAACATAGTGAGACCCTGTCTGAAAAACTAAAATAAAATAAAAATAAATGAAAAAACAAGAAGCAATGATATTACAAAGCAAAAAGCTACAGATCAATACCCTTCATAAATGTAAACATACAAATCTTTAATAAAGTATGAAAAATAGGATCCAGCAACATGAAAATCTTAATGTATCATTACTAGTTAGGGTCTACCCTAGATATATAAGATTGGTTTAGCATTCAAAATAAGTTAATGCAATTTAGTGCATTAAAACAACAAAGTAAGAAATCATATGATATTCTCATAGATGCAGAAAAAAAAGCATATGATGAAACTTAACATAACTAATGATTTTTTTTTTTTTTTTGAGACGGAGTCTTGCTCTTGTCACCCAGGCTGGAGTGCAGTGGTGTGATCTCGGCTCACTGCAACCTCCGCCTCCTGGATTCAAGCAATTCTCCTGCCTCAGCCTCCTGAGTAGCTGGGATTAGAGGCACCTGCCACCACACCTGGCTAATTTTTGTAGTTTTAGTAGAGACAGGGTTTCACCATGTTGGCCACGCTGGTCTCAAACTCCTGATATCAAGTGATCCGCCCACCTTGGCCTCCCAAAGTGCTGGGATTACAGGTGTGAGCCACCGCGCCCAGCCATGATTTTTAAATACCCCAGAAAATTATAAATAGAAATGTACTCCTTGACCTGATAGAGGACACTTAAGAAAAATTTACAGTAACATATTAAACAGTGAAAGACTGGATGCTTTCCCTTTATGACTGGTAGCAAGACAAGAATCTCCAGTTAAACATGATCTCCTCCCCATCTACACCTACTTTCACCACTTCCATTTAACATTGTATGGAGATCCTAGCCACTGCAAAAAGGCAAAAAATAAATAAATAAAATAAAAAGCATACAGATTGAAAAAAAAGAACAAAAGCTCACGATCCTGTATGTAGAAATCCTAAGAGGTCTACAAAAAACCACTACAGTTTTAAAAAATTAGTTCAGCAAATTCATCGGATATAAGGATAATACAAAAATCAAAAATCAATTGCCTTCTAATATACTGGCATTTACTGTAAAACTACAATAATATAGTCAATGTTGTATTATTGTATGAATAGAAATGCAGCTTAAACAAACAGACTGAGACATGCATATGTAGCCAATTGATTTTTGACAAAGATGTGAGTTACTTCAACAGAGAAGTACCTTTCAGCAACTGATATCCATTTGGAAAAACAATGAACCTCAACTATTATCACATATTTTGTATCAAAATTAACTTGAAGTTAATCATAGACACTAATATAAAGGCAAAAACTTTAAAACGTGTATAAGAAAACATAGAGAAAATTTTCACAATCTAATATTTCTTAAATGAGACCCCAAAAGCCCAAATAAAAGAAAAAAAAATGATAAATTAGAATTGGTCAAAATAAAAAATTTCCGTTACTGAAATAAAATACCAACGAAATGAAACAAGTTTTCTTCCACATGTAGGAAAATAATATTTACTAAAAACATATCTGACTAAGGATTGAACTTCAACATATAAACAACCCTTAACAAATCAACAAGGGAAAAAAAAATCTCACAAATGATTTCAATGGATCCTTACAAAAAAATAGGTATATCAACGGCCAATAAGCACACGAACAAATATTTAACATCATTAATCTTTAGGCAAATGCAAAGTGAAACCATAATGTGATGCCAAAACACACACCTTGGAATGACTAAAAGAAAACTTACAGACTGTAATAAAATTAAAGTTAAGAAGATTTACGGTATTTGGGTTCTCCAGAGCATAAAAGGATTTACTATAAGGAATTGGCTCACACAATTAGGGTGGCTGAGAAGTTCCAAGATCTGCTGTTGGCCAGCTGGAGACCTTGGAGAGCCAGTGGTGTAGTTCCAGTCTGAGTTTGAAGGAATGACAACCAGGAAAGCCAATTGTGTAAGTTTTAGTCCAAAAGGCGGCAGGTTTGAGATCCAAGAAGAGCTGATGTTTTAGATTGAACCCAAAGGCAGAAAAAGACCAGTGTTTCATCTCAGGCGGTCAGGCAGAAGTTCTCTCCTACAGGGAGGTCAGCCTTTTGGGTCTGTTCAGGCCTTCAACTGATTGGATAAGGCCCACCCACATTAAGTAGGGCAATCTGCTTTACTCAGTCTACTGATTCAAATGTTAACCTTATCTAAAACACCCTCACAGATACACTCAGGATAATGTTTAACCAAATATGTTGGCACCTCAATCAATTTGACATATAAAACTAACTGTCACACTTACCATACCAAGCCTCTTTGTTGAAGGAAATGTACAAACCCGTTGGAAAGAAGTTTGGTAATTTCTTATAAAGTTTTAATGCACTTACTTTATGACCTAGTAATTAAATCCCTAGGTATTTATCAGAGAAATAAAAACCTGTGACCACTCAAATACCTGTGCATAAATGATCTTTATTAATAGTAATTGTTAATTATTGTTAATAAAGATTATTTATTGTTATTTTATTTTAAATTCTGGGATACATGTGCAGGTTTGTTACATAGGTGAATGTGTGCCGTGGTGTTTCGCTGTACCTATCAACCTATCAACTAATTATTAAGCCACACATGCATTAGCTATTTAAGATTATTTATTGTTAATAAAAACTATTTATGTACAATAAAGTGGAATCTTTATTGTTTAGAAATTTGTGCAAAGAACAGAGCAGCCCACAGAATTACTTGTGCATAAATTATTTTTACTCATAATTGCTAAAAACTGGAAACAACCCTAGTGTTTATCAATAGACAAATGGCCTAAAAATGTGGTATATTCATAAAATGGAATATTTCTCAGCAATAAAAAGAAAGAAATGAACTACTCATACATGCAACAACACAAATATCAAAAATATACCAAGTGAAAAAAAAGGCTCGTACAAAAGACCACATACTACAGAATCACATTTATATCTCTAGAAAGACAAATATAATCTATAGTGATAGTAAACAGCAAGAGTTGTCTTTGCTTTGGGCTGGAATGGAAAAGTTTTTTAGAAAAGCTTGTAGGAAATTTTGTCAGAGTGATGGAAATATTTTAGATCTCAATTGTTGTAGTGGTTACCCAGGTGTATAAATTTGTAAAAACTGTCTGGACAGAATATTTATGTCCCCCCTACCAATTCATATGTTGAAATCCTAGCCCCCAATGTGTTAGTATTAGGAAGCAGAGCCTTTAGGAGGGAATTAGGTCATGGGCATGGGAGTAATGTCTCTATAAAAGAGACCCCAGAAACTTCTCTTGCTCTTTTTCCACTATGTGAAGATAGAATGAGAGGTCAGCAATCTGCAACTAGAAGAAAGCCCTCACCATGCTGGCACCCTAAGTTCAGATGCTCAGCCTCTAGAACTATGAGAAATAAATCTCTGTTGTTTATAAACCACACAATCTATTGATGGTATTGGTACATTATAGCAGCCAGAATTAAGACATTCATCAAATTTTACATTTAAAATAGATATATTTTGTTATATGTAAAATTTATCTCAATAAATTTGATTTAGGGAAAATAAGAATACACAATAATGTCAGAATTTAAGACTGATCAAATATTAAATTGTAAATTAAATTGATAAATGTTAAATTGTTAATAAAACCTGGAAATTTAAGAATAATTGCTAGTAACAAATAAAAGTGACTACAATTTATTGAGTACTTAACTAGCGGTAAGATACTCTGCTAAACACTTGAATACATCATTTTATTTTATGTTTTAAAATTAACCCAAAGGTTAATACTATTAATCCCATCTTACAGATGAAGAAACTAATACCTAGTGAGTTACATTCCTAGACAACATTCATGTTATCACATTCAACTGAGTGGCAAAGATAGGTCCTGGTTCCAGCCATGAGTAACTCAAACCACTCCATTATATTTTACTACAATTTTCATTACATTTCTAGAGGAATAAGAATAGAACCATCTAGAAAAAAATCTTAGATGGATTTTATACAAACCTGCACATTGTGCACATGTACCCTAAAACCTAAAGTATAATAAAAAAAAAAAGAAATAACAGCATGTAATTGAGAAACTAGATTACATTTCACATACTTTTAGTATTGCTTAAGCATTGCTAAGAGTTTGGAATCCTTTGCTAAACATTTGCTTTATGTCTCAGCTGACACAAGTAGATGAGAAATAAACAACACAAAGCAGCATTGTAGTACAAGCTCTGGACCCCAGATTTCCAAAGGAAAGTGATTTGCCAACAGCTCATTAATGTAGCCCGCCATGGAGCAGAATATATGTAGTTGAATGGTTTCCATGCCACTGATGCTCATTTGGTTTCAGGGTATCAATCTGAACTACAATGAACCTGAAGTTAAAGTTGGACTGCTTCAGTAGCTCAACTCCAGTTGATTCAGAGTTATTCAGTGGTGCCTCTGTGGGGTCATGAACTGAACTAAACCCAAAGGCCTGAATTCCTTTGTTAACCCTGAAACCACCCCAACTTCCTTATATTCCTTCAGATCAGTGAATTATCCAGAACAAAGTTTGAGCTTCGAAGTTGTTTGGAACAAATCTGAGTTCAAAATTAAGCACAACCTTGCTACTTTTTTTTCTAATTTCTAATAGAATATGTTTGTATAGTCATTTGTTACTCATTCAGAAAACTAGGAAATATATAACTTTTGTTCTCCCAATTCCATTGCCATATTCCAAATACAAAAAATGTTATAATTCTAAGATTAATTATCTCAATGAGGAAACAATGTTAGAATCTATTTAAGGATAAAGTCATATTCCATGAAGAACATATATTACCAGTCATAAATTAGCTTTTGACAAAAGGAATTTAGGCCTGTGTTACCAAATACTCATTTATAAACATAGTAAAACATGAGTTTTACAGAATATCTTTAGATTTCTACGGGGAAAAATCATCTCCCCTTCAGAAAAATACTGGCTAGAATTTATGTGGAAAACCACCCTTTTGAAACATTAGTATATTTGGATCTAGCATATGATATGAAGAAAATTATTCTTTGAGACCTTTTAACATTGAAGTCCCTACCCAGTGGCTCAGACCTTACTCCTTTTCTCTTCTCTGTGTATACTCACATATCTACTCTCTGTATATACTCACTTTACTCTCTGTGTATACTCACTTTGTCTACTCTGTGTGTACTCACTTATGTATTCTCTGTGTATACTCATTTATCTATTCTCATGTCCACAGACTGACAGTTCCCACAGTCATCACTCTCATTTTGTGGCTCTCCTGAATTGTACATTCAACTGTTCTTTCAGCCTCTCCACTAGGATTTGCAATTAGACATGATCTCACCAACTCTACCCAAACATATGCGTCTGTACTTTTCCCCATCTTACTTGATTGCAACTCTGTTCTTCCAGGTAAGTATGCCAAAACTCTTGCAATCATCTTTAACTCCTTACTTTTTCTCAAACCTCCAGCCAAAGCATCAGCAAAATCTTTTGGTTCTACCTTCAAAATATATCCATAGTTGAACTGTTTGTCACCAAGTCCACTGCTATACCCTGATTCAAGCCACCATCTTCCATCTGGTCTTCCTGCTTCTATTCAAGTCCCACCACAACAATCTAGTCTACGCAGAGCAACCATCTTGATCCACTTAAAGATCATCTCACTTTTCAACTCTATCTACTGAAACTATGCAATGGCTCAACCAGGGTCATCTACCAAAGAAGTCGATGCAATGACCTTGGCCTACAAGACCTACATTATCTACTTGTCCTCCTATTATCTCTTTGGACATATCTTCTACCTCTCCCCCCTTGGCCACATTGCTTCATCCTTTGCTATTTCTCAGAAACTCCAGACAGATTTCTGCTTTCAATTTTTGCACTAGCTATTTATTTTGTGGGAAATTCTTGCTCTAAATATCTAAATAGGTAGCATTATCACTTGTCTCAAGTCCTTCCCCAAATGCCACCTATTTTGTGAGGTCTAAGTTGACCATTTATTAAAACTTCAAATCAAATTCCCCTGACACACCTCATTCCCATTACCGTGCTGCATTTTTCTTTACCATGCGTCTCCTTCTGAAACACCATGCAACTTACTAATTTATTATATTTGTTGTATTTTATTGGTCTCCCCGCACTAGAAAGTAAGCTCCACAAGATAAGGAATTTTTATTTCTTTTTGTCTCTGGTATCTCCAGTGAGCTGAGGACAGTGCTTTATACAAAATACGCATCTTGTTGAACAATTGAACATATAAACTATAAGACATGAAATTTCTACCCATTCATTCAGCCAATATATTGAATGCCTACTGTGTGCCAGTCCGTGTACTAGCATTAGAATATAGTAGACAGAAAAAGACACATGGTACCTATTTAAGGAGCTCACAGCCTGTTGGGAAGACCATCAGATGCTCCGGTCCCTTATGTAAAACGGAATAGTATTTTTATAAAACCTATGCACACCCTCCTGTATACTTTAAATCATCTCGAGATTACTTACAATACCTAATTCAATGTAAATGCTGTGTAAATAGTTTTTTCAAATAGTTTCCATCTATGGTTGATTGAATCTATAGATGAGGAACCCAAAGAATATGAAGTATGTGCAAAGTTTGTAAAGTGAGAAAGATTTTAAAATGACCAGAATTCTTGGGAGCATAATGAATGGATGGGAGAACAGAGCCAGACAAGGTTAAAGAAGTTAGCATGGACTAGATCATGCCCAGCTTTGTTGTCTGTGAGAGGGTTTTAAATTTATCCTAGGTGCACTCTCTCTCTCTCTCTCTCTCTCTCTCACACACACACACACACACACACACACACACACACAAAGATGCTAAAGAGAGTTAAATGCAATAATGATGTGATGCCATTTTGGGATTTACGCTGTCATTCTGCCTATTGTATATGGAATGACTTTAAAAGAGAACAGAAGTAGAGGCAGGAAAACCAGTCAGAGTGCAATGACATTATTTTCACTGAGGGATGACAGGATGACATACAAATATGACCTGGGTGGCAACTGTTGAGAAGGAAACAGTATATTTTTAAATTAGGTGGTCAAGCTGGTGATGGATTAGATATAGAAACAGGTATGACTTCCCAGTTTCTATCATAAGCAAATGAATGGATAAGAAATAGGTATTAAGATAATAAATCACTAACTGACTTTATGGGAAGATTGGGATTAAGAAGCAAATGATGAAAAGAAAAAATTAGGTCCATTGTTCAAATTTATTTAGGTTCACCTTTGTAATCATTCTATATTTTGTATACTGTGCCCCAAATTGCCCTAGAAGGCTCTACAAGAATGCCCGTGTCTCACAATTTTGTACAGAATGAACAAAGGGCTGGATATTTCCATGCATAGCAAATCTGTTATGTGGTGTCCATTATGACTAATTCTGAATATCATATTTTTTGTTTCTTATACCAGTGAATGTGTAGAGTCAGTCTTCCTCAATTCTCATATTAATTACCCCATTTTGGAAAAATTTAAATCTGCTTCATTCCCCTTTATTTCAACAATGAGTTGTGATTTTCCTGGGCCGGGGTAGAGTAGGTGAGACCAGGTGAGGAACCAGGATTTGACCAATAGCAAAGCTTGGGAAGGTATGCAGATACCTTGAGTCCTGGTAGAGTAAAACCAAGAGCAGAATGTGGATAGTAAATGAATTGTCAAGATGCAAAGCCTAAGTGTATAACAAGAGAATTCTAGAATTCCAAACTTGGCAATAGACACAATAAGAAACACAATGCAAGTATACAGCTATGAAAAGTCCACACACAACAGAAAAGTCATAGGCAGAAGTATGTTCAAGAGTACAGATGTATAGGAGTTCTGAGGTTTCCACCTCAAAGTTTAAGCCAGTTTTGGAAAAACAGATTGAGAAGAACATGGAGCTTGGGAAACCAGTATTGCAAAGAGGTCCATACAATAAAGTAGACTGTCAGATGTGAGGGTGATTTGGCTGTGACATCTGTTACCCCATTGATTGCCAGGGTTGATTCAGCTAATCTGGCTCCATGTGTGTCCCTCCTGAAGCTCACACTCAGTTGAAGAGGACCACCATCCCCAATAGAGGAGGACCAGTCTTCAGTCAAGGGTATATGAGTAGCTGAGCTTCCCTGCTAGAACCTCCAAACAAGCTCTCAATAGAGTGTCATTGCAGAGCAATTTCATCTGGTCTAGTTTTTAGTACTCTTTCTGGATTACTGGCTGAGGATTAGAAACATGGACCAGATGAAGTCAATTAAGTCCAAAGGCAAGAAAATATAGGAACTGTTGATTACAGTGGATAATGGTTTCTTTGATGAGCTTTCACCTATATCCCCTCCCAACTCAAATGACTTTCTGTTGCCTATGTTCCATCATTAAGTTTGACAACCCACTGAGGGATCAGACTGATAATTTAATGACAGTCTTTTAGAGTTCTAAGACTGTACCAATTGAATATGTAATATCTTATTTGCTCTTTTTCTTACCTGTATTCATAAAAGTTAATCTCAAAGAACAACTACTTTGTTCTAGGCCTTAAAATAGTCATTAGTGAGAAACTGGTAAACATGTAATAAATCCTCCTATTGAAAAAGAATAGCAAAGCTGTAAGTTTCCATTTCAGATTCTAAATATCTATTTTTCTTGACTCTGCATGCTACTAAATCACAATATCTAAGGCACAGTACCATTAAAAAAGTATCATATCTCAAATAAGCTTGTATATATTTAAAACACCACATTATCACTGTGCTAAATGAGATAAGATCTTTTTTTTTTCATATCTCTGGTTAGAAGTAGGCAGAATCTTCTGTGAATTCCAGAGAACATTGCACAATACCAGATACCATGAGCATGCTCCAAAGCCAAGTGGGAATGATGTCTGGAATTTAGGGTCCTGCCAGCTTTGCACATCTTGCAGCAATATGGTTCATAGCAACATAGAGGTTAGCTGTCACAATTCTCAAGTGCCAATTCAGTATGCAAAGGAATATTGTTTTCCCACATACTCCATTCTGTCCCCAGTGTCGGAATAGAGCCCTTATATGTGCTGGGCATATTGTCAATGTGTATTCCTATCTTTCAGACATTGCTTGTAAGGTAGGAATACATGTATTTTAATATAATAGTATTCCTGATTTTATTTAATAATTTATATGCTCATTTGTTACAAGGGTATGAAATAATACTAAGATTAAGCAAAAGAATTAAGGTAAAGGAGAATCAATTAGAAGAGTAAGATAAAGCCAGGAATCAGTGCGGCACAGAATGCAAACCCCTGGAGCCAGTACTTTAAAAGTTCTGAGGAGGGCCACAAACTTGGCTTTGGGTTTTCTGGAAGCTCATGAGCATATAAGAGCATAATCAGTTGCATTACTGGTAGTGTTCATAAAAACTGGTAGTGTTCATAAAATAAAAACAAACAGTAACCAAGATTAGGTCAACTATTCCTGGTACTGAGTCAGGAGGGACAATTTTCCCTTAAGTCCTCACAGACATCACACTGCATAATGTAGTAAACCATGTTCCTGATAATATCCCCACAAGAATCACATTCACAAGCCTAAGAGCCCATCTCTCTCCACTTGGGCCCATTCCAATCTTTTCTCCATTCTCTACTCAATACTATCATTCTAAACGAAAACCTGATGATGTTGCCCTGATGCTTAAATTCTGTAAGTGGTTTTCCACTGCTTTTGGAAACCCAAAATCCATAAGGTTACATATAAGGCTCCACATGTTCCAGTCCTGTATGCCTCTCCAAACTGCATTAGAATGGACTCCTCAGTTGAAGTTGTGTTTCTTTTTCATGCACTCTCAGAGAACCAGGTATCTTTGCTCCAGAATAGTCATTTAAGTTCATAATTCTACATTCACTGATGTGATTACTTAAGTAATGTCTGCTTCTATACCATTAGCTCCAGGAGACTTAATTCCTTGTCTACTTTTGTTTAGTTATTTTTGCCATCAACAAGCATATTTCTGGCTCAATAAAAACATGAATGAATCAATAGATGGATGAATTAAAAAACGCAAGAAGTGAATTTTTTTATTCTTTAAAACCAAGGAATAGTATCAAATGAAAGTGCAGTTTGGGGTGGGGAGTTAGAATTAAAGGCAATTCAAACACATCACTCTATGATTTCATACCTTGAGGATAGATTTTAGTACTGTCAAACCATCCTCTGGAACTATTTTAATCTTGACCAAATTTTAACAAGTACTGAGCAACTGGGAGTTTAGAATATATTTTTCACATGCACCTATTAATTATAGAATATTAGATTCTGACAATCACCCAATCTGGATGACATCCAGGACTCTAGATTGACTCATTGAGACACATCTCTATGTAAAACCACTTTGATCTAAATGTCCCATCTGTAACATGGAGGTGGGGTGTGTAGAGTGAAATTAAGTTTCCCTGGAAAAGAGCCTATGAGATTATGTGTCTAAAGTTATTTAAGAAGATAACACATACAGGCAATAACAAGCAATAATTATTCAAACGGCAGAAGTCCACTTCCAGCCACATTGTTGCAATTCCTTTTAGAAGTAAGGTTTTATCCATTGAAAATCTCAATTTATATTAACTGAAGTATGTGTTACAGAAATCTAATGGCAAAATTAACATTAATACTTTTTCACTAACTGAAAATTTACCCCAAAATTATAGTTCCATATTTGGTTTCAACCACAAAAATGCCTTTTCCTGGAAAGCCCATCAACTTTTCTCAAGTGTTTGTGAATTATTATTATTATAAGAAAAAAATGTTAACATTTGTAACATTTGCCAGCCTTGGTGGCTTGAGAAAACTCCAAAAACATTTGCAATCATTTTGAGTTAATTTAAAAAGTCAAGATAAGGCTTAAAAAAAGAAGAAAGTACTCCATGCATTGCACACAATAGGGATTCAATGAAAGAATTCTGAGGTTAATTGAATGACTGTGTGCTGTTTCTTAATGTTATATTGTAGAGAAACTAAAGATATCTTAACATATGAAGTGTAATAGAGTTAGCAAAATGTTAATACCTTACAATGGACTACATAAACTCACATTAGAGAGAGAAATCTATCCAGAAAATCTAACTTCATTACAGATTATCAAGGTTTCTGCATGATTCTATAAAACGAGGAAAAATTAGCATTTTATTATCACAAGCTTTCTGATGAAAATGAGGTATAGATAAAGAATAAAAAGAAAAGAAGAGGCAATAGAAAAAATGTTTAAGATGAATTTGACTTTTGCCAAGAGCTAAAAATGGAGACACACAAACTTCCTTTGTTCTTTTTACTGTGTTTACATGCAATAGAGCCACTTTAGAAATGTTTACCTCTCCAGTATGGATTTTGTAAGGGAAAGAAAAGGAAGGAAAGGAAAGAAGGGAAGGAAGGGAAGGGAGGAAAGAAAGAAAGAGAGAGAGAGAGAGAGAGAGAGAGAAAGAAAGAAAGAAAGAAAGAAAGAAAGAAAGAAAGAAAGAAAAGAAAAGAAAAGAAAAGAAAAGAAAAGAAAAGAAAAGGTTTCCCTTGCATGTGTTGTCTTCTTTTTTACTCTCTACCTTTTTTATCTGCCTCTGCCTATATTCCTAAGAATCGTGACCTTTCTCCCTCAAACTAATAGACAGCGGATAGGAAAGGAGATCTCAAGGGTGCCCAGACAGTGGATAGGGAAGGAGAGCTCAAGGGTGCCCAGAGTCCTGCTCTGCAACTCAACTCTGTTGCCTGTGTGCCAGAAACTGTGCATTACTCTTCTTGTAAGTTAACAAGCTAGCCTGTTATTGTTTCAGAGATGCTAGCGGAAGACATGAGACTCCTGAGCCAGTAACAAAAGATTTTTATTACTCAATGCAAAAGCATTTGTCAGAGCTTCATGCTGGTTTGCACTGGTTTCTTTCTCCCCTCCACCTCTGCCCCATTCTATAAAACAATACTTAGGCCCATACCTTCCCTAATCAATGATCATCCCCAGCTCAAGAAAGAGTCAGTGAGCTGCATTCCAAAACGGGAACACTGAACTTTTCTAGTAAGAGGAGGCAAGTCGGCTCTATAGATGGAGGGAGAAATTCCCTCATTCCTCAAAGCTGCTCATTACAAATACCACCACGAGAGATGGCTCAGGTAGAGAGTAGCCAGGACCTTGCATTCCTTGCAGACTCATTCAGAGACACTCAGGGTCAAGGGAAATCATGCACCCAACACTGTGACTAAGTCCCAGTCCTTCTATCAACATGGCTAAGCCACCCTTCAGGTCCTACCTCAGGCTCTGAATCCACACTGCCTGGATATGATTCCCAGTATCACCGCTTATTAACTGTGTGACATCATGCAAGGTACTTAACCACTTTGTGCTTCAGTTTCTCTGTCAATAAGTGGGATCATAATAAAGCCACATCCTAGGATTAAATGAGTTAATGCATATATTGCATTTAGAACAGTGCCTGACCATAGTAAGTGATCTTTCTGTTTCAGTTCTTATTTTGATTATCATTTTCCAGTTATCTTTTGGAGAACTTCATATTTTCTCATTTAAATTCCTCAATCGGGGTTTCATGAGAAAATTAAATTCTAATGGCCAAAGACCTACATTGTAAGCAATGACTTAATTTCTCATACATCTAGAATGGTACTAGCTTCATACCATCCTTGGAAGAACTGAGAACATAGTGAATTGAATTACTTTCACTGTTCTATACTTCAAATTAGGTATCGCGGTTTAAAAAGGCAATTATTGGCTGGCCGGGCACAGTGGTTCATGCCTATAATCCCAGCACTTTGGGAGGCTGAGGTGGGGTGGGGGGGATCACCTGAGGTCAGCAGTTCGAGCCCAGCCTGGTCAACATGGTGAAACCCCATCTCTACCAAAAATACAAAAATCAGCCAGGCATGGTGGCGGGTGCCTGTAATCCCAGCTACTCAAAGGCTGAGAAAGGAGAATCGCTTGAACCCAGGAGGCAGAGGTTGCAGTGAGCTGAGACTGCGCCATTGCATTATAGCCTGGGTGACAAGAGTGAAACTCCGTCTCAAAAAAAAAAAAAAAAAAAAAAAAAACGACAATTATCTTTGCCACTAATGGAGAGAGCATTTCACTTCGGGTTATGTCATATGTCATTGGCCAGCCCGTGGGGCTCATATCTTCCCTAATCAATGACCATCCCCAGCTCAAGAAACAGTCAGTGCTATTTGCCCCAGCAGTCTATCTTGTTCACCAATGTGTTGCCAGGGCCTAGCACCAAGTCTGATACCACTAGATACAGAAAAGTGATTTATTGAATCAATCAATGAAGGGTAGAGCAAAGACCATCACTGCTAGCTTATCCCTCCTCCCCACCTCTATCTTTACTTGGGCTTGACTAATTATAACATGAATGATTTTAAAGGACAGCTCATTTCTCTATTTGGTTTTGGTCTGCAAAAAGTAAAATGAGAGCTTGGGAAGTTATGTGAGAATACGTGTGTTGCCCAAGATAAAAATTTTATAATACTCTGCTAATTTTTGCAACATGGTGAAATTAAGGTAGTTTAGACATATCTGTAAGATCATGAGAAATGTTCCAGGTGTATTGCTTTCTGATGACAAAAATGAGAAAATCTAGGGAAACACAGAGTCGACAGATGCTAGATGATTTTCTTTTAATACATTATGTCTCAAATAGAATTTCAGGAAGTCCTGGTTCGTATTCAATTCAGGTTTACATATTCTGACATGAGACCCATGTGCTTAAATATCAGGCTGTCAGAAGGCAGAATTATATCCATTGTATGTGGTTTGGCACTTGACGAATTATTGGTCCTGGGAGCAGTTCCACTTCCATATGAGGCTGACCACAGGCTGCTTGAAAATAAAATATTTTCTCAAAAAGGATCTTTTTAAAATATTTGAACCCTGGCAAACAACAATTGTGAGCCTCACATTCTGATTTATATAAGGAATAATAAATTATGGCTTGAAAAATGTTAGGACATTTTGTATCAACAATTTTTGCAGATAATCTATTCAAATTCTTAAGCAAATCAAAACAAAGAACTCTTAGAGAGCGTTTGTGAGCTCAGTGCTGAGCTAGTGGGCATATGAAAAGTTCAGTGTATATGACCTGCCTTCTAGAAACTTAGAAATTCTCCATTGTGTTCTCAGACATCTGGTTCCTGAAATCTTTTGACTAGAAAGTCTACCTCTTCTGAAAGAAGGTTTACTTTGAATGTACATCATATTTTAAAAAGAGAGCAGCCTGTAATCTCAGCACTTTGGGAGACCAAGGCAAGTGGATCACCTGAGGTCAGGAGTTTGAGATGAGCCTGGCCAACATAGTGAAACCCTGTCTCTACTAAAAATACAAAAATCAGCCGGGCATGCTGGTGCACATCTGTAGTCCCAGCTACTCAGGAGGCTGAGGCAGGAGAATAACTTGAACCTGGGAGGTGGAGGTCGCAATGAGCCGAGTTTGAGCCACCGCACTCCAGTCTGGGAGACTGAGCAAGACCCTGTCTCAAAAAAAAAAAAAAAAAAAAAAAAAGAGCAAATCCAGTCAGCAAGCTAACTAATCAGATGTTTCAAAATAGCCAAATAAGTTGCTGCTTAATGTTATTTTGGAATTTTATTTAATTCCTATGTAATTTAATTGTACACCCAAACTATGTTTCTTCAGTACATTTCTGAAATTAGTTATGATAATTTTATGATTTTTTTCACAAGTTAATTTTAATTTTCCAAGTCCCTATAAAGTCCTGAACTGTTTTGGCTTGATTGTCATCTTTTAAATTACTTTATATAGATACATACTGCAAACTAAAACTGAACTGCCATATGATTGAACTTTTCTCCTACCTGGAAATGCCCCCTGACCACAAACAATGTCCTATCAGTGTGCTTATATATATAACTAAGAGGTCCATTACATACCAGTACTTAAAAAAAAAATTTCCATGAACCCAGGGATGAAATGCTTTCTCCAAAGCTCTCATGTTCTAACATTAAAGGAAAAGAAACTGGACTAATTTGCTATTGTTCACACAGTGCTTCTTAAAAAGAAGAATGTGAGCTTCTAAATGCTATAGGTAGGAAGCCCCACTCCAAGGCCCTCTCTAGATGTGGCAAATGGAATTTCCATGGCCCAATTGCCTTCATTCACACCGTTACTACCATAGTCACTTCCTAACAGTAGGAAGATAGTGTTACCTTATTTGTTGCTAAAAGTTCTCAGAAGCTCATTTATATGCATATTTCAATTCAACATAAAAACACAATCAATAAAAACATAAAGACAGCAATCTGCATTGCACTCCTAAATCTGCTCTTCTTTTCTAGAGTGTATTAAAAATTTGAGTGGGATTAAAATGTAAAGATTATTTATCCCATTGTCTTTCAAATAAGGAAATTTAAATTAACAAAGATTGTAACTTGCCCAAGATTAAAACCAGAAATAGATTAAAATGCATTAAATTAATAAAAAAGCAAGGTGATGTGTATTCGCCAGATTGTTCGCTTTTCCTGATATTTAAATATTGTGAACTTCAAAGTACATTTCTTTGACACTTTTCAAAATATAATAGTTTTTCCAAGAGGTTACTAATATATTAGACTATCTGACATCCTCCCTCCCTCCCTCCCTCCCTCCCTTCCTTCCTTCCTTCCTTCCTTCAACAATGAGCTGTGAAAATATTGCAGGCACTGCATTTGTCACTAGAAATTAACCAAAAAAGGCAGGGGGTAAGAAATATTTTGGGCCTCAAAAAGAGAGCAGGCAGATATCCAAAGTGCTAAGATTTTCTGCACTAAAAGGTAAAGTTGCAATTAATTTTCTCTATCACACAAATTTTATAGGTTCTTTGGTTCAAAAGGAAATTATACATCAAGGTAGGTGCTTTCATTTTACTATATATGGTAGTTGGTTTTTACTGCAAAAAAAAATTAATATGAAAGTAGAAGAGTAATGGAAAACACTTTATAGCTGACTTTGCACAGCCATTATATCACAATTTGATTAATGCACCTAGTTAACATTTAACTGTCTTAAGAGAAATATCTTTCTTGTTTACAGCACACATTTTTTCCTTCCCCAAGCTTAATTTAATGGGAAAACTCCCACTGATATAATTGTTAATGCTTGAGAATTTTTGTTTCTGTTCACAAAGCATGATATACATTTTTATGTGCTATGTACTATATGTGGTGAAGCAGCAATAACATTTCTCATAGCCTTGCAAAAATAAACCTAAACTATTGTGGTGATTTCAACAGCAAAAAATCCTAGATTTAATTAATAGCAAAGAGCTACTCTTCCAAAGATTAAGTGAAGATTTTTATTTAAATCCAACTCAGCAAAGAAAATTGGGTTCTTAATTGTTATTTGGTATCTGTCTTGTAGATTCAAAATGACTTCATTTTATTATCTGGTAGCAAAATTTTACTAAAAGCAATTTTCTGATTGACTTGCATTCTGACATATGAATCATTAAAAAATAAAAGTTAATTAATCAGACTTTATTGTAATCAGCACTGTGCATATTGCAATCTCTAACAGCAACATCTATGTGTAAAGATGGTTCCTGCAAACTATTCTAAATAGGTTATCTGGATTCGGCTTGGAGTTTAATATGCATAAGAAGCACACTACTTAATCAGAAATAAAGATTTCTTTTTGTAATTAAAGATTTAGAATGGATGAAAGGGTTCTTCACAAACTCAAATTTATGAATTATAATCGCCCCAAAAAGGACTTATTTCTTGTGAGAGACATAGCTGCAGACTTTATCTTCCTAAGAACACTATCAATTCATTTTAAAAATTCACACCTGCTATCAACTGAAATTAACTCATATTTACTAAGTACCTTTTTATATAAGGTTTTCTTTTTGTCCTCAGAAGATACAACCTGAATTAATGTTAATATATGTTCTTGGTAGGATGCATAGGTTTCTGCAGATACGTATTTCAAGGTTTCATCAAACATTTTTTTCCTTTGTTCCCACGTTTTTTATTTAGAATATATCTCAGAAAAATGAAATTATAGTTGAGAATGAATTGATATTATTTCCATGGGGATTATATATATCCAATTATATAGCACATTTGAATCACTAAGTCCTTAAATTTTTTATTTAGAATGAGGTGATACATTAGCCAATTGATGATAATATAGAACTTTGATCTATATGTTTACATTGGATAAAATATATTTGCAAATTGAGTTAAGCGACAAATGTAATTGCTACCATTTACAATAAAGTAGACATGTTAGTTAGCTTTCTTCCTTATCTAATTTTATTTCTAACTTCATAGTTAAAATTTGTGAGCCAGAAAGTGGAGACACCAAGGTTAATGATTAATCTCTCCAGTACTAAATTAATTCTGTTGTTAACAGTGTGAACTGGGAAACATCCTAGTAGGAAACATCCTGTGAAAGGAAGAACAGACCTGAGTAAACATGTGGAGATGAAAGTGTGTGTTTTTTTGCTTTCTTAGAGGTGAATCCATAAGCTCCACAAGCTCTTGTGTAGCTTGTCGAAGAAGGCTTTTCAGAGTATGCCACAACCAAGTTGCTGAGTGCTGAGTAATTACAGGGAGTGCAATATAACCATGTAAGGAAGATGTTGGAAGGCATCGTGGACACAGAGAAGCATTTCCTGGCTGGGAGTGGTGGGGTGGGAGAGTCAGGAGGGAGGCTGAAGAAATTAGCATTATTAACTCAAAGCTGGATGACTGGTGATTAGGGAGTAGGTTAAAAAGCCAGTTTTATTGTTAAGGATGATCCCTAAAGATGGACACTGAGACACTCGAGGAGGAAAGAAAAGAGCTTTTACCGGAGGATTGTGAGCCCTTTCAAATTATTAGGCCCAGAGAGAGACATTAAACTGAGACAGCAGTCACATCCTACTCCCCACTGTGAGCTATGTATTCACCTATTGAAACTGCTTGCCATTGCCACAGATAGAGATGCATTAACCTAGCAATGCCTCCCGGGACAATACGTCCCACACCCCATAGTTTAACAATGCATAGCCAATCACAAATCAGTGTGATTTCTTCAAACCAATGAGCATTCCTAACAGAACTTTGTATCAGCTAACTCCCTATCCCCCTTTTTTTAGAATTAAAAACCTGCCTATAATAAAAGCCAAACAGAGCTCACATCCAAGATTACTTGGGTCCGAGTTGTCCAGGCAGCTGTCCTCACTTTGGCTCAAGTAAATTCTTTAAATCACATTTTGGGCTTCAGCCTCTTCCTTTTAGATCAACATTTATTAGCTGAGTAGTGTTCTCTAAGAAGTCCCAGCTCAAGTGAGTAATTTTAACAAGTCCCACGTGGTCGTCCCGCTGTCTGGAGTGAGGCTTTTCCTGCCTCCCACCATCTCACCCTGAGGCTTCCCTTCCGCTAGGAGACAGGAGATGTCCAGAGTCCTGAATCTTTAGAAGTAGTCTGTTGTGCAATGTGTGAAAAGAACCTCTGGGTAGAGTCTTGCTGGTTACAAAAGAGCATCAGTCTAACTGGAGAGATTAATGAACTGCCTTCTGCCAACAAGTGGCCTTCAAGTGATAACAATGAAAAGCACTATTCTGTGGCACCACCTCAGCCTCCAGCCCCTCCGGGGCACAAGTGATGGATAATCCTGAGTTCAGAGAAGCTCTGGCTCCACACCGCAAAGCTCCTGCCCACACTGGCATTCCGCTGTGCTCTCTCCCTGTGCCCTGATGTAGCAGATCCTTTCTTCTAAGTTCCCTTTGCATTATAACTGAGTACTTATTAAAAATGCAAATTTGGCCCGGTGCAGTGGCTCACGCCTGTAATCCCAGCACTTTGGGAGGCTGAGGAGGTTAGATCACTTGAGGCCAGGAGTTTCAGACCAGGCTGGCCAAGATGGCAAAACGATCTCTCTCCTAAACATACAAAAAATTAGCCAGGCATGGTGGTGTGCACCTGTAATCCCAGTTACTCGGGAGGCTGAGGCACGAGAATCGCTTGAGCCTGGGAGACACAGGTTGCAGTGAGCCAAGATTGCACCACTGCACTCTAGCCTGAGTGACTGAGCCAGATTCTGTCTCAAAAAAAAAAAAAAAAAAGCAAATTTCTCAGGCCTAAATAAATTGGTTTCTCTGGAGACTTGCATTTTTTGAAAATCCCTCTTGTTATTTTTATGCATGCTCAATTTGGAGAACCAAGGTAATAAAAAATATAGAGAGTATTTACAATGGATATCCATCCATTTTTGGATATCCATCAAGTATTGGGGAGAAAAGAGTTAAATATGAGGATTTAAGTAATAATTCTTCCAAAAGGTTATATTTAATTAAACACATGACTTGACGAATTATTTCTGTTAGAAGTTCAAAATTCATTCCTATGGTTAGTCTGTTTTTTAAAAATACACTCTTCTAAGTGTCTCCATCATCCTCACCTGAATTCTTGTTAAACACACAGATCATTGGGTTGCCTATATCTTTGATTCAGTAGACCTGGAGTATGGCCAAGAAATCTGCATTTCAACAAGCTCCCCAGTTTAATACCTTAAATCTCTAGAAAGTTTGCAAATCTTCTGTTAAAGGAGAGAGAACTTCATGTGAGCTCTAGTTCATCCTCACTATTGGCTTGTTGTAAGAACTATTTGAGTTCAGTTTCTTCATCCGTAAATTAGCTTAATAATATCTTTCTTAAACTGTTATTATGAAGATTTAAATGCAGGTACAATATAGAGGGATACTTAGCAGACAATAAAGAGCTAAAATAATATTAAATTGTTGATAGAACAAAGTTCATGAGAGATGAGTGTGTAACCAAGAAATGAAAGCGAGGGTCCGGAGGCTAGCTCTGTTCTTTGTCATGCTCAGTGACCAAGTGGTAAGACTGTCCTCTGATGCTGATCTTTGTGTATGCCTGAATTACACATCATGACACAAACAGAAAGCTACACAACCCAATTTCCTTTTTAGCTTTCTAATGTGAGGTGCTCACTCTATCCCCCTTTCTGTCTGCCTCACTCCATTGGTTAATGTTTTAAATTCTGTGTTATAACCTGAAACAGTGATGAAGTGCACAGGATACAGGGAAAGCAAATACTTCTAAAGAGTGTTTTTTGCTTGGCAAATCAAACAGGAGATTTTCACTAGAGTATTTTAAGTTAGGTGAAACTAAGGGTGCATACTCCATAAAATCCTAGGAGTTAGTAAGAAAGAAAGAAAGTGTAGAGAAATATCTTCTTTATTTTGTCCCCAACTTGCAGTGTAAATGGATTCTATTTGTATTGTATTCTATTATTTTCTTTTAATTCCTGAAATAAACTCTATAATTTGGTATTTATTTTAGCATTTTAAATTATATGTTCTTATACTTTATGTACCTCTGGATATTGTCATAAATCATTTTTGTAACTAGGCAGAAAATCTGTTGTCTGCCTGAAGGAGAAGTGAACATTGCTCTTTAATATTCAGAGTTTTTAAAAATTACATTTCTTTATTTATATTAATCAGATGAATCCTCTTTGAGCTTCGTCTGCCTAGCCGGCGAAAGTTCAATCTTGGGACTGGGCACAGTGACTCATGCCTGTAATCCCAGCACTTTGAGAGGCCAAGGTAGGTGGATCATTTGAGATCAGCAGTTCAAGACCAGCCTGGCCAACATGGCAAAGTCCCATCTCTAATAAAAATACAAAAAATTGGCCAGGTGTAGTGGCTGAGGTAGGAGAATCACTTGAACCTGAGAGGTGAAGGTTGCAGTGAGACAAGATCATGCCACCACACTCCAGCCTGGGTGGCAGAGTGAGACTCCATCTCAAAAAAAATAATCATCATCATCATCATGGTTTTGGATGTGGAGCAGGGAGCGGAGGAGTATCCTCGGTAGCCACATCCAACTACAGGTCCAACAAAGAGTCTCCGGATTTTAGACAATCTGGAACATTTCAGAAAGAACCCTCTGAATTTAAGATCACATTGGTCTGTTGGTAACTAAATTGACAATTATCTAACCAGTAAGGTCAAGGTCATTAGCATTGCTTTTTGCAGGCCAAATATGGACATAGGAATTTATTCAGAGGGTACATACTCCATACCTGGCTTTCAGTCTTCCTAAGCTCATTCCTATTTGAGTTCTACCTTATCCCCAGGACACTAGAAGAGAGTAGGGCACTTGCATCCTCTACTTGAACACTACAAAGCTTTCTGTGTTCTTAGCAACTTCAGGAATTTCCCTCGCTTGCCCTCCTCTTTAGTTAAGTCTACTTCCTTAATCCATGCATGAGCATTCACTCTCTCCATCACTGGCACTGTGAATGACACCTCACTTTCAGAGACTGATATTTGTTTCCTGGAATGAGTAGGGAAAGCAGTGGTTAAGAACATAGGGTAATTTTTTTCCTTAACAGTTATATTTTTACATAATCTAGTTCTGTACTTGTAAGGTAGGTCAGCTAGCAACAAATTATCTGAGTTTTTGTTTATTTGTTTGTTTTACTGATAATGTCTTTATTTTGTCTTCAGTTTTGAAAAATAATATTGCTGGTTATAGATATCCTTGGTTGACTTTCAATCCTATGAATATGTTATCCTGGCCTTCATTGTTTCTGATGAAAAGTCAGTAGTCAATCTTATTGGGATTCCCTTGAAAATGGTGAGTCTTTTTCTTGCAGGTTTCAAGATTTTTCTCTTTGCCTTGCCATCAACATGTTAATTGTGATGTGTCTTGGTGTTAATCTCTTTCTGTTTATCATATTTGGAGTTCACTGAGCTTCCTGTATTTGTAAATGTTTTTCATCAAATTGGAGATGTTTCCAGCTATGATTTCTTCAAATGATTTTTCTGCCTTGCCTCTTTTTTTTTCTTTCTTCTTCTTCTAGTTTTCTCAGTATGCTTTTATTGGTACACTTAATTATGTCCCACATTTGTCTGAGGCCCAGTTTATTTTTCTTCATTGTTTTTTCTCTGTTGTTCAGACTGCAAAATCTCTATTGATTCATTTTCATGCTCACTTATTTCATCTTCTGCCCGTTTAACTTGTTTATTATACATCTAAACTCCAGAATTTTCATTTGGTTCTTTTTTATCTATTTGATTAGTCATTGCCAATGTTTCCTTTAGTTCTGTAGACTTAGTATCCTCTAGTTCTCTGAGTAAATGTATAATGGCTATTTTGAAATGTTTGCCTGCTAAGTCCAACATCTTGGGCCCTTCAAAACACAGCTTCTATTGCATGATGTTTTTTTCTCCTTTTTTTATGCATCACGCTTCCTTTTTATTTGAATATCTGATAATATTTTGTTGAAAATGGGATACTATATATAATGCAACATCTGTAGAATTGATTCCTCCATCCTGGGAAGTTGATGTTATTATTCACTTGTGAATTTATTTGCTAAAGAGGTTTTTTTTTTACTTTTTATTTTTGTGGGTACATAGTAGGTGGATACATTTATGAGGTACATGAAATGTTTTGATACAGGCATATATTGTGAAATAAACACATCACAGAGAATGGGGTATCCATTCCCCCAAGCATTTATCCTTTGAGTTACAATCAAATTACATTCTTTAAGTTGTTTTAAAATGTACTATTAAGTTATTATTAACTATAGTCACCCTGTTGTGCTATCAAATAGTAGGTCTTATTCATTCATTCTATTTTTTTGTACCCCTTAACTATCTCTACCTCCCCTGCAGCCCATGACTACCCTTCCCAGCCTGTGGTAACCATCCTTCTACTCTCTATATCCATGAGTAGAGTTGTTTTAATTTTTAGATCCCACAAATAAGTGAGAACATGTAGTGTTTGTCTTCTTTCTGTGCCTGGCTTATTTCACTTAGCATAATGATCTCCAGGTCTATCATGTTGTTGAAAATGACTGGATCTCATTACTTTTTATGACTGAATAGTACTCCATTGTGTATATATATCACATTTTCTTTATCCATTAACCTGTTGCTGGACTCTTAGATTGCTTCCAAATCTTAGCTATTGTAAACAGTGCTGCAATAAACATAGGAGTGCAGATAGATCTTCAATATACTGATTTACTTTCTTTTGTCTATACACCCACCAATGGGATTGCTGGATCATATGGCTTAGCTTTTAGTTTTTTTGAGGAACCTCCAAACTGTTCTCCATAGTGCTTGTGCTAATTTGCATTCCCACCAACAGTGTACAAAGGTTCCCTTTTCTCCATATCCTTGCCAGCATTTGTTATTGCCTGTCTTTTGGATAAAAGCCATTTTAACTGGGGTGAGTTAATATCTAACTGTAGTTTTGATTTGCATTTCTCTGGTGACCGATGATGTTGAACACCTTTTCATGTGCCTGTTTTCCATGTGTATGTCTTCCTTTGAGAAATGTCTATTCAGATCTTTTGCCTGTATTTTGAAAACATTATTAGTTTTTTTTTTCCTATAGAGTTGTTTGAGCCCCTTATATAGTCTGGTTATTAATCCCTTGTCAGATGGGTAGTTTGCAAATATTCTCCCATTTTGTGGGTTCTCTCTTTATTTTGTTGATTGCATTCTTTTCTCTGCAGAAGCTTTTTAACTTGATGTGATACCATTTCTTCATTTTTGCTTTGGGGTATTGCTCAAGAAATTTTTGCCCACACTAATGTCCTGGAGATTTTCCCCAGTGTTTTCTTGTGGTCGTTTCATAGTTTGAAGTGTTAGATTTCAGTCTTTCATCCATTTTTATTTTATTTTTTATATGGTGAGAGATAGGGGTCTAGTTTCATTATTCTGCAAATGGATGTCCAGTTTTCCCAGGACTATTTATTGAAAAGACTGTCTTTTTCCCAGTGTATGTTCTTGGCACCTTTGTCAAAAATGAGTTCACTGTAGTTGTGTAGATTTGTTTCAGGTTCTCTATTCTATTCCATTGGTCTATGTGCCTACTTTAATCAAGAACCATCCTGTTTTGGTTACTATACCTCTGTAATATAATTTAAAGTCAGGTAATGTAGTTTTGTTCTTTTTGCTTAGGATAGCTTTGGCCATCCTGCGTCTTTTGTGGTTACATATAAATTTTAGAGGTTTTTTTTGTATTTCTGTGAAGAATGTCATTGGTATTTTAACAGGGATTGCATTGAATCTGTAGATTGTTTGGGGTAGTATGGATATTTTAACAATACTAATTCTTCCAGCCCATAAACATGAAATAATTTTCATTTTGGCTGTCAGGAATTTATTTGTTTGATTAGTACCTATTTCTATTTCTCCTATAAAATTCGGCTTCCAATGCCCCCACTCAGATATTTTTTCTTATTTTTAATCTTTTAGCCTATCTACTTAGGGGTCAACCTTAGGTCAGCATAAGCCAATTGTTTGTCAAAGATTGAGCTTAATCATTCTGGCCAGTTAGAGTATTACCCTTCACCATTGGATCAACGTATATTAGATCATTCTTGCTTTACTATAAAGAAATACTCAATACTGGGTAATTTATAAAGAAAAGAGTTTTAGTTGCCTCATGGTTCTGCAGGCTGTACAGGACACATAATGCTGGCATCAGCTTAGCTTCTGTGGAGGCCTCAGGAAGCTTGTAATCACGACAGAAAGTGAAGGGGAAGCAGGCACATCACGTGGCCACAGCAAGAGCAAGAGAGCAAGAAGGGAGGTACTACACACTTTTAAGTGAGCAGATCTCATGAGAACTCACTCTCTTACGAGGACAGTACTGAGAGGGATGGTGCTAAACCATTCATAAGAAATCCACCCCCGTTTTCCAATCACCTCCTGTATTAGTCAGAGTTCTATTAGAGGGACAGAAAGAATAGGATATATATAAAGGGGAATTTGTTCAGTATTAATTCACACAATCACAACGTCCCACAATAGGCTATCTGTAGGCTGAGGAGCAAGGAGAGCCAGTCCGAGTCCCAAAACTGAAGAACTTGTAATCTAATGTTCAAGGACAGGAAGCATCCAGCACAGGAGAAAGATGTAGGCTGGGAGGCTAGGCCTCTCTCTCCTTTTCACGTTTTTCTGCCTGCTTTATATTTGATGGAAGCTGATCATATTGTGCCCACTAGATTAAGGGTGGATCTGCCTTTCCCAGCCCACTGACTCAAACGTTAATCTCTTGGCAATACCCACACAGACACACTCAGGATTAATACTTTGTATCCCTCAATCCAATCAAGTTGACACTCACTATTAACCATCAGACCTCCCATCAGATCCCACCTCCAACATTGAGGGTAACATTTCAATATGAGATTTGGGCTGGGACACGCATCCAAACTATATCAGGTGTATGGCTTAGAAGCTGCTATGATAGGTCATGAAGTTTATATTTTTGCCTCAGGTTCAACCAGGAACCGGTAGCTTGGCTTTCCCTGCTCCAGCACTCTTGAGAGGGTGCAGCAGTGGACATGCACACGTTCTTCTACACTGCCAGGGAAGCATGTGATTTCATTTTTAACCCTTACTTCCTATAATTTGCCACTGGGTCAGAGGACTTTATGGTTCAATCAGTGGTTGCTCAGCTTAGATCCTTAGTGCCAGTACAGTGTCAGTCCTATTCTAGGAATATCCCTAGCAAATATATGAAGATGTCTAAACAAAGGTAGATGATTTGTCCCAGTATCTGAGAGGTGTAAAAGATGAATGCACATGCACAGATATCTGGATCTGGTCATGGATGGTAGATGAGATTGGGAGTTACAGTTCTGATAAAGCTGCCACAGCATAGGATGTATATTACTCAGCTCTCTCCAGAGAAACAGAATCAAAAGGATGTGTGAAGATAATAGATAGATAGATAGATAGATAGATAGATAGATAGATAGATAGATAGACAGACAGATAGGAATTCATTATAAGGAATTGGCTTATGTGATTGTGGGGTTGACCAGTCCCAAGCTCTGCAGGGTGAGTTAGCAACCTGTGGACCTGAGAGCTGATAGTGTAGTTCCATTCTGAAGACCAGCATGCTCAACACCCAGGAAGGGTCAATGTTACAGTTCAAGATCGAAGGCAGGAAAAGTCTGATGTTCCAGTTCAAGAGAAGTCAGGCAGAAAGAATTCTTACTCAGAGGAGAGTAAGCTTCTTTGTTGTGTTCAGGCCTTCAACTGATTGATTGAGGCCCCCTCCTCCATTGGGTAGGGCAACCTGCTTTATTCAGTCTACCAATTTAAGTGGTAATCTCATCCAAAACTCCCTTATGGAAGCACCCAGTATGACCTTTGCCCAAATGTCTTGGTACCCTGTGGCTCAGTAAAAAATGACACATAACATTAAGCATCATAGGAAGGAAAGAAACAATTCCAGCAGAAGGATGCTTATGAATGTCATCAGTGGGTCAGATAGAAGTGGCAACAAATCTTACATGCAAACACCAACACCTAGGGGAGCTATACAAAAGTGCACTTTTCATTAATGTGATCCTCAGTATGATGTCCATGTTCAAGGAATGTAAAAGTAGTAACAGCCAACCAATAAGACAATTATAACTTCAGCAAGTTAAGTAAAGAGGTATTAATGTTTGCCCTTTTCCTTTGTTTTCCCCCACTCAAAACCACAAGAGGAGATAGCACACAGTAAGAATGGGAAAACAATGAGCAAAATTCAGGCCATAATATCTCTGGTTTTGAGATGTTAGAAAGGCTGTAGAGAGTTAGAAGGAGTCAATTGGGGTCAATTGACTCTTCTATCTGTCTCTTTGAATTTTACATTTGGCAGTAGCTTTAGGCCAATAAACTCAACTTGCTTCACACCAAACTATGCATGTGGTGCTTGGTTAATGCCACACTTACCACCAAGAACTTGAAGGGAATCCAGGCCCAGTGCCCCAATCTCTCCTCCTCCAATGTACAATTGCCTAGAATATTTAACTCCATATACATTTAACTTTTCTGATTTGTGTATCACACTTTTGTTTTGGAAAATTGGCAGCCAACAGGAATGCAACGTCTTAACTGGGAGCAAGAAGTTCTGCCTTTTACTTCTAGTTATATTGCTTTGGAAAAAAAGCCGTTTAACCTTCTTGGCCTCGTAATCCTCATCTTTAAAGGTGAAGATTTGTCTAGGTCAATTATTCTTAAATTTTCTGAGTCATGAACTACTGGAAAAATCATTTAAGCTTTTATCATTATGTTCTCAGAAAGCTGTAGACCTTCACACAAAAATTATGCTGAGACATACAAATTGGATAATATTTTGCATATTAGAATAAGTTATGGACTCTTGGAAGATGGTCCAGATTAAGAGTCTTTAAACAATCTGCTAGTTTTTTCTTGTCTCCAATTTTTTACAAAATGTTTAACTTTTGAATCAATCAAATAGTTTTCTTGGAGAAAGTTTTCCATATAATGTACAAATTGAATAACAGGCATAGGATAAAAGAGTATGAAGAAGATGATTGGCATTAATCTTGAGTTTTGAGGTTTTCGTAGTTTAAGAATTATTGTAAAATAAAAATTGCTTCCAAGGATCTTGTAGATCAGCAGCTGGTGAATATAAATAGGATAGAGAAAATATTTTCTGCTTTGCAGGCCATACAGTCTCTGCTCTGACTACTCAGCTCTGCCACCATATCGTGAAAGCAACCACAGAAAATATGTAAATAAATAAGCATGGCTGTATTCCAGTAAAACTTTATTTACAAAAACAAGTAGCAGATGGGGTTTAACCCATAGATTGCTAGTCTGTTTTAGATGACCAAAGTTATCTTTAAACTTTTCATTTAATTTTGCCTAATATGCTTGTTAACATTTTGCCCTCAAATTGAAGCACAACATTTATAGACTAATTTATTTTTTGTCCGAACATTGAGGTAGAACAATATCTGTAATCTAAATTCATTATCTTCATTATACAAGTTTATATTCAGGAAAACATGTACAAAGTATTTTTTATGTAAAATATACTGTGCTTTTTAGATATGTGAATGCTATACATCTCAAGAATTTAGTAATCCTAAACTCTGTACTATTACCCTCTAATTTATTCCATTCTCAGCTTCATAAAAGTACATTAGCATAGAGCTTTACTATTAGACACTGCTAATGTAAGAAAAAGTAACAGTAAGGGTTAAGATGTTCCTGTGAATTTTTCTCATCTCAATCTACAGGCTTTTTTCTTTTTTAAACAGATGTATTCACTGATAATTTTACAACCAGACATACTAGTTATTATTGGATCTCTTCTATTGTTTAGACCTTTAAGAACTTTCACTAGCTTAGAGGAAAAAATATGCTACTATTCAAGGCAACTTTGCTTGAAAAACTTTGTTTTGAAAAAGTTTCCATGGATAAAAGACTTATAAATTGAATCAAAATTGTAAATACACAGTATCAAAAATCTTGCCAAATGTCACTATATCTGCATTGGAGCTAATCGCATCAATCCAAGAAGTTATTTATTCTGTATTTGTGCCTTATTTTAAGAAAGTTATTTATTCATAAATCTCTCCATTGTGTATACAAGTTTAATTTTCATAATTCTCCCTTTAAGGACCATTCCATTTTTCTGAGAGTAAAGATTAATAAAAACAAATTAAATTATTTTGATTTTCAGAGGAAATCAGATTTTGTACTCCAAAGTGGTACATAAGAAACCCACAAGATTCATTTTCAAGGCTTATGAGTTGATATCCTTTTTATACAGTACATTTACAACACCAATTAATTACTTTTTTTCATTCTTCCTTTAAGATAAAGATTTTGAATGATAATTGAAATTCAGGTCAAGTTATGGCCAAGGAAAGCTTAATCCTTCTTTGTCTTTTATGTAGTCCTTTGTGGTGGCAGTTTAAATAATATCTTACATAAGGTGACTTGGATGAGAAAAAATACTTTAGGCTCACAGAAATTTTATATTCCGGATATAAATTTCTTTTTTTCCAGATCTCACAAATCTGCTGAGACATTTCTACTAATTCTTTTTTCTTTTTCTCCTTCAAGAATTTAAACTGTTACTTCTCTGGATGTTCCTTCAAAGCCTTAAATTTTGCAATAAATCATCTCTCTCCCTTTTTGTCTCCACTTTCTATTTTTTTCTCTTTTTGTTTCATTTTACACTTCCATTGGTCTCTGAAATATTGATTAGAAATAAGAAGTAAACAAAAACTAATACAACTTCTGGAGAAATGTATTGGTCTGCAGTCTGACTTTTCCGTTTGCTTTATTATCTCTTTTGTAAATAATCCTAATATTTCTTCCTTCTATTTAGATTGAGCTAAGTCAATTTTTTAAAATTTTTCAAGTCTGTGAAAGCTCATTACTAGATTTTTGAAATTAGCATGTTTTTATATATTCTACTAGAAAGTATTTCTTATTGACTATGTGATCTGTCTGTTTCAAATGCAGATAACCTGACATTTGTCTTTATCCCAGTAGAACTATTCATATCTAGACAGCCAAGGTACAATCAATGACAACGTCCTCACAGATTTAGGGTACATTTTTAATATTAAATATGATTTGACCTCTCTTAATCATCACAGTGGCACAGGCATCTTTAGCACTCTAATTGTTCAAAAGAACTGACACACCAACTCATGCCAGATTTTATTCCACTTTATCCTTGTTCTTTTAGAAGAGCTTCTCTACTAGCTGGGCATGGTGGCTCATGCCTGCAATCCCAGCACTTTGGGAAGCTGAGGCAGGTGGTCTAGGTCCCATAGTTCAAAGCACAGAAAGCCAATTACCAAGACAACAAGGATTGCCAAGGAAGAAGGCTTTTTATTTAGGTGACATCAGCCAGGCAGATGGGAGCCAAACATCAAATCCATCTTCCCCAACCTACTAAAATTAGGGGCTTAGATAGTGGAAAAGGAATGTAGCTACATGTGGGAAGGAACTGGGGGTGGGGTTAAGGAAGCAATTGTGACTGATGAGGGGTCTGGCATCTCATTGTCTGGATGAGGTGATCTGATGAGTTTCACTTCCTTGCTGGGAGAGGTAGTTTCCTGAAAACAGAACTTAGATAAGGCAAATGTAAGTTTAAAGTTATAAGACCAAGGAGGTGCCTGAGCCCAGTAGTTCAAGGCTGCAGTGACCTATGATCAAGCCTGGGCAACACAGCAAGACCCTGTCTCTAAAAAGAATTTAAAAAGACCAGGGAGGGTCATTTTCTATGTTTATTCAAAAAACTGTAAATACTAGTTCTAAAGGACAGTTAGGCTTTTCACTTTCTCCATTTTACAGATAACATTGCTGAAGCCAAGTGGTTAAGTAATTTTCCCAAAGTCAGTACACAGAGGATCTATGATTCAAGCCCTCATAGGTCTGCCTTTAATATATTATGTTGTTTCTAATATAGCATGTATCTGTCTTCTTAAGGAGAAATACATTGCCTCTACATAACCATTTAGGAGAAAGGTCTAAATACCTTTCTTAAACACAAATTTTGGGGGGCTTTAAAACAAATATTGCTATTTTTGTCTTTTTCACAATTTTCCCACATCTCCCTATCCCCATAAAAAGCCAACACAAATAAACTTACAGCTTTGAGATGTATTTATTTTTTAATCTAAGAAGTACTTATTGAGCACCTATCTGTAAAAGATGCTATAGAAGATGCTGAGAAAATATAAAATACAGTCTCTGACTTGAAAACATTGTTTTCATTTGCTACATCCTCCCTCATTAACTGGCCATTTTCTCATCTTTAAAACAAGCAAAATCATAGTACCTACTTCATTTACTTTTTCTGAAGATTAAAGAAAATGACCATTTAATGAGGTTATCCCAGTGTCTGGTAATTGCATGATTAACAAATCATGCAAAAATTACTAGTTCATCATAACTACTAAGCAACCGTAATTCCTTAAGTAGCCTTCATATGACTTGATTTCAAGTTGTTCTTTCTAATTGTCTATGTTTTTAGTGAAGTATATCAATCAGAAAAATTTTAATAATATACATTTGGTTTGTCCTACTAAAGGTAGATAGTTGTTCTCAAACTTCAAGTTGCAAAGTACATAAAAATTACTCTGGAGCTTGTTAAAAATGCAAATAATTATAAAAATCTTTCTAGAGTTTCTGAAGCAATAGGTATATGGTGTGGAGTGCAGTAATCTGCATGTTTATGAACATGTCCTGAGAACTGCACTTTGAAAAATGCTCAAGCTGGGTGTGGTGGCTCACATCTGTAATCCCAACACTTTGGGAGACCAAGACAGGAGGATCACTTCAACTTAGGAGTTCAAGACCAACCTGTACAATACGGAAAAACCTTGCCTCTACAAAAAATACCAAAATTAGTTGGGCATGGTGGTGCATGCCTGTGGTCCCAGCTACTTGGGAGGCTGAGGTGGGAGAATCACTTGAGCCCAGGAGGTTGAGGCTTCAGTGAGCCAAGATCACAACACTGCACTCTGGCCTGGGCAACAGAGTGAGAACCTGTCTAAAAAAAAAAAAAAGAAAAAGGGAAAGAAATGAAAAACACTTAATAAAATTATCATCTCTCTCTTGTTTAGGTGTTTTACCTTCTCTTAATGCAGCTTAGAGAACATCAGAAGTTTTGAAAGTCAGATCACGCTGATGGCTGCTTGCATTTACTATAAGTAAAAACACCAGAATGTTCTCCCTAGCAAAATATAGGTAGCCTTCTTTTTTTTTTTAATTTAAAAAAATAAAAGGTCTCACTCTGTCACCCAGGCTGGAATGCAGTGGTGCCATCACAGCTCACTGCAGCCTCAATCTGCCAGACTGAAGCAATCCTCCCACCTCAGCCTCCCGAGTAGCTGGGACTACAGGTGTGTGCCACCATGCCTGGCTAATTTGTTTTATTTTTCATAGAGACAGGGTTTCCTATGTTGTGCAGGCTGATCTTGAACTCCTGGGCTCAAGAAATCCTCCTGCCTAAGCCTCCCAAAGTGCTGGGATTACAGGTGTGAACCACCACACCTTCCATTAAATTTTTTAATTTTTAATTTTTCCCCATCTCTTAAAACTATCACAAGGGTAGCCTTCTTCATCCAGGTCTTTCATTGTCCTAGTTTGGAGAAGAAGGACATATTCCCCAAGTGGAGGGCACTTTCAGGACATATAAGATCTTAACAGCCTGAGCAGATGAACAATCAAAACAAAACTAAGAAACAAGTCAAGATAAGAAACTTCTGGTTTAGCCCAGGTCTATTTGTAAGCCTGTTTTTCATCTCCTAGCTTAATGGCTGAGCTTTGTCAAGGTTCCATTTGGTCTCTATTCATTTAATCTGTGCTTTAATTAAATTAATTGATTAAAAACATTTAATCCACCCATCTTATCAGGTAGTTATTATTGTTCTCCCCCATTTTAATGATGAGGAAACTAAGGTACAGAAAGGTGAAGTGACTTTACCAAGGTCATGCAGCTAATAAATAATGGAACTAGGCCAGGCGCGGTGGCTCACGCCTGTAATCCCAGCACTTTGGGAGGCCGAAGCGAGCAGATCATGAGGTCAGGAGTTCGAGAGCAGCCTGGCCAACATGGTGAAACCCTGTCTGTACTAAAAATACAAAAATTAGGCAGGCATGGTGGCAGGCGCCTGTAATCCCAGCTACTCTGGAGGCTGAGGCAGGAGAATTGCTTGAAACCAGAATTCACAGGTTGCAGCGAGCTGAGATGGCACCTCTGCACTCCAGCTTGGGCAACAAGAACGAAACTCTGTCTCAAAAAAATAAAAATAAAAATAATGGAACTAGTATTTGAACCCGGGCAGTCTGGCTTCAAAGTGTATGTTCACAACTGCTGTGTCATATTGCCAGCCTGAGGATCAATAGATGCCACACTGAAAAGTGACAAATGTGACACTTCTTTCAGTTTAAATACAGATGGGTTATGAGCTCTCCTTTTCCTCTTTGGTAAAACTTAAGAGTTTTAGGTGCCATGCTTACATAAACTTACATGTTAGTTTAAAAAAAATACACACATACAATGAACTAGACAATGGTCTTTTGCTTTAACTAGGTTTAAAATGAAATAAAATTATCCTCTTTTTTAAAAAAATTACAGAGGTCACAATACATAACTCTGATCTTACAGAGCTGTTTTGAGAATCAAATTAGATAATTTATATGAAAGCTCCTATAATGATTTTAGCATAGAATAGATGCTTAATAAATTGTATTTGCTTTATTTTTGAAATCGCAGATGTTTTGTTATAATACCCTGTTAGCAAAGAGCTACTTCTATTTAAGAATGAGGGAGAAAATCAGCTTTTTACTCTAAATTTAAAGTTGTTTGCTAAACATCATTACAACTAAAACCCTGCGTTGGCATAATATTGCAAGCCTCTCATTTGTTGCTCTGCCTGCATCCCCATCACAGTGCCTGGGTCATAGAATTTGACTAAATATAAGGGACTAAGCATAGTATTTGTGATACCAAACAAAATTTACAAATTAATTAACATTTTATAACAATTGGTTACAAAAGCTGAAAAGAAAGTTCAAACAAAAAAGGAGAAGAAAGATATACACCTATTGAATTCCTAATGTGTGCTATAAAATATACCAGGCATTTTTTCAAATGTAATTTTATTTATGCTTTATATAACAACTCTTATAAATGTTGTTAGTGAGCACTAACTTGAGCTTTTTCTAGGATTCAGAGATAAGGAAAACCGCATTGTCCTTTACAGATAAAGTATGAACCACCACATAAAGGCTGACAGCAGAACCACTCACAATCATCTACTTGACCTCTAGGACTGAACAAATGCAAAGAGAGTGTGTGGGAATGAGAAGCAGCATTGGGCAGACCCAGAGAGTATATTAATAACTTCTTCCGATCGGGCACTTGCCCTATTGCCCTATGCCAAGCAGTGTACTAAGCACTTTTCTTTCTTTTTCTGACACTGTGAGACAGTGATAGAGTTGGAGCCTGACCATAGGCCTGTCTGACTTTGATGTCTATACTACTGGGATCACAAAAGCAAATGTCAGCAGTTCCTGACCTACCAGTGTCTGGTAGAACTCTTTTGACAATAAAGAGTTCTAATGAACATTTGTCACTTTTTTTTCTTCAAACTTTTATTTTAAGTTCAGGGGTATATGTGCAGGTTTGTTACATTGGTAAATTGTGTGTCTTGAAGATTTGGGCTGCAGATTATTTCATCACCCAGGTAACAATCATAGTACCCAATAGGAAGTTTTTCTATACTCATACTTCTACCACCCTCCACCCTGAAGTAGGCCTTAGTCTACTGCATGACAACATGTGGTATTTGATTTTCAGTCCCTGCATTAGTTTGCTTAGAATAATGGCCTCCAGCTGCATCCATGTTGCTACAAAAGACATGACCACATTCTTTTTTATGGCTGTGTAATATTCCATGGTGTGTATATGCCATATTTTCTTTATCCAGTCCACTATTGACGGGCATTTAGGTTAATTCCATCTCTCTGCTACCATGAATAGTGCTGCAATGAACATACACATGCATGTATCTTTACGGTAGAATGATTTCTAGTCTTTTGGGTATATACCCAATAATAGGATTGTTGGGTCAAATGATAGTTCTGTTTTAAGTTCTTTGAGAAATCTCCAAACTGTTTTCCACAATGGCTGAATGAGTTTACATTCCCTCAGCAGTGTGTAAGCATTCCCTTTTCTCTCCAACCTTGCCAGCATCTGTTATTTTTTGACTTTTTAATAATGTCCATTCTGACTGGTGTGAGATGATGTCCCATTGTGATTTTGATTTGCATTTCCTAATGATTAGTAATGTTGATCATTTTTTAGATGCTATTGGCAGCATGTATATCTTCTTTTGAGAAGTGTCTGTTTGTGTCTTTTGCCCATTTTTAATAGGGTTGTTTTTTGCTTGTTGATTTAAGTTCCTTATAGATTCTGGATATTAGATCTTTATCAGATGCATGATTTTCAAAAAATTTTTCCCATTCTGTAGGTTATCTGTTTATGTTTACTATGTTGATAGTTTGTTTTGCTGGGCAGAAATTCTTTAATTAGGTCCCATTTGTCAATTGTTGTTTTTGTTACAATTGCTTTTGGGTTCTTCATTATGAAATATTTGTCAGAACTTATGTCCAAAATGGTATTTCTTAGGTTTTCTCCTAGAGTTTGTATAGTTTCAGGTTTTACATTTAAGTCTTTAATCTATCTTGAGTTGCTTTTTGTATATGGTGAAAGGAAGAAGACCAGTTTCAATCTTCTACATAAGGCTAGCCAATTATCCCAACTCGATTTATTGAATGAATCCTTTCCCCATTGCTTGTTATTGTGAACTTTATCAATGATGAGATGATTGTAGGTGTGTGGCTTTATTTATGGGCTCTCTATTCTGTTCCATTGGTCTAACGTGTCTGTTTTATTACAAGTACCATACTGTTTTGGTTACTGTAGCCTTGTGGTATAGTTTGAAATCAAGTACTGTGATGCCTCTGGCTTTGTTCTTTTTGCTTAGGATTGCTTTGGCTATTTGGTCTCTCTTTTGATAACATATGAATTTTAAAATAGCTTTTTCTAATTCTGTGATGAATTTTCTGGTTAGTTTGATAGGAAAAGCATTAAATCTGTACATTGCTTTGGGTAGTATCTTAACAATATTGATTCTTCCTATCCATAAGCATGGAATGTTCTTCCATTTGTTTGTGTTGTCTCTGATTTCTTTCAGAATTGTTTTGTAATTCTCCTTGTAGAGATCTTTCACCTTCCTGGTTAGCTGTATTCCTCAGTATTTTATTCTTTCTGTGGCTATTGTAAATGGGATTGCATTCTGGATTGGGTCTCAATTTGGATGCTGTTGGTATGCAGAAATACTACTAATTTTTATACACTGATTTTGTATCCTGAGACTTTGCTAAAGTTGTTTATGAGATCTAGGAACTGATGTGTTTCCAGTCTTCTTGCCACAACAGTCTGATGGAGAATGCTGGGAAAAGCACTTCATGAGGGTGGTGGCAGCAAGATCTGAACTCGCTCACATGTGCCATCAATAGCAGCAGCACAACCCATTTGACACATTTTTTTTGGCTACTTAATATTTATCTTTTTCCATGATTGAATAGCTACATAATATGTGTCTTAGGAGAAAGCCAAGCCAATGTGATACTCATCAGACCTGGAATTCAGAGTTAAGCATGCTGACAAGCAGAGGCTACAGAGCTGGTACATCCCATCTAGTTTTTAGCTACCACACTGTGGGCAGTGCATTGGTAGCTCTAGAGACTCAGGCCAACTTTCATTACAGGAAGGAATATTCTGTTCACCACGTTCCCTAGCACAGCTCTGGCACAGCCTCACGTTATTCCTCCTCACTTTCTGCTCCTGGCTCCTCAAACTTCTCATGATCCCATGAGTCAGCTAACAGCCTTTCAATTAGTTATTTTTCTGCTTACATGAGAACACTGACTGACACAAACATCATAGACAACCTACATAGTCAAAGGAGTCTCTCTAGGGATAGGTGAATGGAGCTGTCTTAGCCTCATCCATCTAAAACTTCATCATACAATTCTATCTCTTGGTTCTCCCCAGGAAAATTTTAAATCATGATTTGGTTTCAGTCCATTGAAAAAGAATAAGTCAGTCACGCCAACATGAAAATTCCCATGCACCAGAATGACTCTGCTTCTCAAGTTAATACATTTGACTTCTGGCTTTCTGACATCAGTGTCAGGAGTTTCATTGATGTGAATCTACTTCTGAAAACTAGATTCAACCTTATGTGCTAACAACTCATGTGACTGAGGGTCAGAAAAAAGGGATGTTGGTGAAATCACCAAATAATGCCTACCATTTGGGAAAAAACTGGCTGGCTGTCTTTCAACAATTATTAGCTCAGTCTTGCCTTTCAGCCTTGCCTTCAAACTTTTCCATCATGTAGGTGAATAGAGACAGAGTAAGTGTAGAAAAAACATCTGGTAATGTAACTGTCAAGCAACAACAATGGGAAGTTTCAGAATCCATCATTTGCCTATGACCCAACTGTCAGAAATTTACAAAATCATTAATAATATGAGAAAATTCCAACATCAATACTTAATTTAAAATGCAAGAGAGCAGATAAGATGATAAAGTAATCTTTAAATTCCATCTGAATGTGCAGGAAAATGGTTAGAACAGAGGAGGACTCTCCAGGTGGATTACAAGGCAAGGGAGATCTGAGGGGAGATGCTCAGAGACAGACATCAACCCAAGGTTCTCCAAGAGCCACGCATGAAGAGAGAAAAGAACTCCAGCTCACAGGAGTAAATAAGGGAGGTAATACAGGGAAAATATCATAAACTTTTACCAGTCCCCAAAACTGTGTTATATAGGTGCACAAAATCCACCGAGAGCCAGTGGACAGCTGAGACAGAAACTGTGCATCAGGAAATCCTGGCAATGAGAGGACCAAGTTTGGAGCTTTGGGACAAAACTATTGGGCAATGAGGTTTTAAGCAAATGGAAGAGAAGGTGAGTTTGTAGCTTCCATCAGTCTCAATCACACTGTGTAAAATTTGAGGCTGCTTCATATCATGCGTAGTCCCAATGCCTCAAATCACTCTTGAAAGCATGATTTAATATCTACCAGGAATTTTTGTTCAAATTTACTGAAAATATGTGACATTTGGACTACTTCTGTTTAAATAGTCTTGAAATTTGGGGTACACTAAAAACCTCAGTTTGTTCAACCTCCAGTGCAACCAATCACACTGGGAATGTAAAGTCTCAGGCTCTCAAATAAGATTTCATATATCCAGCTGTCTGACTGTAAATGCCAATTAAAAATCATTTTGTAGCTTCTCTTTTGTCCATGTTAAAACGATATCAAGGACTGAATTTTTTACCTGAATTTCTGCTAACAAATTAGTTATTCTAACCCATCTCAGAATCTGAAAAATTCTTAGGTTCAGTGCAAAACTTCTCTTTTCTGTTGTGTTTCGTTATTTAAAACAACCTACCAAGACAGCTCAGTATTTTATATCAATGGCTTTAAAAATGTATGACAATGTGCTTATATAGCATTGTCACACAATTTTAAGACATCATCTATCTTTAAGAATCATTCTTGTATGTTGTGTCTTTGTTCTCGTTGGTTTCAAAGAACATCTTTATTTCTGCCTTCATTTCATGATGTACCCAATAGTCATTCAGGAGCAGGTTGTTCAGTTTCCATGTAGTAGAGCGGTTTTGAGTGAGTTTCTTAATCCTGAGTTCTAGTTTGATTGCACTGTGGTCTGAGAGACAGTTTGTTATAATTTCTGTTCTTTTACATTTGCTGAGGAGAGCTTTACTTCCAACTATGTGGTCAATTTTGGAATAGGTGTGGTGTGGTGCTGAAAAAAATGTATATTCTGTTGACTTGGGGTGGAGAGTTCTGTAGATGTCTATTAGGTCCACTTTATGTAGAGCTGAGTTCAATTCCTGGATATCCTTGTTAACTTTCTGTCTCGTTGATCTGTCTAATGCTGACAGTGGGGTGTTAAAATCTCCCATTATTATTGTGTGGGAGTTTAAGTCCCTTAGTAGGTCACTCAGGACTTGCTTTATGAATCTGGGTGCTCCTGTGTTGGGTGCATATATATTTAGGATAGTTAGCTCTTCTTGATGAATTGATCCCTTTACCATTATGTAATGGCCTTCTTTGTCTCTTTTGATCTTTGTTGGTTTAAAGTCTATTTTATCAGAGACTAGGATTGCAACCCCTGCCTTTTTTTGTTTTCCAGTTGCTTGATAGATCTTCCTCCATCCCTTTATTTTGAGTCTATGTGTGTCTCTGCACGTGAGATGGGTTTCCTGAATACAGCACACTGATGGGTCCTGACTCCTTATCCAGTTTGCCAGTCTGTGTCTTTTGAATGGAGCATTTAGCCCATTTACATTTAAGGTTAATATTGTTATGTGTGAATCTGATCCTGTCATTATGATGTTAGTTGGTTATTTTGCTCGTTAGTTGCCATAGTTTCTTCCTAGTCTCGATGGTCTTTACAATTTGGCATGTTTTTGCAGTGGCTGGAACCGGTTGTTCCTTTCCATGTTTAGTGCTTCCTTCAGGAGCTCTTTTAGGGCAGGCCTGGTGGTGACAAAATCACTCAGCGTTTGCTTGTCTGTAAAGTGTTTTATTTCTCCTTCACTTATGAAGCTTAGTTTGGCGGGATAGGAGATTCTGGGTTGAAAATTCTTTTCTTTAAGAATGTTGAATATCGGCCCCCACTCTCTTCTGGCTTGTAGAGTTTCTGCTGAGAGATCAGCTGTTAGTCTGATGGGCTTCCCTTTGTGGGTAACCCGACCTTTCTCTCTGGCTGCCCTTAACATTTTTTCTTTCATTTCAACTTTGGTGAATCCAGAATCTCTGGGACACATTCAAAGCAGTGTGTAGAGGGAAATTTATAGCACTAAATGCCCACAAGAGAAAGCAGGAAAGATCCAAAATTGACTCCCTAACATCACAATTAAAAGAACTAGAAAAGCAAGAGCAAACACATTCAAAAGCTAGCAGAAGGCTAGAAATAACTAAAATCAGAGCAGAACTGAAGGAAATAGAGACACAAAAAACCCTTCAAAAAATTAATGAATCCAGGAGCTGGTTTTTTGAAAAGATCAACAAAATTGACGGACCGCTAGCAAGACTAATAAAGAAGAAAAGAGAGAAGAATCAAATAGATGCAATAAAAAACGAAAAAGGGGATATCACCACCGATCCCACAGAAATACAATCTACCATCAGAGAATACTACAAACACCTCTATGCAAATAAACTAGAAAATCTAGAAGAAATGGATAAATTCCTCGACAAATACACCCTCCCAAGACTAAACCAGGAAGAAATTGAATCTCTGAATAGACCAATAACAGGTTCTGAAATTGTGGCAATAATCAATAGCTTACCAACCAAAAAGAGTCCAGGACCTGATGGATTCACAGCCGAATTCTACCAGAGGTACAAGGAGGAACTGGTACCATTCCTTCTGAAACTATTCCAATCGATAGAAAAAGAGGGAATCCTCCCTAACACATTTTATGAAGCCAGCATCGTCCTGATACCAAAACCTGGCAGAGACATAACCAAAAAAGAGAATTTCAGACCAATATCCTTGATGAACATTGATGCAAAAATCCTCAATAAAATACTGGCAAACCGAATCCAGCAGCACATCAAAAAGCTTATCCACCATGATCAAGTGGGCTTCATCCCTGGGATGCAAGGCTGGTTCAACATACGCAAATCAATAAATGTAATCCAACATATAAACAGAACCAAAGACAAAAACCACATGATTATCTCAATAGATGCAGAAAAGGCCTTTGACAAAATTCAACAACCCTTCATGCTAAAAACTCTCAATAAATTAGGTATTGATGGGACGTATCTCAAAATCATAAGAGCTATCTACGACAAACCCACAGCCAATATCATACTGAATGGGCAAAAACTGGAAGCATTCCCTCTGAAAACTGGCACAAGACAGGGATGCCCTCTCTCACCGCTCCTGTTCAACATAGTGCTGGAAGTTCTGGCCAGAGCAATCAGGCAGGAGAAGGAAATAAAAGGTATTCAATTAGGAAAAGAGGAAGTCAAATTGTCCCTGTTTGCAGATGACATGATTGTATATCTAGAAAACCCCACTGTCTCAGCCCAAAATCTCCTTAAGCTGATTAGCAACTTCAGCGAAGTCTCAGGATACAAAATTAATGTACAAAAATCACAAGCATTCTTGTACACCAATAACAGACAAACAGAGAGCCAAATCATGAGTGAACTCCCATTCACAATTGCTTCAAAGAGAATAAAATACCTAGGAATCCAACTTACAAGGGATGTGAAGGACCTCTTCAAGGAGAACTACAAACCACTGCTCAATGAAATAAAAGAGGATACAAACAAATGGAAGAACATTCCATGCTCATGGGTAGGAAGAATCAATATCGTCAAAATGGCCATACTGCCCAAGGTAATTTATAGATTCAATGCCATCCCCATCAAGCTACCAATGACTTTCTTCACAGAATTGGAAAAAACTACTTTAAAGTTCATATGGAACCAAAAAAGAGCCCGCATCGCCAAGTCAATCCTAAGCCAAAAGAACAAAGCTGGAGGCATCACGCTACCTGACTTTAAACTATACTACAAGGCTACAGTAACCAAAACAGCATGGTACTGGTACCACAACAGAGACATAGATCAATGGAACAGAATAGAGCCCTCAGAAATGATGCCGCATAGCTACAACTATCTGATCTTTGACAAACCTGACAAAAACAAGAAATGGGGAAAGGATTCCCTATTTAATAAATGGTGCTGGGAAAACTGGCTAGCCATATGTAGAAAGCTGCAACTGGATCCCTTCCTTACACCTTATACAAAAATTAATTCAAGATGGATTAAAGACTTATATGTTAGACCTAAAACCATTAAAATCCTACAAGAAAACCTAGGCAATACCATTCAGGACATAGGCGTGGGCAAGGACTTCATGTCTAAAACACCAAAAGCAATGGCAACAAAAGCCAAAATCGACAAATGGGATCTCATTAAACTAAAGAGCTTCTGCACAGCAAAAGAAACTATCATCAGAATTAACAGGCAACCTACAGAATGGGAGAAAATTTTTGCAACCTACTCATCTGACAAAGGGCTAATATCCAGAATCTATAATGAACTCAAACAAATTTACAGGAAAAAAACAAACAACCCCATCAAAAAGTGGGCAGAGGACATGAACAGACACTTCTCAAAAGAAGACATTTATGCAGCCAGAAAACACATGAAGAAATGCTCATCATCACTGGCCATCAGAGAAATGCAAATCAAAACCACAGTGAGATACCATCTCACACCAGTTAGAATGGCCATCATTAAAAAATCAGGAAACAACAGGTGCTGGAGAGGATGTGGAGAAATAGGAACACTTTTACACTGTTGGTGGGACTGTAAACTAGTTCAACCATTGTGGAAGTCAGTGTGGCGATTCCTCAGGGATCTCGAACTAGAAATACCATTTGACCCAGCCATCCCATTACTGGGTATATACCCAAAGGACTATAAATCATGCTGCTATAAAGACACATGCACACGTATGTTTATTGCGGCACTATTCACAATAGCAAAGAGTTGGAACCAACCCAAATGTCCAACAACGATAGACTGGATTAAGAAAATGTGGCACATATACACCATGGAATACTATGCAGCCATAAAAAATGATGAGTTCGTGTCCTTTGTAGGGACATGGATGAAACTGGAAAACATCATTCTCAGTAAACTATCGCAAGGACAAAAAACCAAACACCGCATGTTCTCACTCATAGGTGGGAATTGAACAATGAGAACTCATGGACACAGGAAGGTGAACATCACACCCTGGGGACTGTTGTGGGGTGGGGGAGGGGGGAGGGACAGCATTAGGAGATACACCTAATGCTAAATGACGAGTTAATGGGTGCAGGAAATCAACATGGCACATGGATACATATGTAACAAACCTGCACATTGTGCACATGTACCCTAAAACCCTAAAGTATAATAAAAAAAAAAAAAAAGAAAAGGAAAAAAAAAAAAAAAAAAAAAAAAAGAATCATTCTTCTAAATCTGCACTGATGCTCTCAGGTCATTGTAAAACATACATTTTCAGATTCACAGCATTTTAAAAGCTTCCAAGAGTTAAAGCTTTGAAAGCTTTTAAAATGGTTTATTGATCTAAAGCGCCAGTTGAGAAGGTCTAATTTATGTTTCCCAGTTATAATCGTATTGTCTATAGTAATCTATATTCTTCTATCTGCAGTAATCTATATCCTTTTGAAGTTTGACAACTTTATTTTCCACTATACTTATACCACTCCACTTATTCCATCATTTCCAAGGTATTCTATCATAGCTAAAACCCAAAAATAAGTAAAAGGTGGAAGAGGCACCATGTATACAAAAGTATAATGACTTCTTTTATTCTTTATTTCAACTAAGGTAGATGACATAAATTTCCCATTCAAACATGGCATCAATAGGAGACTTCACTGACTACAATGAATCAAGGTTTTCTAAAACCTTCAATAGCTAATTTACACTGAGTTAGCTGCACATGAAGGACTGAATTGGAGTAAGTTATTTTATTTTTTAAAAAATTAACAAATGAAAACTAATTGTACTTCATTATTCCCAGGAGGCAAAGAACTATCAAGGTACAATTTAATGATGATGAATTCTACCCCAAGAGAAACATTAGCCCTATGGATTTACTTCGCAGTATTTTCATTACTCCATATGCATTATATATGCATTCAAAAATTTATATACATTTTTATGTCATTTAAGCAAAATATAACTTGACAATAGGTAATACCTCTTGAGAATTACTGTCCCGGCCATATAAAGAGGGTAAAGATAAAAATCAACGACAATGCAGATCTTGCAATACAATCATAAATATGATTTCAAAGTTAAATTGTATGCTTTTTCCAGACCATGTTTGTTAGAAATTTACTAGAACACTGTTCTGGAACCTCCTTCCTACAGTTATGTAAGTTGGATAGCATTAACAACTTTAAGAGAGAACTTTATCACTCATTTGATGAAGAACAAGCAATATATTCATGAAATATAAGGCACAAGTGCTAAAACGGTGATCATTTATGTGGCATTCTATGCTTTCTTTATAACACATATCACAATTTTCATTTCTTTCATGTGTGCTTTTCTAGTGGTCGTTTGCCTTACCTTTCCTTTGATGATTAGTTCCATGAGATCATACTGATTTTGCTCACTACTATGGTACATACTGCCAGATGGTAGCTGACACAGACTAGGCTCCCTTTAATACCTACTGAATGAATGAGTAAAAAGGAGCATATATTTGTCAGACATGTTTCTCATGGGTCTGTTGTGAAAGTCAGTCCATTTGAACTTGAACACCTCTGGGATATACGAAGAAAGAAAAATAATGAGACAACAAAGGATTTGGGGTTTAATATTTTGTTATGTCGCATAGCTGTATGGTAAATTTGGAGAGTATGCTGTTCCCCAAACTTGCTCCTGACACATGGTGATTATTTCCACCATTATTTCTTACACCCAAAAAATAAATAGAGCTGTAGATGCCGCAAAAGAGTGATTCTGTTGTTAATATGAACAATAAAATGAAAAATAGGAACTGGATTACAACCAGAATATGGTCAAATGGTTTGTTTTATGATAAAATTGAGTCATTATCCTTAGTTATCATTCTCACCACAAAGCCCCCAAAATTAATGTTTCAGCTACTGTTATTTATTAAAATACCAATCACTGACATAATTTTTAATTAAACATCATGGCATTAAACCATGCCTGCAGAGCACCATTCTACTAATCCTGCATGTGTCCTTAGCAAAGAAATTCCAGCTGCCACTATTTGATCAGTTAGCACTGGCACTGAGATCTAGTTTTCACTGTTCTGGTCACTCTCCATCTTCTTACGTAATTGTCAGGTTTGAGAGGATATGTTCTTCCTACTATAGTAAAAGAGCTGGAATAATTCACAAATATAATGCAGCGGTAAACTAAAATGCATTTCAACATTGTTGGAAGGCATATAGAAAGTATGTAAGGAATTTTGCAGAAACAAATTTTACAATATTTTTCATAGCGTGGAAATTGAATCAAAATGTTAATGTTTATAATGTTCTTGACTAACGCATATTGTATATTAATCTTGAAATGCATAAATAGATTTTGTGAATCATAAACAAAACCATAAGAAAAGATATAGCTCAATGGTAATTACTTCTTTAGTAAAATGTTTTAGGAGGAAAACTATGTAAGTGTAATCAATAATGTGGTGACTTTTTACCTGGAATTTTAACAGGATTCCAAAGTAAGCATACAGAAAAAGCACTACAGGTAAAATTTATTCAGTACCCAATTCAAAAGAAAATAATTATGGTAAACTATTTTAAACCTCACATTTTCAAAAGAAAATAATTACAGTAAACTATTTTAAACCTCACATTTTCAAGATGTCATAATGTGGTTAGCTTTTTTTTTTCTTGAGACAGAATTGCGCTCTGTCCCCTAGGCTGGAGTGCAGTGGCACGATCTTGGCTCACTGCAGCCTCTGCCTCCCGGGTTCAAGCAATTTTCCTGCCTCAACCTCCCGAGTAGCTGGGATTACAGGCGCCCACCACCACACCTGGCTAATTTTTGTACTTTTGGTAGAGACGGGGTTTTGCCACATTGGCCAGGATGGTCTCAACCTCCTGACCTCAGATCTGCCCACCTCGGCCTCCCACAGTGCTGGGATTACAGGGTGAGCCACCACGCCCAGCTAAACCTGATGTTTTCAAGATGTCATCATGTGGTTAGCTTTTTTTTTTAAGGCCTCTACTGTATTGATGAATCACAAAAGTTTGTAATATAATGGAGAGGAACCATGAAACTATATTGCACCACACAAAACCTCAACAGTTATCTCCATTACTCACTAATTGAATCATTCATTCTAGTGTATATTTATTGAATTCATAACATTCAAAGAGTTTAAAATAAGTAGCATGTTTTACTTTTACAGAAGATAATGTTCCAAATTGGCAACAATTTTGGTAGTAATAAATAATCATCAATTGTAGGATATTAAGCAGAGCCTTTTAAAAAATATAAATTACATTTAATCAACCTTTTTAAAGAAAAAGTGACATTTCAACAAGTGACAGTGTAATTGATTATTTTACAATAGTATTTTATTTTTATTTTTATTTATTTATTTTTTATTTTTTGAGACAGGGTCTCACTCTGTCGCCAGGATGCAGTGCAGTGGTATGATCTTGGCTCACTGGACCCTTGATCTCCTGGGCTCAATCAATTCTCCTACCTCAGCCACCCAAGTAGCTGGGACCACAGGTGTGTGCCACCATGTCAGCTAATTTTTAAATTTTTGTGGAGATGGAGTCTCCCTATGTTTCCCAGGGGAAAAAAATTGAAATATCAGTCCCAAATCAACGTGTCCTGTGTTCTGTGATAGTAGTTCCTGTCTGAGAGTTTTAAGGAGACACGGACAGCAGAGGTTTGAAAACAGAAGCTACTCACCAAGCCTTATCTTAAATTCCTGGGCTCAAGTGATTCTCCCACCTCGGCCTCCCAAAGTGCTGGGATTACAGGCATGAGCCACCACACCCAGCCCAACAGGTTTATTTATTTTTTTAAATGCTTTCATCATTAAGTGTTCTTTTTCTGCTGAAAATAATACATCACTACTTTCAAACTCTTATATTCATATTTGAAACTTGGAAACAGAATTTCTTCTCCTTTGAAAAACCTCTCCAAGATCTCTCAACACCTAGCACCTAAGTTGTATTTCCTAAATGCTGTTCTTCAATAAAAGATGGCTTTGAACCTAAGCTTAAAAATGTTAAAACCAACAACTTCTGATTACTTTTCAAAAACATTGACTGATTTCAGAGAAAGATAAATTAATTAACTCAATTTCATTGAAAAACGTACATAATTACAATTGAGACTGAAGATCAGGCACCATTTTTCTTTCCTTTTCTTTTAAAGATAGGGTCTCAGTCACCCAGGAGTGGTGCAACCTTGGCTCTCTGCAACCTCAAACTCCTGGGCTCAAGTGATATTCTTGCCTCAGCCTCCCAAGTAGTTGGGATTACAGATGCATACCACTACACCCAGCTAATTTTGTTAAATTATTTTTTATGGAGATGGGGTCTTACTGTATTGCCCAGGCTGGTACCAAACTCTAGGCCTCAAATGATACTTCCACTTCGGCCTCCCAAAGTGCTTGGATTACAGGTGTGAGCCACCACACTTGGCCAAGAATAACTTTTCATAAATCATTTTATTTAAATATCTGTATTTTCCAATATTATTGTATTAAATAAGACAGCCATTAAAACCAAATATTGAAAAAAATTAAATTAAAAAGTAGATTCGAATTTTTAAAATAATGAAATATATTCAATCATGTTGCACTCACTAAAAATGTTAGTACATTATGCTAGTGAAAGCAATGGTGTTTTTGCATTGTTAATAAAAAATAAAATTATTTTATATTTATCTCATCTTTCTGAAATTACATATATGTTCAAACTTTATGTGAAAGTTTGAACATGTATATAATATATTATGACTACATGCAGTTAATGTGTTATAAATAACTATCCATATATGTGAATGCCTGTGTTGAGGCTTAGAAAATGATACCCCAAAGTATGGTGCTTTGGTGTGCTGAGCACTTTGAACTAAAAAAAATTAAAAGGCCTTAGAAGCAGCCTCAGAACTAATGACTGTCTAACCTTTATTTCTCCCCCTAAGTGCAGGATGGAACACTGTCTCTGAAGTTCCCTTATCTGTAGCTCTTTCAGAAGGAACATAATTGCCTTGAATCCCCTTCCTGAGATTTCATTAACCAGAGCATTAAACTCACGCGGTAGGAGGGAAGACTAAGGAATGTTACCACACGTGTCCCATTCCATTTCCAAAGAGAATCATTTACAAACTATTGTCTGTTCTTTGGGCTCAATCAACTCTCCTAAAAATTATTTACTACCCCTCAAAATTGCCTCCACTACCCCATCTCCCTCTGCCCTATGAAGAGGGTGCTATTTAAATTCTACCCATTTAGCCCTTCTTTGAGTCTCATATTTCACATAGCTCCCATACACACTTGCACATTTACAAATTTGTATGCTTTTTCTGTTCATCTATTGTCAGTTTATTTCAGCAGACCCAAACGTTCAGATAGGAAGTGAAAAATCTCTTTTTTCCTATACTTGTTCAAAAATGTACTGATAAGAATGAGGAATCAAAAAATGGGAAATATCAGTCCCAAATCAACATCTCCTGTGTTCTGTGATAGTAGTTCCTGTCTGAGAGTTTTAAGGGGACATGAACAGGTTTGAAAATGGAAGCTACTCAGCAAGTTTTATTACCCTTATCTTCACACATTAGCAGAAACTTGTTTTTGTGGGCTGCTTGTAACTGTCAATTTATTATCAAGTCAATGTGGGATAATTTGTGATGTAATTTAGAGCAAAGAAAAGTAAGAACTAGCAATTGCCTAGAATGGGGACCTCAGCCATTTTTTATCATTCAACCTCTCCATCTTTGTGATCAGACAAACTCCTTGACAAGGGAATTAACAGACACTGAGAAAGATTTTTTTGTGCCTCCTGGCAGAGTAAAAATCCAACTCGGAGTAGTAAAAAAGCCTGTATACTCCATGCCTAAAGTTATGAACATCTGGAAACTGCAGATGGATCTGAGGGGACAATGAAATAAGGATCCTTTCACAGGAGCACTGGAGAAGCAAAGATCCTAGGAAGATAGCTATGCTAACTTGTCTAGAGAGGATAAAGAACATCTGTATACCTCTGCTTCCCACCCCAGCCTTAAGAGACTTAGAGGCTTCAGGAATAAGACAACTAAAAAAGGGGCATGTCACCTGATTTTCTGACAGCCTCTTTAAACTAAAAATAAAATCCCAAGCCCCCCAATTTACTGAACAGACTCCCTCTTGGCTAAGGAGACCCAAGAGAAATCTGAAAAGCTGAGTTCTTAGCCATCACGGGAAGATTGAACACGCCTTGTTACATGCCATCCCTGTTAGAGGTTAGACAAAACTGAGTAGCATTAGTGTTAAAATAGAGATCATAAGGCTGACGAAACAGACTCTTTGTGACACTAAGATACCGGCTTATAAACAAGACCCAAAGCCATGTAAGGCAAAGGTTAAGTCATGCCTGTAGGTCATTAATCTTACTACATGACATCCTAACAAATTAAAACCTTCCGGCCGGGAGCAGTGGCTCATGCCTGTAATCCCAGCACTTTGGGAGGCCAAGACAGGTGGATCATGAAGTCAAGAGATCGAGACCATCCTGGCCAACATGTTGAAACCCTGTGTCTACCAAAAATATAAAAAATTAGCTGGGTGTGGTGGTACGCACCTGTAATCCCAGCTACTCGGGAGGCTGAGACAGGAGAATTGCTTGAACCCACGAGGCGGAGGTTGCAGTGAGCCGAGATCATGCCACTGCACTCAAGCCTGGGCGACAGAGCGAGAGTCTCTCTCAAAAAAAACCTTCCTTTCTGCTGATTACAAGTTTTAAACACAGGTTTACTTCTTTAACCAATTGCAAATAAGAGAATCTCTGAATCCCCTTATCACCTGTAAGCCCCTCATTTCAAGATATCTTGCCTTCTCAGGCCAAACCAACATATACTTCCCATGTGTTGATTTATGTCTTTGCCTGTAATAACTCTTGTCCCTTTAAAATTCATAGAACCAAACTGGAATCCAACTGCCTAAGGCACACTTTCTCAGGACCTCTTGAGACCATTTTCCCTGGGCATGGTCACTCATATTGGCTCAGAATAAACTTCTTTAAAATATTTTAGAGTTTGATGGGTTTTTTGTTGTTGTGAATCCCCCACACCCTCTTTTTCCCTTGCAAACTTAAAATGCTTTTTGACTTCGGAAAATTAACAAGACTCTTGAAACAAATATTTAATCTTTGTGCAGCTGAGGCAAACAAGGTAATATCCAAGACAGATAGAGGAAGGTAATGGCCTTTCCCTCTGATCATAGGAAGTGTGAGGAAAAGCAGTAATGAGCAAAAGCAGATCCAGCAAAGAATCCATGGGCTCTATTACCCTGACCACTCTCCCAACTGAAGAGCTTGATTTACATCCTGAGGGACTGGGGAGAGGGAGAAGAAAGAAGAAAGAAGAAGAAGGAGAAGAAGGAGAAGAAGGAAGAAGAAGAAGAAAGAAGAAGAAGAAGAGGAAGAAGAAGAAGGAGGAGGAGGAGAAGGAGAAGAGGGAGGAGGAGGAGAAGGAAGAGAAGGAGGAGAAGGAGAAGAAGGAGAGGAAGAAGAAGGAGAAGGAGAAGGAGAAGGAGAAAAAGAAAAGAAGGAGAAGAAAGAAGAGGAGGAAGAGGAGGTAGAAGATGCCACCTATTACTCAAGTTATATAATGATGACCCAGTGACATGAAATTAAATTGTTACCAAATGCCAGGGGTTTGGTCTAGATCCCATTGCTCACCATACAGAATGCCTGAGACAAGAAGTATTGCCAGGAAAGAAGACTTTATTTGTGAACTGCAGTCAAGAAGAACAGGAGATAAGTCTCAAATCCATTTCCTTGACCCACTAAATTTGGGGCTTATATAGCAGGGAAGGGATGTCACTACATGCAGGAATACAGGAATGAGGGAGCGGTAAGGGAGCAATCATGATGGACGAGAGATCTTGGATCTCATGGTCTGGATATGGTGATCTGGTGAGTTTCAGTCCCTTGCCGGAGGGTCAGTCTCCTGAGGAAACCACTCAGATGAGACACATACAAGTTTCAAGTTTTAAGAGTGGGAGGGTTAATTTCTACCTTTATTCAAAAACCCATAAATATTTCAAAGGGACAACTGGGCCTTTCAAAAAGACTGGAGCAATTTAGTCAATTCGCTCAAAAATTCTAATCTACCCCAACAGCAACAGTCTAGAATAGGAAAGCAAACTGTAGCCCACAGATAGTTTGGGTGGGCAAACTGCATCAAACACAAAAACTTTGTTTCAGTACTAAAGATCAGATTCCTGTTGCTTCATAGAAGTGCAAAAATATTAACCATTAATTTTTAATTAAAGCCAGTGTGAATGTTCTCACCAACACTATTCTAGTCAATCGCGCAGGCTGTACATATTTTAAAAACGTGTATTCTCTTATGGGACTGCATAAAATTATGTTTATTTTGAGAGGAGAAGTTTTGTTTTATAATTTTTTTATTTTTCCTGAATTAGCATTTATTAAAAAGAGAGAAAAAGTTACTCAGCTTCTACTTACCACGCTCATATAAAAGGAATCAGGGCTCCTTGGAGAAATGGCAGATTCCATTGTTGGACGGGGAGAATACAAGTCAAGCCTGAGTCAACTTCTGGTGTCAGGAATAAGGAAGTGCTCAAAAACGTATGGAAGCTGTCCAAGGAAGAGGAGCTAACCGGAAGGAGCTCCAATGGCCAAAGTAGGAACAACCTGAGAAACAAATAGATGACATTATTGAGTTAGTACTTCTAGAATATAATAAATATCCATGAGTCCATATTGATATAAACACATAATTGAGTGAAAAATAAATGAGGAGAAGGGATAACTCTTCCTCATAGAAAAAACATCAACTAATAAGTGTAGAAGTGGGGGAAGTACTAAATCACCATTGGGTGAATATGACAGTAATAATTGTTGGAGACAAGAGCCACGGACAAATGCTGAAAAAGGGTAGGCAAAGATTTGAAGAGAAACAGGTTATTACAATAGTCTCATAAATCTTCCCCAAAATTGTGATCAATTATGAAGATAAAATAGCAATTTTACAGTGGATAAGTCCAGCATATGCTATCCTATTTACGTGATTATAGTTGGTATTACCAGTAATAAGACATCAAGGTCATGTACCCCCTGAGAAGGACCCAGTGTCACTTCTGTGTTATTTTTGGTAAAAATACATAAGAAAAATCTAGTCATGAGAAAACATCAGAGGTATTTTACAAAGTAACTCAAACTCACTGTCTCTCACTAAAAGGATCAAGGTCACAAGACAAAGATACAATGACAAACTGTCACAGATTAGAGGAAACTAAGGAGGTATCACAACTAAGTGCAATGGAGGAACCTGGATTAAATTCAGGAAAAGAAAAAGGACATTAAGGGAAATACTGTAAAATCCTAAAAAGATCTGTTGTTCAAAAATACAGTATCAATCTTAATGCCTTGGTTTTTGATCATTGTACAATGGCTATGTCAGTTGCTCACATTAGGGAAATATGAGAACTCTGAGCAATTTGCACTTTTTCTGTAAGTCTAAAATTATTTCAAAATAAAACGGGATTTTTGTTTGTTTGTTTGTTTGTTTTAATGGTGCTCATCACTTGTTTAGCATTGATAGCCAATCTATATGAAGGGAATTTACAGTGATGAAAATCAATTCTATTAAGTACTGTGGAGAGAACAGATAAATGAAGAGCACTTCAAAAAGTGATTTAGCAAAACAATGAATAATGTAAATTGTATGTATGGGTCAACAGCTGAAGTGCTTCAAGAATGCTCTCAACAGAAGAATAAATGTTGACCATTTTACTGGAACAGTAGACACAAAACCATCCATGTGTATATAACGATGAAATAATTAATAAAGGTAGCTAATGTTTATTGAATCTTACTTGCGAGGCACATAAAATCTCCCGACAAGCTGACGAGTTAAATATATTTTTTTACCTCTTCACACAGTCAAATAGCTTCCACAAGGTTATACAGATAATAAGAAGCTGAGCTGTGATTTTAACTCAGGCTGATCAAGCTCCAAGCCAATACACTTGACCACTAGGCTACATGATATACTTTTGATCTCTGAGCTTTAAGTTTATTCTGTGGCAGAAATGCTAGGTTTGCATTTTACCACCTTCTATTGCTCCTAATGAAGAGCAGTAGGCATCCATGACTAGAGAAAGAGCTCCTGTTAGTGATTGTAAAACAGTTTCTTTTCTCTATGAAAAGCAGAAAATGATCAAACCTTGAGCTCACAGTTACCACTCTCTAACTCTTTCAGCTAAATTGGCCAGACAACTCTAATGTAACAGGTGTGCTGTGACAGCAACTTCATCCAACTGAGCAATAGGCCCTCTCCACAAGTTAAGCTCAGTCTAATATTAGAGGGTGCCATGCTCAACCCATCAATACAAGCAGAGGAAAAAGTCCTAGCCAATTTAGTGGCCATTCAGCTGATTGTAGTTTGCCTTTTGTAATTTTGTTACTTTGGGCTTTGTTTTATGTATATAAAAACTTTAAAATGGCCCTAATTTTCCAGTCCCTGGAATTTCAAAAAGAGCATGGAAGGTTTCCAAAAATGCAGCCTAGAATTGCCATCTTAGTGTTGTGCTTTAACATATAGGCACATTCATTAAGGAGAAATTTGAAGGAAATAAATATCTGGTTCTCATCTCTACAGAAACAGCACACACAAGTTTTAACAAATGCAATATTTAACATAAAATAATTATGTCTTGTTCTACTGCTGTTATCAACATTAGTCTTCTTCATAGGTAAACTTGCAAAATATGCCATTAATGTGTTGAATAATAGTATCTTTTTAAATCAAAACATCTGACTTTTTTCCAAATTCATAAAATGAAAAATCAGAGGGGTTTTCCAGTCTATAAAATGTGGGAGAGGGAAGAAATTAACACAAGTACTTAGCCACAAGCCCTCTGAACATTCCTAACCCACTGGACTAGAAAATCTTAAGAGGGCTGACTTCTAAGATATGCAGTACCTAGTGGTGAGGGCCAGCCCAGAGAAGTCATAAGAATACTAAGCCAAGTGTTAATTCCCTAATCATCCCACTATTTCAAGCTCTGGTGGAGGGAATAGAGAAGGGTCATTTCTGACCATTGAGGGACTTTTTTCTAGTAGTTTCTGCCAAAGCTCGAAATAGCAGTCACATGATTTCTGGTCAAAATGATGAACTTGTGTGAACCTCAAAAACATTGAAAGTTCATCTCAGTTTGGTGATCTAACTGGAAGTAATTTTTAAATAAGAAAATATTTTTAAGTCCATGGAAAAACACTAAACTCATTTATTGTTTCATTTCTCTTTTATAAAAAATGTGATATATGAAAAACTGAGGGTCTGCTTTAATTTGACAATAATATATTTTCTTTAGCTTTGATTTGAACTGTTCTAAAGATCTGTATACCTGGGACTCAAGAATCTCCGATTCAATGCTAATTAGCTGAATGCGACGGGCAAGTCATTTAACATCTTTGGCCTTTGGACTGTGTCTGCAAAATGAGAGTGCGTAAATAAATTCTAATGCACAGTTTAGTCACCAAAAAAAATTCTAAATTTAAATTTTGTATTTGCAGAAAATAGACATTGACCATTGACATTTTAGTGTTGATGGGGATGAGTTCTTTTAAAGTTTCATAAGTTTTGAACTACAGCTTTTTTTGTTTTCTCTTAAGTGGTTAGAAAAAGAATTCTACAGATGACTTACAATGGTGTTAGTTTATCCACATCAATAATTGCTGAAAGAAAAGCAGCTTTCAATATTAAGTTGAAAATTGGAAGCTGTAGGTCATATTGACTGCTTTACTTTTCTCTTATGATTCTGTTTTGTACTATGTTGTATGTATAAAAAGACCTTTTTCTAAAAGTCTCTCTTGAGTACTAAACACACGGTTGTTGAAGCTTTATCATGAGGCTCTCAAGAAAAAGAGGGTAGAGGAAGTATTTTATTTATAATTGAATCACAAAGGGTTATGCACATTTGTAAGGGATGCCTTCTAAAAATCTGTTTTGCTCTTAATATTTATTAAACTCATCCACACATAAAACTCCTTGCCTTTCCTTCTTATCCGTGTCTGTTTCTTCCTATAATTCCCTATCCTAATGGCGATGAAAACACAGGCATATGACTGGAAATAAATCTTTAAAGAAAGAAAGAAAAGTCATTCAAAGGAGAATGGAGATTAATAGACAGCATAGTCGGTTTCCTGTTTGTAACAGCCTCGGCGAGTTTCTTTTTCCTTCTATTCTCTCCTGAAAAATGGAACCACAAAAGACCACTAAGGCTCAGTGAACATTCTTTATGTTTTTTCCTGTAAAATAAATAAGAAATTTTTTGATGCCCATTAGCTTTAATAGAGGGCAGAACTTTACTTCTACTGATCATAATTCTTTTACTTTTAAGTGAGAATTTGGACTGACAATACCACATATGAACATTGACACAGACACTGCCCGATGGCAACCACATCAAGGTTCACTGTAGTCATTTTGGTTCTGAAAAGTCTATTGGAGTGAGGGCCATTCCCACTTTGATATCTAAATGTATTTTCAAATTCAATCAATGTAGGTCGGGTGTGGTGACTCACACCTGTAATCCTAGCACTTTGGGAAGCTGAGGCAGGCGGATTACTTGACGTCAGGAGTTCAAGACCAGCATGGCCAACATGGTGAAACCCCATCTCTACTAAAAATACAAAAACATTAGCTGGGCGTGGTCGTGTACATGTGTGGTCCCAGCTACTTGGGAGGCTGAGGCAGGAGAATTGCTTGAACCCAGGAGACGGAGGTTGTAGTGAGCCGAGATCACACCACTGTACTCCAGCCTGGGCAATAGAGTGAGACTCCGTCTCAAAACACACACACACACACACACACACACACAAAATCAATCTCTAACTAGATGTATGCTTTTCTCTACAAAATAACTCATGTCTTTTGACTCCCCCAATAATGTTGATTCCACTACTACTCTTTAAATCAACCAGGTGGTTAAACATGGAGTCATCTTTGATTTCTGCCTTTCCTCAACATCTCAAAGCACTGCTCATCAAGCACTATGGCTTTCCTCATGATACCTGTATCTCTTCACCATATTTCTTCTTCTCCAGCCACTGTGTGAATTCAAAACCAAATCACCACTGAGTTCCTGGCACACTAATTTATTTACCTATTCATGTAGTAATGCCAGTAAAATTAAGCAGTCAGAGCAAAATAAGGAAAAAGTAAAGACTGTTATTTGCAGAGATATAAAGAGAGGTAGGGGAGGAATGGAGATTTTAAATGATGGACGTAGAGATTAAATAGAGGTAGGGATGGTTTAGGGACACAGATATGGTGCAGATACAGATTCTGGTGGAGGGATTTTCAACAACTTGGTACCTACAAAATTGTAGCGGTATACTTGATAAGAGACATCTTTATTTTTTCAAAGAAAACATTAATAAGTAAGCTTGAAGATTCCTGCAAAAGGGATATTCAGATTTAAATAGGATCCCAAGGTCTTCTGGAAGGGAAGAGATCAAAACTCAACATCTCCCAAAAGTTTTTATGCAAATTGAGATGGACAGAGAATGCCCAACCAGGACCCAGTGGTGAAGAAGCAATAAAGAAAGTGAAGGGCAACAAATTCCCAAGATAAAATCCCTGTGAGAATCAAAGAGTCAGGTAACAGTGGTGGTCCCTGAACCTGGACGTGATCATTATGAGAAGCTATCTGTCTGAGTCTATGGTGCATCCACTCTGGCCCCAACTCAGACCTGTGAGCTGCAGATTTTAACCACAGAAAGTTGGTGGTGGTGGAGTCAGAAAATGATACCCCAAAGTGAAGGCCTCAGAAGCAAAGTTTCTCTGACTTTATTCTGCCCTCCTGTGTCACTCTCATTCTGCCCTCAGGCAAGGCACGGAAAATAGAATTTCTCTTCCCCAGGGTAGATTATACAAAACAGAACTCTTTTTCTCCGAAGGCAGCCATAAAGTGAAAAATATTACTCTAATTTTCCTCACCTTTCTGTGTCACAGCTGGCCATAACGAAATTCTCAGCCTGGGCAACCTATCAAGGACCCACCTCAACAAAAAATAGAAAATAAAAATAAAATAAGCAGATGTGGTGGTGCGTGCTGGTAGTCCTGGCTACTTAGGAGGCAGAGGCAGGACGATGGCTTAAGCCTGGGAGTTCAAGGCTGCAGTGAGCCGTGATTATTCCATTGCATTCTCATCTGGGTGACGGAGCGAGGCCCTTTCTCTAAAAACCAAAAAAAAAACCTATAATCCCAGCATTTTGGGAGACCAAGGTGGACAGATCACCTGAGGTCAGGAGTTCAAGACCAACTTGGCCAACATGGTGAAACCCCATCTCTACTAAAAATACAAAAATTAGCTGGGTGTGGTGGTGCACATCTGTAATCCCAGGTACTTGGGAGGCTGAGGAAAGAGAGTCATTTGAACCTGGGAGGCGGAGGTTGCAGTGAGCCGACATTGCGCCTCTGCACTCCAGCCTGGGTGACAGAGCGAGACTCCGTCTAAAACAAAAAAAAGAAAAAGAAAGACAGAAAGAAAGAAAGACAGAAAGACAGACAGAAAGGGAAAGAAGGAAGGAAGGAAGGAAGGAAGGAAGGAAGGAAGGAAGGAAGGAAGGAAGAAAGAAAGAAAGAAAGAAAGAAAGAAAAAGAAAGAAAGAAAAGATTATTTGACTTACTTTGTCGTTTATGAGTCATTAAAACCCCCATTCCAGAAGGGTCAGGCCCCAAAAGTCCAGGAAGAATCCAAACCGATGGGCCTTGCTGGGCTTCCCCCTCATTCCACTGCTGTAAGATTAGACCCTTTTTGGCCAGGCAGTGATTCATGCCTGTAATCCCAGTGTGTCCGGAATTGGTGGGTTCTTGGCCTCACTGACTTCAAGAACGAAGCCGCGGACCCTCGCGGTGAGTGTTAACAGTTCTTAAAGGCGGCGTGTCCAGAGTTTGTTCCTTCTGATGTTCGGATGTGTTCGGAGTTTGTTCCTTCTGGTGGGTTCCTGGTCTCGCTGGCTCAGGACTGAAGCTGCGGATCTTCGCGGTGAGTGTTACAGCTCTTATGGCGGCCTGTCTGCAGTTGTTCCTTCCTTCTGGTGGGCTCGTGGTCTCGCTGGCTTCAGGAGTGAAGCTGCAGACCTTCGCGGTGAGTGTTGCAGCTCATGAAGGCAGTGTGGACCCGAAGAGTGAGCAGCAGCAAGATTTATTGAAAAGAGCAAAAGAACAAAGCTTCCACAGTGTGGAATGGGACCCCAGCGGGTTGCCACTGCTGGCTCGGGCAGCCTGCTTTTATTGTCTTATCCGGCCCCACTCACATCCTGCTGATTGGTAGAGCCCAGTGGTCTGTTTTGACAGGGCGCTGATTGGTGTATTTACAATCCCTGAGCTAGACATAAAGATTCTCCACGTCTGCACCAGACTCAGGAGCCCAGCTGGCTTCACCCAATGGATCCCGCACCGGGGCTGGGGCTGCAGGTGGAGCTGCCGGCCAGTCCCACGCCCTGCGCCCCCACTCCTCAGCCCTTGGGTGGTCGATGGGACTGGGCGCCGTGGAGCAGGAGGCAGCGCTCGTCAGGGAGGCTCGGGCTGCACAGGAGCCCACTGAGGTGGGGGGAGGCTCAGGCATGGCGGGCTGCAAGTCCCGAGCCCTGCCCCGAAGGAAGGCAGCTAAGGCCCGGCGAATATTTGAGCACAGCAGCTGCCGGCCCAGGTACGAAGCCCCTCACTGCCCGGGGCCGGTGGGGCCGGCGGGGCCGGCGGGCTGCTCCAATTGCGGGGTCTGCCGAGCCCCGCCCACCCGGAACTCGCGCTGGCCTGCAAGCACCGCGCGCAGCCCGGGTTCCCGCCCACGCCTCTCCCTCCATATCTCCCTGCAAGCTGAGGGAGCTGGCTCCGGCCTTGGCCAGGCCAGAAAGGGGCTCCCACAGTGCAGTGGCAGGCTAAAGGGCTCCTCAAGTGCCGCCAAAGTGGGAGCCCAGGCAGTGGAGGCGCTGAGAGCAATCGAGGGCTGTGAGGACTGTCAGCATTCTGTCACCTCTCACCAGCACTTTGGGAGTCTGAGGCTCCCAAAGCCTTTGGGAGGATCACCTGAGGTCAGGAGTTCGAGACCATCCTGGCCAAAATGGTGAAACCCCACCTCTACTAAAAATAAATTATATATATATATGTATATATTAGGTGGGTGTGGTGGCACGTGCCTGTAGTCCCAGCTACTCAGGAGGCTGAGGCAGGAGAATTGCTTGAACCTGAAAGGCAGAAGTTGCACTAAGCAATCCAGCCTGGGCAACAGAGCAAGACTCCGTCAAAAAAAAGATTAGACCTTTTTTGTTCAATTGTATTTCTGCAAAGTTGTCTCTGCTTCACAGAACCTAAGCATCAAATCACATCAGATAGCTTCTGGTATCTTTTGAGTCTTCAATCTGAAAGCTCCCCTGTCATGTAAAACTGTGATGAAATAAATGTGTTATGCTTTTCTCTTAATTATTTTTTGTTACAGGAATGTCAGCACCACCTTTATGATGGGGAGGAGAAGGATCACCCTTTTCTGCTCCTACATTGTTCTCATGAGCAACTCAAATTACAGTTTGATTAAAAACTAAACGTTGGGAACTCATCTATGACACGGAGGGACAATACCTGCAAATGAACACCAGGAAAGAAGCATTCTTCTTCCCCTCTGAGTATTCACAGCCAGGCCTGCAGTAGAAGGATGTTCCAGTAGATGCCAGAATGTTAATTGCAGTGGCTACATAAGCCTCATTTGCCACAGGGTCCACATCAGACCTGTGAGTCCTGGCAGCACAGGAACAGCTGCAGCTGCATTGAAAGTGAGCGCACTTCGTGAACAAAGGTTTCCTTCCCTTGCGCTTTCCTTTTCCCTTTTCCTTTCCTGGCCTCACCTTTCTTTTTCTCTTATTCATAATACAGTACTAATCAGGACTGATTGCTTGCAGACCGAGTAAGTCTTGTGGTAAGAAATCGACGGATTTCCCGTTAATGGAAGGAATAGGAGGTCAGGGAGAGAGAATGCTAACTTTGTATTTCAGGAGTCTATCTGAGTCAACTTTCACACCCAAAATGTTAAAAATGGGCCATTTGACTTATAAAGAAAATGTTAAAACCCTCCGGGGAAAATGGTGGCCTGAAACAATTGGCACATTGCAAATAATGCAACTTTTAATGCTGAAGGAAAGAAGCTGTTCTATCGAGTCTGAAGACTTGATTCTATTCTTACATATGACAAACTCTAACAATGGATGACTGAAAGTTTTGATATTTAACCTATGGTTCTCATTTAAAACAGAAAAAAGTCATTACCGGATAATAAGTCAGACTGTTTTTTAATCTGCCTTGATCAAGAAGAGTTAGATGTTGTCAGTGTCTTTGAAAGCTCTGCTAGGAAGCAAGATATTCCCAGCAGTGTACTTGAGCAAATGGCTTCCGTTTAGCATAACGGTTTCTTAGGTTTCACTTTTAAATCCTGTGTTAAACAAAGCAAGTCACTGTCATTCAAACTCTTCCCAAGCTGTATGGGGCTCTATTGCTGTTGTTTAACGAAATTCAGAGGCTAGTGTAATTAGACCGCAGGGAAGGTAGGTCAGGCAGTGCAGTTAACTTGGCCGCCAAAGTTGATGGGTCAAAAATGTTTTATGTTTTTCTTCTTTTTTCGCAGTAAATAAACTCGGTGTAAAAATGTTTTGCTTACTGAGAAAGGACAAAAAACCAAACACCGCATGTTCTCACTCATAGGTGGGAATTGAACAATGAGAACTCGTGGACACAGGAAGGGGAACATCACACTCCCGGGACTGTTGTGGGTTGGGGGGAGGGGGGAGGGACAGCATTAGGAGATATACCTAATGCTAAATGACGAGTTAATGAGTGCAGCAAACCAACACGGCACATGGATACATATGTAACAAACCTGCACATTGTGCACATGTACCCACCTAAAGTATAATTTAAAAAAAAATGTTTTGCTTATAGTGCTCTTCTATTCATTTAACATAAACATTTGTGTATTTTAATTCTGTCTGTTCTAAAATTCTAATTTCTTCTATAAATTAATCAAATATGAAATCTAAGCCAGCAAAGTATGTTAGAAGAACAGTGAGTCAAGTTTTATAAAAGTTAGGCAGATATGAAACAGAGCTTTAAAAATGTATGATATTTGGAGGGAATAGAGTAGGAAACAGAAACCACTTCTCTGAAGGATATTTATTAGTTATTATTATTAAACACATTATTGCGTGTTCTGTGTGCAGTTCTTTCTTGATGGAAATACTAACAATACCTATTATTATGAAATTAAACTTACCTCTTTTCAAAAATAAATTCACACACCGTGACCCCGAAGTGTGAAGGATCACAAGATGTGTGACAAAAAATGCATTCAGCAAGGACTGGTAAAGTGCTGGAAACCCCAAGGGACGTGAGTTGTATTTCATGGAACTGAGTCTAGGATTTGGAAATTATTTTGCAATTATTTATTGTTGGTCTCGAGAGTGTATGTTTCATGTATTTCTTCCTTTTTACCCAGAATGTAATTTTGCTTGGTGGTGACCTTGTGAGAAAAATAGCACTGTGGGAAGCGTTCTTGTGTAGTTTTCACTGTAATCCGATCAATACAATAAACAGTTTGAAAGCTATTCATCATACAAAAATAAACAACTATTAGGTAGCTGTTGGTCCAATGCTCATAAACGTGAACAATTTACACAAGAAAGAAATATACTATCAGAAAAAAAAAAAGCCATAGACAAATAACAAATTATCTCCTAAGAAAATGTTTTATTTGGGATCCGCCCCCCCAGCACATATTAAAGCATCAGGAAAAATGACAGTGAACCAACCATCATGAATGACTTAAATACAAATTCAAATCTGGGTTAATCATGGGGAAAAATCAGGTAAAAATTAAAGCAGGACTATACTTGGGTTTTCACTGGCAGGGTATTCTAGGATGGAATTATGTATCCATCACCAATAAGTAGCTCTGCCATGTTCACCCCGTGTTTGCCACCTGAATGTTGTTTGCCCCAGACTCACATTTATCATTTTCATGCTTTGGTATCAGAAACTGGGAAGTCACACTTGACTCTTATTTTTTTCTTGCTCTATCTCATTCAAGCATCACTTCTAATTCAGCCTCCCTACTATTTCTTACACGTGTTTCTGCTTTTCTGTATCTCCTACCACTTGACTGGTTCACGTTCCATTGTATTTTACTTCAATGGCCTCCTTTGATTCTATCTAGCATCTTATCTTCCCTAATTCATTTTGAAACAGCCAAACATCTCCCCAGTAAAATACAAATGTGCGGCTGGGCGCGGTGGCTCATGCCTGTAATCCCAGCACTTTTGGAGGCCGAGGCGGGTGGATCATGAGGTCAGGAGATGGATACCACCGTGGCTAACGCGGTGAAACCCCGTCTCTACTAAAAATACAAAAAAAAATTAGCCAGGTATGGTGGCGGGTGCCTGTAGTCCCAACTACTCGGGAGGCTGAGGCAGGAGAATGGCCTGAACCCCGGGGGGGCGGAGCCTGCAGTGAGCCAAGATGGCGCCACCGCACTCCAGCCTGGGCGACAGAGCGAGACTCCATCTCAAAAATAATAATAATAAATAAAAATTTTTAAAAAACCACATGTGCAAACGTCAGAGTACCCTTGTTTAAGACACGGAAACGACACATATATAACACTTCCGTGATCTGGCCCATGTCTTTGTCTCTTGCTACTCTGTCTCAGACATTAATTTAACAGCTTAAAAATACTTGGGCACCTATGTGCCAGGCGTTGTGCCATACATTACAGCATCTTCAGAATTTAACATAGTGTTTCCAACATAAGAAGAACTCAATAAATCTTCTACCCTCTAAATATTTATTGCAGGGACTGTTTCCATTCCATGCACGCTGATACCACCTAGCCCAAGTCAGGGCCTTACTGGGATACTCAACAGCTTCCTAATTCTAACACCTAACTCTAATCTAATCTCTACCTCCTATGGCCAGAGGGATTACAATTAAAATTCTGGTCATGTTATTTCCAAACCTAAAATTTTGCAAAAGGTCTCCAATGAATCTATGACCAATTGTAAAATCCTAACCTGATTCATAAGTCCTTCAGGCTTACTCTCAGTCTCTCTTTCTCCCTCTCTACATTCCTGCTATCCTGGAATACACGGATATTCCATTGCTTCTCTTTCTTCTTTTCTTTGTCAAATCCTACTTATCCATCAGGTCTCAATTTAAACACCAATTTCTTTGTGTGACAGTCCCTGGCCCTCTTGACTAGGTTAAATTATTTTTCTCTGCATTACCATGGCATCGCTTCGTGGAGCTCATCACGCTTGTAATTATTTGCTTAATGTCTGTAACTTCCTCAAAGACACTTTCCCTAATCCCCTTGATAAGGGGAAGGATAGGTATTAAGCACTCTCAGAGGTCACTGTATTTCTCCTTAGCATACATCACAGCTCAATAATTGTTTTGTTGAGTTGAATTTCAGATACATCTCCAGTCCTCAAGGAACTTTGAGGCTTGGCTCTAGCAGTACCTCTGTTACTCCTAGAAAATTCTTTCTCGTTGTTTAAGTCTCAGCTCTCCTGTCAGCAACCCCAGGAGGCTTTGCTCATCAAACTTCGCATCACTCCCAAGCTGAATTCGATCTCTCTCCTCCACACTCACATCCTACCTTATGTACATTTCTGTCATTGCACTTGCCAGAGTCTACTACAGTTATCTGTTTATGGGTCTGTCTTCCTGGAAAGTAGTTTCCTTGAGATAAGGGATGATATCTTATGTTTTGCATTTCATACATAATAAATATTTATTGAATGAATGCATGAGTGAGTACATGTAAAATAGGAATTAGATGACCTCTTGCTGCCAAGTGATATGCATCCTGTAACAGGAATGAGGGCCATCCCAGCGGCAGTGCTGTGTGGACTGACGGACATGGCCTTCATGGACTCACACCCTAGGCTTTGACATTTTGTGGATATAACCCTGACTAGACTGAAATTGTTTTTGAGTCCCTTATAAAATGAGTTACCAAAAGAGCATTTAAACTGAATGATAAAATATAAATAAAATTATATTCATTTTAATCATAAATCTGTACAATGAGAATTATATTCCCTAGATATATACATAAATACATACCAAATAGGATATAGAAACAGATATACATACAGGTATAGGTATAGTGGTGGTAGAATCATAACTCCCAAAGAGGTTCACATCCTAGTCTTTTGTGCCTTATATGGCAAAAGGGACCTGCAGGTATGATTGTAGTGAGGATTGTTTTGCAGATATGATTGTAGTGAGAATTGATACAGATAGATGAGAGATATAATTGTAGTGAGGATTATCACAGATATGATTGTATTGATATAATTGTAGTGAGGATTATCACAGATATGATTGTATCATATGTGTGTGATATGATTGTATCACAGATATAATTGCATCACATATGTATCATATGAATGTGATATGATTGTATCGCAGATATAATTGTAGTGAGGATTATCACAGATATGATTGTATCATGTGTGTGTGATATGACTGTATCACAGATATAACTGTATCACATGTATCATATGAATGTGATATGATTTATCACAGATATAATTGTAGTGAGGATTGTCACAGATATGATTGTAGTGAGGATCGATATAGATAGATGAGAGATATAATCACAAGGGGCCCTATGGGCAAGAGGCAAGAATGTCAGAGTCGGGGAGAGATCTGAAGATGTTACACTGCTAGCTTTAAAAGTGGACGAAGGGGCCAGAAGCAAAGGAAGGCAAGTGGCTTCTATAAACTTCAAAACACAAGGGAATAGATTTTCCCTGAGAACCTCCAGGAAGAACACAACCTTGCTTATACCTTCATTTTGGCCCAGTGACACTTCTGACCTATAGAACTGTAAGATGATAAAGTTGTGTTGTTTTAAGCTGGTAAGTTTGTAGTAATTTGTTACAGCAGCAACAGCAAGCGTATGCATACATGTATATGTCAATGCATGTGTATTTGTATATGTGTATACAGTGCATATTTGCTAGTACTCCAGTACCATTGCCTTTACATTGCTTAAGAACCTAGAGGCAGGCGCCAGGCACGGTGGCTCATACCTGTAATCCCAGTACTTTAGGAGGCAGAAGGATCGCTTGAGCCAAGGAGTTCAAGACCAGCCTAGGCAATGGAGTGTGAGACTCCATCTCTACAAAAAATAAAAAATTAACCAGGTGTAGTGGTGTGTACCTTTAGTCCCAGCTACTCAGGAGGCTGAAGTGGGAGGATCACTTGAACCCAGGATGTCAAGCCTGCAGTTAGCCATGGTTGTGTCACTGCACTCTAGTTTGGGTGACAGAGTGAGACCTGGTCTCAAAAAAATAAAAAGGTCTAGAGTAAGAGACAGACAACAGTATACGTATCATCACATACTTAGACCTGTGGTAGGTGCTAAGAAAAACCACAGTGACTAATGAGAATATTGAATATCCACCATGCTTTCCTTGTCAAGAGAATTAGGAATTACATTTGCACGCACACACACTTTTCCTACTAGTCCAAAGTTACAGACACAGAGCTGGTCATCTGTTTATATTTCATGAGGTTGATTTTGTATCATTTATATACATTCAATAAGTAATTGTTTGAAGAGAAGTAAAAGCACAGGAATTTTTGAATATGCTACTTTACTTGCAAATATATTTTACTTATGTTCACATTGCCAAGGTAGAACTAGAGTCTTCAATCATGTTTCTAAAAGAAACTACTGCTGGGTGCGATGGCTCATGCCTGTAATTTCAGCACTTTGAGAGGCCGAGACGGGTGGATCATATGAGGCCAGGAGTTCCAGACCTGCCTGGCCAACATAGTGAAACCCTGTCTCTACTAAAAATACAAAAAAATTGGCTGGGCATGGCGGCATGTGCCTGTAATCCCAGCTACTTGGGAGGCTAAGGCACAAGAATCGCTTGAACCCAGGAGGTGGAGGTTGCAGTGAGCTGAGATCACAACACTGCACTCCAGCCTGGGAGACACAGGGAGAATCTGACTCAAAAAATAAATAAATAAATAAACAAATAAGAAAAGAAAAGAAACTAATAGAGATTGTAAAAAAAAAAAAAATGTTTGAGCCTAGTAGAATCTTGAGAGTTTATCAATTTGGAATATTTCAATATCTATTATGAGACATCCCCCAAGTCCCCATATATTGCTCTATCAGAATATTATGCTAATTAGCACAATTAATCTCCTTTCCATCCAAGACATTTTATTTTTAATTAGTTAAACTATTTGTGGTTATTTCTCATAGAAGAATTAAAAATAAACCCCCTTATGTATTTTAAGGTAACATTGTTTCAAAAACAATAATAGTGACATAGGTATTTCTTCATTATATCTAAAATATCATGATTGCTTTTGTTGTCAGAAATAAAACCATCCCCCTTGCTGATAACCAGTCACACTTCTTCCTGGGAAAGACTACCCACAATCCTGCAGAATTACACAGTGTGTATTAAATATAACACAGATAATTAACTCAGAGAACTGACAGTCATTTCTTGGCATACTCAAATAAAAACTGTAGCATACCTCTCACAATGCCAACCATTCTGCACTATCTTATCATGTGTTGCGAGTTCTTGTTGTTTTTATTGGCATAATTAATTACTTGTATAACTGGAAATGTGCAGGAAACATACATGAACCATTCATCAGAACTTGCATCACACATTACTTTTTAATACACTCATTCAAGAGATATGTAGTGAAGACCACAGAAGGCAGATACTAGAAGAGTTTTTTGTTTTTTCACAGTTTGCTCAAAAAAGAAACTAGAGCATTGGAAATGATGGTCTTTTAAAATATGTTAACATTATAGGTCAGAAAGTCTGAGGCTAATGTTTTAACCCCTGCAAGAGTTTTGTGAGTAAAGGAGAAATAACTACTTGATATTTTTTTCTGGTCTTATAAGATTGGATTTATATTCCCAAATAATATCGAGGAAGAAACAGCCTTTAAAGGATTTAATCTAGAGAAGTAAATCAAAGAACTGAAGTTCAACTTAAATGGTTGATTGAATTTGAGATATCTAAGTCTAATCTTAATTCTGGTGTAGATCTCTTAAGGACAAGACCATATAAGTAATTCTTAAATGTTACACAATATCTATGTTTAATGCCTATATTCACTAGAATTGTAAAGATTTGAGATATTCTCATAATATTTAAAACAAATTTTTAAAAATATAACTTTCTATAGTGGCAGAATGTATTATCCAAAGATGTTATATTCTATTAAATTATTTCCTAAATATTAATAGATGGTATGCAAGAATGCATTCTGTGTCAAATATGCCTGGAAAATCTTGGTATAAAATACTGATTTTTTTTTTTTTACACTGCAGGACTTATTAGAGTCTTGAAATGTTAATGAGTATAGTGAATTTCCAAGAAAAGAAAAGATATAACATGCAGTGCTTCATCAGCTAGGATAGTCAGTCCTAGTTCTCTTGACTCTATAATCCTTCCTGCTGCATCAGGTAAAGGGTTCTAAGTTGAAATGAAGTTGCTTCCAAGTACAGCCAAATTCTCTAAAATGATCTGAGAGTTACGTTCTCATGTCCTACCAGGAATTCGAGGTACAGAGAATACTTGTTAGAATCGAGTTATGGATCTAAACTGAAATTAACTTCAGTTATTTATGGACCCACAGAGCATTCATTCATCCTGTGTGGGATTGACTCCTGATTTTTGGAGGTGTCCCTCTGTTTTAATTACCCCTTATGTGCCCCAGCGAGGAGGGAGGAGTTCCTGTCCTACGGTTACGGGGAGGGCCAAATACACGACAGCCAACACTGGTTGGACAAACTCAACAATTGTGCATGAGTCATCTGAGCTCACAGCCTGTGCGGGAAGGCACTCCATGCCATGCAGGACCACATGGGGGCTGAGCTTGAGAGCAGAGGGAACAGCAAGGGACTGGGGGAGGCAGATTTTGCAGTATCAAGAAGATGAGGTGCCCCTTGGTTCCCACAGCAGTATGCGATGGGCTTGTTTGAATAATTTTGCAGGCTGGCAAAGAACTGAAACCCACTACCCAGGGATAAGCAGGAGCTGTGCCTGGGCCCCTCGGTAAGAAGGGTTGCTTGGCTAGGACCTTATCTACAGAGCAGAGTCAGAAAGGAAACCTGCAGTTAGGCTATTGAAGGCCCACCTGGCAACACACGTCAAGGTAACACATAACACTGAATCTTGATCTGGGCCTTCCACCACATCCCCTTTCATCCACACCCAGTGCAGGTGGTTGGATAAGGCTTATCCAACCCCTAGAACCAGACAAGGGCAGGTGGCCTTGGTGTAAATGTATCAAAGCCCCCACCCACAGAGATTAGTTCAGGAATAAATTTGTCGGCCAATTCATGCCAATTAAAGTCAAACTGAGAATTTTGTAAGGGTACTATAGGAAAGCGATGTGCTATTTTCTGACGAAGCAACTGCTGTCAGTGAGAGTGATGTGAGTCTGGTGTTCTGAAGGACCTGATGCAGAGCCTGAGAATGAAACCACCATGTGAAAAGCAGGGCCTAGAAATGGACATGGAAACAGAACAAGGTCAGCTGACCTTGCTAAATCTGTATCCAGTCATCCCTGAAACCTCTTTACATCTGGACTTTCCAGGCATGTAAAACATTCCTTTTCCATTTCTGATTAAGCTGATTTGAGTTGAATTTTGTCACTTATGATTTTAGTAGTTCTTACTGATATGTGAACTAAACTGAGTTAATGCCTGTACACCTATAATGAATGGTTTTGCATGAGGACCACTTCACCGTGTTACCCGTGGCAATATTTTAGAGAAACTCTGCAGTCTCCTCTCTCATAACCTGAACTAAATTATGGTTCCCTTTCCACATCACCTCATTAGATATCTCTTTAAGTAATATTACTGCTGTATAAGCTAAAGCAGCATTACCACTACTATATATAAAAAAACTAAGAACATAATGAGAAAGAAATGAAGGATAACTACTATAGCATGAGTCCCTTTTAGAAGCCAGTAGTTGATTTGATCAATTCATAGTCAATCCACAAATCTCTATACATAACCTAAAGAAATATCATAAAATCTTTTAAAACACCCTCAGCTCAATACTATGAAATGAGAAATGGTTTTTAAACTCTGAGCAGGCAGGTGACACTTTTTGTTCATAAAGAAGAAGCACTTGTGGTACAGGGAAGGACAAGTAAAATGTGATGACTGTTGCTCAACAAATAACTTGGAAACACAAGTAAATCAAATGTTAGAACTTGTATATCCAACTTTGAATGTTTTCTTAAAGAAAACATGAGCAGAATTATCAACAACATCTACGCACTCTTTGGTATTTTCACCCAGATAAATTCTGCAACTCACAGTCACTCAGCAGTGACTTGAAGCAGTAGAACTACTGTTAACATTTACACTTGCTTGATGAGAAGATGTTGAAATACTCACAAGTACACTTACTAAATAAAAGAAATGGCAGTGCTCACTGGCTACCTCCAAATGTTGACAAGGGACACAGAGGTAAATGTGGCAGATGCTTTCAAAATGCTAAGTTGTACATGAAAAGAAAATGAAGCCAGATTTCTAGTGTTTCTTTATGCATCTTGATCTACGTTGGCTTATCTATCAGAAATACAGTTTATAAATACAAAAGAAAAAATATGCTGTCAGAAAGCAATTAATAGAGATTAATCTGAATTTAGAAGGTAACAGTATTGGATGACAAGGAAGCTTAAGGCCTGACTCAGTCATTCCTTAATATTTTACTCTGGTGATTATGAGCGCTGAATCAGTAACTCATGAAATATATTGATCTGCTAATTTTGTCATTTCCTTGATGAATGTGAGAGAATTTCAAAGGGAGACTATGAAGGCCCTCACATATACTTTGTCAATGTACCAGAAGGTTTGCAATAAATGCAGTGGATAGCCAGGTGCAGTGGCTTATGCCTGTAATCCCAGCACTTTGGGAGGCCAAGGCAGGAGGATCACTTGAGCTCAGGAGTTTGAGACCAGCCTGGGCAACATAGTGAGACCTTGTCTTGTCTAAAAATTAAGAAAAAAAATGTTTAAGATAACCAGGCATTGTGGTATGAACCTGTAGTCCTAGCTACTCACAGGCTGAGGTGGAAGGATTATTTGTGCCTGAAGGTCAAGGCTGCAGTGAGCTGTGATGGTGCCACTGCAGTCTAGCCTGGGTAAAAGATGAAGGCCCTGCCTCAAAAGAAAAAATAAATAAATGAAAATAAAAATAAAAAATATATATATATATATACACACACAGCACATATATCTTTTAAAGTACATTTTAAGTATTAGAAGCCTAATTCATTAATAGCACTACAGAGAGAAGAGTGAAATTTTTTAAGTACTGTTTGTAGGTGCAAACTGTGTAATTAATGTAATCTAAAAGCTATAAAATGGGACGATGAATGGGAACTATTCAAAATGTACCCTTGTTTGGCCTGTATCTTCATTTCTCTCCCTTCATGCATTTGAGCTCACAGAAGGTGGCGGTTATACACGCTTGGAGTGAAGAACTGTGATGAGGAAATACCTATTGTTTCCCTTTAACATTCATTTACAACCAAAAGTCTCTGAACAGTTATTTTTTTTTTTCTTCACAGAATGAGGGTTTCATAATATATAAAAGCCCTTTTTTCTTTCCTTTTTTTTTTAATTGAGTAAAAGTGCTAGCCCATGATGTTACCCAGTAATTCAGTCAGTATGTTTGAAAAAAATCCTCTGACTTCACAAACTTTTAAGCTGGTATTTATAAGATAATATGTAAAGTGAAAATGTGCCTGTTGTATGAAAGCCAACTGACCTGTCTCAAGTATAGAGCTGATTGGAAGGTACTATTTATTGGTTGAATTGCTATATTATATTAAAACCTATACTGTATAACAGTCACCATTTAATAGTAACACTACATTCTTTCAATTGCTCTAGAAACAATTCAACTTTATATTTTGTTACAAATAAGATGTTTGTACTCAATTTTTATATCAGTATTGCTGTTGGATTAACTATTACATGCTGTAAACCTGAGATCAGATCCAACAGTCTTTTTGTGTTTAAATCTAGAACAATATTATTGTGATACAAATGAATGGCTTCCACCTACCTTAATTATGTTTGAGCTGCAAATGAATGCATATGCTGTATCTATGAATTTGCAAATACAAAGCAGGGGCTCCTCTGCATAGCCATCTGTGCATTGCTTTTGTCTCTGGGATTTTTTAATATAGATAATAAAGCCTAATCCTCTTTAAAATCAGGAGAAGATAATTGGGACATGAAGCTAACCACATGTAATGCAATGATATTATTTCCTAACTACTCATAACTTTGAAATAATAGTAGTAATAGCAGTAATAAATGTGTTTTTTATGAAACAATCTACTATTAGGCCACAATTTAAAAGTTATAAAAATATTAAATATTATAATTGCAAGTGAAAAATTATAGCAAAGTTCCTAAACTGAGGACACATTGAAAATATCACAAGCTAAGCAATCTTTTTTTTTTTTTTTAAACAAGGTGCTGCTTGACCTCATGGGCTCAAGCAATCCTACCTCAGCCTCCCGAGTAGCTAGGATTAAAGGCACAAGCCACTGTCCCTGGCTAATTTTTGTGTGTGTATGATTGCTTCATAGAGACAGAGTCTTGCTATGTTGCCTAGACTGATCTCAAACTCCTGGCATCAAGCAAAACTCCTTCCTTGGCCTCCCAAAATACCGGGAATACAGGTTTGGGCCACCATGCCTGGCCAGTTATGCAATCTTCTTGTTACATTTCGGCCACTGAAGAGATAAAATGCAAAAAGAATTCTGAATGTGTGTCCTGAGAATGAAAAGAGTATACATTAATTACATCAGATACCTACTGTCAGCACCAAATAGGTGACTTCTGCACATGAATCAACCAATAGCCTAGCTCTGCATGTGCTCATCCTGAACTCCAATGACAGGTATTTTGTCTTCATTGCCACAACCCATCCCAGGATTCTGCCTCCAAGCTGCCGCATCAAATCTCTCCTGAGTTTCTAGCCCACCTCCTTGCCCTGTAGATTTCAAACTCAAGACTGCAGTATCAGTTCTCAACTTAGTTTCCAGCCTGCTGGTCCACCGTACAGATTTCAAACTTGTAATACTCCATAATCACAGAAGCCAGGTCCTTAAGGTGTGTGTGTGTGTGTGTGTGTGCACACGTGCGTGTGTGATGTGTGTGTTAGTCTCATCAGGCAGCCAATAAAAATACCATAGATTGGGTGGCTTAAATAGTCGAAATTTATCTTCACATAGATTTGGAGTCTAGAACGTCCAATATCAAAGCTCTGGAAGAGGTCAATTCTTGGTGAGGGTTCTCTCCCTGGCTTGCACATGGCACCTTCTCACTGTGTCATCACAAGGAGGAGAGAGAGCAGCCTCTCTGGTGTTCGTCTTGCAAGAGCTCTTCATCCCATCAAGAGGGCTCCACCTTCATGACCTCATCTAAACCTAATTACCTACCAAAGGACGCATCTACAAATACCACCACATAGAAGGTTAGGGCATCAACATCCGAATCAAGGGAAGTGAGCACAATCTAGTCCATAGCACAGCATCTCTCTCCCCGCCTCTCTCTCTAGATGAATAGGCAGATAGATAGATAGATACATCAATATCCTATTGTTTCTGTTTCTCTGGAGAACCCTGAACCCTACATCTCTTGCACTTCATCATCTCTGAAATCCAAACTCCATAATGGCATCCTCTGACCAAATCAGTCCTTCAAAGTCATTCACTTTTTTTTTTTTTTTTTTTTGAGATGGAGTCTTGCTCTGTAGCCCAGGCTGGAGTGCAGTAGCACCATCTCAGCTCACTGCAACCTTCACCTCCCGGGTTCAAGCAATTCTCCTGACTCAACCTCCCAAGGAGCTGAGATTACAGGCGTGTGCCACCACACTCGGCTAATTTTTCGTATTTTTAGTAGAGATGGGGTTTCACCATGTTAGCCGAGGTGGTCTTGATCTCCTGACCTCGTGATCTACCCGTCTCGGCCTCCCAAAGTGCTGGGATTACAGGCGTGAGCCACCGCTCCCGCCTCATTCACTTTCTTACTGCCATTCCAGCTGTTCTTCATCTTCAGCAAGACCTCCAATCCCCAGGCCACTTTGTGCAAAATGATCAACTGCCATCCAGCTTCAGTCCCCCTTCAGCTGGGTACTCAATGCTGCCATTGCCACTTTCTCAGAAGTTACTCCAGATTTTCACCTCACTCTTCACATCACTAAAGTCATCAATGGCTTTCGTTTTGCCCAACCAATCAGTACTTTTCTGTTCTCATTTTAAGATTTTTGAGCCTTTTTACTGTATTGATTACCCTCTGTCCTTCACATTACATTTGCAATAAATATATTTTAAACAGTATATGAAGATTACTTTTACTACAATATGTGTGCTACGAGAATGCCATGGCACTCCATGGCCACTTATCTTACTTGGCACTCCAGTGACTACCACAGTTTCTGGTCAGTAGCAGATGGTTAATAAAATCTTGTTGAATGAATAAGCCCTCTCATGAAGAAACATTCTACATAGATTGACAATGACAGTCAAATGACTAGGTGAGAGAAAGGGATTTTTATTAATGTAGAAAGTGGAGGAAATGCTGAGGCCAAAGTGTTTACTTAAGGGTAATTCTGCCTCCTTTTATCTTCAATAAGTGGCAGCAAAGAGTTCATTCAGCCTTTACGAATGATGAAGTAGAGATGCCAAACACTCCGTTCCATCCTACAAATTGAGCAAAGGATCCATAAACTTTCATGTAGAATGAATCTTGTAGTAAAAGTAACCATCTCATATTTTTAAAAATCCATTCTCAGCATGCGTGATGTCTAGAGACACAGCCCGCTTAGTGGGAGACTTGACAGGAAACAGCAGATCTCAATTGTAGTTCTGATTCTGGCTAATTTGCTGTGCTTTCTAAGAGAAGTTCGTTAACTTTCTTAGAATTCAGTTTCATTACTTGTGAAAACATTGGATTTGATTATTTCGAAGGTCTCTTTGAGCTCTAAATTTCTATGCTAGTCTGATGAGATTTAAATTTTTAAAACCCTTACTTGTTACTCATTCTTTAAAAATGTAAAAATTACCATACAGCACTTTTTCTTGCCAAAAAAAGTTACTTTGACAGCATTTCAAGATGCTTATACATAAACCTTTATACGTCCTAAAGCAAAAAACTGCTAATTTTTCAGTCACTTAAATCTTTCTAGTCTTCATAAAGACTAGGCTGTATTATTTATTATTTTAGCGGGACTAGTGATGAATAATGTAAACTAAGTCTTTAGAGTTGGGATGCATTTTACCTGTTTTTCTTCTTAAATTGGATGTTACAGGGATTTATGCTAGATTATTATACGAAACTAAAACAATGCAAATACAGGTATATAACATCTATTAACACCTTGTATTTATAAAAAACTTACTGGCCGGGCGCAGTGGCTCATGCCTGTAATCCCAGCACTTTCGGAGGCCGAGGCGGGCAGATCACAAGATCAGGAGATCAAGACCATCCTGGCTAACACAGTGAAACCCCGTCTCTACTAAAAATGCAAAAATTAGTTGGGTGTGGTGGCACACACCTGTAGTCCCAGCTACTCAGGAGTCTGAGGCAGGAAAATCGCTTGAACCCAGGAGGCAGAGGTTTCAGTGAGCCGAGATCATGTCACCGCACTCCAGCCTGGGTGACAGAGCAAGACTCTGTCTCAAAAAAAAAAAAAAAAAAAAAAACTTATTTTGAGAATAATGTCCATTCACTCTACAATTTAATCTTCTAAATTGAAGATTAACATTACAACCAACATTAATACATGGTGCATTTCAGCACTGCTTTTCCTTTCAGATCTATAAGTTGCACACTATAAAAAACAATCCCAATACAAAAAAAAGAATTCTAAACCTTCATAGACAGTTATTATAAGCAATATTTAATACAGCCATATTATACAAGTATGTTGAAATTAAATTTTAAAAGTCAGAACAGAATATGAAATGTCACATTTCATAATCTTGATTCAACTCTCTTAGTCTCTTTTCCCCCATTTGTCAAATAAAGGGCTTAGATTCATTGATTTGAGAAAAAATATTTTATAACTCCATGAGGAGAGGAGGGTAATTAATAAATGACATGGAATTTAAGCTAGACCTGAAATGCACAGGGTCATCACAGGAGAAGAGAGAGAGAGACAGGACTCCCAGGCAGAAAGTCCAGCTCAGATGTATCCTGACTTGTTTCTTCACTACCCACTCCAAAGAGCATTGACCAGGCCTTCAGCAAGGTAGCTTGACCAGTCCCTGTGTTCGTATTTTGCAGAGAGCATTGCCTAAAAAGAGCACATATTTTGGGAGCTGTATCTCAATCAACCTGCAGGGATGCACCAGGGACAAGTCAGGGAAATAAATACACCAATTTCACTTTTCTCCCACCCTCTGATCTTCTGCTGCTTTGGGTGAAACCAAACAGGAAGCAGAGGGCTGGGGAGTTGCTCAGTCATGGACACAGACAGGGTGGAGAAGGGGAGAAAAGAGACCTGGGGGGACAACAGGAGACAGCATCACAGAACAGGGTGAAAATGCAAAATTAGCCTAGTTTGTTTAGGATGTGCAAAAAAATAAACAAAAGCAATTGTTTAAAAAGTAAAAGCAATAGTCATTCATCAAAAACTGGCAGAATCTTGGTGTACAACTCCCCACTGCTAAATTTGAATGGCAAAAAAAGCCCAAAAAACAAAAACTGGCAGAACCAAAATAAACTAGATAGAAATGAAAAGTATAGAATTAAAGAAAATTAAAAACTGGGATAACTGAAATAAAAATAGGCAAAAATCCTGAAAATAAAAAATATAATCAATGAAATGTTTAAATCTTAATAGACTAGACAAACTATCATAAAACAGAGATTTTTATAAGTTGAAAGAAAGTAATAAGAAATTCACACAGATCAATTCACAGAGAGAAAAACAGATTACAATCATGTGAGAAGAATTAAGAGGTACAAAAGATGGATTATAAAGAAATGGCGTGTATCTTATTACATATTCTGAAGAAGAGATTAAAGAGAATGGTTAAGACCTAACTTTTAAAGAGGTAATAATTCAGGATGTTACAGAATCTAAAGACAAACAGAAGTCCTTAGATTCAAAGTACAGTATGAACAATGTTCAGACACAATAATCAGTTATAGTTCCATGAAACAGGAACAATTAGAAAATGGAATTTGTAAAAATAGGCTTTAAAGTAGTATTAAAAAGTCAAGTATGTGGAAATAAATCTAATGAATGTGTAAGGACTGCATGAGAAAAATCTATAATGCATTATTACTGAGAGAAATAAAAGAGGACCTAAATAAAAGGAAGAGCATGCCATTGTATCATTTCTATTGCCACAATAATGTTGCATCAGAAACCACCAAAAGTTCTGTAGCTTCAAAGGGCGTGCATTCATTTAGCTAAGTTCCCACACTGGTTACGTAGTCAGATGAGTTCTTCTGGGCCAGGCAGAAGTCACCTGCATATGTGGAGGTTGGCTGGCTGTAAACTGGGATGGGGATTCATGTACTTGGAGGTCAGGAGGCTGCCTGTTGAGATGACCTGGCTCTGCTCTAGGTTTTTTGTATCTCTTCACTGGACTAGCTTGAGCATGTTCTAATCATAAAGGGAAAGGAACAACAAGATAAACAGAAATGCAGAAGCACTTTTCAATCTTCTGCAGCAAGTTTGCTAATATCCCAGTAAACGAAGCAATTTACCACTCTAACTCTTGACAGGAGCTGCAAAGGTACATGGCAAAGAGTGTGACTGCAGTGAGAAGCAAGGAGTTGGTGCCATTAATGTCATCAACCTACCACAACCGTGATTGTGGACAAGAGGACTCAAATTGTAAAAGATGTCAATTCCCCCAACTCCACGATGCTCTAGGCTCATCTTTTATTTCCTCTGCCACAGCCCCAGATCAGCCACTTCTCCAACAAACCCTGAGAATGGATTTCTAAAATTATTTTTATGTATCCATTGTAAACTGACTATGTAAAGTAGTCACTTTACATAGAGTGGAATACATAAGTATACATGTAATGTTTGACCTCACCAAAAAAGTCTCAAAAAATTTCAAAGAATCAATATCAAAGAAAACATGTTTACTGACAAAAATCAATACAGCATTGGGATTTTTGAAAAGTAAAATTTTTTTCCAGCAATACTTAATAAGGAGAAATAGACCAAGTTATTATTATGAATAAAGGAAATATAACTACAGACACAGTAAGATTATTTTAATGTAAGTGAATGCTAGGAACACCTTTATGGAAATATATTTGAAAACCTAAAAACAGTTATAATTTTCCAGAAAATATATAAATGACTGGGGTTTTTTTCTGTATGAAATTGAAAAGGTGAATGTACAATAGTCATTAACAACACAAAGGTAATCAAAACTTTTGCGTTGTTCCCCCCTAAAATCACAAACAATTTATAATCTATACCAACTGTTTTAGGGAATCAAAAAAAGAGTGAAAGATCCGTCACAAACACTATTCGACCAATATTAACTTGATATGCAAACTACACAAAGACAACATAAAAACAGGAAATATTTTAGACAATACTCCTTTGTGAACATAAATGGAGAAATTCTAAATAAAATATTAGTAAATTAAATTCAATACAGTATATTTTTATTTTTAAAAAATCCATGATTACTAATAGGCTACACACAACCAAATTTGACAATAAAAGATTAACATATGACTCAATAACATCCCAATAACAAACTAATAGGAACATAATTTGAAAAATAAGATTATATTAACCATAACAGTCAATACATCAGAGTATCTAATAGAGATGCACCAAATGCATATTTTGGCCAAAGGCCAAGTGACCAAGTGTTAAAATCAATACACGAGCACAGTTGAGACAAAGCCAAATATGATTACCATGATGAACTTCTAAATGCAATCTGAATAACTCTGAAACCTCACAAAAAATATAAATTTCATTATAACTTTATTATTTAAAATATTTTTCTCCAGGTAGTAACAGGGATGAAAAAACTGCAAAAAATAATTTTTAAAATGTTTGTTGTCAAATTTATTTTTATTTCATAATGCAAGAAAAATTATTTCTTCATACTTTCAGCTGCTAGGTTAGGTTGCTTGTACAATTGTAGTTTAAGAGGAAACATTCAGGTCCTAAAGGTGGTTACGTATCTAAAAATTAGAGTTCTTAGGTTCATTTCTTCAATTTTTTAAATACTGTGCGCTGAACAATTGCACAAAGATTAAAATTATCATTTGATCTCTAGCATTCTGTCCTATATTTAAATTGTGTGAACATTTGTTGGTTCAAAAGTATTGATATTAATTCTTTAATAGCTAACATGCTCTCTGTTAATATTCTAACTTTATTTCAAATTCAAATTTAATTTTCAAATATATTTTTCTACATATCTATTTGAAAGTTTATAATAGCTTATTCATGACACTAACATTTTACAGTCATTATTAATTACTATAGCATTGTATTGTTGCAGTAATTTAAAAAATGCTTTACTTCAAAATAACACAGCATTTTACCACAAAAAGAACATGAGAATTTTTACTCTAACATCTAGAATGTTTACATATACTTGAAAATGAATATTCAGATATTCACAATAAATACATAACATGTCTTACTTGTACTGCTGATGTGTAACTTTATTTATACATGAAAGAAACCTTTGAGGCCACAGAATTATTGATCATACTCAAGTTCAAGTATGCCAGAAATTATATTGAAGGTGGCTTTAAGTTATTTTGTCTTCTAAAAACCAAGGTTGAAGCCACACTGAATAGCTGGTTTGGCCAAATATCAAAGCCAAACAAAATCTCCATGCAACTCTAATAACTAGAAAATAAATTTAACAGGAATTGTCATCATAACTTGTTGAGTTAGGAGGTAACTAAGGACATGAATAGATAGAAATAAATCTTGCTCATGGATGAAAAGTTACAATATTATGAAAATATAATTCTTTCCAAATTATTCATAATTTCAATTCGATTTCAAGCAAAATTCTAATGAAGGCTTTCATAGAACTTGACAATCTTACCCTAAAATTTACATGGGAAATCAATGACGCAAAAATAAGTTTAAAAAAACATAAGAAAGACCACAATGGGAGGCCATCTTGAGGAAAGGAAATCTTTTTCTAATTTGGAACAATGGTACCACATGAGTCTGCCAACACTCTGTGGGTTTTGTCCTAGCAGATATCAAGCCTTAGTAGACAAAGATAAATTAGACCAATGCAACTGAATACAGAAGGAAACTTGACATATGACAGAGGAGGCACGAAAAATAAGTGAAGACTATGTTTTCCAATAAGTGTTATCAAGAGAATGTAGTAAAAGTATGTAATGAAAATAAAATTAAGATTTTATACATGATAAAAATATAAATAGAATGGATCTACACTCCATTCTAAGTGAATTCAACACCTAATCTACAAAGCTTTGAAAAGAAAATACAATGGAATATCTTTATGACTGCAAGGTTGAGAAAGATTTCTTAAATAGGATCCAAAAAGCTCAAAACATTGAAGAGAAGGTGGATGAATTTAAATACATGACATTTTTAACTCTTCAAGTTGATACCATTCACAAGTATAAAGACTAGCCACCAACTGGAGAAGTTATTGGCAATTCATGTAACTAACAAATGAATTAGATACAATAATATATAAAGGATTCCTACTAATTAATAAGAAAATAGGCAAAAAAAGAAATTTTAAAAGGATATAAATAATTCAGTGATGAAACCAAATGTTCAATAAATGTATGAAAAGGTAATTTCATTTTTAAGTAGGTAAATGAAAAAGAAAGCAATAGTGAAAAACATATCCATCGGACTAATAAAACTTAAAAATATTTTATAATATCATTGACAAGGTTGTGGAAAAATAGAAAACTTGCACACTTTGATGAAAAGATAAATTTATTAAAAATACCCTGGAGGGCAATAGAGCAATGTCCCAGTGAAGCTGTAGATACGTACAACATTTAAACTTCCAGGTGCATACTCTTCTAGAGAAACGGAGCACACGTGCATAAGCAGACAGATGGTGGGATATTAACATACGGTGTTTGTAATGTGAAAACATTGGACACAGGCCTAACAGCTCATCAAAAAAAAAAAAAAGAGTGGATAATGAACTGTGGTATACTCCATCAATAGCGTAATACACAGCACTTAAAAGGAATGAATCAGAGATCTATGCATTAACATGGTGAAAACTCAAAAATAGAATACTGAGCAAATAAATGCAAATTAAATAACAATACGCATATTCTCATCTTATTTTTATAAACACTGAAAATATACAAAAATGTTACATTATATTTATGGATAAATTATATAGTAATAATACAAATGCATATGCGAAATTAATAAATGCTCTAATGATATGAATATATCAGGATATGAATGGAGGCAAGGGAGGTAACCAGGGAAGAGTGGCCAAGGTACTACAATACTCTCTGTAATATTTTATAACTTTAGGCTGGGCATGGTGGCTCATGCCTGCAATACCAGCACTTTGGGAGGCTGAGGCAGGTGGCTCACTTTGAGCTCAGGAATTTGAGACCAGCCCGGGAAACGTAGTGAAACTCTGTCTCTACAAAAAATACCAAACATTAGCGTGGCATGGTGGTGTGCACCTGTAGTCCCAGTTACTTGGGAGGCTGAAGTGGGAGGATCACTCGAGCCTGAGACATCAAGGCTGCAGTGAGCCATGATCACAGCACTGCACTCCAGCAGGGTGACAGAGTGAGACACTCTCTCAAAAAAAAAAGGAGTTCTTACAGTAAACACTACACGGTTTTCCTCCTACACGTCTGTAAAATGTCACCTTTGATTAATAAGCAAGGATACATAGGAGTAACACTTAGCTGCATTTAAACCAATCACTAAAAGAAGAGATAACGTCATTTCCATTTTGTCGTGTTCAGAAAATAATTTTCCTACCAAAAATAAGACTCTTGTCTAAAACAATAATAACCTGGACAAAATGTGGCTGATGGCTTAATGAATCTAATAGCAAAGATTAGAGATTCTTTTGAAATTGATAAATTATCAAATTTATGTATGATGCTTCTAAATTTATGTTTAGGTAAAAATTGTAAGACTTTTTTTTAGAGAAAACCGAGGGTTAAAATTGAGTTATTCTATAAAAACATGTTATTTTAAAAAATAACTTGTAATCATTTAAATAGCTGAATCACAATGATTTTAATTTACAAAATTATTTATCTTGTAAGTAACTATGATTATTTTCCCTAGACTTCCAACTGCACTTTCAACTACAAGTTCAGATATTAGCTAGTGCCAACATTTCGTATTTATAAAATCGCATGCACCCTGTTGCCATTTAGCGTAGTGAATACCCATTTGTAAACAAAATGGTGATACATTATGATAGCCAAAGGGCAAAGCTTTACCTGAACAGAGATTCATCATTTTTTAATGCAGCACAGCTTGATACTTGCAATATCATCAAGCACTCTGAAAGGTTCTTGTCAGAGACTGATGACCTAAACAATTACTGAAACTTAATAACAGCATTCACAACTGCAGGTCGATCTCACACACCACAAAATAGTGCTTGTGTTTTTCTCCATGCTTATTTTTAGCCAAGTTATATCAATATTTTGACCAGAGAAAATGTTGGACCAAGTTACAATTTTTTATTATTCCATATTAGTAATCATAGACGGCATAGAGATTGCTATATTAGCAGTACCATAGCAAAAATAATTCACTTGCAAAGCAACTATAAAACATTATGCAACAATTCGTTAATGGGTTTATCAAGATAGCTTTACATTGACTCTGTGACACATGGAAAGCACTAAATGGAAATCTAGAGAGAAAATAATATGATGCTGGCCAGTATGTTTTAATGTTAATTATGTCCAAAAGGTTTATGAAATATTTTATTCATGCCACTGGTAACATATACCTATGAGATAACTGTATCAAAAAAGATGATTTTCTGGTTGTCTTTTTCTTTTTACAGAAAATGCTTTGTTTCCTATTATCAATTTGATAGTTTGATGAAAGCATATTTTGCTGGAAGTTACCTCTACTTGAACTAAAAAAAAAAGTCCATGTATATTTTATGTCACTGATTTCTATAATTTCACTGAGAAGTATTAGAAGTAATGCTGTGACTCCTACGAACCAAGCATTATTAGGTAAAGACACAACTTCTGCAATGCCCCAAAAGCAACTGAACTGTAAACACCATGGTTGATTCACACTCAGTTCATAACTTACTATTTTTATCCTTTCTCAGAGCTCTGTGCATGTACATAAAATTCAAGAGCACAATTGAATAAAATACAAATCACTGAGTGACTATTTAAAATTTAAATTTTGTTGTGAGCATTATCAACAAAGACGGGCCATTAAAAAGGTTATTTCTTTACCGGTGAATTAATGATAGAAGGACACCCAGTGTAAACTATTCTGCAGACAGGCCAATAATGAAAACATAGCTAAAGCAGTAAAGCTTGCCAACTACTGATGAGACTCAGGAGAAATTTCTTAACAGATGTTTCCCTGAGCAAATATATACTTTGCCTACTCTGATTATGATGGCCTTGAGAATTCATGATTTGATTCAACACTCAGCTACTCTTCAGCAGCCTCATGAAAATATGATTCGTACAAAGGATATATTCTGTATTTTCCTTTCCTAAGAACCAATATCTAACATATTTATAGTTCTCAGTCCCATATGTTGAAGCAGTGGTCCAACAGCACTGTTTATAACACTATAATTAAGGTTGTGTCAGCATTTTATTATGAAAGGAAGGAGGCGAAGCCTTTTTGGATTTTTTTGTGTGTTTTCATTATATAAGCTTCCCTTAGTTGAGTGCCCACCGACTGCAATAATCTGCTTTGATCTTTCTTTTGCTTCCTGCTAAGATTTTTTGTTTTTGTTTTTGTTTTGAGACGGAGTCTCGCTCTGTCGCCCAGGCTGGAGAGCAGTGGTGCGATGTGGGCTCACTGCAACCTCCGCCTCCCGGGTTCAAGCCATTCTCCCACCTCAGCCTCCGGAGTAGCTGGGACTACAGGCGCCCGCCACCATGCCCGGCTAATTTTTGTATTTTTAGTAAAGACGGGGTTTCACCATGTTGGCCAGGCTGGCCTCCATCTCCTGAGCTCAGGTGATTCGCCCAGCTCGGCCTCCCAAAGTGCCAGGATTACAGGCGTGAGCCACCGCACCTGGCCGAAAGAGAAAAAAAAAAAAAAAGGCAAAGCAAAACAAAAAAAACAGGAAATTGTTCCTGATAGATACTTTAACCTTGCAGGTTCATGTCTAATCATTATTATATTCTGAAGACTTCTTTCTTTCTTTCTTTCTTTCTTTCTTTTTTTTTTGAGACGAAGTCTTACTCTGTTTCCCAGGCTAGAGTGCAGAGTGCAGTGGCGCAGTCTCGGCTCCCTGCAACCTCCGCCTCCCAAGTTCAAGCGATTCTTCTGCCTCAGCCTCCCAAGTAGCTAGGATTACAGGTATGCACCACGATGCCCGACCAATTTTTTGTATTTTTAGTAGAGACAAGGTCTCACCATGTTGGCCAGCCTGGTCTCGAACACCTGACCTCAGGAGATCCGCCTGCCTCAGCCTCCCAAAGTGCTGGGATTACAAGCATGAGCCACTGTTGCCAGCCAAGACTTCTTTCTAGAAGGAACATGAGCGGGAAAATATTGGGGAGGTTTGTGATAGCAATAAATGTATACAGAAAAGAGTGAGGGGGTCACAATTGTTGAGTCTCATTATAATGCCTATCTTGGGCATCTCTGCATTTTTGCTAATATCTATTTGTGTGTATTAAAGCCCTAGTAGTTTTAATCCTTTCTTTCTAAAAATCTTCCATTGTCTAATTTTGTATGCAATGAGAAATATTAAAATATGCACTTACTGGTTGTGGGACTTTGGGCAATTTGTTTCATTGCGCCTCAACCTCAAATTCCCTGAGTATTGAATGTAGATAATAAGAATATCTACTTCATCAGCCTGCACGGAAATTAATCATGCGCGTGTTCATGCTCAGTGCCTGGCATGTGATTTTCTCCCATATCCTCTCCATCCTTACCTACTATGGTCCCATTGTAGTCACCACCAAGGTCTCCCCATTCTGCAGCTGCCTGGCTTAAAGTGCAGGTATCGAACTCTCTACCCAAAGCCAATCCTTTTTAAACATTCTAAACTGTTCTTTTTTCTTTGTATTCTACCACAAGCTACAAATTAACCAAATCAATGGATTATCCTCTAAGATTAATAAATTATCCTCTAGGCTCTATGAAGGGGAAAGACCAAGTCTATTTTACTGACACAGTGCCTCGTGCCTGGCATAGAGGTATGTGTTTCATAAAATATTAGTCTTTAGCTATCAAATAGTTATGACATTATGCACAGTTACACAACTACTTAAATGAAAATAATTCATCTTTGAAACTATAAATTTAATTTCTGATATGGCTTGTAAGAGAAGAAAACAAACTTGTTCCGACTTTTTATATCTTAACAGCTTTTACATGAATCATATTAGAACTAATCCACTTTCTTTCTTTTTTTTTTTTTAATGCAGAGACAGAGTCTGTCTATGTTGCCCAGGCTGGTCTTGAACTCCTAAGCTCAAGCAATCCTGCTGCCTCAGCCTCCCAAAGTGCTGAGATTGCAGGTGTGAGCCACCGTGCCCAGCCAATACTCACACTAAAAGTGAGAGACATGTACTGTTACTATCAAGATGCACTAATCAAGTTGCCTAAACACAGTGAATGGCAGAAAACCTAAAACCCGGAGAAATACTGAGCCAAAGAAGAATTCAGCACACCTCTCTACACTGCCTTGTCATAGCTTGGATGTATTACTAAATGCCTTTTATTGCTAAACCAAAATTGTCCCCACCCCTCCTCACTCCTAATTTATATCTGCAGAATCTCCAACACTAGAGTGGCATCTCTTTTCCAACTCTTTTTAAAAGAATAATTGCGTTTGCATAATTAAAAAGAAGAGGTATCTGGCGGACTAATATTTTCCACTTATATTTTGAATATTATGCATTTTTAGGTCACCTAAAAATATGAACGAACAATTTCTTGTACAATCTACTGAGAGTCCAGTGATGATTTGGCTGTATCCAAAATTTATCAATGGCAAATAACCAACGGAACAACCTTGCATCAGAATGTTGGAATCACTAGCACATATTCTAGGCTTTATTAATCAGGTATTTTTTTCTTTTGTATTCTCTAATTTCACAGGCAACAGATTCAATAACATAACCTCTAGAAAACCAGCATTCGTACATTGTTATCCCAGAATCTAAATGTTTCAGTGTGTCCTGATAGGCAAGCACATTCGGATCTTTCAAGTCAAGGATTTCCCTCTTACCAAGAGATAATTCACATGTGCCATCCTCCCTTACCAATTGTAACATTCTCAGCGGTGGAAAGCTGCCAGAGTCATTAACCGGCTCTGCATTATGCCATTTCTTTTGCTGTCTAACCTGTCACCTCCATGCTTTCTGCAGTCTTTCCTCTCCTTCAGACTCCCTCTCAGACATACGTATCAGTAACTGGTGCCTCGCCTTCCTCCCGCAGCATAACAGGCTGCTATTCTGCCATCGCCCTCCTGGGAGCGCTGCTGTACCGTGAGCCCGCTCTGGATGTTTCCCGCTCAGTTCCTGCCAATCTCCAACCAGCCCAGGAAGAGAAATACGCACTCTGTTAGAACAACAGTGTCTGCTTTTGACCAGTGCTATAGGCCATGGATTTTACTTCTGATTCTAAACGACAGCTTGCTTATATGAGATACAAACGTTGGGCACCCTAAAGGTAGCTAAGTTCTTTTTTCTAGATGGTAGTTTTGCAAAGAACATACACTATCAATGCAAACCTATTAGTCTTAGCTCTTCATTATACAGAACAATGTAAGCCTCCTTTTGACTAAATTTTATTAAAACGCTGTTGCTTTTTTTGCCTTTTAATTCATAATATTTTAAATACACATGAAATAGCAGTTTATTAATTCTATCATAGAATTATGTATTAATAACAGTTTACATCTGCATTTCACTGCATCAGAAGTCCTCATAGTAAATATTGTCCTAAATACCTAAATATATGTTTTTTAACATTTACATGGCCAGTGAGCATTGTGTAGCTTTAAAAATGTTCCTTTTGGTAACTTCCATCAACGATACTGTGAAGCATTTAATAGTGTCTCTGTCACGTCTTTTCCTTTTCTTCCTAGTAACACATAGTTTCTAAATTTGCTTCTTTTACATATCATATTTATTTACAGTAAAACATTTTAATTTAAAATACTTTTTTTTTTTTCTTGAGACGGAGTCTCGCTCTGTTGCCCAGGCTGGAGTGCAGCGGCGCGATCTCGGCTCACTGCAAACTCCGCCTCCCGGGTTCACGCCATTCTCCTGCCTCAGCCTCCTGAGTAGCTGGGACTACAGGCACCCGCCACCACACCCGGCTATTTTTTGTATTTTTAGTAGAGACGGGGTTTCACCGTGTTATCCAGGATGGTCTCGATCTCCTGAGCTTGTGATCCGCCCGCCTCGGCTTCCCAAAGTGCTGGGATTACAGGCATGAGCCACCGCACCCGGCCAATTTTAAATACTTTTAAATGTAAATACGGTTTTTGTTGTCCACATGGTATCTGTGATACAAATGAGCTAGTTGAAGTAATCAAGAAAAGATCTGTTAAAAGGAATAAATATTCTTTCATAAATGTGCTAAGTATTATCATGACTATCTATTGCTGTGGAAGTGCAAAAAGCAGACTAACATTTCCAAAACATAAATAGGATAATGCCACATCCTTGCTAAAATCTTACAGTGACTTCTCATTGAAATTAAAACAGTGTGTAAAATTTTGCATGATTTACATTGTGGACGTGATGTGTCCCCCCCACCACCCCACTCTCCAGCCTCTTCTTGCCGTGTCCTGCGTTGCTTTTCCCTGCCCTGCGCCTAACTCCTAAGCTCGCACTGTGATGCACTTCCTCCAGTTCCTTCAACACATAAGGCTGCATGCACCTGCTCTGCCTCGGCCTTGCACAGTTTCCTTTATCTAGAATGCCTTCCCCGCCCTTTCCTGGCCAACCACTCCCCTCCTTTCAGGTCTCAGCTTAAATGTCATTTCATCAGAGTCCCATTCTGACTTTCCCTCCACTGCCGTCTCTCATAACACCCTCCGCTGCTCTGTCACAGCACCTGTCACATTTGTGGGGTTTGGTAGGCATTTGTGTGAGTAGATGTCTCTCACTTCCACTAAAGTTGAAGTGGGGACCATAGCTTACTGTAAAAACTTGGCTTGTAGACAATGGCTAATTAGGCTTATAATGGCCCTCTGCTAACTTTGTGGCTCTATTTTTCTCATATGTAAAGTGTGATGATGGTTCAGTGAGTATATATACATATTGTTTTTATATATACATTTTTATATATGACATATATACACATAGTGTATACCTTTGGAAAAATTACCTTTAGTAATTTTTATCAATGATACCGTGAAACACTTCATGGTGCCTATCACATATCTTTTCACATACTGTGCGTATATAATATGTATATGAGAATATATATAAATATACATGCATCACTTATAAAAGGTCCATAGTAATTATTATGCAAGTGCTTACTTACATGGTATTTTGTTCATTACCAAATGTCCAGTGGCTACCACATAGCAGCCTTCGAAAAGTATCATTATCTGAATTTGTGAGTGATAATATTTTCCTTGTCCTTATAGGAAACTAGATACCAAACATTTCCAGTCCACTGGGACAAAGATCTTAATTTTCTTGAGAGTTGTGAAATAAGAATAGCAGTGAGAACAAGTGGGATGGGGAATGCAGAGGACAGACCTTTGAAATCTGTTTCTATTATCCCTTGCCATTCTCTTCTAAACTTCAGGGTTCAGGGCAAATCTGGTATATAATCAGGTTATGATCTATGATGGCTATTTAATGCACTTATTTATCAAATATCTTTTGAGCACCCATTATGTTCTAGGCATGATTCTAACTGCCAGAGATATAAAAGAGAATGAAACCAACAAAAATTCCTGCCTTTGCAGAACACGCCCTCAGTAACAGTGGGAATTAAATAAGAAACCTGTAGCCTATTCCCATCTCTTTGCGGATTTCTAAAGTAAATGTGATGGAATATCTTGAAACCCCTCCCTGGAAAATTTCAGACCTATTTACTCAAGGCTCCTAAAGGACTCTGGAACTTCAGAGCTGAGGTCTGGAAGTACAGTCATAGAGAATCTAACTAAATTAATGAAGCATTTCCCAAGTGTACACTGTAGTGATGGGTGTTACTCAAAATGCAGTCTATGGACAAGTATGAAGAACAATGGTTTAAAAAAAAGCTTTTTGATAATTAATATTACAGCTTTTCTTGCTTTGTTGTGATTCACTGTATGTTAACTCTGGGACTTTCTCACTAATATATCTATTTAAATACCAGTTCAGTCTTTTCCTACTGTGTGCACTTGGGCAAATTACTAAACCTTCCTCTGTTTCAGTTTCCATATCTATAAAATGGGAATTATAATAGTTTTTGCCTCATAAAATTATTCAGGATTATATGAGCCAATACATGTAGATTGCTTAGTACAGAACTTCGCACAAGGTAAGTACTTAATAAATGTTAATTTTATTATTATTTGTTTATTCATATTTAGTTATTTATTTATTGGAGACAGGATCTCTTGCTCTGTAGCCTAGGCTGGAGTGCAGTGGTGCAATTGTAGCTCACTGCAGCCTTGAACCCCCGAGCTCAAGCAATCCTCCCGCCTCGGCCTCCTGAGTGTCTGGGACTACAGGTGCATGCTGCCGTATCCAGCTAATTTTTAAATTTTTTGTAGAGACAAGGTCTCACTCTTCTATCCATGCTTAAGCTCCTGGCCTCAAGTGATCCTCCTGTCTTGGCCTCCCAAAGTTCTGGGATTACAGGTGTAAGCCACAGTCCCTGGCCAACATTTGTTATATGTGTCCTGATTACACTGATAAAGTCTTTATTACAGAAGTTGATTTCTATAGAATATCCTTGAGAGATACTGAACTTCGTCAGGACATTAAACATGCTGAAAAAGCCAATGAGGTTCATTCTGGCAACTTCAAAAAGGAAGCCTAGGACAAGAGATTCAGTCAAATCAGCCTTGGTAAGGAAGGCAAGTGGGAGAGAATCAGTCACCCACACTACAGCAGAGTGTGAGGGCCACTAAAGTAACAGGAAAATCCTGTTCTAATCCAGACACACACAATGACATTATAGTAAAATGTACTTGCGCATATTATGTGGCAAATGTCTGCACAGGCTGTCTCCACTTAAGTCTAAGAGATCTAATATTACCCTAAGATCTCTTATGCTTTCTCCAAAAGTTGTGAATATAAAAATATAAATGCAAATAGAATCTTTACAGTGAATGTCACTAACCCATAACCTGGTTTCCATATATAATTAATGAATTTAAAGTGAATACTCCACATCTATATGACATTTAAAGCAATTATTCTCTTGTCTGCTTCCCAAGGAACTCATTTAAATTCCTTACTCCCAAATCTCCATCCTATGAACTTTAACTTCCAAATGAGCCACCAAATATAACATAAAAATCTTGCAGATTGCTATGGTTTGAATGTTTGTTCCCTCCAAAACTCATGTTAAAATTCAATTGCTATTGTAAGAGTGTTAAGATGTAGGACCTTCAAGAAGTGATTAGGCCATGAGGCCTCCACTCTTACAGGTGGGATCAGTGCCTTTGTAAAAGAAAGAATGTGGCCCCCTCTTGCTCTCTTGCCCTCTCTTGCCTTTCTGCCACCTGCCATGACATGACACAGCAAGAAGGCCCTTGCCAGAAGCCAGTCCCTCAATCTTGGACTTTCCAGTCTCCAGAATCATGAGCCAATGATGATTTTATTACTTATAAATTACCCAATCTCGGGTATTCTGTAATAGCAGCACAAATGGATTAAACACAGACAGAAAAGATGTAGATAAAGTTTTATGTCTTTCATTTTCTTATTTTCTGTACCAAATAATTATAATAGCCAGTGTAGATGAGAAAAAAGAATCAAAGGTGTAAATGAGTTTGAGAATAGAAGTCAGATAAGGAATCCGGAATCCAGAACCACAAACATTAGGAATCAAAACGAGAAAGTAAGAATACAAAAGCAATAGAGATGAAGGCTTGGTTATGTGTTTTTACAGGGTTTGGAAAAGACAGCACAGATTGATAGCTTGTGCCTGCTTTAACTTGTCATATAGCCTGTCTTTCCCTATGTTGTCTGGGGTATATAAGTCCCCCTGTAAACTTGTGCTTGGGCTCTGCCAACACTAAGATATCTCAGACCAACCTTAGTGATTCATAACCAAAGATGAACTACATCCTGTCTGAATAAGGAAGAACATTACAGGGCTGTGGCTGGAAATATTCAAACCTCTCTATGATCAGTTATTGACAGTGATTTCTTTCTCCTGCTCTTCTATACTCTTTACACGTATGAGAAGCTTATGAGTAGACCTTTGGGATATTTGTGAGTCTTGTCAAATCATTGCACTAACTTTGCTGAAGCATTTTTCTCCATTGCTAATTTCAAAAGCAAAATACAATGTTTATCTCTTTTGATTCTCAAGCTCTTTTGTCCCAGAAATGCAAATTATAGTTATGTACCCCTTAGATCTAAATTCTACTGTAACAAAAACCAGATACCTCTTCTGGTTCATTATAACAATATTTTATATCTGTCATATTCTGTATCTGTAGTTGGGGTCAGATGGTTGTTAGTTTTGTGATATCGTTGGAAGTACCTATTTTCAATAAATCAGACAATACATGAAATAACATTTAAAACTTTGCACTATATTCTATTAAGGTTATCACTTCTGGAGATTAATATATATTGTTCAGAGAGATTTGGGAATGGAGTGAATCTTCGAAATGCTCCATCAGATGTGAAGACGTACTCTCCCTGTGAAGCCATTGTTATTCATAACCCCACACATGCTTACAAAAGCAGTTAGAGGGCTTCACCTTGAAAAAGGTGTTCTTTTTTTTTTTTTTATACTTTAGGTTTTAGGGTACATGTGCACAATGTGCAGGTTTGTTACATATGTATCCATGTGCCATGTTGTTTTGCTGCACCCATTAACTCGTCATTTAGCATTAGGTATATCTCCTAATGCTGTCCCTCCCCCTCCCCCCACCCCACAACAGTCCACAGAGTGTGATGTTCCCCTTCCTGTGTCCATGAGTTCTCATTGTTCAATTCCCACCTATGAATGAGAACATGCGGTGTTTGGTTTTTTGTCCTTGCGATAGTTTACTGAGAATGATGTTTTCCGGTTTCATCCATGTCCCTACAAAGGACATGAACTCATCATTTTTTATGGCTGCATAGTATTCCATGGTGTATATGTGCCACATTTTCTTAATCCAGTCTATCGTTGTTGGACATTTGGGTTGGTTCCAAGTCTTTGCTATTGTGAATAGTGCCACAATAACCATACATGTGCATGTGTCTTTATAGCAGCATGATTTATAGTCCTTTGGGTACATACCCAGTAATAGGATGGCTGGGTCAAATGGTATTTCTAGTTCTAGATCCCTGAGGAATCGCCACACTGACTTCCACAATGGTTGAACTAGTTTACAGTCCCACCAACAGTGTAAAAGTGTTCCTATTTCTCCACATCCTCTCCAGCACCTGTTGTTTCCTGACTTTTTAATGATGGCCATTCTAACTGGTGTGAGATGGTATCTCACTATGGTTTTGATTTGCATTTCTCTGATGGCCAGTGATGATGAGCATTTTTTCATGTGTTTTTTGGCTGCATAAATGTCTTCTTTTGAGAAGTGTCTGTTCATGTCCTTTGCCCACTTTTTGATGGGGTTGTTTTTTTCTTGTAAATTTGTTTGAGTTCATTGTAGATTCTGGATATTAGCCCTTTGTCAGATGAGTAGGTTGCAAAAATTTTCTCCCATTCTGTAGGTTGCCTGTTCACTCTGATGGTAGTTTCTTTTGCTGTGCAGAAGCTCTTTGGTTTAATTAGATCCCATTTGTCAATTTTGGCTTTTGTTGCCATTGCTTTTGGTGTTTTAGACATGAAGTCCTTGCCCACGCCTATGTCCTCAATGGTATTGCCTAGGTTTTCTTGTAGGATTTTAATGGTTTTAGGTCTAACATTTAAGTCTTTAATCCATCTTGAATTAATTTTTGTATAAGGTGTAAGGAAGGGATCCAATTTCAGCTTTCTACATATGGCTAGCCAGTTTTCCCAGCACCATTTATTAAATAGGGAATCCTTTCCCCATTTCTTGTTTTTGTCAGGTTTGTCAAAGATCAGATAGTTGTAGATATGCGGCATCATTTCTGAGGGCTCTGTTCTGTTCCATTGATCTATGTCTCTGTTGTGGTACCAGTACCATGCTGTTTTGGTTACTGTAGCCTTGTAGTATAGTTTGAAGTCAGGTAGTGTGATGCCTCCAGCTTTGTTCTTTTGGCTTAGGATTGACTTGGCGATGCGGGCTCTTTTTTGGTTCCATATGAACTTTAAAGTAGTTTTTTCCAATTCTGTGAAGAAAGTCATTGGTAGCTTGATGGGGATGGCATTGAATCTATAAATTACCTTGGGCAGTATGGCCATTTTCACAATATTGATTCTTCCTACCCATGAGCATGGAATGTTCTTCCATTTGTTTGTATCCTCTTTTATTTCATTGAGCAGTGGTTTGTAGTTTTCCTTGAAGAGGTCCTTCACATCCCTTGTAAGTTGGATTCCTAGGTATTTTATTCTCTTTGAAGCAAACAAACTAGAACTCAGGATTAAGAAACTCACTCAAAACCACTCAACTACATGGAAACTGAACAACCTGCTCCTGAATGACTATTGGGTACATAATGAAATGAAGGCAGAAATAAAGATGTTCTTTGAAACCAACGAGAACAAAGACACAACATACCAGAATCTCTGGGACACATTCAAAGCAGTGTGTAGAGGGAAATTTATAGCACTAAATGCCCACAAGAGAAAGCAGGAAAGATCCAAAATTGACACCCTAACATCACAATTAGAAGAACTAGAAAAGCAAGAGCAAACACATTCAAAAGCTAGCAGAAGGCTAGAAATAACTAAAATCAGAGCAGAACTGAAGGAAATAGAGACACAAAAAACCCTTCAAAAAATTAATGAAGCCAGGAGCTGGTTTTTTGAAACGATCAACAAAATTGATAGACCGCTAGCAAGACTAATAAAGAAGAAAAGAGAGAAGAATCAAATAGATGCAATAAAAAATGAAAAAGGGGATATCACCAGCGATCCCACAGAAATACAATCTACCATTAGAGAATACTACAAACACCTCTATGCAAATAAACTAGAAAATCTAGAAGAAATAGATAAATTCCTCGACAAATACACCCTCCCAAGACTAAACCAGGAAGAAGTTGAATCTCTGAATAGACCAATAACAGGTTCTGAAATTGTGGCAATAATCAATAGCTTATGAACCAAAAAGAGTCCAGGACCTGATGGATTCACAGCCGAATTCTACCAGAGGTACAAGGAGGAACTGGTACCATTCCTTCTGAAACTATTCCAATCGATAGAAAAAGAGGGAATCCTCCCTAACACATTTTATGAGGCCAGCATTGTCCTGATACCAAAGCCTGGCAGAGACATAACCAAAAAAGAGAATTTCAGACCAATATCCTTGATGAACATTGATGCAAAAATCCTCAATAAAATACTGGCAAACCGAATCCAGCAGCACATCAAAAAGCTTATACACCATGATCAAGTGGGCTTCATCCCTGAGATGCAAGGCTGGTTCAACATATGCAAATCAATAAATGTAATCCAGCACATAAACAGAACCAAAGACAAAAACCACATGATTATCTCAATAGATGCAGAAAAGGCCTTTGACAAAATTCAACAACTCTTCATGCTAAAAACTCTCAATAAATTAGGTATTGATGGGACGTATCTTAAAATAATAAGAGCTATCTATGACAAACCCACAGCCAATATCATACTGAATGGGCAAAAACTGGAAGCATTCCCTTTGAAAACTGGCACAAGACAGGGATGCCCTCTCTCACCACTCCTATTCAACATAGTGCTGGAAGTTCTGGCCAGCGCAATCAGGCAGGAGAAGGAAATAAAGGGTATTCAATTAGGAAAAGAGGAAGTCAAACTGTCCCTGTTTCCAGATGACATGATTGTATATCTAGAAAACCCCATCGTCTCAGCCCAAAATCTCCTTAAGCTGATTAGCAACTTCAGCAAAGTCTTAGGATACAAAATCAATGTACAAAAATCACAAGCATTCTTGTACACCAATCACAGACGAACAGAGAGCCAAATCATGAGTGAACTCCCATTCACAATTGCTTCAAAGAAAAAGGTGTTCTTAAGTGCCAACTGTTCTTACACAAAAGGCCAGACAAGAGTTGAAAACGCGACTCTAATATGTAGCCACTTTATTTTCCTTACTGCCTAGATGGAAGAGATTGTTCTCTCATTAATGCTTGAGGAATAAATATTTTTAGGCAAGAACTAAAGGGGCTAATGTATTAAATAATAAAAAATTTGCAAGCATAAGTTAAAATGTAAAATTTAACAAAATAATTTACCACACAATGAAAAGCTCTAAATAAGATATCAGAAAGGTATTTTTTAAAAACAGCTTCTTCTCTTATCTTAGCCTTTTCCCTTTTTATTGACTTCTTTTTCAAGTAATGAGTAAGTCCTTGCTTGGAAGAGATAAACAAGTATAAATAAAACAAACACAATGCAAGTTAGTTTATGTATATACGCGTTTGAATCAGGTAGCATTGCCAGCCAGTTCAGCTTTCTCCTGTAGTTTCTGTGGGGTCGATATTTTTCATGCTGTGTATGTGCATTTATCTTCCAGTTGATCTTCCATAATAAAATGAATCCCCCAAAGCTTCAAAGCCAATTAGCTTACAGTTATATTTTTCATTTTTTCCTTATGAACTTCTACTTCAGTAAAAATACAGTTACTGATAAAAACAACAAAATACAAAAAAGGGAAAGAGATATGCTTACACCAGAATCTATATTAACAAATCTGTCAAATCAGCCATTCTGTTGCTTAGCAGTCATGAGTAGGTCACGTGGCCAGCATCCGCAGTTTGGCCCAGTTTTCTCAAAGAGAAGACTTGATGCTTTCTTGCTCAGGGTGAACTGAGTCTTCCATACCATCCTGTTAAAAAAAATCAGCTGCGTCTTGCTATGTCTAAAATACAAATATATTAATGAGTCATATACAATTATTGATTGATGATAATATAATAAGGCTTTATTAGAAAAGAAAAATGCATTACCATAATGTGTACAACTCAATATCAAAATCACTTTGGACGTGAACTAGCTGCCATTTATTTTCATGATTTAAGAATATTAAACAAAAGAGGACAATAAGTATCATAAACTTCATTCTGGGGGAATCAGAATCATCCTCTTTATGAGTTTTATGAGGTATGATATATAAATACACACTATGAGAATTGAGCCAAATGTTTACTGCTTACATCTCATTAACAACAGATCTGTCCATAGGTTTCCTTGTTCCTGATCTAAACATGGCAGTTCTCACTGTTGGGCCCTGTTAAATATTGTCAACTAGTTTATTCAACCTAGATTCCAACCTATCTCTAACTGAGATCTGGGGAAACTAAACAACGTTTATCTATTGCACTAGGGTCCTTGATACAGATTAAATGCATTTGAGTGAGATGTGGAAAGTGAAAGTGAAGCCAAAACCATTTTCTTGTCTTTTTTTTGATGTTTTTTCTAAAAAGAATATGGAAATTTGAAGATTTTCTGCTTCAATCATTGAATGTCTTTTTCTTTGCTTCTTTTGTTTTTACAGGAAGTTCTATCAGAGGCAGCAGTGGCATCAGCCTTGGATTCCTCATCCTGAGTCATAGGCACTCTCAAGCCCAGCAGCTGTCTCAGTAGAGCAGGTCCCCTTTGGATCTTGATTGAAGAAGTCATTTCTGGTGACGCAACTACAATCTATCCTTCCAGTATTCCTTAATGGAAGCCTACAATTTTCTGTGTGTTTTCTATTTGTCTTCTATGTTTTCTCTTTTTAAAATATTCCTTTTTTGCATTTTTTTTTTTTTTTGAGATGGAGCCTTGCTCTGTTGCCCAGGCTGGAGTGCAATGATGCAATCTCAGCTCACTGCAACCTCCATCTCCCAGGTTCAAGCAATTCTCCTGCCTCAGCACCCCCAGTAGCTGGGATTACAGGCATGTGCCACCATGCCCAGCTAATATTTGTATTTTTAGTAGAGACAGGATTTTGCCATGTTGGCCAGGCCAGTCTTGAGCTCCTGACCTCAGATGATCCACCCACTTCGGCCTCCCAAAGTGCTGGGATTACAGGCGTAAGCCACTGCACCCTGCCTTTTTATACTTGTATTTTAAGTTTAGGGGTACATGTGCAGGTTTGTTACATAGGTAAACGTGTGTCATGGGTGTTTTCTGAACAGATTATTTCATTACCCCGGTTTATTCTATGTATTTATTATTATATTTTTTTTAGATGGAGTCTTACTCTGTCACCCAGGCTGGAGTGCAGTGGCGTGATGTGGGCCCACTACAACCTCCGCCTCCTGGGTTCAAGTGATTTTCCTGCCTCAGCCTCCCGAGTAGCTGGGATTACAGGCACCCATCACCATGCCTGGCTAATTTTTGTATTTTTAGTAGAGACAGGGTTTCACCATGTTGGCCAGGCTGGCCACCTGGTCAGGTATTAAGTCTAATACTAGTTAGTTATTCTTCCTGATCCTCTCCCTCTTCCCACCCTCCACCCTCTGAAAGGCCCCAGTTTGTGTTGTTCCCCTCTAAGTGTTCATGTGTTCTCATAAATTAGCTCCCACTTACAAGTGAGAACATGCAGTGCTTGGTTTTGTGTTCCTGATTAGTTTGCTAAGATTAATGGCCTCCAGCTCCATCCATGTCCCGAAAAGGACATGATCTTGTTCTTTTTATGGCTGCATAGTATTCCATGGTTTATATGTACCACATTTTCTTTATCCAGTCTACCACTGATGGACATGTAGGTTGATTCTGTCTTTGCTATTGTGAGTAGTACTGCAGTGAACAGAGGCATACATGTGTCTTGGTAACAGAACGATTTATATTCCTTTGGGTATCTACCCAGTAATGGGATTGCTGGGTCAAATGGTATTTCTGTCTTTAGGTCTTTGAGGAATTGCCACACTGTCTTCCACAATGGTTCAACTAATTTACACACCCACCAACAGTGTATAAACATTCTTTTTTCTCCACAAACTTGCCAACATCTGTTACTTTTTGACTTTTTAGTAACAGCCATTCTGACTTGTGTAAGATAGTATCTCATTGTGGTTTTCTCTAATGATCAGTGATGCTGAGCTTTTTCTCATATGACTGTTGGCCACACGTATGTCTTCTTTTAAAAAGTGTCTTTTCATGTCCTTTGCCCACTTTTTAATGGGGTTGTTTTTTTTCTTGTAAATTCATTTAAGTTCCTTAGAGAGCTGAACATCAGATCTTTGTTGGATGCATAGTTGGCAAAATTTTCTCCCATTCTGTAGGTTGTCTACTTATTCTGTTGATAGTTTCTTTTGCTGTGCAGAAGCTCTTTAGTTTAATTAGATACTATTGGTCAACTTTTGCTTTTGTTGCAATTGATTTTGGCATCTTTGTCATGAAATCTTTGCCCATGCCTCTCTCCTGAATGGTATTGCCTAGGGTGTCTTTTAGGGTTTTTATAGTTTGGGGTTTAATTCTTTAATCCATCACTAGTTAATTTTGGTATATGGTGTAAAGATCAGGTCCAGTTTCAATCTTCTGCATATGGCTAGCCAGTTATTGAACCACCATTTATAAATAGGGAATCCATTCCCCTTTTCTTGTTTTTGTCAGGTTTCTCAAAGAACAGATAGTTGTAGGTGTGGGGCCTTATTTCTGGGTTCTCTATTCTGTTTTACTAGTCTATGTGTCTGTTCTTATACCAGTACCATGCTGTTTTGATTACTGTGGCCCTGTAGTATAGTTTGAAGTTAAATAGCCTAATGCCTCCAGCTTTGTTCTTTTTGCTTAGTATTGCCTTGGCTATTTTGGCTCTTTTTTGATTCCATATGAATTTTAAAATAGTTTTTTCTGTGAAGAATGTCAATGGTAACTTAATGTGAATAGCATTGAATCTATAAATTGCTTTGGGCAGTATGGCCACTTTAATGATACTGATTTTTCCTATCCATGAGCATGGAATATTTCTCCATTTGTTTGTATCATCTCTGATTACTTTGAGCAGTGGTTTATACTTCCCCTTTTAGAGATCTTTCATCTCCCTAGTGCTGTATTCCTAGGTATTTTATTCTTTTCATGGCAATCGTGAAAGAGTTGGTTCCTGATTGGCTCCTGGCTTAACTGTCGTTGGTGTATAGGAATGCTAGCAATTTTTGCACGTTGACTTTGTATCCTGAGACTTTGCTGAAGTTGCCTATCAGCTTAAGAAGCTTTTGGGCTGAGACAATGGGGTTTTCTAGATACAGGATCATGTCATCTGCAAACAGGGAAAGTTTGACTTCCTCTCTTCCTATTCAAATCCCCTTTATTTCTTTCAATTGCCTGATTGCCCTGGCCATAATTTCCAATACTAGGTTGAATCAAGTGATGAGAGAGGGCACTCTTGTCCTGTGCCAGATTTCAAGGGGAATGCTTCCAGTTTTTGCCCATTCATTATGATATTGGCTGTGGGTTTGTCATATATGGCTCTTATTATTTTGAGGTACATTCCTTCAATACCTAGTTTATTGAGAGTTTTTAACATGAAAGGATGTTAAATTTTATCACAAGCCTTTTCTGCATCTATTGAGATAATCTTGTTGTTTTTGTCTTTAGTTCTGTTTACGTAATGAATCACATCTATTGATTTGTTTGTTTGTTGATTGATTTGTATGTTGAACCAACCTTGCATCCGGGGATGAAGGCTACTTGATTGCGATGGATAAGCTTTTTGATGTGTTGCTAGATTCAGTTTGCCAGTATTTTGTTGAGGATTTTTGTATCAATATTCATCTAGGATATTGGCCTGAAGTTTTCTTTCTGCTTTTCTTTTCTTGTATTTTTGTCAGGTATTGGGTTTGACGACGGTAGACCCTGTTTTTACACTGAATTCTGACTGACACAGTAGGATTAGAAGTAGTTGTACTTGAGAGATGGGAATTTGGGAGTGACTGTGAGACCTGTTTTGTGAAACAAGGATGATCCCCATGTCATTCAAAAATGGAAAATGTGTAGCCCATGACACAGAGCCACTCATAGGATCACCTTCAGTCATTTGAAATAAAGTGCCTACTGAAGGGAAGGTTTTGAAATGACCATTGTGATAGAGCATCCCGGAGAGTAAAAAGAATACAGAACTCTGGCTATTTCTCATTATATTGGACAATTTTTAAATAAAAAAAGACAAGCTCTGGGCTTTCAATTCTTAGTTCAACACATGGTTAGAAGGTTGGGAAATATTTATCATGATCTCTTGCCATCACATAAGCAACATAGCCAGAAATCAGACACAGAGTTTGATGTCCATAATTTGCTAGATCACAACAAAAACTGAATGCAAAGCCTTTCCATGCCTCTTACATCAAAGCTGGATTATTTCCCAACAGAAAGCGGAATCCTGATGAGGAACTTTTTGGTGGATTCTGTTGAACCTGACCACTCTGCATCCCTAAAGACCAGTGAATATCTCTTCACCTACAGAAACGGTTCTTTCTCCCCTCTGTGATGGAACAAGCCCTGGTTTGTTTGGAGACCCTGGCCACAACTGCACCTCATAGACACTACACCTATGACAAGAGTTAGATCCCAGCTTGTCCTAGGGAAACAGACAGAATCTGACATGGAAAGAGTTATGTTTCATATCAAATAGATCCATGATTTTGCTAAAATATATATATATATATTAGCTGGAAGCTGGAAGCTGAAGGGTATGTGTGAGAATGGGCTCTAACAAGGATAGACAAGGGAAAAAGAAATATAGATCAGACAAAATGTATCAATATAGGTATACCTACCACAGATTATAGACTCAATGTGCCAGCTGAAGCTTCTCACTGTGGTATTAAGTGTTGACTTGGTTAGTTGACTGGAACCTGGACTAAATGGTGTTTTGCACAAAACGAAGGTGACATGCCTAACCTTATTTAGTATGATACAGAAAAGGGAATTTTAAGACTTAGATGAAAATGGAATGAGTTTATTTTATGTACTACGTTACTCAATCTATAGAAATTTATCCTGAGGTGCCTCGAGGACCCTTCATTCACCTAGGCAATTTAAAAATAAATTGGTAAACAAAAAAATTAGAGATAGAAATATGGACCAGGCCTAGTGGCTCGTGCCTGTAATCCCAACAATTGAAGAGGCCAAGCAGGTGGATCATTTGAGACAGAGAGTTCAAGACCAGCCTGGGCAACACAGTGAGACACTAATAAGATATTAGCTGGGTGTGAGGTTTGCACTTGTAGTCCTACCTATTTGGGAGGCTGAGATGGAAGAATCGCTGGACCTAGGCTTTTGAGGATGCGGTGAGCTGAGATTGCACCACTGCACTACAGCCTGGGTGACAGAGTGACACCTTGCCTCAAAAAAAGAAAAAATAAAATAGAAGACAGAAATATGTAATAAACCACTAGGGGGAAAATAGAAAACTATGAGTTTATACCAAAATATGTATCTCTATGTGTACTTATATGCAAAATATTTATACCTAGATATACAAAATACATAAATAAATAAAGCAAATAAATAAGAAGATAGGGGCTTTTGTTCCAGAAGAACACCAACCACTGACTGATAAACATCAGAGGGATGGTGGAGTTGGAAAAAGGTCATCATTTTTGCAATCATTACAGTAAAGATTGAGACAGGCAGAAATCATCAACTGATGCTAAAACTAGGAGGATAAATGTTTAAAAGAGGCAAAATATTTGAGGTGATCTTAAATTGTTTTTCTACAGATTATTAACTGCAATGTAAAAAAGTAGTAACTATATGGTATACAAATCAAATGCCTTGACCAGATGATAAGGATGCAAATGGACATTGTGTGACTCTCGATTTGATACCCTGAGAAGGACATCAAGTCACAATATCCCTTATGTAGTATCCCAGTTGGGAAGACATAACTGAAATCTAAATATGGGTAAACATCAAACTCAAAATGAGGAACATGCTGTTTTATTTTTTCAAAATGTGGGAGAAGACTGTATTCTGCATATAAAAGAGGCAAAGAAAGGCTTTAGACATCTCTCAAATTAAATCTAAAAAGACATAATTAAGTGCAGTACCTACCCCTAGACTACATTTTATACTGGAAGACAAATTCAGTGAAGGACGTAACCGGGTTGCTTGATAAAATAGAATGTAGATGATAGATTAAAATATGAGTTAGTATTACATTTACTGAAGGTGATAACCACACAGTTGTTACACAAGAATACATTTTTTCTTAAGAAATAAGTACTTAGTGAGAAAGTACCAGGAGGTATGCATCTTATTCTCGGATGCTGAGGCAGAGACAGAGTCTGTATGATAAAGCAAATGGAGCAACATGTTAAGAAGTGAATCTGGGTAAAGGCTGTACCATTGTTCTTTGTATATGCCTATTTTTGCAACTTTGCTATAAATTTGAAATTATTTTCAAATAAATTAAAAATATATGTTAATAAAAATACACATACAACACCTTGAAAGGTACTATACTGGATATCCTGAGTAGGTCAGCAAGGAAGGTGGAAGAGGCTGCCCTTGACATAGGCTTACTGACTTCAGTGAAGACGATTGCGTCCCAGAGTGGAGAAGACTAAATGGCAGCACTTAACTGCTAGAAACAAGATACTCATGATTACAGAAATAGGCAGCAGAGACAGAAAGATCATCAGAATAATTTTTCCCATAGGGATCTTTGGTAGTTACTAATTAACCATGGTGTCTCTTGGGCGAAAATAGTTAGGCAGACTACTAGAGTCCTATTAGATCCGAATTTAAAGACTCTAGTGTTGTAAGCAGAAGTCTGATTTTCCCATCATAAAGGAGTAAAAGACTCTCTCTTCTAATTCTTAGACATAAACTACTTCTCAACGCCAAAAGTCCCTCAAATACAGAGTAAAACAGACTCCCTAAGGAAAGACTTTTTGATATTGCCAAATCTTTTCTCTGGTCTCCCTGCAAAGGACACAGAGCCCCTTACCATGGGCCTGAAAAAGGAAATGCCCAGTCCTTTCAGGGATTACTGAGCTTGGACTAATGCATGGGGTCGTAAGGTTCCCAGTATATTGCATATCTGTCTTCTCTGCCCAAGTTTAGAGTCATCTGAGACATAGACAATAGACATTAAGGAACATTTTTCATATCAATTAATATAATTAGACAATTTTTGTTGGATATGGTCAAGTAGGTTAGGGAACTCATCATTCCAGGTTCCCAACCCCAGAAATACCTGGGCCGCAGCATAACCTCCCCTCAAGCACATATGTTATTACATTACAGTGGTCTAATTAACAGCCCAATTGGAGGCTATTACTTCAGTTGTCCAAAGGTTTTGAGACAGCCAGGTGGGAAGGGCTTCCTGGCAAAACTCCATCTGGCCTGAGCACTGGGGTGAAGCCACGGAAGTTCACGCCATTTGCAGTGGAAAGGAGCCTGACCCTTTCTCTTTGGAACCTGGGATTCAAACTGCGAGGTGGGAAGCTCACCAGCAGGGGCTCTGGCTTTGCAGAGGGTCCCTGTTTTCCCTTTTTCCCCTTTTCATCCAATAAAACCCTGCCTTATTCACCCTTCAAATTGCCTGCAGACCTAAATTTCCATGACCATGTGGCAAGGACCCTGTCTTTAGCTGAACTAAGGAAAAGTCCTGCAACATTTTGAGACTAAATTCAAGTGACTATTTTATGACCTGCTTGGCCACTTGGCCTTTTAACTATGAATTGCTGAGTAAATAAATTGTCCGGACATGGCATGATAGCCATTTGAATGGTTCACTGAATTTTCTTAAAAAGAGCTACAGAATTGATATTAGAGCAACAAATGGGCACTATTTACCTATGGAAGGCTGCAAATTCTGTTTCATTTTTGGGCCAGGGAATACGTGAGGAGCTATGAATCATGTTGAAGATATAAAGGGATTACTGATAAGGCCTAAACTTTTTTCAACCTAACAGCTGTGCAGAAAAATTTTCATAATAATGCTTGCATTTAATTACATAAAGAGTGGTAAAGTCTCTTTCACTTTATCTCAGTAATGAAGCCTTGATTCTGAAGATAATCCAGGGTGTTTCCCTGTCAAGGCCAGCATGTGGGTAACAGTGAATTCAATTCCCAGTCTTCACTATCCTTAGACGAGAAAACAAGAATAATTTTTCACATGCATTATGAAGATGAAAAATAGTACTGTAGGGCCTATTTTCTTTAATGTACTCTAAAAATATAGAGAGATAGCATGATAGACAGATGTATAAAAGAAAAAAAATTAGCCTCTGAGCCATTTCTAGAGTTCACTGTAACACCATTCAACAAAAATTAAAGAATATGAAAGAGTCCTTTCCTTAAAAAATAGAAACAGTAGTTTGTTAAATTTTCTAGTACTGAAGCTTATTTGTGTGGGATTTAGCCACAGCCTCTGATGGCTTGCAAGATTACTAGTTTTATGGAAATAATTAGGAAGCCCAGCTCTGCCTTGTAAACTAGAGTCTTGAGGTTAATTAAAGTAAAATGAATGCTGCATATATGAGAACCACCAATAAAGCTTGACAGTCAGGTATGTAGAATTCTGTCATCTGCTGAGAATACAGACAAAGAAAGCCAGCATCATAAATTAGCTGGGAATATGTTTAGACTTTTTATAATAATCTTCAATCAACCTTGACATCAGACACATTATGTCGATGGTATATAGTTGTATACTACACTGATTTTATTCACAGTATATAGACATTTCCAAAATATTTCTATGGATTCCTAATATATGGTGAATATTTTTCCCTATTTTTTTAAAAGAGAGATTGACGTAAAACTTTTTGCACAGGCTCACTGATTTCATTAAAGATGTCAAAGGTCAGCTAATTTAGTTGGCCACCTCTAATGAAAATTATATTTCATAAATGGCTTATTTCCAAAAATCATTCAAAAAGATGGTAGCGCTATCCCCAAAACAGTGCAAACATCCTGTCTCTTGGAAGGAACGAGAGCCGGGAGACTTGGGTTTAGAGCCAGAATCTGCCTCTTCAAAGGAGAGTGAACTGAGCAAGTCTCCTAAACTTTCTGAGCCCCTGTTTTTAAAATATGAAATAGATACAAAAAGCAGTAGCTTGTTGACTTCATGAAGTTTTTATGAGGATAAAATAAGAAATGCAAATGCATTTTCTACTGTAAAGCACTATGTACATGTTAGAAATTTATTAAAGAAAACATATTCCCTTTTTTTAAAAAATTAGTAAGTTTTCTATTAATTTGTTATATGGAAGCAGCTTTGTTGGAGGCAAGGAGTTGTCTCTTTACAAATGCCGGAAGTTATAGCCCTCTGCCAGACAGTTCAAACTTCACAATAATGAACAGACAGAATAACACGAGATTTCATAGACAAACTAACCTAAAGTAGAAAGTAACATAAGTCAGAGATGGATGAGTGTATGAAATGTCCATAGAAAGTGCTATTTATGTGCTGTGTATAGATAGGTAAGACATGGACACAACTGAAAAAATATAATCTCAATCATAGTTATTTGAAAGTTTTCAGAAAATATTTAATCAAACTAAATGAATGTTAGTTTGCAGCAGAGTTTTAATAGTTAACATAGCTAACCTAGAGTAAATAGAAGTCTAAAGAATATTAATTCTGCACTTAAGGGCCCTGGAAAATTTCCTATATGGCAGTGAAAATGCAATATACCATTCTGGGATGTCAAAATGCATAAATAAGGTAAAATAATATTACACTAGCATTGTGTATCTATCCATTCTGAAATAAGCATTGAGGGAGGAATGTGAGGGTTTAAGAGTATGAACTTTACAGCATGGATTTGTAACATCACTATTGACAGATCACAAGCATTATTTTCCTTAATTCCTAGTCTAGTATATTCTAACCAATATCTACTTAAGTGAAGCACATGCATACTGTGTTTATACTGTGAAAACACATACAATTATAAGCTGTTGGAACCCTCAGCCTTGAGAGAAATGTGACTGTGATCTGAATCACGTAGAATGTAGTTACAACTTCTGCTTCTTAGATTGTAGAATAACTCTCTCATTGCTCTTGTGTTGTAAATGACTAGGAGAGACCAGAGACCACATCTCTTCCCCTTCTAATCACTGATGTTTGTTATAGATTAACTGCCTCCTTTACTGTCCTGTGCCTAATTCAGACCAGATCATGCAAAAGACTCCATGACTGTCACATGTTCAGTGTGGAAATTAAATATACCTTTCCTGAAAGAAAAAGACCACCTCAACCAATCAGATCACTGTAACCATGCATTAAGCCTTATATACAAAGATGTTGAAATTCTGTTAAGCTTCCCTAAATGTTATCTATATAGATGACCCCCAAAATTCCACATTTTGGAAAGCTGATTTCCATTTTTTCGAATCCTTGCTTCCCAGATGGCCATCCTCAAGCTTAGTGCTTGAATAAACTCTACAATTAATAATATTTTCTGAATCTCATTATTTACGGTTGTCAATACTGAACACACAAATGCATAAGCATACCCACACACACTTCTTAATCAGATAAGAGAATTAAATTGATTTTTCATGGTTGAATTCACTCTGCCTTCCCAGTGGTTACCTTTCTCATATAAATTTGAACCAAAATGGCTATGTCCAAGATAATGTAGTACCGGGGTACATTAATCCCTGTCTGGATAATACTATAACCAGTTAGGACTCCAAGTAATTTGAGAGTTTCTCATTAAAAAAAAAAAAACTTCAATAATTTCATTGAGCTCATTATAATAGATCTAAAAACTGTATATTTTAGCAGAAAGCATCAGCATACAGAATTAGCAATAGCCTGAAGCATAAAGACATGATTTTTTTTTATCATATTACAAATGTAATGGCCCAATGGGTTCACCTTGCCCACTGCTTAGACAGAGCCAATTTATCAAGACAGGGGAATTGCAGTAGAGAAAGAGTAATTCATGCAGAGCCAGCTGTGCAGGAAACTGGAGTCTTCTTATTACTCAAATCAGTCTCCCCGAGGGTTCAGGGGATCAGGATTTTTAAGGACAACTTGGTGGGTTGGGGGAAGCCAATGAGATGGGCATGCTGATTAGTCAAGTCAGAAATGCTTCTTGTGCTTGGTCAGTTCCTAGGTGGGGGCCACAAGATCAGATGAGCCAGTTTATCGATCTTGGTGGTGCCAGCTGATCCATCAGTTGCAGGGTCTGCAAAATATCTCAAGCATTGATCTTACAAGCAGGTTAAGGAGGGTCCGAATCTTGTAGCCTCCAGCTGCATGACTCTTAAACCATAATTTCTAATCTTGTGGCTACTATGTTCGACCTACAATGGCAGTCTAGTCCCCAGGCAAGAAGGGGATTTGCCTTGGTAAATGCCTGTTATCATCTTTGTTTTAAACTATAAACTAAGTTCCTCCAGAAGTTAGTTCAGCCTATGCCCAGGAAAGAATAAGGATAACTTGGAGATTAGAAGCAAGATGCAGTTGGTTAGGTCAAATCTCTTTCACTGTCTTAGTTACAGTTTTGCAATGGTGGTTTCACAAGCAGGCTAGAGATAGGTGGTTATGATATAGAAGGGCTGGGCTCCCAGCTAAACCCCACCCTTAAGCCTGGAACCGCAGCCCTAAGTGAAAATAGCTGACCCCATTTTTCCGCCAAAATGTTGTGGTTTTTTTTTTTTTGGTCTGCCTTACCCCTATCCTGTGCCCATAAAAAGACTTCAGCTGGCAGAGCAACACAAGCAGCTGAGCATCAGGGATACGAGTGGCTGAGCATCGAGCATGGAAGTAGCTGAGAAGCAAGCAGAGAAGCAACTGAGCTCGAGAGACTACAGATGGATGCAGCTAACTTCAGATGGTGCAGCTTCAGGGAAAGATCACCTTCTTCCCACACCATCCCCTTTCCAACTCTCCATTCTGCTGAGAGCCACTTCCATCACCCAGTAAAATCCTCTGCATACACTACCCTTCAACCCATTCATGTGACCTGATTCTTCCTGGACACTAGACAAGAACCTGGGTGCTGAGAGGGCAGGGGCTGGGACACTGCTGTGGGGTCTGCACAGAGCCTGCTCCTGCCAGAGAGGAGCAACCGGCCAGTTCCAGCGTTCATTTGCTTTGGTCCCACACTCGCTTGCATGCTCCCTCTTGCAAGGAGTGGCCAGCAGCAGACTGAGTGAAATGAGCCATCCAGTTCCCACCCATGAAGGGGGTCAAGGTCAAGGGAACAATCTCATCTCAGTTGTAGGGTCAATTCAACAGCACAACAGTGACAGAATGTTAGCTTAACATCACTTTGAATCATTTTGGCTTTCTTTCTTGGTCAAAAGAGGACTGCCAAAGAGGCAAAACACAACCTCACATAACTAAATCCCAAGCAAGAAAGAACAGTTGAAAGAAAATCCTTAGACAAATAAAATTTAACAGAGTTTAATTGAGCAAAGAACAAGTCACGAATTGGGCACCCTCCTGAGCCACAGTAGACTCAGAGACTCCAGCACAAGCATGTGGTGACATAAGACAGAATGAAAGTGACCTACAGAAAATGGAAGTGAGGTACAGAAACAGCCAGGTGGGTTACAGCTCAGCATTTGCCTTATTTAAAAATGGTTTAAACAGTTGGCCCCCTATGATTGGCCAAAACTCAGTGATTGGCACAAGAGTAGATTTGAGTCCATTTACACCTCTATTTAGGTTATAGTTCACTATGTACAGAGAAAGCTTTAGGCCCAATTTAAAATATGTAAAGAGGCAACTTTAGGCTAAACTTCATTTAACAGAATGGAGTGGAAGCAAACACATATATTCCTTTATATATGTTTGCCTTTAAAAGAGGAGTAAAATCCTTCTCAGAAATCTACCTGGTCATTTCCCATTGGGTTTCATCTTCCAGAACTGAGTCACATGCCTACTCTACACAAATCACTAGGAAAGACAAATGAGATTGCCAAAACTGGCTTTGACCTGCCATGTTTCATCCACAGAAGTTCTATTGTCAACCAAACGCAATGGGGATTCTGTTAACAAGAGAGAAAGGGAATGACTTTGAATAGGCAATTAACAGAGTCCACCTCCATGGATAGTCTCACTCCAAGACTGGTCTGAGCTCTGACTGAAGTGTATGTAAAAACAAGAGTGTATTTAAGAATAAAGATGGGTCTGCAAACATTTTTCTGTAAAGGGCCAGATAGCAAATATTTTAGGCTTTGCAGGCTATGTAATCTCTGTTACATATTCTTCTTTGTTATTTTTACAGCACATTAAAAAAATGTGCAAAACATTCTTAGCTTTCCTGGCATATAAAAACTGGTCATGGACCAGATTTGACCCTACTGTGCCAGCACCTAGACAGACACATGATATAATCATTACCTTTCATGCAGTTAGTTAACAAAAATTTATGAAGTGTCTAATATGGTCAGTCACCAAACTAAGTGTTGGGGATACAGACCTGACCAACATAGGGTGTATTCCCTGAAAAAGCTCATAATGTAGTGGTATCTCCTGCCTCCACACCCAAGAAAAGCCAAAATGTACGCCTACCTTTCATTTTTACACAGTAAATATCCTAAACAGTTTTTTCTGCAAGTGTGGTATATAATTTTACAGACATAGATTTTTTAAATAGTACAAAGTTACTTGTAAAGGTATTAAGCTGAGAAAATCACAAGTTTCTAAAAAATTACACATATTTGAGGCATGTATGTCCTACCTACAAGGAATACATATGAAAGATACAAAGTAGCCAAAACAGAATAAAAATATCCTACGATATTGATGTAATTTCTAGCCCTGGTACTATTTCCTCTGTCAAAAAAACACATAACAAACATATATATGTGTGTATATATATATAATTATATGTATTATGTATAAATATAATATATTACATGTATAAATGTGTTATTTATACATATGTATATATAATACATAATATATGTATATATTATATCTTATAAAATACGTATCCTGAAACCTAACATCATGAGTTTTAAAACAGTAGTTGTCAAAAGAAAAAAATTTGTATACTAAACATAATAGAACCCAAGATTGTCTGCTGTAAGTAAATTTCATCCAATTCTTAATGTAAGAGATTAACATTTGATTACAGGAATTTCAGCACTTTTAGAGGGATTTTGTAAAATCAGTATGGAAAATAGACATTCTTTAGGAAAAAAAAAAAGCATTTAATCAGAATCAATCTGACTGTGTCAGTATTTGAGGAGTATTTGAGCCTGATTTAAAAAGTCTTGACCAGTCTTACCTAGAATACCTCCTTGTACTTAAGAGATATTCTCAATCCACTGCCTTGAGGCCATCAGAGGGATCATTCAGTTGCTTGTTCTTTTTGTCTTTTTCATGTTGACTAAAGAGGCACACTAAGCAGTCCTTCTAAGCAAAACAAAACAAAACAACAAAAAATAATCGCCAAGGCATTTCTGAAAAAGAATCAAACTGTCCTTTGGAAAACTGAAATTGCACTTGGGAACTGCGTGTTTCTGTCCTTAAATGTAGTCAACAAAATTGTTGCTCTCTTAGAAATGGTTTGTTTGTGATAAGTGAGCTTTCTTTCTGTAGATGAAGTCCCCAGAGTAAGTTTCTGTCACCAACATTTCCCTTCCTTGGACTTGAGAAATTACAGTCTGCAGCTAACATACTTGCCTAAGCAGCACAAAAATGTTCCTGACTTCATGGAACTTCTGAACAGCTTTGGGAAATAGTATTCCACGAAACTCCCTGGGGAATGCCCCAGAATGTTTATGGGGACCCTAATCCTCTGCAGATGCACATTAAAATTTGCAGCAGGTTTCTGAACGGGCCTTTCTGGTGTTTTTGTGCTGAGGAAGTTTAAGTCTGTCTTTGGTTCTGAATATCAAAAAAGTGCTAAAGTATGAAGTATTTATCATAAAATCTTCTGAACAAACATGATTTGATAGATCGGCTCTAAAAACATGTACAACTTTAACAGAAGCAGCAGGCTGGAGTCATTGAAAAGATTAGGGCTCTCCAGTCAGAAGATCTGGTTTAAATCTAAGTGCTGTTGCTTATCATCTCTGTGACCTTGTACAATAATCCTTAATTAATCTTTCTTTCCTCATCCGTCTAATAGAAATAATGTGGGCATCAAATATGATAGTACTTTCATGCATTCTGTGATTAAGTGAATATTTGTTCAATCAGGCATTATGTGTCAGGCTCTGAACTGAAAAGGAGCAGAGACCCCCTCTTAGGGGCCTGCACCTCTCCATACCCAAGCATGGAAATAAAGGGAAATCTTGAGTTCTTTCAAGGGAAATTCCAGGTGCCTAGCTAGCCCTGAGAAATAAATAAGCAACTTGAAAAGCAAGAAAGTAATAGGAGCCCAAAACAACAGCCAAGAAAGCTTCAATCATGGGATGTTTGATTCTCCTACAGAAACTAAAGATAACAACATAGGTGTCTGAGGTGTTTTTCAGAAACCCAGACCCCCACCAAATGAACCTGCTGGCATGTAGACCTCAGATAAGGAGGAACTGAAGTCTGAACTCTGACCACTGTTCTTTGTTTTACATTTCATTCTGAGGGGCCAGGAGGGAGTCACATCCAGGAGCCAAGCTAACATTCAAATCTGCTGACCCCAAATTTTTACACAAGGTTTATCTTACTTATCTAATTGCAAATTAGAAAATCTTTGAATCTATTTATGACACGTAAGCCCTCTCTCCCTTAAAGTTATCTGTCTTCTTAAGGCCAAAACCAATGCAAATGTATTGACATACCATGTTGCCTGTAACTTCTGCTTTCCTGAAATTTACCCCTGCCTTTAAAAACTCTTACCTGCAATCCGTCAACGAGGCTGGGACTTAAGCGTGAACTGTCTGGTTCTCATTGCTTGCTGCCCTACAAATAAACACCTTCCTTACTACTGATGCAAACCGTGGTGTTGATATCTGGTCTTACTGTGCTGGACAAGAGGACCCCAGTTTCGTTCTGTAACAAGACTAGCTCTGGGATACACAATAGGTAGACAGCCATAGGCCAGTCTTATGAAAATAGAAGTGCCTGGGAAACTGTAATCTACACATGCTGGTTACCATGATAAGAAAAATGATGTAATGGGCCGGGCACAGTGGCTCACACCTACAACCCCAGCACTTTGAGAGACCGAGGCGGGTGAATCATGAGGTCAGGAGTTTAAGACCAGCCTGGCCAACATGGTGAAACCCCGTCTCTACTAAAAATACAAAAATTAGCCAGGTGTGGTGGCACATGCCTGTAGTCCCAGCTTCTTGGGAGGCTGAGCAGGAGAATTGCTTGAACCCGGGAGGAGAGTGCAGTGAGCCAGATCATGCCATTGCACTCCAGCCTGGAGACAAAGCGAGACTCCATCTCAAAAAAAAAAAAAAAAAAGAAGAAGAAGAAAAATGATGTAATGTATTTGAGGTGCATAGCAATAACCAATTCCATTTCTAGTAATAACAAATAAAAATCACAATTTGACAATGAAGTGATTAAAAGAAAAATGCATATCCAAGCCAGTTTAGAGTTTTTCTTTAATATATGAGGTCTCTCATATAAAGTAAAATTCCAAGAGGTAATAGAGAAATCAACTTGGCTTCTCCTGCCAGACTGATCATTCCTTCCCAGTTTTGGTTACCAACTATATCACTAAAAAGTCAGTTAAGACACTGCTCTTACTAGCAGTGAAATTTGTATATGGCTTAAAAAGCTGCATTTCAATAAAGCATTAAATTAGATTGCTGATGAGGTATATTCAAGGAAACAATTTACCAATATTTATTAATCATATGTCAAATTAAAAAAATGTTTCTACCAAAAAATTTAAGGACATCTTTCATCTACCAAAGAAAGAGCGAAGTTATTTTTAAACACTAATTTAAATGTATAGATTATTTTTCAAAAAACATTAAGTAAATACTACAGAATCCATTATCAAAACTAAACTTTGTACTTTAAAAACTATCATAGAATTTCAGAATTGAATTTGACCTTAAAGGTCACTTTTTAGAAAGGGTAATAGAATTGAATTTAGAAAAGAAAAAGAGAAAGGGAAATAAAAGAAGAAAAAAGTTAAATTTTTGCATAAATACTCATAGCTTTTTAGCTTTCTTTTCTTTTTTTTTTTTTTTTTTCTTTTTGAGACACGGCCTCTTTCTGTCATCCAAGCTAGAGTGCAGTGGTATGATCATGGCTCACTGCAGCCTCAACCTCCTGGGCTCAATAGATTCTCCCACCTCAGACTCCTGAAAAGCTGGGACTACAGGTGCACACCACTATGCTTGAATAATTTTAAAATATTTTGTAGAGACAGGGTCCCACTATGCTGTCAAGGCAGATTTTGAACTCCTGGCCTCAAGTGATCCTCCTGCCTCAGCTTCCAAAAGTGCTGAGATTACAGGCATGAGCCACTGTGCCTGGCCACACATAGCTGTTTAATGGCAAACTAGGGGTCTGAACATGATCACATGATAATCCAAGTCATTTCTTCTATAAATGGTTTCTTTTGGTTTTTAAATAAATAACATAAAAAAAGAATATTAAAAACATGACTGCAATGAAATAACCTACTGAAAAGCTTTGAAATTAGTAAGGAATATTAATAAAAATACTTTTTTGTTTCTGTTATAACAGAAACAAAACATTTGTTAACAACTTCATCTGTTAGTTGATTCAATACTTTTATTTTTATTTTTTATTTATTTTATTTTTTATGGTTTAAAAGGAAGATTTTTAATTTGGTAATTTCATACTATTGCCGTTACAGTAACATTACCCCTTGCCCCCACATAGAGTTACTCTTTGTATGATTTATAAAGCACTTTTTTGCATCTGAACCTATATTCTTTATTACAGTCTATTTCCTCTCACTAAGAATTTAATCACCGAGTGGTGTTAAGAGTCAAAATAAAATAAAAGAATTTAAACTGCCAGAAGTTGGGAGCTTTGTTGTGTTCCCAGTTGCTCAGAATAGTGCTTGGTACATAATAAACATTAAGTAGATTTTCAAAAAATAAATAAACTTCATCCAGGAAATTAGTTGCATAACATCAAATGAATAAACATGGGTTTGGAGTTTCTCATGATGTCAGTAACACAATAAAATTGGTGTAAAATTATTGGAAGAAGGATGCTTTTCACATGGGCAACTTCAGGATGAAAGTGCATTTATTTGGGAGGGAAAAACGTTCTAGACAAGTAATTCGAAATGTTAGCAAACAGCACAGATTAGCTGTGGACACAGCAGGGGCAAGCCCTGCAGAGACACTGCTTTATGTAACAAGCTTTTCCCTCTTGATTTCTAGATTTACATAACATAGAGTGCCTTTCTGAAGTCAGTATGTAGCCCTGTGGTTAAAAACATAGGTTGTGGAGACACATTACTTGGGTTTCAAATCCCAGTTTTGCCACTTCTTAGATGTGTGACACCCTGGGAAAATCACACAGTCCTTGTATGCCATACTTTTTGACTGCAGATGGGAATGATAGTACTGGTACCTGTTCCATAGAGTTGTTGTGAGGACTAAATCAATAGGTAAGTGTGGAAGGCTTAACTTTTTTTTTTTTTTGAGATGGAGTCTCGTTCTGTCACCTAGGCTGGAGTGCAATGGTGCAATCTCAGCTCACTGCAACCTCCACCTCCCAGGTTCGACCGATTCTCCTGCCTCAGCCTCCCAAGTAGATGGGATTACAGGCACCCACCATCATGCCTGGCTAATTTTCGTATTTTTGTAGAGACGGGGTTTCACCATGTTGGCCAGGCTGGTCTTGAACTCCTGACCTCAGGTGATCCACCCATCTTGGCCTCCCAAAGTGCTAGGAATTTTTTTTTATTATTATACTTTAGGTTTTAGGGTACATGTGCACAATGTGCAGGTTTGTTACATATGTATCCATATGCCATGTTGTTTCGCTGCACCCATTAACTCATCATTTAGCATTAGGTATATCTCCTAATGCTGTCCCTCCCCCCTTACCCCACCCCACAACAGTCCCCAGAGTGTGATGTTCCCCTTCCTGTGTCCATGAGTTCTCATTGATCAGTTCCCACCTATGAATGAGAACATGCGGTGTTTGGTTTTTTGTCCTTACGATAGTTTACTGAGAATGATGTTTTCCAGTTTCATCCATGTCCCTACAAAGGAGATGAACTCATCATTTTTTATGGCTGCATAGTATTCCATGGTGTATATGTGCCACATTTTCATAATCCAGTCTATAATTGTTGGACATTTCTGTTGGTTCCAAGTCTTTGCTATTGTGAATAGTGCCGCAATAAACATACGTGTGCATGTGTCTTTATAGCAGCATGATTTATAGTCCTTTGGGTATATACCCAGTAATGGGATGGCTGGGTCAAACGGTATTTCTAGTTCTAGATCCCTGAGGAATTGCCACACTGACTTCCACAATGGTTGAACTAGTTTACAGTCCCACCAACAGTGTAAAAGTGTTCCTATTTCTCCACATCCTCTCCAGCACCTGTTGTTTCCTGCTTTTTTAATGATGGCCATTCTAACTGGTGTGAGATGGTATCTCACTGTGGTTTTGATTTGCATTTCTCTGATGGCCAGTGATGATGAGCATTTTTTCATGTGTTTTTTTGGCTGCATAAATGTCTTCTTTTGAGAAGTGTCTGTTCATGGCCTTTGACCACTTTTTGATGGGGTTGTTTTTTTCTTGTAAATTTGTTTGAGTTCATTGTAGATTCTGGATATTAGCCCTTTGTCAGATGAGTATGTTGCAAAAATTTTCTCCCATTCTGTAGGTTGCCTGTTCACTCTGATGGTAGTTTCTTTTGCTGTGCAGAAGCTCTTTAGTTTAATTAGATCCCATTTGTCAATTTTGGCTTTTGTTACCATTGCTTTTGGTGTTTTAGACATGAAGTCCTTGCCCACGCCTATGTCCTGAATAGTATTGCCTAGGTTTTCTTGTAGGATTTTAACGGTTTTAGGTCTAAGATTTAAGTCTTTAATCCATCTTGAATTAATTTTTGTATAAGGTGTAAGGAAGGGATCCAGTTTCAGCTTTCTACATATGGCTAGCCAGTTCTCCTTGAAGAGGTCCTTCACATCCCTTGGATTCCTAGGTATTTTATTCTCTTTGAAGCAATTGTGAATGGGAGTTCACTCATGATTTGGCTCTCTGTTTGTCTGTGATTGGTGTACAAGAATGCTTGTGATTTTTGCACATTGATTTTGTATCCTGAGACTTTGCTGAAGTTGCCTATAAGCTTAAGGAGATTTTGGGCTGAGATGATGGGGTTTTCTAGATATACAATCATGTCATCTGCAAACAGGGACAATTTGACTTCCTCTTTTCCTAATTGAATACCCTTTATTTCCTTCTCCTGCCTAATTGCTCTGGCCAGAACTTCCAGCACTATGTTGAATAGGAGTGGTGAGAGAGGGCATCCCTGTCTTGTGCCAGTTTTCAAAAGGAATGCTTCCAGTTTTTGCCCATTCAGTATGATATTGGCTGTGGGTTTGTCATAGATGGCTCTTATTATTTTGAGATACATCCCATCAATACCTAATTTATTGAGAGTTTTTAGCATGAAGGGTTGTTGAATTTTGTCAAAGGCCTTTTCTGCATCTATTGAGATAATCATGTGGTTTTTGTCTTTGGTTCTGTTTATATGCTGGATTACATTTATTGATTTGCATATGTTGAACCAGCCTTGCATCTCAGGGATGAAGCCCACTTGATCATGGTGTATAAGCTTTTTGATGTGCTGCTGGATTCGGTTCGCCAGTATTTTATTGAGGATTTTTGCATCAATGTTCATCAAGGATATTGGTCTGAAATTCTCTTTTTTGGTTATGTCTCTGCCAGGCTTTGGTATCAGGACGATGCTGGCTTCATAAAATGTGTTAGGGAGGATTCCCTCTTTTTCTATCGATTGGAATAGTTTCAGAAGGAATGGTACCAGTTCCTCCTTGTACCTCTGGTAGAATTCGGCTGTGAGTCCATCAGTTCCTGGACTCTTTTTGGTTGGTAAGCTATTGATTATTGCCACAATTTCAGAACCTGTTATTGGTCTATTCAGAGATTCAACTTCTTCCTGGTTTAGTCTTGGGAGGGTGTATTTGTCGAGGAATTTATCCATTTCTTCTAGATTTTCTAGTTTATTTGCATAGAGGTGTTTGTAGTATTCTCTAATGGTAGATTGTATTTCTGTGGGATCGGTGGTGATATCCCCTTTATCATTTTTTATTGCATCTATTTGATTCTTCTCTCTTTTCTTCTTTATTAGTCTTGCTAGCTGTCTATCAATTCTGTTGATCTTTTCCTAAAACCAGCTCCTGGATTCATTGATTTTTTGAAGGGTTTTTTGTGTCTCTATCTCCTTCAGTTCTCCTCTGATCTTAGTTATTTCTTGCCTTCTGCTAGCTTTTGAATGTATTTGCTCTTTCTTCTCTAGTTCTTTTAATTGTGATGTTAGGGTGTCAATTTTAGATCTTTCCTGCTTTCTCTTGTGGGCATTCAGTGGTATAAATTTCCCTCTACACACTGCCTTAAATGTGTCTCAGAGATTCTGGTATGTTGTGTCTTTGTTCTCGTTGGTTTCAAAGAACATCTTTATTTCTGCCTTCATTTCGTTAGGTACCCAGTAGTCATTCAGGAGCAGCTTGTTCAGTTTCCATGTAGTTGAGCGGTTTTGAGTGAGTTTCTTAATCCTGAGTTCTAGTTTGATTGCACTGTGGTCTGAGAGACAGTTTGTTATAATTTCTGTTCTTTTACATTTGCTGAGGAGAGCTTTACTTCCAACTATGTGGTCAATTTTGGAATAGGTGTGGTGTGGTGCTGAAAAAAATGCATATTCTGTTGATTTGGGGTGGAGAGTTCTGTAGATGTCTATTAGGTCCACTTTGTGTAGAGCTGAGTTCAATTCCTGGATATCTTTGTTAACTTTCTGTCTTGTTGATCTGTCTAATGTTGACAGTGGGGTGTTAAAATCTCCCATTATTATTGTGTGGGAGTTTAAGTCCCTTTGTAGGTCACTCAGGACTTGCTTTATGAATCTGGGTGCTCCTGTGTTGGGTGCATATATATTTAGGAGAGTTAGCTCTTCTTGTTGAATTGATCCCTTTACCATTATGTAATGGCCTTGTCTCTTTTGAGCTTTGTTGGTTTAAAGTTTATTTTATCAGAGACTAGGATTGCAACCCCTGCCTTTTTTTGTTTTCCATTTGCTTGACAGATCTTCCTCCATCCCTTTATTTTGAGTATATGTGTGTCTCTGCACGTGAGATGGGTTTCCTGAATACAGCACACTGATGGGTCCTGACTCCTTATCCAGTTTGCCAGTCTGTGTCTTTTAATTGGAGCATTTAGCCCATTTCCATTTAAAGTTAATATTGTTATGTGTGAATCTGATCCTGTCATTATGATGTTAGTTGGTTATTTTGCTCATTAGTTGATGCAGTTTCTTCCTAGCCTCAATGGTCTTTACAATTTGGCATGTTTTTGCAGGGGCCGGTACCGGTTGTTCCTTTCCATGTTTAGTGCTTCCTTCAGGAGCTCTTTTAGGGCAGGCCTGGTGGTGACAAAATCACTCAGCATTTGCTTGTCTGTAAAATATTTTATTTCTCCTTCACTTATGAATCTTAGTTTGGCTGGATATGAAATTCTGGGTTGAAAATTCTTTTCTTTAAGAATGTTGAATATCGGCCCCCACTCTCTTCTGGCTTGTAGAGTTTCTGCCGAGAGATCAGTTGTTAGTCTGATGGGCTTCCCTTTGTGGGTAACCCGACCTTTCTCTCTGGCTGCCCTTAACATTTTTTCCTTCATTTCAACTTTGGTGAATCTGACAATTATGTGTCTTGGAGTTGCTCTTCTCGAGGAGTATCTTTGTGGCGTTCTCTGTATTTCCTGAATCTGAATGTTGGCCTGCCTTGCTAGATTGGGGAAATTCTCCTGGATAATATCTTGCAGAGTGTTTTCCAACTTGGTTCCATTCTCCCTGTCATTTTCAGGTACACCAATCAGACGTAGGTTTGGTCTTTTCACATAGTCCCAAATTTCTTGGAGGCTTTGTTCATTTCTTTTTATTCTTTTTTCTCTAAACTTCCCTTCTCGCTTCATTTCATTCATCTTCCATCAGCAATACCCTTTCTTCCAGTTGATCGCATCTGCTACTGAGGCTTCTGCAATCTTCGCGTAGTTCTCGATACTTGGCTTTCAGCTCCATCAGCTCCTTTAAGCCCTTCCCTCCATTGGTTATTCTAGTTATCCACTTGTCTAATTTTTTTTCAAAGTTTTTAACTTCTTTGCTATTGTTTTGAATTTCCTCCCGTAGCTTGGAGTAGTTTGATCGTCTGAAGCCTTCTTCTCTCAACTTGTCAAAGTCATCCTCCGTCCAGGTTTGTTCCATTGCTGGTGAGGAACTGCGTTCCTTTGGAGGAGGAGAGGTGCTCTGCTTTTTAGAGTTTCCAGTTTTTCTGCTCTGTTTTTTCCCCATCTTTGTGGTTTTATCTACTTTTGGTCTTTGATGATGGTGATGTACAGATGGGTTTTTGGTGTGGATGTCCTTTCTGTTTGTTAGTTTTCCTTCTACCAGACAGGACCCTCAGCTGCAGGTCTGTTGGAGTTTACTAGAGGTCCACTCCAGACCCTGTTTGGCTGGGTGTCAGCAGCGGTGGCTGCAGAACAGCGGATTTTCGTGAGACCACAAATTCAGCTGTCTGATAGTTCCTCTGGAAGTTTTGTCTCAGAGGAGTACCCGGCCGAGTGAGGTGTCAGTCTGTCCCTACTGGGGGGTGCCTCCCAGTTAGGCTGCTCGGGGGTGAGGGACCCACTTTAGGAGGCAGTCTGTCTGTTCTCAGATCTCCAGCTGAGTACTGGGAGAACCACTACTCTCTTCAAAGCTGTCAGTCAGACAGGGACATTTAAGTCTGCAGAGGTTCCTGCTGAGTTTTTGTTTGTCTGTGCCCTGCCCCCAGAGGTGGATCCTACAGAGGCAGGCAGGCCTCCTTGAGCTGTGGTGGGCTCCACCCAGATGGAGCTTCCTGGCTTCTTTGTTTACCTAAGCAAGCCTGGGCAATGGCGGGCACCCCTCCCCCAGCCTTGCTGCAGCCTTGCAGTTTGATCTCAGACTGCTGTGCTAGCAATCAGCGAGACTCCGTGGGCATAGGACCCTCCGAGCCAGGTGCGGGACACAATCTCCTAGTGTGCCGTTTTCCAGGCCCGTTGGAAAAGCGCAGTATTAGGGTGGGACTGACCCGATTTTCCAGGTCTGTTACCCCTTTCTTTGACAAGGAAAGGGAACTCCCTGACCCCTTGTGCTTCCCGAGTGAGGCAATGCCTCGCCCTGCTTCGGCTCGCGCACAGTGCGCTTCACCGACTGTCCTGCACCCACTGTTTGGCACTCCCTAGTGAGATGAAACCGGTACCTCAAACAGAAATGCAGAAATCACCCGTCTTCTGTGTCGCTCAGGCTGGGAGCTGTAGACCGGAGCTGTTCCTATTCGGTCATCCAATACTTTTATTTTTAATAACTACTAGTATTAATCTCTGTACATACCAAAATAAATAAGGCACATCACTGATCTTTTAGGATCACCCAACGTGGAAAGAGATAAGCACAAAATCAGACAGTATAAAAAAGGATAATAAGTACTTCATTGCCTTTAGAAACCATTACAAAGTCAGAGGAATAGCAAAACCCATGAATCATGCTCTGTATGCTACCAATGTATACTTTGGAGAAAGGAAGAGCTGGGATTAGCTGGGCAGCCTCTGCGTAGAGCTGGTGAAGCTGGATTAGTTTAGCATGGGCAGTAGGTGAAGAGGAATGGAGTAGATTCAAGGATGATAACATTAATTTACTTGTCATAACATGGAAATAATGCCTATCTCATTAGGGGGTTATAAAGAATAAGAAAGGGGCCAGGAGAAGTGGCTCATGCCTGTAATCCCAGCACTTTGGGAAGGCAGGCAGCTCACTTGAGGCCAGGAGTTCAGACCAGCCTGGATAGCATGGTGAAACCCTGTCTCTACTAAAAATACAAAAATTAGCAGGTGTGGTGGCACATGCCTGTAGTCCCAGCTACTCAAGAGGCTGAGGCACAAAAATCGCTTGAACCCGGGAAGCGGAGGTGTCAGTGAGCTGAGGTCACACCACTGCATTCCAACCTGGGTGACAGAGTGAGGCTCTGTCTCAAAATAAATAAATAAATAAAAATTAAAAAGGAAGTGATACAGACAGGAGTCAGGGAAATACTAGGTAGAAAAGTTCCACTCTCAAACCTGGACCTATGGCCCTAAATGAGAACATGCATTCCTATTTTCCCACCCAAATGTTGCCTTTTCCAAAACCACCCTGGCCCATCATGATCCCCATCCTGTACCATAAAAATCCTAAGCTCCACTGGCAGAGGAGCAAAGCAGAGTGGCAACAAAGGACAGAAGAGAAGAAGCAACTGGATGTTGGAGAAAAGTAGCTTTACTTCAGAGGAATGGCTTGACAGAGGGACTTTGGAGAAGAGTTCAACTAGGGACTGCCAAACTCCAGAGGAAGATTATCTTCTCAATCTATCCCCCTTCCAGCTCCCCTTCCCACTGAGAGCTACTTCCACTGCTCAGTTAAAATCCTGCATATACACCACCCTTCAATTTGTTCATGTGACCGGATTCTTCCTTGACATGAGACAAGAAATCAGGTACTATATGGGCAGGGTATAAGAGGATGTCACTCTGACCCTTCACTGAGCTGGTTAACACTTAGCTGTCTGTGGACGGCAAATGCTAAAAGAGCACTGATTGTAACACATGCTCTCTGGGGTTCCAGGAGTCATAGACAACCCCTCTCAGACAGCAGAGCTAAAAGACCATTGTAACACATCTGGATGCTGCTGCAGGGCCTGCACAGAGCCTGCTAATGCCAGAGAGGAGTGACTAGTCAGTTCCAGCGTTCATTTGCCCTGGTTCCTGCACCTGCTCACCTCCATGCTCCCCCTCCTATGAGGGGTTCAGAGCTGCAGGCTGAGTAAATGAGCCACCCTTTCATGAATCCTGTGAAGGGGTCAAAGGAACTATCCCATCTCAGAAGCATAACAATGGCAACATTAATAAAATACTTACAGTAATTCTAATACATGGAGATCTCCCAAAAACAAGAATTCAGATAGAGGGCATCAGTGGCTGGCACACATCCTCCACAGCAGGCTTACCCAAGCTCAACTCATCAGTTTTACAATAAAAACACCAACCCCTTTTTACATGGCTAAACTGTTGGATCCATTTATAACATTATAGTAGAATTTTAAAATACTATTTACTAATTGTTTATATTATTTCATGCATATTCCTTATTTAATCTTTATTCTATGAGGGGAGAACTCTTGTCCTGTCTTAGAGGGTTTAGAGAGGTTGAGTAATCTGCCCCAAATTACACAATTCAAGAGTGAGTGTGGCCAGAATTCAAACTAAGGAGTCTGACTCCAAAGGCCATATCAGTCTAATTCAGTGTTTGGCAAACCAAGGCCCACTGTCAAATCTTGCCCACTACTTGTTTCCATGCCACTAATTTTCTAATTTTTTTTAGATGAAGTTTTGCTCTTGTTGCCCATGCTAAAGTGCAATGGCGCAATCTTGGCTCACCGCAACCTCTGCCTCCCAGGTTCAAGCGATTCTCCTGCCTCAGCCTCCCGAGTAGCTGCGATTACAGGCATGCACCACCATACCCAGCTAATTTTGTATTTTTAGTAGGACGGGGTTGGCCAGGCTGGTCTCAAATTCCTGACCTCAGGTAATCCACCCACCTCGGCCTCCCAAACTGCTGAGATTACAGGCATGCGCCATGGCCCCCAGCCTCAGCCACTCTTATTAAGCACTGAATACCTAAAATTAGGGTTTTTTAATAAGACAAAAGACTCCATCTACGCAAAACTTACATTGCAACAAAATCATTTCTATGACAACTAACACTGTTTCAAACCCAGTAAAGTAAAGCTCCTTTATACACATTACATACTGTTGTTTTTTGGTTTTTGGTTTTGTTTTTTGATACCAAGTCTCGCTCTGTTGCCCAGGCTGGAGTGCAGTGGTACGATCTTGGCTCACTGCAATCTCCATCTCCCAGGTTCAAGCAATTCTTATGCCTCAGACTCTTGAGTAGCTGGGATTACAGGCACACATCACTGTGCCCAGTTAATTTTTGTATTTTTAGTAAAGAAAAGGTTTCACTCCGCTGACCAGGCTGGTCTTGAACTACTGACCTCAAGTGATCTGCACACCTCAGCTTCCCAAAGTCCTGGAATTACAGGTGTGAGCCACTGTGCCCAAGCTGTACATGTCACATACTGTTAAAAGACAAAACAAAACACAAGATCTCCATTCCCACACAAATTTGCAATGAATATGTTTTTCAAGTTCAAACTATAGTTCCAGCTGCGTTTTTCAGATCTTAATTAAAGGAAAAACAAAACAAAACAAAAATCCTCCATATTTCAAAATTCACTTAACTGTGCAATTGAGGAGCTTTCACTTAGCTTTCCTGTGGAAGTTGCTAGTATGCAATAGAATGGTACACCAAAATCAAATATCAAGAGGAAAATCTAATAGAATTCTGTTTGCCTTTGAACTAGTGAATGTGCTCAGTTAAAATCATATGCTCACATATTGATATCAGTATTCGGCAAAACCTATCTGTGTGAGAAGATATTTTCACAGATAAAATACATGAAATTTCATTATGGATCAACATTAATAGATGACTTTACAATTGATTTTGATGACAGCAAAAACTAATTTTGAACCCCAGTTAAGCAAAATATTATTCCCCCCATTCTTATCATTCATAGATTTGTATGTTTAAATTGTTTAAGCATTTGTTTGTTTGTTTACTTATTTCTTTACGGAGACGGGGTCTTACCCTGTCACTCAGGCTGGAGTGCAGTTGCACAATCATAGCTAACTGCAGCCTGGATCTCCCAGGCTTAAGCAGTCCTCCTGCCTCAGCCTCCAAATAGCTAGGACTACAGGCATGCACCATCATGCTGGGCTAACTTTTTTTTATTTTTTGCTTTTTGTAAAGTCAGGGTCTTGCTATTTTGTCCAGCCAGCCTTAAACTCCTGGCCTCAAGTGATACTTCTGCCTTGGCCTCCCAAAGTGCTGGGATTACAGGTGTGAGCCACTGTACCAGCCTGTATTTTCTTTTAATGAACTTGTCATTATTATATTTTGAATTTCAACAATAAAAAATTTGTAGACATTTGTTTTCTCTCTTCTTATATAAATACCTACATAATATCCTCAACTTTGCCTCATGGCCTACAAAACTTTAAATATTTACTGTCTGACTCTTTATAATAAAATGGTTGCTAACCTCTATTTTAATTCCAAAAAATGTTCATTTAATGTCATTTGTCTTCCAAAGTTATCTGCTAAATATCTGTACCTTCACAGTAATTTCCAATGTCCCTCCACTTGTCTCCAAAATATTTTGGTAAAAATTGAAGGGTACGAAAAAATTGTTTTTCTGAACTTCCCATTTTTCTCTAAAACCCTAATATGGTCTGTCTCTGTGTCTCCCCCAAATGTCATCTTGAATTGTAATCTGAATCGTAATCCCCACATGTTGGGGAAGGGACCTTGTTGGAGGTGATTAGATCACGGAGACGTCTCCCCCATGCTGTTCTTGTGATAGTGAGTGAGTTCTCACAATATCAGATGGTTTTATAAGGGGCTTTTTCCCATTTCACTCCTCATTTCTCTTACCTGCCACCATGTAAGATGTGCCTATGTCACCTTCCACTATGATTGTTAGTTTCCTGAGGCCTCCGTAGCCATGTGGAAATGACTCAGTTAAACCTCTTTTCTTTATAAATTACCCAGTCTTAGGTATGCCTTCATAGCAGCATGAAAACAGACTAATACGAACCCCTTCACCTCTTGCTGACTCATTTCCTCGCATCCCGTGCCCCACGCCCCCTTTACAGATCCCCAGTGTTTTCATGTTACCTACTCATTGTGAATTGTCCTCTCTCCCTAAGCCTTTCATTGGAATCAAAAATTTCCCTCCTCTTTTCCTGACTCTGTCACAAATATCATTTCAGTACTTATCTGTCGTCAAGTTTACACCATTCAGTGTAGGCAGGGGTTTGGATCCCCAAAAGTGAGAGTCCTGGCTGATCCTGACATATCTATTAACTGAAGGAAGTTTCCGGATAGCAGAGTGAACCCATGGATGTTGACCATATTCTTTTCAACTTAAGAAACAACTATTGCTGAGCAAGTGGACCATGGGCTGATGGCTCCTGAGGTTTGAGGAGGGGAGTCCTTGAATGGAGGCAATGTGTAAGGCAAAGATTATGAAAAGGATCGATGACACACATTCCAACATCTATGGCCAAAGCAAGCCATTCAAAGGCAGTAATGGCGTCCCCAGGAGCATGCAGGGTATGGAGGTGACTTCTCTCAGAATGACTTCTGAAGTGGTCCCACTCAGGCTAGCCTCTGAGCATCTTTCTCCCTTCCAGTCACTTCCTAACATGAGGGCAAGGATTTCCAAAGTTTTGGCCAAATAGATCAACTGTGTTTATTTACTTATTTCTGTGTATAAACTATCTTCTCAGCAAGACCCCCCATTATGTATGAGCTACATACATGTTGACTAATAATAAGAGCTTGTGATATAATGTAGTTTTCAACTATATGCTTTATTAATTACAGTCTTATGACTAGAATCAGTGGTAAAAATGATGAGATTGCTTTACCCCAGAATACTTTAAACACAGATGCTCATATTCTTTTTTTTCTTTTCTTTTCTTTTTGAGATGGAATCTCGCTCTGTCACCAGGCTGGAGCGCAATGGCCAATCTGGGCTCACTGCAACCTCCGCCTCTCGGGTTCAAACGATTCTCCTGCCTCAGCCTCCCGAGCAGCTGGGACTACAGGCACATGCCACCATGCCCAGCTAATTATTGTATTTTTAGTAGAGGCGGGGTTTCGCTATGTTGGCCAGGATGGTCTTGATCTCTTGACTTTGTGATCCACCTGCCTCAGCCTCCCAAAGTGCTGGGATTACAGGCATGAGCCACCACGCCTAGCACGTGCTCATATTTATATAATTATACTCAACCTAAGCCCCTCGTTTTTCTTTGTCCTTTTTTGACTCCACAGTTTTCCTTACCCAGACTGGCCCACAGTACTGCCTTTTTCTGTGCCCAAACTAGGCTTGTATGTCTGGCTCCTTGTCCTACCTATTATTCTGATATAGGCAGGCTGAATGAGTGAGGCTACCTTCTTCAGTGGCTACTCAACTCTTTATTGACGATAATTCTAATGCTTGCTGGCTTTCTTTCAGATGGGTAAAAACCATATCATGATTCTGTGATTTAAAAATATACAAAGAACCTGATGTTCAGTGTCCATGTGTTTTATAGACAGTTACTGCTGTTTTACTATTTCTTTACATATTTCATTCTGTGTTTTCTTTCCTTGTCTTTTAAAGTGAGTTTGCTTTCCTTTACTTGATCTATTTATTTCAAAAGCACTTTTAGATGTTTTTCTACTTAATTTTAGTCTCCATCAGATTAAATTACACAGCTGGTCATTTTTTTTTCTACTAGCCATATAATTGTAGGGAAGTACATGTGCCAAAATATTACATTACTAAAAATTTGTTATTACCTAAGTCAGTGCCTGAATGTCAAGATGGTATGAGGCCAATGAGAAAAGCTTGGAAAACACAAATGTGAGGTGGATTTCACATTACTCAGTAGGAAATGTGTATTAAAGGCCAGAGAGTATGGGATAAGGAGAAGAGATTAATGCAACATATTTAGGCTTTAGTTAACATAAAACATAAATGCTTTCAATGACTGAGACTGGTTAAAAGAAAGATCAGCTTCTGTACAATAGATTCTATAAAGAAGAAGAACATACACAGATGATATTCTAGATTACCTTGTAAAATTCTAATAAAGTTGAAAATGATTATGGATGTAATTGTTAGAAATAAGGAAAACTGTGGCACCTATGAAATAGAAGTCACAATTATATTCAATAGCAATCATAATTTGCAAATTTTCAGGTTCTTAGTGAATTGTTATTTAAGTGAGTGGGAACATCCAGCTTTAAGAAGTAGAGACTGAGAAACTAAGCATGTTACCAAAAAAAAAGAAAAAGCCATCTGCAATTGTAAAATACAGACGGAAGATTGAAGATTCTAAAACAAACTCAGGAAATGTGCAGTTAGTAGCACTCAGAAATAATGCAAGAGGAGAATAAGGCTGATGTGAATGAGTATGAAAATTATGAAAGCGCTTGAACAAAAGTAAGAAAGCATGTATCAAATAAAGCATCACACTAGAAATTGCTACTAAAACAAAGAGCTAAGAGCAAGAATAAACTATTAGAAAAACTATCATTATGATCGAGAACTAACTTACAAAGTAAGTAAGCAGAACAAAGTTGTAAACGTGTTCAGGGCAAATAAACCATGTTGAACAAGAATATAGCGTAATTTATTTCTGCTATATTAAAAGAACATAGTATATAATATACTTTGAAGAAAATAAAATACCTTATTCGTGAATTCTGCTAGACTTTTTAAGTATCTTCATTCACCTTGTGAAAGGACCTATTCTTTTTCATGCACAGTAACAACTGATGGCAATAAAAGGCATGAGTTCTTTAGAACACTTTACGTTTAGCCAGGTTCACGAATGAGGGTTGGGTTTTAGGATCTCTTGGTGAAATACTAGAACATTTATTAAAGGATAGTATACTGTAGTTGAAGGATAATTAGATTAAGACCCAGGTTCAAGTTTAGTTTTAATGTTTTATCAGCTGTGTGACTTTGGACAACTAACTTTTTTTCTTCTTTTTTTTTTTTTTTTTTGAGAGTGAGCCTCACGCTATCACCCAGGCTGGAGTGCAGTGTTGCAATCATAGCTTACGGTAATGTCAACCTCCCGGGCTCAAGCTATTCTCCCACTTCAGCCTGCTGAGTAGCTAGGACTACAGATGCATGGGACTGGGCCCAGCTTCTTTCCTTTTCCTTCTTTTTTTTTTTTTTTTTTTTTGTAGAGACAGGGTCTGGCTATGTTGCCCAGCAATTCTCCCACCTAAGGCCTCCCAAAGTGCTGAAATTACAAGCATAAACCACCACGCCCAGCCTGGGCAAATAATCTAATCTCTTTTAGCATCAGCTGCTTCGTCTACAAAGTGTACTAATTATTCCTTCAGACAGATACCTTAAGATTTAAATATAAAACAATTTTGTACTATTCCCAGGACTGATGCATAGTGACTCTCTCTTTTTCCTACAAATCTTGATGGTTCTGGCAAAGCTTGAACTCAGCAATGTCATCGCTGAGCTATATAATCAAGAAAAGAATACCTACAAATAGGCGTGTTGAGTAAATCCATTAATGATGAAAACACAGAGCCAAAAAGTGGTAGTACCATTTTTTCATCAGATTCCCTAAGGGGATGTTCACAGTGTAAAAGGCTTTAACTTTAGGTAGCTGACAGCAGTGGACAGTATTGCTTGCAATCAGAGATAAGGTCAGTGTGAACAAAACATCTAATGATTCGGAAGCAGAAATAGAACAGTAAACATTATGCAGAGTATAGTGCCATGGCCCCTGCAGGCACTCAAAAAAAAATCCATGGTGATTATGACAATGATGAGCAGGACCAGGTCCCGCAATCAGTGTCTAGAGCCATTAACAAAAAGCCATGCACTTAGGAGGGGGAGGCTGCTGCCTTTGTGGCATTTACTGAGTATATTTCCACTCACTGGGTTACAGGGCAGTGATGAGAGAAGTGTAGGGCTTTGAGAAGACAGGAAATGGCCTGTTTTGTGACCCAAGTAAAATGTCAACAGCCTGTCATAAAACCATTTTCAATTTCTGGCCTGAAACCTTATTTACATTTTTTTTCTTAAAGATAATTTTTTTTTTCTTAGAGATGCTAAATAATTTTAGGAAAAAGTGTCTTCTACAAGTTATTTTTATCAGAAAGCTAGAACATAGTTTATTTAAGGACATAGTTTGAAAGTTGCTTTAACTACCTGAGGGAAGGCCAGGAAAGGCTCTATTTTCAAACAAGGAACTGACCAGAAGAAAGTGGGAAAAAGGCTGAGTAAAGAAATAAATGGAACTAAAAGAATCAAGAGGTGCTTCTTTGCATTTTGTAATTTTTCTACAGTGAGAATATGGCAGAAACTTGTCACTTGTCACTATCTCTTCTCCCCTTCTTCCTGGATAATAGAACTCCAATTTTGTTGGAGGTTATTATCAACGTTCACTTTCACAAATGCCTTTGCAGCTAAGGGAAGCTACGTTACCAGATTTGGCTAATAAGATACAGACAGACATGCCTTGGGCCAGCATCCTTCTCAAGATAAGACAGAGTGTTGTGGGAAAGGGTTATGTACCTATCCCTTTTTCTGCCTGGAATGGGAATAGAAGGCCTGGAGAGGTGGCAGCCATCTTGCAAACATGAGCACTGTCTTAGTCCATTAGGACTGCTATAACAAAATACACAAGACTGAGCAATTTATAAACCACAGAAATGTATTGCTCACAATTCTGGAGGCTGGGAAGTCTGATATCAACCACCAACAGATTCCATGTGTGGTGAGGACCCATTCCTCAACAATGGCACCTTCTACGAGTTCTCACAAGGCAGAAGGGCGAACAGCCTCCCTCAGGCCTCTTTTATAATGGCACCAAGCCCATTTATAAGGGCAGAGACCTCATGAGCTAATCACCTCCCAAAGGCCTCACCTGTTAATGCTATCGCATTGGAGATTAAATTCAAACATAAAAATGTTGGGGGGTACACAAACATTCAAACCATAACAAGCACAAAGGCAGCAACACCCTGAGGAGGGCAGAGTAGAGAAATAAAAGGAGTTTGAATCCTTGATAATTTTGCAGAGCTTCAGTGATAACAGCCCTGGACTACTTATCTCTACCCCGAAGTGTACATGAGAAACATTAACACTTTCTGTGTTTAAGCCACTGTTCATCAGGATTTTTATAGCTCAAAACCAAACATAATATTATGTCCAGTAAAGGCCTATTTCATTTTTGTGCTTTGCTTTATTGTGCTTCAAAGATAATGCATTCTTCTTCTTTTTCTTCTATTTTTGGAGACCAGGTCTGACTCTGTCACTCAGGCTGGATTGCAGTGGTACAATCATAGCTTACTGAAGCCTCAAACTCGTGGGCTAAGGTGATCCTCCTGACTCAGCCTCTGGACTAGCTGAAACTACAAACATGCACCACCATGCCTGCATAAATATTGCATTTTTTACTAATTGAAGGGTGGTAGCAATCCTGCATTAAAGCAAATCTATCAATGCCATTTTACCAACAGCATGTGCTCGATTTATGTCACATTTTGGTAATTCTAACAATATTTCAAACATTTTTGTGATTATTATATCTGTTATGGTGATCTGTGACAAGTGATCTTCGAAGTCACTACTGTAATTCTTTCAGGGCTCCACAAATTGTGCACATATAAGACAACAAACTTAATAAATGTTGTGTGTGTTCTGACTGCTCCACCCATTGGCCATTCCCCCATCAATGGCAATATTCAACAATATTGAAATTAGGCAAATAAATAACCCTGCAATGGCCTCTAAGTGTTCAGGTGAAAGAGTCACATGCCTCTCATCTTAAAAGCTAGAAATGATTAAGCTTAGTGAGAAAGGCACGTTGAAAACAGCAATAGGCCAAAAGCTAGGCTTCTTGCACCAAATGGTTAGACATGTGAATGCAAATGAAAAGTTCTTGAAGGAAATTAAAAATACTACTCTAGTGAACACACAAATGATAAGAAAGCAAAACAGATTTATTGCTGATTTGGAGAAAGTTTGAGGGTCAGATGATTGTTAGAGTTTTTTAGCAATAAAGTATTTTAAAATTAAGGTATGTACATTTTTTAAAAAACAGGATGTGATTACACATTTAATAGATGACAGTATAGTGTAGACATAACTTTTATATGCCCTGGAAAACCAAAAAAATTCTTGTGCCTTGCTTCATTACTATATTGGCTTATTTCAGTGGTCCAGAAACGATCCTGCAATATCTCTGAAGTATGCCTATATACGTTATTGGTGGAATTGTTTTGAAGTTTAAAATATAAGAGGCTTGGTAACCTAATTTAGGATAAGCCCTAACAGGAGCTTTTACTTTGTCAAAATTATGGTAAAAAGAGTCTGCCTAGGAGGAAAACAACAAAGTAAAGTTCAAGGACCCCAGGAATCCACCCTTCCTCATTCTACAGGTGACTCAATCTGAGGCCAAAATCTACTTACAACATACAGTGTTGGCCACTCAGGCAGATTGCCTTCAAGACCCTCGGTCTTTTAAAGTCAAAATAATTCTACCCGAACCTAACAAGTGAAAGACAATCTGAGACACCAGAGTTAGAAAATAAAGAGGTATCTGTATCAAGTATCCAGCGGAATTAAGACTCCGTTCCTCCCAGTGGCGGAGTGCTGAGACTCAAGTTCTGCAATTCCAGTCCTAACTTGATTAAGCCTCAACCCTGCCTTACCTACTCATCTTGACTTGAATTTCTTCCTGGAAAAGTCTGCATTGACAGCTGGCTATCACCACTAGCCTCGATTATGCCAGTTTCTTGGCCTGTCTAAATATCTGCCTGCTCAACCACTTAGCCACTTAAACCTGGCTGTCCCTGTGTGGCTTCAAGCTCCTGTTAAGTAGGCCCAGTGTTCTCTTATCCATAGCCTTAATGTCTCTCTATCTTATCTAGTTGAATGAGAAGAATTTACAGGGGAGTCAAGGCGACACAATGCCTTCGCTGATCAATACGGAAAAGGGCAAATTAAGAGCCTTTTAAAATTTGGGCAGACTTTCTGTGAACTGTGTAAAATTATCACAAGGCTTAATGCTGAAGAGCCTCAAGTAGCATTTGCAGAGTGTGTTTCTTGAAATAAATTTCAGTGATGGAATAGATTTGGGAAGCAGTGTTCCATACTTTGCCCCTTGGAAGTCCACCGTGAGCAACAGTGGATAAAGATCCTTAGAAGTCCACATAGAGGAAACCACTTTATTTTTTAAAACTTTAACCCAATGCTTCATAAAAATACTTTTTTTTGTATTATTTTCAAATATTCCATGGGACACAATTTGAAAAGTGCATGAGGACAAAGTTTTAAAATAATCGATGGGAAGATATCTTTTGGTTTCAAGCTGGAGTCCAGTAGACTTAACTCTACAGTATATTCAATAAATAATGTCTGAACTGGATTAAAGTAACTAGTAATCAAAATCCTGAATTTGACAAGAGAAATTTGTTTCCTTAAACTTTAGACATTAAGGTTTAACTAAAAAATATGTGTTTGATTCCATTTGATTCTAGTTAGCTAAATATCACTTTTTATTGTCAATGTTCAGAAAAATTTATGGTTAGAAAATCTGAATTTTAGAAGAAAAAAATACAGATTGTTAGTTTGATGTCTATGACAAATGTTCCTCTGTAACCTGGTGACACTGTTCTAATAGTAGCAAAAGTAGCTAGGAAGAAAATGTCAGCTTTTTAAAGACCAAAGCTACGCATTAAATTAAAAAAAAAAAAAGTAACGTTATTGTACTAGCATTATTTATCAGTGTATACACATGCACATAAACACATATATATGCACATACATATACATATTCATGTGTACACATATCTCGATATTCGCTAGACATTTGCATACACATATAAACACTTGGAATTATTTATCTGATTTATTCTCATCATCAGGAGAGTTTTTAAATGGATGTGAAAAGAAAGCTATAGAATGAGAAGTACAAATCTGAAATACTAAATAAAAATGTCAGGAAGTTTAAGATTCATGGATTATGTATGAATCATAGGGTGGGAAAGAATTGGTATTTTCAGGCCAAATGCTGATGAAAGGAGTTCTAGTACATAAAATAACTTAAGGCTATATTTATGAAACCTCTTTAATTCATGTTTACAGACATGAATTAAACTCTTCTTAGAGTTGGAGATGAGAGGACCTGAAAAATCCTTTGTCCAAACCTTCTGATTTCATGAATAATGAACGTGAGACCACAAAACACAGATGGCTTGTCCTTAGGTGAGAATGCATCAATAGCTAAACTAAAACCAAAACCATGTTTCCTAATTCTCAATCAGGTTTCTTTATCACCAGATAGATACAAGTTGGTGGATTCTTCAAGCTCAGAACCACTCTCCTGTCATGTAATACATTGCATGTATTGGCATCCATCCGGGCCCTTTGGGTCACCCCTGTGGGACTGGAGAGCAAGGTGAATAGACACAAATATGTTGATGTGGTTGAGTCTCATTGTCTTCTGCCAGACTCTATGAAACAGTAACATGCTAGATAATAGTTTATAACTAGGGTAAAATCAAATCCTAAGCCTGACACAGACCTCATAGAAAAACGTTGGAAATTATTACCTCCTTTTTTATTTTATGTGAAACTATATGTAAGATTTGCACTCTTTCTTACTTTTTTTTTTTGAAGTTGCAAAATTTAATAGGGTGAAAACAGAGCTCCCATACAAAGGGAGGGGACCCAAAGAGGGTGGCCATTGCCGGCTCGAATGCCTGGATTTATATCCCGATCATTGTCCCTCCCGCTGTGCTCTCAGGCGATAGATGTTTGGCTATTTCTTTACCTCCTGTTTTTGCCTAATTAGCATTTTAGTGAGCTCTCTTTACTACCTGACTGGTCGGGTGTGAGCTAAGTTGCAAGCCCCGTGTTTAAAGGTGGATGCGGTCACCTTCCCAGCTAGGCTTAGGGATTCTTAGTTGGCCTAGGAAATCCAGCTTTCTTTCTTAAATGTTTGACAGAATAGCTTTCTTTCTTAAATGTTTGACAGAATTCATAAAGCCATTTAAGTCTTAAGCTTTGGCCAGGTGTGGTGGCTGACACCTGTAATCTCAGCACTTTGGGAGGCTGAGGCAGGAGGATTGCTTGAGCCCCAGAGTTTAAGACCAGCCTGGCAACAGAGTGAGATTTCATCTCTTAAAAACATTAGCCAGATGCGGTGGCATGCTCTTGTAGTCCCAACTACTTGGGAGGTTGGGGTGAGAGGATCACTTCACTTTGGCCCAGGAGGTTAAAGCTGCAATGAGCTGAGATCATGCTATTGCAGTTCAGCACGGGCAACAGAGCAAGACCCTATCTCAAAAAAAAAAAAAAAAAAGACTCAGGTTTTATTTGTGGAAAGACTGTAATGATAAATTCAACTCAGTTATTATGGGGCTATTTAGATTTTCTATTGCATCAGTTTTGATAACTGGTGTTTTTCAGGAATTTGTCTATTTTATCTTAAATTGTCATACATATTGGCAAAAAGTTCATACTATTCCACTATTATCCTTTTAATATACATATTATTTGAACAAAAATTCCTATTTTTTCAGAAAATAGTAGTTTTGATTTTTTTTTTGAACTTACCAATCTAGCTATAGCTTTATCAATTTTATTCATCTTTTCAGAGAACCAACTTTTGGCTTTGTCAATTTTCCCCCTTGCTTGTTTTATATTTCGTATTTCCACCCTTATCTTTATTGTTTTTGTGTCTTTTTTATATATTTGGGTTTAAATGCTTGCCTTTTTCTACCTTCTTAAGAAGGTAGAAATTTAGAGTGATCTTAAATCATTTTGCTTATTCAATTTTAGAATTTTTCTTTTAAGTACTGCTTTAGCAATATCCCTCGAATTTTCATAGGCTGTATTTTTGTTATAATTTCCCTCAAATTAAGTTTTTATTTAATTGTAATTGTTTTCTTTGACCCATCTGATATTTAAAAGGCAGTTCTTTACTTTATGAAAGTTTTGGCTTTTCTAAATACCTTGTGTTATTAATTTCTAATTTAAGTCTGTTATCAGTTAACATAGTTTATATCAAGAATTTTATATGTTTCATTTTCCAACATATGGTTTATCCTGGAGGTTGTACAATATGCCTTGATAAAAGGTGTTCATATGTCCATTGGACTGGTCTATATCTCTCATAAGTTCCACCAGCTTTTACTTTAGATATTTTTGTATTAACATAGTACGTCTTTAGGTTTAACTCTCAGGGCAGCCATATGAAGAATGATGTCATACTTACTTTTGTTTTTTTACCCAGTGTTGCCAGTCTAACACACCTTCTTAGCCTTTCTGCATATATGAATAATTAGGGTTTTGTTCTTGTTCTGACGCACTGTGAAAGAATAAACTCTTCATCAACAAGCTCTCAGGATGTCATTATTTCCTGAGAACATAAACTCTGTGCACTAAAGCTATTTTGCACAAAAATCTACTTTTAATTAAGCAAGATAAGGAGAGAAGGTATTGTATAAAAAATAACTAACAATCAGGATGTCACAGGCATCTGCCAAAAAATCAGAATGGATGCTGTCAAATATCTTGAAGTAATATGTGGTGGAACATGCTGATTGGCCACTCAATACCCATTCCCTCCTTTGTGTTTACTAAAAGAATCCTATTTCTGTTTTTTTTTTAAAGGACCCTCATTTTATTTTTATTAGCGATGCAACAAAAACCAAAACAATAACGCACACCTATTTCTCCGGCTCTGTTTCAGCAAAGGCTACCCATAATGGTTTGGTCAATGAAATTAGCTGAACTCTGCCAGGAATTCCTCTACTGATTTGTCTCCCTGACATGGGCGCCTGCCCTTCCACCTCATAACTTTCTTATTCTTCCTGCCTGGAATAGAGAAAGGAGGTTAGTGATGGAGAATAATACCTGGCAACCATGAAGTTATCATGAGGAGGACGGAGCAAAAGATGAATTACGTCTAGGATATTGACGACCTCATGAAGCCACTATACCAGTCTCACTGACCTATATCCAGACTTTGTGTGTGAGGAAAAGAAACCCCTACATGGTTAAGCCAACAAAGTTGTGTCTCTGTTATAGTCAGCGGAACATAATCTCTAACTAATACCAAAAAAGAAAGGAAACTCATGACTCTATCAGAAGCCAAATTCAAACTTCTGGGTGAGTTACATTTTTCCGTTTTCCCCTCTTCTAGAATAGTTTCTCTGAAGAATACACTTTAAAGGTTACTATGTTATCATGCAAAGAATTCAGTGCGGACTTTCTCCCATTACACAGCATTTTGGTAATCAGAAATCATCTGAGTAGTATTTCCCTTTCTTTGAAATAGCACTACTTTTTCTAAAATGAGACATTAAGTCCAGGCTATCCTGAAGAACATTGTTGACTGCCCTTTTGTAAAACAATTCAACTTCTTACATAGTTTGAAAGACATTCCCAAGGTGAAATTTCTACAAAATTATTTTCATATCTGGAATCTCTGCAAATATGTTTTCTGTAACTGCCTTGGCCTTTTCTGTCTGAGCCAAAGTTATGCTTAACACTTTTCTTAAGGACAGTTTTAAATTTGCAGTGCTAATCCCTTTCACATTAGCACGCAACCTCAGAATCAAGTTCTAACATGCATGTGCTGAGGAATTAATCAAAACCTTTTATAATCAAGCTGTCACATAAATATCTACTGATGCAAACTTCCACATGTAAGATAGACAGTAATTCCAGCCGGCATTTAGGATATGGCTCTGGATACCCTAGTGCAGCATGAATAAATAAAAGAATGGGCTATTTTTCAGCTTTGCTAATCTAAATTAGAATATTTTGTAAAGGTGAGTGCTTATCCCTGAAGGACTATAAAATATGTCCATGTACATGCGCGCATGCACACACACACACACACACACACACACTCACCCCTCCTTTAGCATTTTCCAATTGCTTCACAAATGAAACCAGTGGAACAGAAAAAAAACTAGGTGTCAGTATTTAGCAAGTAAGCAAAAAGTCTTGAATTTTAAATGCTGCATAGGTTTAGATCTGATAAACTGTTCAAGTCTAATAGATAAAAAATTCAAAATAGAACCTATTGTGGCTTAATCAGTAGTTCAAATTCATTACAGGCCAATAATAATTAGATCAAAAATGCCAAGGAATCGTTGTTGAGGCTTAATGATTAAACTATGAACCCCATCTGCATAAGATGAACAATTTCTAAATATCGTTCTTACCTTTTTAAAAAAATGGGTTCCAAGACATCTACAAATTTTATGCGTCTGAGTTTTTCTGCTGATTTTGGTGGTTGACTAAAACTTTGGGCAAGAAGTGAATGATCTTTTATTTGGCTGCTGAAACTGACTTTCTGTTCCATAGGAATATAAATACATTTTACTGCATTATAACTACTGTGTTCTCATTAAGACATTATACAATAGACTGGATTCAGTCACCCCCTGAAAGTTGTACTTGTGCTGTTACATAGGTAGGGATAAATATACATATAGCTGACAAGTTATCTCCCAAGTGTGTAAATATGATTGAGAAGGCTAGAGTGTGCCCAACTGTCTTAAACAAGCTCACGATATTTATATCTGACCTTTAGTTAATTATATAACCTGCTTCTATATGGTCTGTCAAGCTCAGGATTGAGTATTTTGCTTAAACTTTGTGCACCTTTGATTGCTTCATGCTAGCAAAGTCCATCTGTTGCTGTCATTGCACAGCTATCAACTCAGTGTTACTTTGCTTCAACTCATGCCTTAAAACAATCAAGCTGACTTGGAATGTCCACAGAGTAGATAATGTGGCATAAAGACATCATTCAAGCATTGCTGTTTTTTAAAACTCCAGGTCCACTCTTAGGCACAAGACTTTTCTGTTCCCGCTTCTGCTTTGTAGCAGCCAGGACTTTAAACTTAGTGTCTGCTCTACTTCTCAGCTGCCACCTCCTGCTCTGTCCCTTGCTTCCATTTCTCCAAATGGCTTGCTGTCCCTAAAAACAGGCAAGCAGGTTGTTTATTCTTAAGAGTTTTCCAGCTATTCGTGATGTGAACTGGCGATCACTAAAAATAGCAACAATGAATCTGCATGTAAAATGATTTCAAAACTCTTGGTCCTTGGTCTAAAATAATAGTCTCCGCCTGAGATGAAATCTAGTAATATTTCTGTTCTCAGTTTTTGTTTCTTGAGAGGAATTCCTTACTAAATATTTCCTCCACATTCAGACTCTATCAATGCAGATAATAGTGGCCCCTTTGCCTCAAGTAGAAATTCTGATTTTTAAAGAATAATTAGGCCAGGCACAGTGGCTCATAATCCCAGCACTTTGAGAGGCTGAGACAGGATTGCTTGAGCCCAGAAGTTTGAGATCAGCCTCAGCAACATAGTGAGACCCCATCCACAACTTTTTTTTAATTAGCCAGGCATTGTGGCATGTAGCGTCAGCTACTCAGGAGGCTGATCATAGTTCAATGCAGCTTCAAACTCTCTGGCTCAAGCAATCCCCCCAACTCAGGATTGAGGTGAGGTGAGCCTCAGAGTTTGAGGCTGTATTGAACTACGATTGTGTCACTGCACTCCAGCCTGGTGACAGAGCAAGGCCCTGTCTCAAAATAAAAATAAAAACAATTTTTTTAATTTCTTAAAATTTTTTTGAAAAGAATGATTAGCATGGTATTTCTTCTCCCTGGAACAAATGCAGTCCTCATTAGCAATCCAATTTTTACAGTAATCGCCTTCTGGAACCTCATCCTTTTTTGTCTTTCAATTTGCCCATCAAAACATAGCTTACGTTGACACAGTTATTTTGATTTTTTGCATTAATAATCTGACAGGAATTTGGGGGGAAACTGTCTTCCAAAATGGTTGGCAACCAAAACAACATCAAACGAGGCAAATATACAAAAGTGCTAATGTTCTTAATCCCTTCCAAAACAGCCAAATACTATGAATCTAAAAATTCTGCTGTGAAGCTTTAAAGTTCACTGTCTTATGATGAATTACAGAAAATATTTAACTGACTAAATCAGCTTCCTCTGGAGAATACCATAACACAGCTTTGGTATCCCTCCTATTCACTCTTTCTAATTAAATACCTAATACTTAGTTGAAGTGGGGCCTTTTAAAGTTTGATAAATGAAACTTTAAAAAGTAGATAATCTACATCTTAAAAAAGCTCTTCCAGAAAAAGAAGAGAGGCCTGGAATGCTGGCTCACGCCTGTAATCCCAGCACCCTGGGAGGCCGCAGGCGGATCACCTGAGGTCAGGAGTTTGAGACCAGCCTGGCCAACATGGTGAAACCTCGTCTCTATTAAAAATACAAAAAATTAGCTGGGCATGGTGGCAGGCACCTGTAATCCCAGCTACTCGGGAGGCTGAGGCAGGAGAATCACTTGAACCCAGGAGGTGGAGGTTGCAGTGAACTGAGATTGCGCCATTGCACTCCGGCCTGGGCAACAAGAGTGAAACTTCACCTAAAAAAAAAAAAAAAAAAAAAAAAAAAAAACAGAAAAAAAGAAAGAGATTGTACCTGTCACTTTATATCACTAGTACCCTGATATTAAAATTGGGTAAGGACAATACAAAAGAAAAAGAAAAATAGTTCACTTCTAAACAGATGGGAAAATACTAAATAAAATATTAGCCAAATAAATTCAAAATGTATTAAGAATAACACAGTGTGAATAGATAGGGTTTATTCTACGAATGCTAGAAACATTTACTGATCAAAGCTCTATCAATGTAATTCATTATAGTAGTAGGCTAAAGGAGAACAATTAATTATCTCAGTAGATGTAGATAAAGCATTTAATACAACTTTACTCTTATTTAATACAAAACAAAAGAAAAACTAGGAAAACTGGGAGCAAATGAGACGTTCTTTACTTGTCTTATGGTCTGTTTCTATCCACAGAATACTTTTGGCACCAAATGTGTGGGGTTTGTTCTTCACACCAACCAACTGTGTGATTCTCCAGACACCAACTGGGAGTTCAACAATTCAATTCCATTTTGACACTAACCACCTAGAGTTAGAGCAGATCCCACAGTTTAAGGGCTCAGTCCCTCAAGACTGCCCCCAACTCCAGATGCCAGTTGCAAGTCCCAGGCCTCTTGTACTTTCTGATGGCTATACATTAAGAATTCCCGTGACCTCCTCCTAATGTTTGATAACTTTCTGGAAGGGCTCACAGAACTCAGGAAGGCAGTTAACTCACATTTACCAGTTTATTATAAAGGGCACAACTCAGAGTACGGTATTGGGGGAGGGGTGCAGAGAGGCTTCACACACTTTCCTGACACCACTCCCTCAGGGCCTGGATGTGTTCAATCCAGAAGCTCATCAAATCTCTGTTGTTCAAGAGTTTTCATGGAGCCTAATCTCATTTCCATGCCCCTTTCCAGAGGTCAGTGGGTGAGGCCAAATGTTCTAACCCTCTAACCCTCACCTTAGTCTTTCTGGTGACCAGCCCCATCCTGAGGCTACCAAGGGGACTCATCCTAAGTCACTTAGAACCACTTATAGTAAACAAAAAGTATTTAATTTTTTAAGAAAAAGAAAAAAAGATTGTGTTTACTGAAGAAATTTTGAACTCAGCAAGACAAAGATATTGTATATCTCAACTACTGTTCAACATACTACTGAAGGCCCTGGCCAACACAGTAAGAAAAAGAAAATAATTACTGGCCTTAAGAATTGGACGGCTGGGCACGGTGGCTTATGCCTGTAATCCCAGCACTCTGGGAGGCCGAAGTGGGTGGAACACTTGAGGTCAGGAGTTCAAGACCAGCCTGGCCAACATGGTGAAATGCTGTTTCTACTAAAAATACAAAAATTAGCTGGGCGTGCTGGTGCGCACTTGTAATTTCAGCTACTAGGGAGGCTGAGGCAGGAGAATCACTTGAACCTGGGAGGAGGAGGTTGCAGTGAGCCGAGATGGTGCTATTGCACTCCAGCCTGGGTGACAGAGTGAGACCCTGCTTCCAAAAAAAAAAAAAGCATTGGAAAGGAAAAGATGAGATTGCCATTGTTTGTAGATGTTAAGATGATCTCTACATAGAAAATCCAAGAGAAAGACCAAATTAGTGTATCTAATAAAAGAGTTAAGTAAAATTTCTAGATACAAGATAAACTTTAAAAATTAATAGTATTTTTCCACACCACTAGTCTCAAAATATTAGTTCCTTTAAAAATTAATGCATAAAACTTTTAGGCTTGGCGTGGTGGCTCATACCTATAATTCTAGTGCTTTGTGAGACTGAGGCAGGAAGATCACTTGAAGCCAGGAGTTTGAGACCAGCCTGGGCAACATCACAAGATCCTGTCTCTACAAAAATAATAATAATAATAATAATAATAATAAAATAAAATAAAAATAAAACTTTGAAAAATATATAATCTTTATTTTTAAAAAGCAAGCCAGCCTGAGCATGGTAGCTCACGCTTGTAATCCCAGCATTTTGGGAAGCCAAGTTGAGTGGATCACTTGAGGTCAGGATTTCAAGACCAGCCTGGCCAACATGGTAAAACTCTGTTTCTACAAAAATACAAAAATTAGCTAGATGTGGTGGCAAGTGCCTGTAATCCCAGCTATTCCAAGGCTAATGAAAGAAGGAGAATCACTTGAATCTGGGAGGCAGAGGTTGCAGTGAGCTGAGATCACACCACTGCACTCCAGCCTGGGTGACAGAGTAAGACTGTCTCAAAAAGAAAAAAAATTAAAAAGCAAGCCAACTCATTTTATGAGCCTATTATGACCCTGATATTTATTTATTTATTTATTAGCTACAATTATCTACTTTACATGCCATATAATGCAGAGGCTAAGAGTGAAACTACCTTTGCAAAAATTATAACAGTGAGAAAAATCTAACCTAACTGACTCCATCCTGCTTCTAACCTCACAAGCTAATTGCTCTCATTCATTTCTGGGTGTAGGCCAAGGTAACTATGGAAGAAATGTAGTTTACAGTTTAACTTTGAAGGAAGGATGATAATAGTCCCTCCCCAAACTGACCCCCTCTGGGGACAGAAACTGCCTTTGGAAGAAAACTGAAAGGCTACAGGGTTAGGGTTATGGGAGGGGCCTGAATTCTGTAAAGATGTGGACATATTTAAATAAAAAGCAGCCATTGCTCCCTAGCTTGCTTTTCTATAATTTCTTACTGTTCAGGAATCATGTAGCTAGATGTCACTAGGTTTGTAACTTCTCCAACTGCTCCTATAGATAACATTACTATTGATTGGTTTTTGAGATATTTTTCAGACTTTTACGTTCAGGCAGACCAACTGATGCCACCTGGATTTGGGGGGAAAGAACAAATCATAGTATAAAATGTTGATAAATCTGAATAAATCAAAAGTAAAAATTTATGTTCAGGATAGAAAAAAATAGCTGATATATGATGGAGGGAGAAAACAAATTAGCATTATACAAGAGATTATTTAGAGTAAGACAAAAACTCATATGATTCAGTAGCTTACATACTTGAAGACAGCGGGAATTATTATTACTATTATTTTCTGTATTGATGGCTATTGTAGTTCCAGTGCTAAGATAAGTGCCTGGCAATATTGTTACTCCTCACTGTTAAACCTCATTACTGTGTATCTGTTTCAGGATTTGCTTCTGATCTATTCCTCTCTAAACCAGATATATTAGCTTCCTATTGCTGCTGTAACAAATTATCACAAATTCAGTGGGTTACAACAAATTTTTTCTCTTATTGTCCTGGAGGTCAAAAGCTCAACATCAGCCTCACTGGCCTGGAGTCAAAGAATCGGTAGGGCTGGTTCCCTCTGGAGGCAATGGGGAGAACCAGTTTCCTTGCCCTTTCTGGCTGGCCAAGGTCATCAGTGTTCCTTGGATGATGGCTTCTTCATCCTTCTTCAAAGGCATCAGCATAGCATCACCACCCTCCTTCACTAACTCTGCTTCTGTTTTCTGTCAGCTTTTCTGTCTTTGACCCTCCCGCCTGCCTTTCATAAAGACCCTTGTGATTACATTGAGCTCACCAGGACAATGCAGGATAATCCCCCATCTCAAAATCTGTAATTTAATCACACAGGCAGAGTCCTTGTGTCATATGAGGAAACATATTTACAGGTTCCAGAAATTAGGACTTGAACAATTTTTGGAGGCCATTGTTCTGTCCACCATCCCCCAGTTTCTCAACCTTGGCACAATTGACATGTTTGCCTGGATAATTCCTTGTTACAGTGACTTGTCCTCTGCATTGTAAGATATTTAGCAGCATCCCTGCCATGTGCTCCTTAGACATCAGTAGCACATCCCCTTCCCCTAGTTGTGACCAAATGTCACCTGACAGGCAATATTGCTTCTGGCTGAGACCCACTGCTTTATCCTGTTCTAATGATCTTTTTAAAAAGCAAATCCAATCATGTCACTTCCCTGCATAAAATTATTTGTTGCCTATTATTTTCAAAACAATATTCACATTTCTTAATATATCATAATAGATTACTCACAATCGGACTTTGCTCATTTCTCTTGGTTATTTCTCTGTCTTGCTGATTTTGCTGGCTGCCCTCTCTTTCCATCCTCTTGAGAGGTGACAGCATGTCGGCAGTCCTCACAGCCCTCGCTCGCTCTCGGCGCCTCCTCTGCCTGGGCTCCCACTTTGGAGGCACTTGAGGAGCCCTTCAGCCCACCACTGCACTGTGGGAGCCCCTTTCTGGGTTGGCCAAGGCGGGAGCCGGGAACCGGGAGCCGGCTCCCTCAGCTTGCAGGGAGGTGTGGAGGGAGAGGCGCCAGCGGGAAATGCGGCTGCACGCGGGGCCTGCAGGTCAGCTGGAGTTCCGGTTGGGCGGGGGCTTGGCGGGCCCTGCCGGCCCCGGGCAATGAGGGACTTAGCACCCGGGCCAGCGGCTGCGGAGGGTGTACTGGGTCCCCCAGCAGTGCCAGCTCACTGGCGCTGCGCTAGATTTCTCGCCGGGCCTTAGCTGCCTTCCCTCAGGGCAGGGCTCGGGACTTGCAGCCCGCCATGCCTGAGCCTTCCCCCGCCTCCGTGGGCTCCTGTGTAGCCCGAGCCTCCCTGACGAGCGCCGCCTCCTGCTCCACAGCGCCTAGTCCCATCGACCACCCAAGGGCTGAGGAGTGCGGGTGCAGGGTGTGGGACTGGCAGGCAGCTCCACCTGCAGCCCCAGTACAGGATCCGTTGGGTGAGGCCAGCTGGGCTTCTGAGTCTGGTGGGGAGGTGGAGAACCTTTATGTCTAGCTCAGGGGTTGTAAATACACCAATCAGCGCCCTGTCAAAACAGACCACTCGGCTCTACCAATCAGCAGGATGTGAGTGGGGCCAGATAAGAGAATAAAAGCAGGCTGCCAGTGAAAGGGGCCAGGCGGAGACGAAACTACACCGGTCGCGGTCAAGAGATCTTTATTGGAGGTATGGAGCAGAGAAGGAAGAGAAGAGAGGAGAAGAGAAGAGAGAGAGCTGCTGGTGTGCTGGGTTTTACATCCCTTGGGCCTACGTGGGGCGGGCCCAAGGGAAGGTGGGAGATGCTTTTCTGATTGGCCCTCCTTTGGCGGGTTTGGACAGTGCTCGGTCAAGGAGGGGAGAAGAACCCGGAACCGGCGCTATTAAGGTACCCCTGTTACCTAACAGCCCGAGCCAGCAGTGGCAAGCTGCTTGGGTCCCCTTCCACACTATGGAAGCTTTGTTCTTTCGCTGTTTGCAATAAATCGCTGCGGCTCACTCTTTGGGTCCACACTGCTTTTATGAGCTGTAACACTCACCGCGAAGGTCTACAGCTTCGCTCCCGAAGCCAGCGAGACCACGAACCCACCGGGAGGAACGAACAACTCCAGACGCGCTGCCTTAAGATCTGTAACACTCACCGCGAGGGTCCGCGGCTTCATTCTTGAAGTCAGTAAGACCAAGAACCCACCAATTCCAGACACACTCTCGTCCTCCATATATTCTTGCAGTTCCCCTGAATATGAGGTTCCCTCACACCTCCTGTCTTTGTAAATATCTTTTCCTCCATCCACCTAGAAAACACCTTCTATTCTTCATCTGATGAATTTTTACTTACTTCTCTTTAGGAGCCAGCTTAGATGTCTGAGAATCTAGGTCTCTTTCTCATGTACGCTCTGAGCACGTTACGTCAATCAGAGAGCTAGTGTTGGTTTCCTCTTTTGCCTGCACTAGGCTGTGAGTTGTTTAGATCTCTGACCATTATCTGTTTTGAAGAGTTTAACCCTCTTCCTGGAACATATTAGTTGTACAATAATCGTTTTTGGAATGATGGAGTAAATGGTGGATTTCATGCCTCAACTTGAATACACTCTCTCGTGGCTGCAACTGAGGAAGAATGTTGCTCCAAAATATTAACGGGTGATAACTTGCTTTCCTATTTTAAAATAGAAAAGAAATTAATTATCCCATTCTCTTGCATGGAAAGAACGCCTCAAAAAGAAATTATTTTGTATTTAGTCACTATTTAGTTATTATTTTTTCCAAAATTAAGGCTCATGCTCAGAAGCTATTTTTCTTAATATGTTTGAGTTTTTAAAAATTGAAAAAAACATCTCTTCCACCAAGAATTTGGCAAAGAAAGCTAGACTTAAACACTGCAATCATAGATTTCACAACACTATGAAAAGGCTAGGTATGTCAGACCAGTTTCCTGTATCAGGAGGGCACGGTTGATTTTGCAATTTAGGTTTTTACTTTGCAGGCGGGAAACTGTCACCTGGGCACTTCCAGCTTTCACTATGTAACAAAAAAACTGATTTGCAAAGTCCCAACATTTGGCGTATGCTCCAAACAATAAAAGTGTCAAAATGGTTTCTGTTGCTGTGCATTTTATTATTCTTCTGATAGTTGAATGTTAAAGTTTCTCTTAATGTTTAGAAACTGGAGCCTCTTTAGTAAATACCACTGAAAACACCTGCATATAATGCTTGCTAGTGAGGTTTCCTCACTTCAAAGCTCAAATTAAGAGGGTGCTGAGAGAGGATGGATGCTATCTCTGTACCTTTTAAATATATTCAGGTAATTTATATAAAGCGCCAAAATTAAAGACATTTCCCCCATGCTATACTTTCGTCACTCCAGTTAAAAATCTGCCCACAGACACTGTAAGAAGGATATAAACAAAGTTTTGCTACCTAAAATATGTGAAAACATAATTTGCTAAAATAAGACTTTTGGATTGTTGTTAGTTCCCATATAAGGCTGACTAAAATGTTTTCTTTTCCTTTAAACCTCTTTTTTTAAGGTTGTTGCTAAACATATTTGGTTGAGCGCCAGTGTCACATAATTGATGTTGCTGCAAATATTTGGCTGAGACTACAGCTTGCCTGGTTGAATCCTAACTCTGTAACCTTGAGAAAGTGGTTTCACTGCTCCATGCCTCAGAGCTTTCATTTGTAAAATGAGGATTACAATAATAGTTCCAACCTCAGAAGGCTACTGTGAGGACTAAGAGCCACTATTTGTGCCATGTGGCATGATTCATGCCTATAATCCCAGGACTTTGGCAGGCCAAGGCAGGAGGATCACTTGAGTCCAGGAGTTCAAGACCAGCCTGGCAATATACCAAGACCCTATCTCTAAAATATATATATGTATTTTAAATTAGCAAGGCATGATGGCTAGTGCCTTTAGTCCCAGCAGCTCAGGAAGCTGAGGTAGGAGGATCACTTGAGCCCAGGAGTTCAAGGCTGCAGTGAAATATGATTGCGTCACTGCACTTCAGCCTAGGTGGGAAAGTGAGACCCTGTCTCTAAAAAAATAAAAATAAATTAAAAAGAGTCAATATTTGCAAAACACTCCAAACCTTTACTGGTACATGAAAGCACTAAGTAAGCATCTGGGATTATTATTAGAGAAAACAGAGGAATTTTGTACTAAGGACTTTTCAAAGTGTTAAGAACTCAGCATGGTTCAGGGAACTCTACCCACCTACTATCAGCAACTGTGAGATCCATCTATTCCTTAATAACAATAAGCAAATAAGGGACCCAAACCACAGCTCTTCATAGCCTAAAATGCAGCCCTGGATTTTGGTTGGTAAATGTATTAAATAATTCTGTAATAAATCTGGGTTTCAAACTCAGTAAGAAGATTTGTGAATTTGTGAGTTTGGGATCCTTACACTTGTTGAAAAATTTCAGTGGCCGCATATTATCCCAGGAAAATGAGTTCTATTTTCCTTGATTTGTGTTCTTGACAACATAGTTCCTAGGAATCTTTTCAGTGTCATCTACCTTTACTTACCTACCTGACACTTGTGCTGTAATCACTGTGCCCAAAGTACATCACATATTTTTCCATATTCTCCTTGCTTAGAATTCCCTTAATTGACTTTTCTACTTCACTAGGGCCCCCACTTCTGATGGGAACCATCTTAGTTTCCATCTCTTCTCTGATCATATTTGTTAGATTACGTTGCTTCTGAGTGATTGGTTTGTTCAATGAATTCTCCTAGTATCTGTATCATTTTTTGTACATAGCATTTTCCTTTTATTACATTTTTTTAATGCCTGTATCTCTAACTATATTGTAATTTCTTTGTATACAAAGACTCCTCTATGTCACGATGTACCTCAGGGCCTGGCTCTGTGCCCCAGACAAAGCAAGCATGAAGTAAATTTTTTTATTAATAAAATCATTGGAAGTAAAATTTATATTATTTTTAGCTACCATCCATCTCCTTTTGGCAAATTGTTACCCCTTTCAATGCTTTTTCCACTAGTATTATGTATTTATGTGCTTTATATTGCCTATTTGAGGTCTTGAAGAAAGCTATCTTTCCCAGTGTTTTGGAAATTTTTATTTCATCAATACTTACCTGTGTTGTTAGTGAAAAAAGTACTGATCCACGAGCAAAAAAATGTAGGTTATCTTAATAACGACTAACTTGAAATGAAACTGTTTCTTCATCTGTAAAATACTAAAGCTAATATCCTCCCTGACTACTATACAGGGTTATTGTGAAAACAAATACATACAAAATACAGTCATGTGTTATGTGACAATATTGTGATAAACAATGGACCGCATATACTATGGTGGTCCCATAAGATTGTAATGGAGCTATTGCCTAGTGACATCATCATAGCTATCCTAACATCATAGTGTACATATCCTAACATCATAGTGTACATATCCTAACATCATAGTGTACTCATGTTTGTGGTGATGGTATAAACAAACCTACTACACTGCTGTCATATAAACATTTATGTACAGTACATAATATTTGATAATAATTGACTATGTTGCTGCTTTTTATATATACTATACTGTGCATTTTATTATTATTTTAGAGTTTACCCCTTGTACTTATTTAGAAAAAAAGGTTAACCATCAAACAGTCTCAGGCAAGCCCTTCAGGAGATATTCCGGAAGGCATTGCTATAAGAGATGACAGCTCTGTGCATGTTATTGCCCCTGAAGACCTTCCAGTGGGACAAGATGTGGAGGTGGAAGAAAGTGATTTGATGATCCTGACCCTGTGTAGGCCTAGGCTAATGTGTGTGTGTGTGTCTTCATTTTTTCAAAAAGTTTAAAAGTAAAAAAAAAAAAAAATTTTTAATAGAATAAAAGTTATAGAATAACGATATAAAGAAAACAGTTTTGTACAGCCGTACAATGTGTTTATGTTTTAAGCTAAGTGTTATTACAAAAGAGTCAAAAAGTTTAAAAAGTTTATAAAGTAAAAAAGTTACAGTAAGCTAAGGTTAATTTATTACTGAAGAAAGAAAAATACTTTTTATAAATGTAGTGTAGCCTAAGTGTACTGTGTTTATAAAGTCTACAGTTGTGTATAGCAATATCCTACGCCTGCCTCCCCACTCACCCACCACTCACTCACTGACTCACCCAGAGCAACTTCCAGTCCTCTAAGCTCCATTCATAAAAAGTGTCCTATGGAGGTGTACCATTTTTAAATCTTTTATACTGTATTTTTACTGTACCTTTTCTATGTTTAGATATGTGAAGAAACACAAATACGGCCAGGCACGGTGGCTCAAGCCTGTAATCCAGGACTTTGGGAGGCCGAGGCGGGCAGATCACGAGGTCAGGAGATGGAGACCATCCTGGCTAACAGGGGGAAACCCTGTCTCTACTAATAATACAAAAAAATTAGCCGGGCATGGTGGCGGGCGCCGGTAGTCCCAGCTACTTGGGAGGCTGAGGCAGGAGAATGGCGTGAACCCGGGAGGTGGAGGTTGCAGTGAGCTGAGATCACGCCACTGCACTCCAGCCTGGGCAACAGAGTGAGACTCCATCTCAAAAAAAAAAAAAAAAAAGAAACACAAATACTTACCATTGTGTTATAATTGCTTACAGTATTCAGTACAGTAACATGCTGTACAGGTTTAGTAGCCTAGGAGCAATAGTCTATACCACGTAGCCTAGCTGTGCAGTAGGCTGTCCCATCTACGTTTGTAAAAGTGCACTCCATGATGTTCACACAATGTCAAAACTGCCTAATGACAAATTTCTCAGAATGCATCCCATCACTGAGTGACGCAAAACTGTAATGTACACAAATGACTGCACATATGGTTGGTCTTATTCCCTCGGGAATACATCAAGATTACTGGCTTGTTGCTCTAATTACTGGCATGTCACAGGTTAACTTAATGTATTACTAATTTTCCATAACATTTATTTTAGAAGAGACCCTTGAAAACATCAAATCTCAATTCAAAAGAATGATATTAAAGGCCCCTGGGAACAGATGGTCCAATTTTTCAACCTTAAATTAATAATAATAATTCAATTCAACAAATACTTGTTGAATATCTATTATATACGAAAAAAGCATCCTGGCTGCTATGGAAAGTATAAAGATGAGATCTCTTCTGTCTTTAAGGAATGAGGGTCTACTCTAGAAGACCAAAATGTACAAAATGTACACAAATTACTTTACCACAAGGTAAGTTTGGTAAGTTCTTTGGAAGAACTAACTTCAGAAGATATGAGGTTAATTCTGACTGTATTAATAAGGGTTTTTAGAGGATATCCATACAACTGGGGCTTAAAAGTTGGGAGAACTTGGCCAGGTGCGGTGGCTCACACCTGTAATCCCAGCACTTTGGGAGGCTGAGGTGGGTGGATCATGAGGTCAAGAGATCGAGATCATGGTGGCCAATACGGTGAAACCGTCTCTACTAAAAGTACAAAAATTAGCTGGGCATGGTGGTGTGTGCCTGTAGTCCCAGCTACTTGGGCGGCTGAGGCAGGAGAATTGCTTGAACCCAGGAGGCAGAGGTTGCAGTGCGTGTTGGTGCGTGCCTGTAGTCCCAGCTACTCAGGAGGCTGAGGCAGGAGAATTGCTTGAACCTGGAGGTGGAGGTTGCAGTGAGCCGAGATTGCACCACTGCACTCCAGCCTGGGTGACAGAGTGAGACTCTATGTCAAAAAAAAAAAAAAAAAAAAAGGTGGGAGAACTTCAGTAAACTGGGAAAAAGAGGAGGTATTAGAAACGTGAGACTAGGCTGCTCATGGTGGCTCATGCCTATAATCCCAGCCCTTTTGGAGGTTGGGGAGGGCGGATCACCTAAGGTCAAAAGTTCGAGACAAGCCTGGCCAACATGGCAAAACCCGGTCTCTACTAAAAATACAAAAATTAGCTGGGCGTGGTGTTGGGCGCCTGTAATCCCAGCTACTCGGGAGGCTGAGGCAGGAGAATTTCTTGAACCCAGGGGGCGGGGGTTGCAGTGAGCTGAGATCACGCCACTGCACTCCAGCCTGGGAGACAGAGCTAGACTCTGTCTTGGAAAAAAAACAAGGTGAGAATAATAGCATAAGCCAAAAAACAAAAGGTACAAAATATATTCTGGGAATAAGTACAATTTATCTTAATTTTGTAGAGTATTCATAGTTTTCAAAGTGCTTTCACATAAGCTATGTTGTGTATGGAAATTAAGGCAATCATATGTGGGTGTATAGAAAAAGTATTATTTATTGTCCATATGAAGAAAGTGAGTTTTGGAAAAGATAAATGACATATATATATAGTTATCAAATAGCACGATTTAATAAATTCAGCAAATTTACTAAAATTAGTAACTTGTACTTAAGAAGAAATTGTGAAGGTCCCTCTGGTAAGAGTGCACAAGACAAAATGCAAGGAGGATGGCAGTTAGCAGGATCGTGACATAGTCCAGCTGAAACATAGCAAGGGTCTGCACTAGGGTAGGCTTGCTTGCAATGTTGTGGGCTCTTTTTACAGACAATGTAGATACACAGTGTATGCAAGTTTGCTTTTGATTGGATGTAAGAAGCGAGATCAAAGAGATATACCAAAGGACTCAGAGGCTAGTCACATATAAACAAAATCTGGGCCGGTTGCAGTGGCTCATGCCTGTAATCCCAGCACTTTGGGAGGTAAGGCGGGTGGATCCCTTGAAGTCAGGAGCTCAAGACCAGTCTGGCCAACATGGTGAAACCCCGTCTTTACTAAAAATACAAAAATTAGCCAGGCGTAGTGGTAGGTGCCTGTAATCCCAGCTACCTGGGAGGCTGAGGCAAGAGAATTGCTTGAACCCAGGAGGTGGAGGTTGCAGTGAGCCAAGGTCAGGCCACTGCCCTCCAGCCAATAAAACAAAACAAAATCTGACTCGGCCTTTCAGTCACACCAGTGAAATCTCTTAATGCCTTCAGTGTCAGTCCCCAACTCTTACTAATTAAAGATCGTATTTGACCCAAATGTGCGCAGTACACAACACCTTAAAGAGAAATGAGGTGAATCAGATAAATAAACAGGTTGATATTTTTTAAATTTGTCCACAAGCTTGTTGATATCCCTCCCTTCAAATCAACAGCTTAATTCCTCTCCCCTTGTGTATGAACTGTATTTAATGACTGGCTTCTAATGAATGGAATAAGGAGTAAGTTACCATAATAAACTAGGTAATAAAGGGCGACTAAGTAATAAAGGGCATTGCACCTTTCTCCTTGACTTCTCTCTTGGATCACACTCTCAGCTGCCATGTCATTAGAAGAGCTGGGCCGCACTGTAGAGACACATGAGGTGAGAAACTGAGGCCTCCTGCCAACAGCCATGCAAGTGACTCATCTCGGAAGTGGATCTTTGAGCTACAAAAAGCGTTTAGGGCACTTTAGCCCTGGCTAATATTTTAACTGTAACCTCTGGAGAAACGCTGAGCCAGGATGACCCTGGCTAGTTAGACTATTGCCAAATTCCTGACCCACAGAAACTTTGAAATAACAAATGGGATAATTGATGAAGTAACAATAAATAACTACTACAACGCTGAAAGAGGAGAAGGTATATAGGACTTTTCTCCATCAAAGGACAGAGATTATTGAATTGAACAAGGGAGTAAAGTACAAATAGTCCTGAAATTGATCCAGCCAACTTTTGACCACTAATCTCTCCCTGCAAAGAGAAAGATTTAATACTTTTCAAAATTTCAAAGTCAAGTCTTCAGTATATTCAAATTCAAGTCTCTTGAATTTGATGCTCCTCAGTATACAGATGCTCCTCAACTTATGATGGGGTTACGTCCTGATAAACCTGTTGTAAACTGAAAATACAGTAAGTCGAAAATGCCTTTAATACACCTAACCTACCAAACATCACAGCTTCATGAAGCCCTCCATAAATGTGCTCAGAACACTTACATTAGCCTATAGTTGGGAAAAATCACCTAACACAAAGCATATTTTATAATAAAGTGTTGAATAATTTATTGATTACTGTACTGAAAATTAAAAACAGAATGGCTGTATGAGTACTCAAAGTACAGTTTGTACTGGGTGTGTGTCACTTTTAAACCATCACACAGTCAAAACACTGTTACCCTGAGCCATCCTAAGTCAGCAACCACCTGTGTATATGCTCTCCTGGTTTAACTGCAGTGTAGTGCTATGCTTATGAAATCACTTAGAAATTGACATTCTGTTTTAATGTGTTGTATTTCAGTTTTCAAAAAACAATACACTTTATAATTTACAAAACTATATGGAGTCATAAACTTCATAGATTTATATGTAGATGTGAATCTTTGGTTAGGGTTGTCGGTAAATTTGAAAAGCTACGCATTACCCTCAAATTTATATAAAGCTCTACCTTTAACAAAGCAATTTTATATAGCTTTCATCTTGGGGCGTCCCCTTACAAAATGGATGCGTGGACTTAGGTAGGGCTCACTTAACTATCTAATAACGGAGTTTTTAAATATAGACACTAGAATATATTCTGCTGTTTGTTCCAAAAACCCTCTTCTTCATTTCTCTTATCCCACCCACGTCCAAATACAGCATACCAAAAACAGAGCCAAAAAGATTGTCTGTGACATATCTGTCCTGTCACAGACAAGGACAGATTAAGAGGACCAGAACACAAAATGTGTGTATACTAAGTAGCTCAAAGACAAGGGCAAAACTTTAACGCAAGGAAAACATTCAGAGCTTTCCAAGTCCCGATTTCTTCTGCTTTTACAGTTCAGCCTAATTAGTCATCCCCCGCCCCCGCCCCATGCGCGTTTGCGTTTTCTTAATAAACCCACAGCAAGACCTAGGGCGGCGGTGAGCCACAGCGCATGCGCCGTAGGGAGCGCCCTCAACAGCTAGGGTGCTGTTTGGGCGGGGCCTGGGCGGGGCCAGACGCGCGCGAGATTTGAATTTCCTCTGCGTGCAGTCAGTGCCTACGCAGAGGTTGAGTTGCACGGCGGTATTCTCACCAGGCCCTGCAACCAGTGGGCCACAGTGCCGGCCACAGAGATGGTGGAAGGACCAGGCTGTACTCTGAATGGAGAGAAGATTCGCGCGCGGGTGCTTCCGGGCCAGGCGGTGACCGGCATGCGGGGAAGCGCTCTGCGGAGCCTGCAGGGCCGCGCCTTGCGGCTCGCAGCCTCCACAGCTGTGGTCTCCCCGCAGGTGAGCTACTCCTGTAACAGGCCATGCAGTCAGCAGGGGGAAATGGAATAAAGACCCCATCAGGGTTCCAGGATTTAAAGTGTCATCTTTTTGCTCTGGCCCAGGTTTCCTGGGGTCCTACCTTTCACAAAGTTTATCGTCACTTTACTGTAGGGAGAAGTCGGTCCTAGCGCGCCTGCGCAGGAGAGGAGGGCTAGCGTTCTGGGCTCTAGCTGCCTGAGCAAGATGCCCTAGGGGAATCCAGTGAAGGTGTTTTATCCGAGTCACCTTACTTAACTTCCTTATGATACCCACATGGTTTCCCATGTCTACAGCTGCATTTTTTACTGTTGATGTTATCAAATCTCTGCTACCTCTGATATGCTTTTTTCGTCCCATTTTAAGCTTTTAGCATAAAATTCTACTTGCTTGCTTGCCTAATCTGCAATTGGTAAGTATATCACAACTAGTATATAATTCTAAAACTACACGTAGAAAATTTAGCACTAACTTCTCACTCAGCTTCATATTGCCATCTATTTAAGGGGCAATGAAACCCAGTTCTGGTTCCCTTAAGTGAATTCATTTCTTTTTAAAGTAGACTAGCACAGCTTCTTGCCACTCAGGCATTCATTGCAGACGATGTGGTATTCATCTGGCCAGAACTTGTACTAAAAATATTCTGATTAAGGCATCATGTTTTAAAAGCCCTTTAGATGTGTAGATGATTGTATTTCATGCCTACGTGCAATATTGTACTGTATTTCAATTTCTTCTGCAAAGCTTCCTCACAGCCTTTGGTCCTAGAAGAAAAAGTTGCTTGCTATGAAATTAGCATATGCTTACAACTTGAAAGAAATGAGGTTCTAAGTCTAAGAAAATATATTTTCAAACTTGGGAAAAAAGAATAAGTTTTACATCTCCTTCCAGTTGCCCTTTTGTTTATTTTGATTTGATATGCTAGTAAGTACTCTACCTATTTTTTTATTATTGTTATAGTGTTTCTAAAATCATTTCAGGGTACCACAGAGATGGATTTTAGATGGTTTCTTAAGAATATTAATATTTATGAAAATTACTCATTCAACAAAATTTTGAATACTTAAGGCACCTAGGGAGCAAAAACAAATACTTCCTGTTTTGGAGCCTATACTTTAGTTGGGAAGATAAAAAGACATTCATTAAATAATCGCCTAAAGAAATATAAATTAATAAGTTCTGTGAAGGAGAGATAACATGGTTCTTTAAGGAATTGTAGGAAGATCAGGGAAGGCTTCCCCAGGGAAGTAGCCAAGCTGAGGTGTGGGCCGGGTGTGGTGGCTCACGCCTGTAATCCCAGCACTTTGGGAGGCCGAGGTGGGCAGATCACCTGAGGTTGGGAGTTCAAGACCAGCCTGACCAATGAGGAGAAACTCCATCTCTACAAAAATAAAAAATTAGCCAGGCATGGTGGTGCATGCCTGTAATCCCAGCTACTCGGGAGGCTGAGTCAGGATAATTGCTTGAACCCAGGAGGTGGAGGTTGCAGTGAGCTGAGATCGCGTTATTGCACTCCAGCCTGGGCAACAAGAGCGAAACCCTGTCTCACAAAAAAAAATAAATAAATAAATAAAGTTGAGGTTTGCAGGGTGAGTAGAAGCTATGCAGCTCAGGGATTGGAAAAGGAAAAGACTGAAAGAAAGCCAGAGTAGACACTGCCCTCTCATTTAGGAGACGACTGCAGAAATCCAGGTGACAAATTTGGGGTCAAGTGTTGGTGGTGGAGATGAAGACAAGAGAATCACTATTTTAGAACTAAAGATGGGAGGGCTAAGCAATGGATATGACATGAATATACTTAGGGATATCATCATTTACATCACTCAACAACGTATTTTGTGTTAGGTTTTATGCTAGCTCCTGCGGATACAAAGATGAGTAGGATGTGCTTTCTGCTGTGAGAGTCTGACCTAATGTTTTAAATAAATATCACCTCATTGGTATTTAGGAAAAATAGCTTAAACATTTCCTTTTAAGTATTGTTGTGATTATCTCTGATGGTAAGGCATGAGATGCTTTTACATTTCATTCAGTCATGAAAAAGGATAACCCTATGATAAAGGATTAACCTGATTTTACAGATGAGGCATATGAGGCTCAGAGTGAGTTTAAATAAGTTTACCCAAGATCACATGGCTAGTAAGGGGCTAAACCAGGGTTTGATTTTTCTTTAAAACTCCAAAGCCTACCATCTTAACCATGCCATAGCTCCTCTCAGCCATAAAAGATTCGGTAGGATCTTTATTGCTTTTTTAGCATACAGTGGTAGGAACACCATAATGCTCAGTATGTAGTAGTGGTTATTTATTAAATAGAAAAGTGCAACCTTGGATTTTTGGCTGTGTCTACCACCATTTTTAGTTTTGTTCAGTTGAGTCAGTTCTCTTATATCTATTCTGATAATTCTCTTCTAACAGCTTCTATGGCCATGTTTGGATTGCACAAAAGAGTGCAGCCTGATAATATAATACAAATGCTTCAGTAATGGTTAGGCAATTATTAACATCACTTGGCAGCAATATTCAGTAAGTTATACCCCACACATAAAAAGCCTGGCATTTAAAGGTATTATTTTTGATAACCTTGATAGAAAGAGGCATTAAAAATTGGAATAGGTCTTTGTGGTTATGATCAGGAATCTGGTTCTATGGACACTGGATTTTAAAATCAATATGGAAGGAATACATACTTTGAGGCTGTTGGTAAACTTCTAAATAATTTACTATGGCTTCACTTTCTGGGCCTTTGATCTGAAAAAAAAAAAAATAACCTTTTGTAAACATGAAGAGTCTTTTGCATTTTAGAGGGATCCATAGTAAATTTCATTAAAACATGGTAGGTTGTCACAAACCTCTGGCAAGATCATTACTGTAACAGATGATCCCATGTCTCCTAGGCATTTATGCCAAAGAGTTAAAGCTATTTAAATGTTTCTGCTACTGGCTTGAAATGATTAGTTTTCACAAGGCAGCATTTAAAAATAATTTAATAACTGCATACTGCATTCTTTACAGTGCAGTAAACATGGAAAAAGTTACTAATGAGAGCTAAAGAAATATTTAATGGGCATTCAAAATAAAATATTTAAACCTCAGATAATCATACCAAAAAACAAACCAAAAAACACTACTTCAGTAGCTATTGCCATAATGAACTGTTGCTCTGTCATATAGCATTCCTCTTTGTTCCAGTATAAAGTTTATAGAGAACACACTTGAATGCATGTCTCCCTGTGACAACTGATCCTCATTTTTGAGAAAACCTAGCCATAGAAGATCCCAGCATCTGCTAGTCATGGATGTACTATATTATTTTTCTGAGTTGTGATCCGCTGTCTTGTCAGCATAAAATTGTGCAACAGTGTAAGCAAATTGCATAAAACTCTGCTGGAGATTGTGGAAACTTATAGTAAGAAACAATATTGGAATATAAATGAACATATCTGGTTAATGAGCTTTGAAGAGTCAATCCTTTGATTTTAATTGTTGGGTGGATACAATATTTTAGTGAAATCATATTTAATCTGCATGTGTTTTCAATCTCACAAAACAGGATATGAAACAGTTTATAAGCATTTTATTTGAAACATGGTCTGATTATTTCCATAACTCCTTAAAATTTGATACATGTATTTAATATGCCAGCTATTTATCTTTATATATGCTTCACAGTGTCAGGAACTGAGGAGACATTTAATAAAAGTTGAATGGATGGAGAAGAGCAAGGTTTTGAATAGTGCAAAATGATTAAAGATTTAGAAATAAATTCCATTTGGAATCTTTCACTATGAGAATGTGTATATTTTGTTATGCATGTTATATGAAATTCCTACTACTAGAATATAAACCATGCAGTAAATTTTCCTTCTTCAAAGTGGGGAAAAAAAATCGTGGCTCATTTTATTGCCATTATTTAAAGAAATGAGCTAATCTACAGAGATTCATTTTCCAGCAAAATGAGGCTCATTTCTTTAAGCATCTGAAGGGGATTTCTAAATAATTTACAGAACATGCATTATATACTTCCTTACCTTCTTAAATGGATACTGATAATGATTTCTCCTTAATGACTCAAGATCATCATTATCGGTATCCAGAATCCTATGGAATCGTGAAACAAGGGATAACAGAGAACAGAAACATTCTTACAAAGGAGGAAAAAGGGGAGGTGATTTTCCATGGCCATTGTAACTTTTTATCCAAGATGAACATATTCGGTATGCTGTAGAGAAAAGAACATCTGATCATCTTGATTTTGAATTCCCATTTCTTTGTTACTTCCTCATCTGGAGATGCTTATTGTCACATCTTAGCTTATTTGGTCAGGATTAAATTAAGCAGCATATAAAATTCTTAGCTTAGTGCCTAGCAAAATAAACACCCTGGGAATTGTTCCTTTTTCTTCTGGATCAGAGCTTTCTCACCAGACCCATTTATCTGAGGAACACCCTATTTTTATGAAGGGTTTGTAATCATTTGGTGCCTTCAGATAAGGTACAAAGTCTTTAGTCTCTGAGTAAGTGCTTGAAGGTCTTGCACTTAGAAAATTGTAGAATATGTTTTTGATGAATGGGCCTGAAGACCTCTATTTCGGTGTTTAGAAATCACTTTAGAATTATATTCTTTGATGACTTCGATTGGTATATAAGTGATCTCTGATTAAAAAGTGTTGTAGGCTGGGCTCAGAGGCTTACGCCTTGGGAAGCCCAGGCAGGCGGATCACGAGGTCAGGAGATTGAGACCATCCTGGCTAACACGGTGAAACCCCGTATCTACTAAAAATACAAAAAATTAGCCGGGCATGGTGGTGGGCGCCTGTAGTCCCAGCTACTCGGGAGACTGAGGCAGGAGAATGGTGTGAACCCAGGAGGTGGAGCTTGCAGTGAGCCAAGATCGTGCCACTGCACTCCAGCCTGAGCAACAGAGCGAGACTCCGTCTCAAAAAAAAAAAAGTGTTGTATTGGGGGGAAAAGTGTGTGAGGAAAAGAGGAGAGAGTATGAAAGTAAATATGGTATTTTCTTCTCTATAGGGAAAATACTTAACTGCACTAGAGTTGAAACATTTATCTATGGAAAAGTCTTATTCTGCTCTGAAAAGTTTATCTTCCTTGTCCATCCATGGATAGGCAGGATAAATGATAATCAGCAGAATAAATCATGTGCTGTCTCTGAAAATATATGTTGTTTTGAAGATTTCACATTATTAAGCCACTTGAAAATAGGAAGGTGAACCCTTCTCAATCATACTTAAAATTGTGTCAAAGGAGATTTTCATCTTTATTTCAGAAAAAAATAAAAAGGATGAAATGTTTAAATAATACAGTAATGGATTATAAGGGTCAACATGAGAAAGTCAAGTGTATATTGGACAATTGTGTATAGTCATAGCAAAGATAACAGGCTTATGGAAATTAGTTTTTGAATTTGGGCAGCAAAAGCTTGTAGAGAGAAGTGATAACTCTAGATTCTATGGTAGGACAAGTGAATATCTTATAAATCTTAGGTTTATTGCAAAAGCCTTGCCCAGTTTGTACACAATAGCTCTTAAAACAAGTAGAGCAAACAATTACTGGTATACCAGAATTTTGTCTTAAGATGGAGTTTTAAAAGAACAGTGAAAGATATGTGCAGGTGCTTGCAATGGCCAATCGTAAGTTGAAAATTTTATTTTATCCCAAGTATATTATCCAGAGCTGATTATTTTAGAAATGATGGAGTACCAGGAATCCGCTGACTTGGGTAAACCATCTGCGTGATAGACAACTGAATAAAAAAATCTTGATGTGTCATTTCAAAACCAAAATTAAGCACAGTAGTACCACCTATCCACAGAAGGTGCATTCGAAGACACCCAGTGAATGCCAGAAACCATGGATAGTATCAAACCCTATATATGCTATCTTTTTTCCTATACATACAACCTATGATAGTTTAATTTATAAATTAGGTACAGTAGGAGATTAATAGCAATAACTAATAATAGAACAGTTATAACATTATACTGTAATAAAAGTTAATGTGATATCCCTCTCTGTCTTAAAGTAGCTTATGGTACTGTACCACGAGTAACTGAAACTACAGAAAGTGAAACCTTGGATAAGGGAGAACTACTGTATTGGATTAGATCTTTTTAGAGCAACAATTTAAATGCTAAGTAAATATGTCAAATAAAAACCAGGCATTCTAGGACTGGTTGCTAAACACAGAGGAACTCCTCCCTAAACCTTCCCATATGGTTCATTTAATTTTATGGGAAATTTTGGTAAGTAGAGTATTTTACTTCCATTGTAGCTTTTAGTAGTCATGAGAATTTGGTCCTCCTATGTTTAAATCTCACTCCATGACAGGTAATTAGAAAATAAGATATTGGGATGTTAATGAATTTTAAAAGGAGATTAAGTAGATGGTAGAGTAGAAGATTTTGCCAAGATATCTTGGGAAAAAAAAGTCAAGCAGGATGGGGATGGTGGGAGGGGACACAGTGAATGTATATTTTAAAGCCACACTTGGTTTTCAGAGCTAAAGGAGGAGGCATCTATTTAATCCCCCAAATGTTCACTGAACCTCAGGCATTGTGTAAAGCCATCAAGGATATTAGCTAAACTTGTTACTGTCCCCAGAGAGCTTATAGACAGGGAAGAAATGCAAGTCACAGACAAATAATAAGTCAGTATAGTAAGTACTATGACAGCGGTTTAGAAAATACTATGCGAAATTTGGCAGGTAGAAAGCCTCAAGATTATCCTACTGTCCAGGCGGGGAAACCTTAGGCCCAGAGAGAATTACAAACTATATATGTGAGCAAGGAAGAGGTTTTACTAACGTTTTATTTTAATACCCAAGTACCATGGGGTATTAAAAAAGGCATTCTTAAACATATTCAAGCCAAGGTCATATAGCATCTGTAGCTAGAAGAGTTTCTGCTGCACTGAAGTCATATGATATTTTTAGGTTAATGTTTTTCTATAAGTTAATATCTACCTGTGAATTCCTTTACTTGCTCTTCTGTCAACATGTATGTTACAATATTAACATTCATCAGGCGATAAACATCTTTTTTCAACATTGGTAATTTCAGAGTTTTCATTTTTTAAAGATCATATTGTATGTTGTTTTTAATTGCAGAGAATAGGGTAAAACACCAGTAGAGCAAATAAGACATGTATTACACCTTTAAGACTTTAGTTGGAGGTTCTCTTTGAGGCTCTGTCAGCTAGGACAATGTATTTCAATGTCCATTGACAGCCATGTGAAGATATATAATGGTCTCATGCATTTTAAGTATATTGGGGACTTTGCATTTTTGACTCCCTTTCCTTTCACAACAGAATTTATTTACAAGGGAACATATTACCTTTTTTCTTGTTAATAAGTGGCGCAGTAACCATAAGGTTTGAAGCACTAGCCACCAAAACTTTGTTTTGCTAAATGGCCACATCATTTTCCACAGTTAGAACTTTCTTTTTTTTTTTTTTTTTTTTTGAGATGGAGTCTTGCTCTGTCACCCAGGCTGCAGTGCTGTTGAGAGATCAGCTCACTGCTGCAGCCTCCACCTCCTGGGTTCAAGCGATTCTCCTGCCTCAGCCTCCCAAATAGCTGGGATTACAGGCATGCACCACCAGACCCGGTTAATTTTTGTGTTTTTAGTAGGGTTTTCATCATGTTGGTCAGTCTGATCTCAAACTCCTGACCTCAGGTGATCTGCCTGCCTCGGCCTCCCAAAGTGCTGGAATTACAGGCATGAGCCACCATGCCTGGCCACCATGGTTAGAACTTGCTAAAATCTCTGATAGATGACAGTAGATTTGCAGATATAGATGTCTGTTCCAGGATAACCTCTGATGCCTTGAGGCGTAAATCCTGGAAATAATAAAAACTTTTTTGAAAAAAGCCTATCCCTCAGCATTGGTTATGAAGGATGTTTCAGCCGTTCTTTTCATAAATTGTACATGGAACCATATTCCCCACAGTGTAGGTTCTATAGAATCTTGAGGCAGGATCTTATAGGCTCATTTACCACATAGGAGTTCCCTGGGGGAAAATCTCTGGTAGAAATCAGGATGGCTAGTTTTGAGTCTCTTCCTAATAAATATTATTAGGAATCCTAAGCATTTTAATATTGGGGTAAAAAGAAGTTGAGGTTTCCATTAAGAACCCTTACTTTTGTCAGTTTTTTCCTGTTTGTTTTTTCAGTTGATCTCACCTGAAATATATGTCATATGGTGGTTTGAGGTTAAATGGTACAAAAAATTTTACACTTATTATTTTTGTAAGTATTTTGGTTTGCCAATTACAACAAAACTCAATGGGGCAGTACTGCTGAATTAGATTTGGGCGTTTTGATAATGGGGCAGTTGTCTTCATGGAGTAGAAAACTTCCCCAGGAAATTGGCAGAGTTTTCAGAACTGATAGAGTAAAATCAGAAAATCTATCTACTACTCTTCCTCTTGTTCTCTGGGCCGTGGCATAGCAGGGCCTTTGCTTTGTCATTCCTTTTGCCTGGATCATGGCTCACTTATTTAAAACTTGCCCAAATTTCAATTCCTTGATGAAATTATGACTGCTCCTTTAAAATTGCAACCTGTTGCACCCTCCCCCAATCTTGATCTCTCCTTTTCATCTCCATCTCTTTCCCGAATGTTCTAACATACTGTGTTACTGTGTTTATTGCCTACTCTTTTTCCTTGCTAGAACATAAACTCCATGAGGGCAGCTGGTTTTAGTTGTTTTATTTATGGATGCATCCCGAGCATCTAGAACAAGGCCTGACACGTAGTGGAGGGTCAGGAAGCTTTTCTCAAATGAGTTTATCCAGGTAAACAGCCATTTTTAATGGGGAGGAGGATCATCTTTCCAGATGTCATGTGCCACTTTTGTTGTAGACAAAGCCAAGTGAATAACATGAACTGTTACAGGTGTTGGCTTTTGGAGTTTTTAAATAAATGGTGTAAGTTCTTGTCAAAGCTGTTAACTTGGTGATGTGAGCAGACTTCACATGAGACATTTGGGACTCATGTACTATCTTATTAGGTGTTGTGACAGCACTGTCTGTTTCAAGGTTGCTTCTCTGTCTCTTTGCTAGTAGCCATTATAAAACCTGGTAAAGTCAGAACTAAGTAGAAGAACGAAGGTCCAGGTAGGGAGAAGACAAGTAGTGAGTGCAGGCCAGTCAGATGGTTTCCCATCTTGGAAGAAGGGAAGAGAGCCAGTCAGGTGCAGTGAGAAACAGTGATGTGGCAGCTGACGCAGAATTTCGTCTATCTAATGATAGATGTTGAGTTTCAGCTTTAACTTTTTTAAATTTCTTATTTTTAATTACAGTAGGCTTTTGGGGGAACAGGTGCTGTCTGGTTACATGGATAAGTTCTTTAGTGGTGATTTCTGAGATTTTGGTGCACCCATCACCCGGGCAATGCACACTATACCCAATGTGTAGTCTTCTATCCCTCACGCCCCTCCGTCCCTCCCGCCAAGTCCCCAAAGTCTAATGTATCATTCTCATGCCTTTGCATCAGATGTAACTTATAAAACTTAAAGGGGTAAAGGAGATTAAAGCACAGGAGTGGCAGTAGTAGCAAATTCTTTCCTACCGAAGAAGCAGGGAGCGCTACTATATATGAGAGAGAGACAAGGGTGTGTGTGTGTGTGTGTGTGTGTGTGTGTGTGTGTAAAATGGGGTAACATTCATCACCTGGCCTCTGCTGGGAGCTCTAAGAAAAGCTAGAAGATTTCACAGGGTATGGCTAAAACAAGTTGCTAGTAAAGAACATTGGAAAAAGATAAGAGATGGTTGACATTGGAGTGGTGGGGAAACAAGGCTCTGACCATTGACTTATAAATGAGCGTTTAAAATGTTAATAAGAACTTAAATCTGAGATCCTGAAAATGTACAACCTAATCTATATTGAGACAAAGATCTATATCTGCTTTATATATCATCATCTTAAAAGTGTCCTGGCAAGTTTATAAGAACTTTTTACATACTGATTGGTTGTCATGGAAACCTACCTTAAAACCCACTGTTGTAATCTATACTTGGCCTGAAGTGTATTTAAGTGACTTAAAGTCTCTTGTTAGGGAGAAAAGCATCAAGATTCTTGGTGTTTCTCAATTCAGGGCTCTGAATGATTGACTTATATAAAAACAAGGCAAATGTGTTTTTTCCTCACTGAGTACTCAAGCCTGCCTTCCCAGTGCTTGATAATTATTGATAGGTACTAGAGTTCATCCCAGAAAGGGCAACCAAAGACTGAGCTTTGAGGACATGGTGGCATATACCTACAGTCTCCAACAGGTTCTTTTTTTGTGATTTGTGCAGAACAGGAAGTGACTGCTGTCTTTTTTTTTTTGAGACGGAGTCTCGCTCTGTCGCCCAGGCTGGAGTGCAGCGGCGCCATCTCGGCTCACTGCAAGCTCTGCCTCCCGGGTTCACGCCATTCTCCTGCCTCAGCCTCCCGAGTAGCTGGGACTACAGGCGCCCGCCAACACGCCCGGCTAATTTTTTTGTATTTTTAGTAGAGACGGGGTTTCACCGTGGTCTCGATCTCCTGACCTCGTGATCCACCCGCCTTGGCCTCCCAAAGTGCTGGGATTACAGGCGTGAGCCACCGCGCCAGCCTGCTGTCATTTTTAATTAGTCCTGTGCATTTAATTTATCTGTCATTCTAAGCCAATGATTGATTCTCTAGTTCTTAAACAAAGGAGGGATATATAAAGCCAGTCGCCTGAACTTTAGGCAGTTGGAAAATTCTGGCATTGACTGTAGCTATTTCAACCTTGAATGGGTTTAGTGGAAGAATCATGTCTTGTCTCTTTTTTTTTTTTTTTTTGCTTTATCTCCCTGTTATCTCTCTTTGAGCTAAGTACTGTGATTGTATCTTAACAAAGACCAATTTAGTGAAATAAAGAATAGAGTGGACATGCCATCTTAAGCATTTAGAATGACAAATGTCTGTAAAACCAAAAGTTTGAGAATCACTGAACAATATCAGTTCACTCTAAGTTGAGGAAAAATTGTGACTTGTTTCTAGACTCTGTATCTAAAGCTGTTTTATAATTATATCTTGACATTTCCCCGTTCCCAGTGCCCACCAAGGTTTCATTCAGAATCTTCTGAGGATCCTTAGGCCCACTTGAGAAAAACACTAAAGAAGTTAGAGGTAAATGAGGATATTACCTTAGACTGAGTTAATACGTAGATGTACTTCTGTGTACTCTATTTTATCTTGTATAATAATTATGCATGTCTTAAGTTTTACATTTTTTATTACATTTTGAGTTTAAATAATGTTTATAAAACATATATAAATAATAAAAAATAATGACATAAGAAACACCAGTATACATAATGCTCAGTTTAAGAAAAAGGGCATTACTAAAATCTAAACCAAACTCCCTTTCTTTTCTTCTCCCGCAGAAGAACCTACATTTTATATTTTTGTTTTCTATTTAATTCATGTTTATAATTTCCTCGAATATCTTATAGGATTCCGCCTATACGTTGTCATTCTAACAATGTATTGTTTGGTTTTGCAAGGCTGATGGGGGAAAGGAGAATATGAGTTTATTTTTTCTTTATTCTTAACATTGTGCTTGGAACAGGACAGGTCTCAAATTAGATTCCCTCACTCAGGGGGCCCCAGGTTTTTATCTCTGATCTCCTGCACCCTCACAAGATGCGAAAATTGAAGCTCTCATTCTTTAGTTTCAATCAGTGCCCTTAGGATAGATGCTGGTTTCATAGCTCTCCCTACTACTTCTCAGGGGTCTCTCCCACTTTTAGTTTTTGACCTTTTATTATTTCATACTAGCTTAAAAGTTCATCAGTGCAGTTAAAAATATTTTGTTTTCATATTTTATCATCTGTCATTTGTAGCTGTTTTTATCTGACCACTCTTTCAGGGAACTTGGCTATATACTTCTGGAAATGGAAGAACCTATATTCCAGTTTTTAGTTTTAAAACATTCGTGTTGTATTCCTGTGCTTTCTTTTCATATGCACAGAGCTATATGGTCCTGGAAGAAACTTTATTTTGATTGTCTACCAATTACTTTTTTTCACTTAATTTTTTTGGCCTCTCTCTTTTTAAATGACTGCATAGTAATTTGACAAAATGTATGTAAACAGCCGATTACATTACATAACTTGTTGGAGATTATTCTTCTCATTGGAATGCACCTGGGCATGAAGTAATATAAACACATTTAAGAATTAAATTATAATTTTGCTTAGAGTTTGTGTGTGTATGCTTATGTGTGTACATGTATTTTCTACTAGGCTGCTGCACTGAATAATAATGATTCCGGCCAGAATGTCTTGAGCCTGTTTAATGGATATGTTTACAGTGGCGTGGAAACTTTGGGGAAGGAGCTCTTTATGTACTTTGGACCAAAAGCTTTACGGTAAGATAAGCCTGTACAATACATCTTATCTCTCTATGTTTAAAGATGCGTAGAAGGCTAGATGGAGTTTGCCGGGTGTCACATTTCATCATATAGGAAGTACTGTGTTTTTAAGAGGGCTCCAATATGAGAGGTTGTGATTCTATCATGGAAATCAATAAACAGCAGAAGAATAAATTCTGATGTCATCATTACTTGGAAGACAGTCATTTTACAGGGCTTCCCAAGATGTATTAGAGCAGCACATCTGTTTTGCTAGTCCCCAAGCTCCCTATACCACAAATCTCTCCTTGTTTTTACCAAATGCTTATTGTATTCAGTGACATCGGTTACTTTATATTTGTGACAGGCCCTAGTTTGGTTTAAATGTATCACTTGATTTTTAAATATTTTTCTGGCTTCCTGGTTTCTCTGAAGCCTTGAATGGAATTTGGAAATTTACTTAGAGAATGTAAAAACTTTCCAGAGAAATAGCAGGTTCTCCATTGTTTCACAGTTCCCATGGAAATTCATGGCTAATATACTGGCAGAGAAGGACTAGCAACCTACTCCCTTTGTTGACTTAATGATAAAAAAGTCAAAAGATATGTAATTGTGATGCATGATCACATATTTAATTTTTGCAGGAAAATGAAAGCGGCCTTTGAGTTAATATGTCTACCCAATCTCATTCTGTCTTTTCTGAGTTCAGCCTAAGCTTTTGCCAACTGTAAAAATTGATACTGCTTCCTCGAATCAGTTTTAGTGCTGTTTAAAGATACTGACCACAGTTATCACCTTTTTCTTAAAAGAAAAGACCTGTTCCTGGACCCCGTGCTAACCAAAGGTGAATAATTGTCACAAAGAGATGATATTATATGATTGTTCTTTATTGCATCTCATCTACCCCATATTTAGAGTAATCCAAGGTTTATGTAATTGCTTTTCCTTTGAGGCGTTCTCTTTTCATTGTCAGCAGCTGCTGTCCTTGGACAACATTGTCACTTCATGGTTTTTCTTAGTCTGGAATTGATAACATCAGCATATGCCGAGTTGTTCATGGAGTAATGATATATTGCAGGTTACATTGCTGCTGTAGTAGATTGATGTGATTGAAAACTCGTAGCTCTGGATAGAGTAGTACACAATGGGATCTATGCATGATAGTTGAAAACATTGATATGTTATTGATTCTCTGGTGTTAGGTACAGATTTATTTCTGTAAGATGAGAGGGGGTTTTTATCAAGTGCTCTCCACCAGACTGATAAGGGGGAAGTCATTTCTCAGCACAGGGCTGTCAGTAAGTGTTCCATGAAGTTCTAAACAAGGACAATCACTTCTTCAAACTCACTGAACTAGTGCCCTCCCTGGAGAGTACCTATGTCAGTATATGGGTGGGAAAAATGCAGTGGCTTGCTTCCTTTCAATTTCCTGCAGCCGTAACAACTATTGGACATAACAATTCAAGGTCAATGGCAGATCTGCTGTTGGAATCTGAACCTAAAATCATTTGCTCCCCTTTCACAATGTAACAGGAGTTCAAAAAATGTACTTCCAACTTGTGCTTCTTAGAGGAATGGATAACTCTCTCAAAGAAATGTGATCTTTTTGTGAGGCTGCAGGTCTGTGCACCTGCAATAGAAATGTAGTCTTCATTTTTGACTTCTGCCTCCCACCCACCTGGCTCGTCTGCATTTGATAGAGCATATAACAGGGAACATGTTTAAAGGTTGCTCACAGTTTTCCCTTGATACCCAACTTTTCACAAGCAAAATTGCCCGCAGAGTTTAGTCATAAAAGTATGTGCATCTCACAGGTTGGGCCATGAATCTCCTGGGATTCATCTGTTGAATCTCCTGGGATTCATTTGTTAATGAAAGTAGAATACAAGCATAGCCCTCTAAAGGAATCTGCCCTGTAAAAATCCACACATCAGAAAGATACAAATTAGAGAGTGATTACTTCTCTACCTACTAAGTGATATATTCAAGTGCTCCTGATAGTGCCAAGGAATACTAAAAATTTGATATACATTTATTTTAGGAGCACTATTATGGTGTTATGTGTGATTAATACCTGTACAACTTCTGAACACTTTCCAGTAACTCTTCAACTAAAACAACACAAATGTCACTTGAAGTTTTTGCTATAAATGTAACAAGTACTCAGTAGAGAAAACTGAAAAATAATGAAAATAAGTGTAGAGTAATACATTCTCAATCCCACTACCAGATATAATCTTCATTAACTTTGGATGCATACATTGCCACATTGCCAGTATAGTGTGTGCAGATATTTATATGCATGTTCATCCAGCTGCACTCACACTTAAGCTATCATTTTAATCAAAATGGACATAGCTGTTGCATTTTGGACTAAAATTTAAAAGATAGATAAAGAAATATATTTTTCCAAGACCCTTTACTGTTTCAGTGTGATTTACATGACTCTGGCTTTTGCAGTTACATGTGCTCAGAGACCAGAAACTATATCTGAGATATTTTGGAGGCTTTGCCATTTTAGAAATGCCTTATACATGATTGATTTTATAATTTATTGGGGTTTAAGTATGAACCTTAAAACAGTTATGCAAGAGATAATATAATGATTCTTTTTAGTTTGCTGAAATGTCTTTATTGAATCCATCATATATTACTTATAAAAGAGTTTTACAGCTTCAACATAGTTTCTGTACTGTCATATAACATGTTAGGAGAAATAGAAGTGTACTTTTTCTCTGTATAATACTTTAAGATTCATTCATATTGTTTGAAGTATCAGTGGTACTTTCTTTTCTTTTACTAAGTAGTCTCCCATTGTATGAATGTACCATATTTTGTTAACTCATTCATCAGATGATGGACATTTGGATTGTTTCAAGTTTTTAATATTATGAATAAAATTGCTATGCATATTCACATGCATATGACATATATGTGTGGACATATATTTTCATTTCTCTTGGATAAATACATTGGATTAGAATTTCTAAGTCATTTGGTAAGCATATGTTTGACTTTAAGAGGAATTGCCAAACTGTTCTTAAAAGTGGTGGTACCATTTTACATTCTTACCAGCAGAGTATGAGAATTTCAGTTACTCAGCAGCTTTGCCGGCACCTGGTATTGTCAGTCGTTTTAACTTTAGCTATTCTAATAGGTGTACAGTGTATCTCATTATGATTTTAATTTTCTTCTCCCTACTAACTAATGATATCTGATGCAATGTGCTTATTTCCTGTTTGTATATTTTATAGGGTGATGTGTCTATTAATTTTTTCCTTTTTTATTGGATATATTTTTGTATTATTGAGTTATAGTATTCTATACATATTCTAGATGTAAGCCATTTATCAGATACATGTTTTGCAAGTATTTTCTCCTAATCTGTGGCTTTTCTCTTCATTTTCTTAACCATGTCTCTTGAAGATTATAAACTTTTAAGTTTGATGAAACCTAATTTATCAAAGTTTTTTTCATGGTTCATTCATAGTTTTTGTGACCAGTCTAAAAAATACCTGCCTAATGCAAATTAATCAACATTTCATTGTTTTCTTCTGGAAGTTTTACTGACTTAGCTCTTCTGTTTAGGATTATGTTCTATTTTGAGTTCTTTTTTGTATATGGTACAAGGCAGGAGTTGAAATTTGTCTTGTTGCATGTGTATTTTTCAGCACTATTGTTGACAAGATTATCCTTTCTCCCTTGAATTTCTTTGCAACTTTGTTGAAAATTAGTTGACCATATATGTGTGAGTCTATTTCTGAACTCTCCATTCAGAAGAATATCAGATAAAATGATGTTCTTTTATCGTTTTTTGTGTCTGTCCTTTCACCAGTAATACACTGTCTTAATTAAAGTAGCTTTAAAGTCAGTTTAAATTAAGTAGTGTCAGTCCTCTGACTTTATTCCTTTTTTTTCAAAATTGTTTTTTGTTATTTTAGTTATCTTTCTATGTTTTAGACTTAGCTTGTTGATTTCCTTTTTTTTTTTTTTTTTTGAGATGGAGTCTTGCTCTATCCCCCAGGCTGGAGTGCAGTGGCACAATCTCAGCTCACTGCAAGCTCTGCCTCCCGGGTTCAAGCGATTCTCCTGCCTCAGCCTGCTGAGTAGCTGGGATTACAGGCACCTACGACCACGTGCAACTAAATTTTTTTTGTATTTTTAGTAGAAATGGGGTTTCACCATGTTGGCCAGGCTGGTCTCAAACCCCTGACCTTGTGATCCGCCCACCTCGGCCTCCCAAAGTGCTGGGATTACAGGCGTGAGCCACCGCGCCCGGCCAGCTTGTTGATTTCTACAGAGTTCTTTCTGGCATTTTGATTGGCCTTGTGTTTGATCTATAGAACAATTAGGTGATAATTCACATGCTAACATTATTGTCTTCCACTCCATGAACACAATATATATTAATATGTATTTAGATCTTCCTTCATTTCTTTATCAGTATTTTGTAATTTTCAGTTCCAGACATATTTTATATTTGTAACTAAGTGGGTTTTTTTGGAGCTATTGTAAAGGGTACTTTTTAAAATTTGAATTTCTAATTGTTCATTCACAGTGTATGGAAATACAATTTTTGTTTGTATATTGACCTTGTATCCTGCAACCTTGCTGATATGATCTGGCTCTGTGTCCCCACCCAGATTTCATCTTGAATTGTAATTCCCACGTATCGAGGTGCGGGGGGGCATGTAATCCCCATGTGTCAAGGAAAGGAGGCGATTGGATCATGGGGGCAGTTTCACCCATGCTGTTCTTGTAATCATGAGTGAGTTGTCACTAGATCTCACGGTTTTATACGGGGCTCTTCCCCCTTCTCTTTCTCTTCTCTCTCCTGCTGCCGTCTGAAGAAGGTCCTTGCTTCCCTTTCACCTTCTACCATGATTGTAAGTTTCCTGAGGCCTCCCAAACCATGTGGAACTGCGAGTCAATTAAGCCTCTTTCCTTTGTAAATTATCCAGTCTCAGGGAAGTTCTTTACAGCAGTGTAAAAACAGACTAATACACTTGCTAAACTCATTATAGTTCTAGTCGCTTTTTCTTGTATACTTTTAGTATTTTCTATGTAGATGATCATATCATCTGTGAATTAAAGCAGTTTTATTTTTTCCTTTCTAATCTATATGCCTTTTTTAAAAAAAAATTTACTTCAAGTTCTAGGATACATGTGCAGAACGTTCAGGTTTGTTACATAGGTATACATGTACCATGGTGGTTTGCTGCACCTATCAACCTGTCATGTAGGTTTTAAGCCTCTCATGCATTGTTTGTCCTAATGCTCTCCTTCCCCTTGTCCCCCACACCCTATATGCCTTTTATTTCTTTTTCTTGTTCTATTGCACTGGCCAGGACCCCCAGCATGATGTTGAGTAGTAGTGGTGAGAGCAAATAAGTTTGCCTTGTTGTCTGTGATACTAGCTTTATTTTCTTTTATTAAATCAAAAAATTACCCTTTTATTTCTAATTCATTGAATTTTTCAAGTATTTTTTCTGCATCTATTGAGATCATCATATTGCCTTTCTTACTTCATTTGTTTATGTGTGGAATTCTATATTGATTGATTTTTAAATTTCGAATGAGCCTTGCATTCCTGGAATATACTCCACTTTGTCATGATGGATTATCCTTTCTATATGTTTCTGGATTCGATTTGTTAATATTTTATTGAGGACTTTTGCATGTGTCTTCATAAGAGATATTGCACTATAGTGTTATTTTTCTGTTACTGCCTTTGTCTAATTTTGGTATTAGGGTAATGATGGCCTCCAAGTGAGTTTTATCTGATATTCCAGAAACATTTGTGTAGATTTGTTATTGGTATAACATCAACTGGTCTGATGTATTTGGAGTTCCAGAAAGGAAAGAGAAAAAAACGAAACAGAAGACATTTTTAAAAGAAGTAATGGCCAAGAATTGTGCAGGATTAACAAAGCTGTGGAACAAGGTGACATAATCTAACATTCTTGTAACTGTCATCCTAGAAGAAAGAAACAACAGAACAGAAGACGTCTTTGGATTTAAATGGCCAAGAATTTTCTAAACAGACCACAGATCCAAGAAGCTAAAAGAACCTCAAACCAAACCAAATGCCCTCACACACACCTAGCCAATGTGCTAAAAACCAAAGATGAAGAGAAAGTGCTGGAAGCAGAGAAAAAGAAACATTACATATTAATACAAAGGAACAAAGCTAAGAAATACATTTACAGAAATTATATAAGAAGACAACAGAGCAACGTTTGCTGAAAGAAAAACCTCTCAACTCGGTATTCTAAACCCATCTAAAATGTCTTATTAAAAATGAAGGTATAATAAAGACTTTTTTGAAAAAAAGAAGCTAAGAGAATGTAGTAGCAGGAGACCTGCAGTGCAAGAAAAGTTAAAGTCTGTCCAGCATAAGGGATATAATAACAGATAGAAATCTGAATCTACAGAAAGAAAAAACTGGGAATGGGAAACTTGGAAGTAAATATAAAAGATGTTTTTCTCTTATGTTCTATATCTAAAGCAAGCATAATAACAATTTATTGTGGACTTTATAACATATGTCAGAGTAAAATGCATTGCAACAATAGTACAAATAATGAGATAGGAAAATGATGGTACACTACTTTAATGTTATTGCAATATACATTTTGCATATCATTTGAAGTTACACTGTGATACAAGTTATCTCAGTGATAACTTGTATCACAGTGTAAGATGTGTGTTATAAAACCTAGAGCAACTACTAAAAAAATTCAAAAAGTGGTAAAAGTAATAAGCTGCTAATGGAGATAAAATAGAATTTTTAAAAATGCTCAATCCAAAAGAAGGCATTAAAAGATGAACAAAGAATAGATGGAACAAATAGAAAACAATAGTAATATAGTATATTTAAATCAAAGCATAAAAATAATCACATTAAATGTAAATAATCTAACCGTCCCAATTATTTGGCAGAAATTAATTGAATAAAAAACACAAGACCCAACTATAACGTGCCTATAAGAAAACCACTTGAAATATAATGATGCAGGTTAAAATAAAAGGATGGAAACAAATACTATGGAAACACTTATCAAAAGAAAGCTGGAGTAGCTAGAATAAAATCAAAGTATATTTCAGATCAAGGAATATTACTGGGGGTAAAGAAGGACATTAAATAAAGATTAAGGAGTTAATTCATCAAGAAAATACAGTAATCCTAATAGAAATTCCAAAGATGTAAAGCAAGAACTGCTAGAATGGAAAGGGCAAAGAGAAACTAATATCGTTGAATAATTCAACACTCTCTTGTCAGTAACTGATAGAACAAGTGGGCAAAAATCAGCAAGGATAAAAGACCTGAGCAACACTATCAACCACCTTGACCTAACCGACAAGTAGAGAACATTCCACCCAATAACACATGCTTTCCAAGTGCACATGGAACACTCAGCAAGATTGACCAGATTATGGACAGCAAAATGAGTCTTAACAAATTTAAAAATATTGATATCATGGAAGAATCCTCTCTGACTACAACAGAATTAAACTAGAAATTATTGAGATACCTAGAAAAATCTTTTTTTTTTTTTCTTTTTCAAATGGAGTCTTGCTCTGTCACCCAAACTGGAGTATAGTGGAGCGATCTCCGCTCACTGCAGCCTCCACCTCCCGGGTTCAAGTGATTCTCCTGCCTCAGCTTCTTGAGTAGCTGGGATTACAGACGCCTGCTACCATGCCTGGCTAATTTTTATATTTTTAGTGGAGACAGCGTTTCACCATGTTGGCCAGGCTGGTCTCGAACTCCTGACCTCAGGTCATCCACCCACCTTGGCCTCCCAAAGTGCTGGGATTATAGGCGTGAGCCACTGCGCCCGGCTGAAAAATTTTAAGTATTTGGAAATCAATGTGCTTCTAAACTCATGTGTCAAATATATCACAGAGGAAGTTACAACATATTTTGAATTGAATGAAAATGAAAATGCCAGATCAAAATTTGTAGGACACAGCTAAAGCAATGCTTGAGGGAATGTCCTAGCATTAAATGTTTATTATAGATGAATAAAATTCTGTAAGATTTAAGCTTGCATATAAAAAACTTGAAGAGTAAGAGCTAATTAAACCCAAAACAGACAGAAGGATGGAAATAATGAAGATAAGAACAGAAATCAATGGAATTTAAAAATGAAAGCAATAGAGAAAAAAAATCAATGAAGCAAATAATTGGTTCTTTGAAAAGCATAATAAAAATGAATGACACCAAAAATTGGTTCTTTCAAAAGTGTAATAAAAATGATAAACTTTTAGCTCAATGCAGTCCAATATAAACATGGGAGACATATATATAATTTAAAATCTTCCAATAGCCGCATTAACCAAAGCAAAAAGAAATCGATTTTAATAGTGTATTTTATTAACCTATGCAAAATATTTCAAATATGAACAATATAAACAATTATTGATAAGCTATGTAACATTCTTTTTTTATACTAAGTCTTCAGAATCTGTGTATTTTATAATTGGAGTACACATTAATTTGAACTAATAACATTTCCAGTGCTCACTTGCCACATGTGGGTAGTGGCTACCATATTGGACAATACAGCTCACAAATAAACACTATGAGGAATGACAAAGGGAACATTACTGCAGATCCTCAAGTTGTTATTTCAATAGAAATAGGACACTATATATTACATAACAAATTTATGTCCATGAATTCAACAACTAAAATAAATGCACAGATTCCTTGAAAGACACAAATTATCAAAACATACTCTAGAAAAGTAAATAATATGAGTTATTTTCTATGTGTTTTAAATAAGTTGAGTTGATAGTTTAAAACCTCTCAAGAAAGAAAACTCCAGGCATATTTAAGGAACATGCTCTGTTTTATCTTTTTCATCCTTTTTTCTCTTTCTTAGGTTTGGATAATTTCTATTAATCTATATTCAGTTTCACTTATTCTTTCCTCTGCTCTGTGCAGTCTGCTGGTCTGCTCATTGAAGAAATGTCTTATCCCTGCTATCATGTATTTCTGTTTCTCTGCTGAAATATCACACCTGTTCATGTGCCTTTATACTAGATCCTTACATATGTTAAATCATTAACATATTAATAACTAATATATACTATCAAATTTGATTAAGAATCGATATTTTAAGTTTAAAATTAGTTTAACATTACTTTTAAATCACCTGTCTCATAGATATGACATCTGGTGCATCTTTGGGTCTGGCTCTGTTGACTGCTTTATCTCTTGATATCTTTATCTCTTGATACTTTTTTAATCTTTATGTGTATATATGTGTCTTATAATTTTTTTGAATCCTAGACATTGTCTATAGAAGACAAAAAGCTAAATCCCAGATACCATGTATAGACAAATAAGAGCTAAATTATATTTAAGCTCAGAAACAGTCATGCCTCTTCTATCAGTCATTAGTGTCAGGGATTGAGTGAGTCTAGTGAAGTAGTTGACCTTGGTTTGAGTTTTGCTTTGTTTGGGTTGGCTTCAGTGCACCAACAACTTCAAAACCCCAGCTGCTACTGCTACTTTATGCCTTGTGTGTGGTCGGGTTTGGCAGTGGATGGTTTCTCTATGTTGCTGCTCAACTCTCCGCTTTCAGCACATCTTGCATATTCATGTCACAGAGAAAGTCCCTCCGTGTTCTTACCTCTCCACCATGTAGGCTGCTGTCACTTGTGACTCAGTGGGAGGCTTATGATGGAGATAGTGGGGATTTTTACTTCTGGACTAGCCTGAGACTTGGGCAGGCCTTTGTGTATGTAGAACCCAAGGTTGCAGTTTTCTTAGGGTTACTGTCCCTTGCCCTCCTATGGCAGCCAAACTCTGCCTTGCACCTGTGGGTGTACTTGGGTCAGAGAGCTTCCTACCTGTCTTCTAGTGGGAGCAGATTTCTCTTTGTATCATCACAGTATTTTGTGCCAAAGCCTATTTTCTGTTTCAGCTCTAGGGACAGACGGCTTTTGCTTCTACCTCACCCTCAACAGGCCAGGGTACCTTTGCCTGGGCTGGGTGGCCGAAGGGTTTCTGCTGCTCTCCTGTGGCAGACTGCTTATGGCTGTTATTCAGTATAAGACATATTGTTTGTGCAGAGGAAGTTTCCTGTTCCTCCCTCAAGGACAGATACGACCTTTGTTTCTACCCCTCCCTTGGCCCCAGCAGCTTAAAGACTTTTTAAGACTTGGACTTCATCTGAAAGAAGTGTTCAGGAAGCAGACAGAATTTCATGAAGACAGGTGTCATGCCACCAAGAGCAGCTCTTTCAGGTCTCTTGCTGTCACTCACATCTTTCACATGGGCCCACGAGTGTGTATTCTCCTTGTGTCTGGGGCTCCGGGGATTCTAAACTGTCACACCAGCCCACATTCAGTATCTAAAAGTTTGTTGAAAATTTTGCAGTTTTCTGCTTTCCCATTTTTATAGTAGCCTTCTCTTCCTCTTGTGCTCTGCCATAGGTGAAACAATTTGTGTATTCTGACTTTACTTTCCATGGCGGGGCTTGTCACATTTTGGAATTTAGCTTACCTGGTTGCGTTGCAATCTCATGTCTCTGATGGGCTTAAGAAAATGTATGATTTTGTAGATAATGTGATTTTTTCTCTCCTTGTTGGAGTGGTAGCTATGTTCACTTTCAGCCTTCTGTATCCTAAGTAGAAGCAGAACTCCTTTTTTTTCCTTCAGCGTTGTTAAAACCGTACCTTTTTACATTCTCTGTTTTTAAATTCCCAGCATAGGTTTTACAACTATTATATTCTACATTTTCCACTCTTTATTACCCTTAGGACACTTCTGACCACTTGAAAATTTTTATAGGCAGTTGCCTTATTTGCAAAATGTAGTTGTCATTAATGTGAAACTGTGACCATACTGCTTTGTTTATGCTATTTGTGCTTGCTTAAGGATGTTCAGATTATTCTGACAGTGATAGCTTGGAGAATACGGCTGATTCTTAAAATAGGATCAGGGCTTATTTACTAGTTTCTTTAGGAAGATATTTCTAATGAGAGGAATTTTCTTACTATTAATTGAATTTTTAGTTTGGGCACATTTTCATATTAGAACTTGGTTGCAAGTGACAGAAGCCCAACTCAAGCAAGTTCAATAATTATTTATTATCTTTTGTTGACTTTGGCACCAAAAACTTTTTTAAAATTTAAAAAAGCATATGGAGTATCTTACAAAACCTGAAGAGAATACAGGCAGGCTTGAAGGAGAACTAAAGCAAGCAAAGACTAAAAGCTATTAGGATTCTCTTCATTTCTTCACTCTGCTTCTCACCGCAATCTTCTGTAGTCCTCCTCTCTGCAGGGAGACCTTCCTTTGCTTTGCTGGTGCTCACACTGGGAATCATTCCCGTAGACAGCTCTCATATTAGATCTCTTAATGCTAACAGGATCTCCTTGGGTCCTACATCTTTAAATTCATCAGAAAAATTGATGAATCCAGCTTGGATACTGATGGATCTAGCTTGGGACAGTTGTCCATTTCTGAATCAACTGTATCAAGGGCACAGGATCTGAGAAAATGACAGAGACCTGCTCAGGTTAAGCCTAATGCCCACCCTTGGACCAGGCCACTGTGGTTGGCAGGTAGACTTCTATTATGCAGAATGAATTGTCTCGGGTAACCTTCTGGGTTGGTAGAAGGAGCTTGAGATAGAAATAAGGATCTGATAAAAGTTTCCTAAACTAATTAATTATGAGACATCTTGAAAAGCAAATGAAACCCTAAAAATGTCTTTTCTTTATGTAGTATGGGCATATGTCCTGGTTTGAAAAAAAATCAGTATCAATTGTTGTCGCAGTATAGATGTTTACTGTGCCTCAAATATTTTCATGATACTGATATATTTTTTGTAGTTTAAGATCAAAGGTACTTAGTAATAAACCCACGAGATGTGTTGGTTTATTGGGGCTCAATGATAATATCTAACTAATAAAACAAAATAGATTAAAATAAACATTTTGTGCACTTTTTTCCTAAAAATGAATTGATTTATAAGACAGAGCCATACTTACTTGATCTAAGGTTCTTGCTGGGGCTACTCTTGCATTTGAGTTTGAGATTTTTTATGTGGATGTGGTTTCATTATAGAAAGTGATTTAGAATCCACTTTATGAGCCATGCAGCTGAAAAGATTTCAGATATGATGGCTTGTGGGCATGACAGTTGTACACCTTTCACTGGGGTTGAACCTCCATAAGCTAAATTATGGAGTACTTACAGGCACACATTTTTCCTGTCAAGAACTATGGGGCATGTAAAATGCATTTATGATTGATAGTAAGGCACACAGAGTTTAAAACCCACATTTTTAAAGTTAGACTGGTTAACCTTGTACAATACTATAACATGGTGCTCCGCAATTAGAAGCACAGAGCAGTAACATTTGCTGCCAAAAGAGCCGTATTTATTAACTCAACAAAGCTATAAGGAAAAGAATTTGAAAGGCGGAACACAGTATTTCATCTTGAGAATCATTTTTGATCTTCATCATCAGAGGTCTTACAGTACTACTTTTTTAAAAAACTGGACATGCTAATCAATCCTATAAAATCTGAAGGGTTATGAATTTTTCATTACTGCATTGTGGCTTTCAAGTTAACCGTAAATATTTATAAATCTCCTCTTCCCAATACATATAAAGGTAAAAGAAAACGAAAAGAATTGAGGACAATAGCATTTTGACTTGTTATCTCGTTTTTTGATACGTAAGATTTTGCAAAAATAAAAAAACTATTTCATTGCCTAGTGCAAAACAAGGGGGGAAAAGAGTGTCTTAAACCATAGATATTATTTTGCAATAGGTAATTATTTCCAATCCATTGTGGTTAGAAATAAGGAATTTGAATATTAGTGGCTTTGTAGAATTTATGAAAACACAAACTATAGGCAACTTAAACTTAGCCTTATCTCATCCCAAGCCTTTGAATCTAAGAAAATGCCAAGAGATGCTAGACTGTTCCATGAATAAAAGATACTTCATCTGACAAGAAAAGAGGAGCAGGGGTGTATTTTCTTGGGCTTATTGTTGGTACCTTATTATTTCTTTGAGAATTTATTTTACTTTTGAGTTGAAAAACTGATTGTCATGTCTTCTATCTTTATAAGGATACAAAGTCATGAGAGAAAAATATGTAATAATCTTCCTACTGGTTTCTGCCCTTTAAAAGTGTCTATCCTGACTAACATTTGTTTGCTTATAATCCAAAAAAAATGATAGTACAGGAAAAAAGCTTGATAAATGATATACTTTCTGCCACTCAAAAATGGGTTTGATCTTGTTTCAGGATTCATTTCGGAATGAAAGGCTCCATCATGATTAATCCACTTGAGTATAAATATAAAAATGGAGCTTCTCCTGTTTTGGAAGTGCAGCTCACCAAAGATTTGATTTGTTTCTTTGACTCATCAGTAGAACTCAGGTAAAAAAAATTAAATAAAAGTACTTACGCTGCAATACTGCAGAGCTTGGTTTGGGATGTCACATATGTGACTAAAGAAACAAATAGTTTGTAATTGATGAAACCTCATTTTAAAGAAGCCTTCAGATAATATAATTTGTAAGGTCTTTGTTGTTTGCATATATAACTCTTATACGCTGATTAACATAAAGTGCTTATAGCAAAGCTCATTTTAAATGACACTTTGTGAAATTATAACCAGACTTATGATTAATGTGTTTTATATTCCTTTCTATAGAAACTCAGTGGAAAGCCAACAGAGAATAAGAATGATGAAAGAATTAGATGTATGTTCACCTGAATTTAGTTTCTTGAGAGCAGAAAGTGAACTTAAAAAACAGAAAGGCCGGATGCTAGGTGATGTGCTAATGGATCAGAACGTATTGCCTGGAGTAGGGAACATCATCAAAAATGAAGCTCTCTTTGACAGTGGTCTCCACCCAGCTGTTAAAGTAAGTTTTAAGTATTTTCTTAATTATCTGTTGATTTTTCAGTACTGTGAAGGAACCAACGTGGAAGCCGTAACTCTGCATTGCAGTAACACAGTCTCATCAGACTTCAGGTGTCCCGCTTCCCATCTCTACCCAGGTCAATTTCTCGGTGCAGCCGGCTCCGACCACTGCACTTCCAGTTGCCTTGTGCACACCCTCCCACTCCACATTTCACTCTATCAGTCTTCCTTAACTTGCCCTGCTTTTTGTTCTCTCCATCCAGGTATCCCTTTCACACATAACATATTTACTTATTATACTGATTGTTTAAAAGCTGTCTCCTTCCGCTAGAACACTGTCTCAAAAGAAAACAAGGCTTTTGTTCACTGAAGTATCCCAACATCTAGAACATGGCCTGTGGTGTATGGTAGGCATTAGATATTAATATTTGTGGAATATGTGAATGAACTAACTCACAACTTATTTTCTCTCTCTGGCATAGTAAGTACATGTTCTGCACACGCTCGTGTATTCCTGATTACAGCTGTTGGTGACATTAGAAGCTGCTGTTGTGGAAGGATAGCAATGGAAGGAAATGAAAACAAAATGTAGAGCCCTTGTTCACATAGGCCGGAGTGAAGGGAAAGTATTGGCCTGCTAGCGGGGATTCCAGGACAAGACATGAGTTTGTTATTTTATTTTTTTCTTGTTCTACAACTGGAGAGACTTGAACTTATTTATATATTGCAAAAAAAAAAAAAAGTGGTTAAAGGCCAGAGGTTAAAATTGTAGAAAAGGGAATGGGGATGAATACAGCAATGTTCTAAGAGGGTGAGAGAGGTGAGAACCCTAACCCAGGTAGAATGCATACATTTTAGTTTCTAGGGAAGACCTCTACATTGGGGCTTTTATCAAGACTTGTTGGTACTAACTAAATTAATTTTTAGCTCTTTTAGCTGAATTATTTTTTTACATAATTGACTCTATTAACTAAATTATCTTTTACATAAACCCAGGTTATTTTTTCACTTTGTGTAGATAATTACTAGATAGTTTTAGTAATACCCAAATCAGTAGGAATGAAGCTTTAAAAGAAGCCAGTTAATGATAGGTCTAGATTAGATTCTGCTTTTTGATACTTGGAACAAGTGAGTTCAGTATGGAAATAATGAAACTGAACTTTAACAAGAGTGAGTTTTTTAAAAATCACTTAGACCTCTATGAAAGTTGTTTTCGAAAAAAAAAGAACCCAGGGTATTGTTGTTATCTGTAATGCACTGAGAATTTACTTTTTATCTCTGCATCCAGCCATCCATCCATCTAGGAAAAGATCATTTACCCATAATGCCTGGGGGTTTAAAAATTAATGACATTGGCCAGGCATGGTGGTTCACGCCTGTAATCCCAGCACTTTGGGAGGCTGATGCAGGCAGATCACGAGGTCAAGAGGTTGAGACCATCCTGGCCAACAAGGTGAAACCCTGTCTCTACTAAAAATACAAAAATGAGCTGGGCATGGTGGCACACGCCTGTAGTACCAGCTACTCAAGAAGCTGAGGCAGGACAATCGCTTGAGCCTGGGAGGTGGAGGTTGCAGTGAGCAGAGATCACGCCACTGCACTCCAGCCTGGCAACAGAGTGAGACTCTGTCTCACACACACACAAAAAAAAAAATTTCTGAAGTTTAGCTATTAGTTTCTTAAAAGCACGTGCACAATTACTGAAAAAGTACAGTTTAACCTTTCAAGATGTGACTTAATATAGTATGTAAGATATGGAAAGTAATAAATGTTTTGGATGTATGCAAGTTTTAAAGTTTAAGTGAACAACTGAGGAATATGTATAATACTTTCAGGATGACTATGTTGATTAGATTTTCACTTTTATAGTCACTGGTAAGTAATTTTCTTTGTACATGTATGTGTCTGTTTATATGCAGCTTCCCTCAGTATACACAGGGGATCAATTGCAGTACTCCTGCCTATACCAAATCCATGCACACTGAAGTCCTGCAGTTGGCCCTAGGGACACTGCTATACAAAAAGTCAGCCCTACACACATGCAGGCTTCACATCTCACAAATATTATATTTTTCATCCATGTTTGATTGAAAAAAATCTACATATAGGTGGACCTGCTCAGTTCAAACCTGTGTCGTTGAAGGGTCAGCTATACATGTAGATATCACACACAGGCAACAAGCATGAGGCATCAGAGGGTTTCTTTTGGGATTGCCATTGACAGTACCTGTGCCAAATAATAATTCTGCAAGGGTAACACTGAGATTTATGTTAGGCTGTGTCAAAAAAATTCTTCAGTAAGGTCTGTGTCTGAGCTCTTCCATGTGTTAATAAGTACTTTGATATTAATGCATGTATATAAATGCATATCTTTTTTAAAGCTTGATAGTGACCTTGGTGGTCATCTACTCCTGTGCCTATTTTCCCTTCCCTCCTTTCTGTTTTATATTGTTCTTCGTAATTTTTTTTTTCAAGTCCAGCAAGACTTCTCAAGGTGTCTGATAGACAATGCTGAGACTTTGAAGATGTCTAATACAGAATAAATATTCAATAATTGCTTGAATTTACCATTAAAATTTATAAATAGAAATCATATTTTTCAGTAATATCAGTTCAAAATAAAACTACTGTTAATGGTACTAAATAGATCCATGAGAAATAGAGCTGTAGAAGATATGCATATATGATTGACTTTTGAACAACACAGGAATTGGGGTGCTCACCCCCCCCACTTAAAATCTATATGCAATTTTTGACTCTTCAAAAACATAACTACTAATAGCCTACTGTTGATCAGAAGCCTTACTGATAAGATAGTTCACACATATTCTGTATGTTTTATGTGTTACATATGTATTATTACAATAAAGTAAGCTTGAGAAAAGAAATTGTTATTAAGAATATTCTAAGAGCCAGGTGTGATGGTCTGCGCCTGCAGTCCCAGCTACTTGGGAGGCTGAGGCGGAAGGATGGCTGAGCCCAGGAGTTTGAAGCTGCAGTGAGTTATGATGATGCCGCTGCACTCCAGCCTGGGCAATAGGTGAGACCCTATCTCTAAAAAAACAGAAGAATATCATAAGGATTATATTTACTATTCATTAAGTGGAAGTCGGTCATCATAAAGCTCTTCCTCCTCATCATCATTACATTGAATAGATTGGGGAGGAAGAGGAGGGGTTGGTCTTGCTTTCTCAGGGATGGCAGAGGTGCAAAAAAATCTGCGTGTAAGTGGACCCTCCCAATTCAAACCCATGTTGTTCAAAGGTCAACTGTATTCAAAATCTGTTTACAGTTCTCTTTCACAGAATTGGCAAGGCGTATTATTTCTTACAGTAAGGAGCAAGTCATGAAACTAGGCTCTGCTGTTTTTTCCACTTTAAGGTTTTTCAATTAACAGATGAACAGACCCATCACCTTGTGAAAATGATACGTGATTTCAGCATTCTCTTTTACAGGGTAAGAGCACAATTTTTCAACTACGTAAAATGTAAAATGTCAGTGGTTTCCTTTTGGATTGCACCAAAAAATGTGAAAGCTGTACATAGCCATCTAGTGGAAAGAGCATGGAGGTGCATTAGGGAGAGTGACATTATGTGGGTGTAATTAACATCTTGAAATTCTAGGTCATAGGTCAGTTCAAACTCGTCTAACTATAATCATATTCAATTATCTTTATACCAAGTTGGGAGCAGCCATGTTGGCATTTCACAGATTCTTTTTCTATTTTTGGATAAATAAAATATAGAAAGTCTAGGGAGGCTGACCTACAGTAACACTTTCAGATAACCTTAGTTCCATCAGGCTTTGCCACTGACTATAGACCTTGGTTCAATCAAGCTTTGCCACTTACTACTATCTGTGTGGTTTAGATTATTTGGATAACTTTATTTAAGTTCAGTTTCTTCATCTGTAAAATGGGATAATAATGTTTCTCTGTCTACCACAGTTTTGAGAATGAAGTACTTGCTAACTCGTAAATGTGGACAGTTATATACTATATGCATATATAGAATTCAATAAACACATCTTTTAAACAAAGTAATGCAAATATGTCCTTTCTTCACAGTCGATTTTCTGTATCCAAAATTTTCATTTTTACTATGTTCAGAAGGCAGGTATTGTAGTATTCTTTATTAATTGGCCTAAAATGTAAATGAACCTCTTGCTCTGCAGATCTGTCTTGAGTAACTGTGGCTGTGTTTAAATTGCATTTGCTTACTTCTTCCTCCAGAAAAAGATGACCATAGAAAACTGCCCATTTCCACCCAGATTAAATTAATATAAATTGTGTAATTTTCAGCTCATACATGGTGAGCCATATTGCTGGGCTTTTAAATTTTCACAGTGCTGGTGGAAACTCAAGATATTTTCTTTGTAGGAACCTTAAATATTTGTGAGTGGAATAAAACTGACAAAATATATCAAAATATCTTTTGAAGTAGAATTTATACCAAAATGGAATATATTCTCTGCTAGGATGGTATTTGAATGTTTATTTTCTTTCTTTTTTTTTTTTTTTGTGAATCTCTAAGGTTAAACAAGAAAAAAATTGTCCTTTTTCAGATCAACAAAGAAAATGCTCTTATTAAATTTTTTCCCCTAGAAGTAAGTTTTTTGGTTGTTGAAACTGAGTGAGCAGTTTCAGTCTTCTAAAAATAATCGTATTTCAAGCTAATCTAGCCTTTTTCTTTTAACTATATAATTATGGTTAATTAAACCTTAAAAGCATAAAAGACATTTTTAAATATAGAACTTTTACATGTCATTTAGATAAGAGGATAAAGCTATGCAAAGAGCAATTTTGAATACTAATGTCATTAAATAATGACTTATTTCACACAAATTTTATTTGACAAATATTACCAAATCTTATCAATACCTTTTTCTCTGATGAAAGAAAAGATTATATTGACATATGTACAAACATATGTAAATTTTTAACATATGATTTTCAGAGATGACTTTCAAGAATGTGTCTTTGGCTCCTTGGCCGCACTGTTTTGTGGATAACAGAATTTTTTTTTTTTTTTTTTTTTTTTTAGTGCCGTAAAGCAGGACTTGCTCTCTCTAAACACTATAAGGTTTACAAGCGTCCTAATTGTGGTCAGTGCCACTGCAGAGTAACTGTGTGCCGCTTTGGGGACAATAACAGAATGACATATTTCTGTCCTCACTGTCAAAAAGAAAATCCTCAACATGTTGACGTATGGTAAGATATCTAATTTAAAGGGATACCATTTGCCCTAACCATCTAACTAAAAGGCTAATAATAAGAGAATATAACTGAATAACTGCCAGGCTATTCAGAAGAGAATGTAACTCAAAAGTATTCTAGTCCTTGGAAGGAAATAGTAAATAATGTCACCAAAGAACCCAAAGGAGCCAAAGGTGATTTATGGACCAGTTCTGAACTTCGGTGGAAAATCTCTGGCTCAGGGAATAATATCTAGCCTTTACCTTTAACCTAGTTTGTAAAGTGAGTACCAGGAGATGTCAATAATTGGAAAAAATGCAGCTAGCTTCAAAAGTCTCTGCTTCACTTAGAAATAATATTCTAAAACATGAGCAAGATCTTTTTACAGATTGTATGTGTTGTTGGTGAAATAATAGACCACTTACTAAACTCACGTGTGGTGGTTCTGCCAGTTGCTGAGTATGTCTCTTCCAATGATGCATTATTCCAGAACTGGAGAAATAACTGCAGGATAGGTTTGAGGACTTACTGTGAGAGGTATTTGGGCTAAAACTCCATTGATCACCTGACCTGACTGGTGGTGGATCACAGTGATATTTTTGTCTCCTGGAATTAGTGTCAGTTCAGAGCCAGTGTCCAATAATTCTTAAAAAGTCTGATTATTTTCTTTTCCCCAATGTACAGTTACCTTGGTAACAGGCCATGGGACCTTTTGGGGAAATCTAAGAGAAAGATTATGCAGTATAAAGCAGCTGCATAGCAGTATATGTGATTATAAATCAGTAGTACCAGTATGACATGAGGCACATAAAATGCTGCACGGGTTCAGGGATATTAGAGGTTTCCATGTGCAGGAAGGTTGGGAAGATCTCAAAGAAAGCGTCATTTGAATGGAGCTCCTTGTTCCACTCTTTCCCCCCTTCTCCCTACTGTACTTGACTAGACTTAAAAAAAAGTATCATTTGAAATTTACTTTAAAAAATAGAATTTTGATTAAATGATAAAGCAAACAGTATTTAATTGGAAAAAAGGAGCATGGCCACAAACCTTGAATCATTAATAAACATGGCATGGTGGAGGGATGATGAGAATACTGGCCAACCCCAACAGAGGCTCCATGTTGTGGAATAGTAAAAGCTAGTTTTACAAGGGAGGATGGGATCAAATGGTGGGGATCATTAGTAGTTTGGGGAATGGTTAAGGTCTTTCCTAAATTAGCACATTAAGGACTTTTAGTTGATTGTAGCATAGTTAACACGGAAAACGAAGAGACTGAAAATGCCTATAAAGAAGCTGGTGCAGAGTAATGGGCAAGCGATGGTTACCAGCCTGGGGTCAAGACACTGGACATGGTACCCTAGTAAAACTTTTTAAAAGTCAACAAGGACTGTGGCAGATTTGATAGGTAAGATAATGCAAAAGGTTTCAGGACCAAATAATAAAAATGTTCACATTGTGGGTCTGGGAAAATTGGGATGCAGCAGTGAAGATGCCATATGTGTTAGATACGTGAAAGAACCGTGGAATATCCAGGAAGACACGTCTTAGGGGCTGCGATCCAGGATGAGAGGGGCTGTCGGCACAGTGCTGTTGATTGAAGCATTCCAACTTCTCAGTTCAGTAAGAATGAAAAAGGAAATGAGCCAAGGTCTGAGCTTCAGCAAATACCTATAACTACAAAGTGGGCAGGAAAGAAAAAGCAAAGGAAACAAAACCATAGGATTGGACATAGGAAGAGACTCAGGGCACTACTCGGCTGTGGGAAACCCGGGAGGTGGGAAGGGCCGTCATGTCTGTAGAGCTCGGGGGCAGGGGAGGGAGCTGGCATGCAGAGGAAGTCCCAGCTTAAGTCTTCATAAATATGTCGAGAGCTGCATGCTTTTTCTTTGTGCGTTTCATTTTCTGCATCACTCTTGTTCTCCAGTACTTTTCTCTACGCCACTCTATATCTTCTTCCACTCAGCTGCTTCACCCCATGTTACTATCATAGACATCTGAAATACATTTAGATAATTACATATATATAAAATACACACTTATGTTTTTTAATTTTTTATGAACATTCGTAATTTTTTTATGAACAAGAACTTTCATAGTTTTTTATGATTAGGAACTTTTTTATAATATAGGTATACATTTATTTGACTAAGTAACTAGATACTGTGTTGAACACAGTAGCTGGCAGATAGAAGACCTTCAATATATATTTGTCTACTAAATAAATGATTAATGTTCGATACTGGTTTTCTATGAATTGATATCTTCTGAGATTAAAAAATTATCAAATAAATATGTTATTTATCATATAAATAGTTGTCAATGTCAAAGATTTTTTTGAAACTAGATTTCAAAGACCCCACGGTTCCCCAAAAGAGACCTATGAGTTAGGGAAGGCTGTGCTGAAAATGTTCTGGGGCTTGTAATCCCTCTTACCTCCCAACCTGATTCTGTTTTCTACACTGGCAGTTAGCTTAAGACTTTGTTTGGAAAACCAACTATACACTGCGAAATAAATGTTTACATATTTTAAAAAGCTTGAAAACCAGGGTGATTTGCCCTGTTCTTAGATTTTTCTATGAATAAGTACATCCCATTTATTTTCTGGATGAGTGAACCTTTTTTATGTTGATTAAATTTTCTCATTTTAATGAAAAGTCATTTCAAGTTAAGTTGAAAAAGTCTGAAAAGGCCACTACCAGTTATCTAAGTCCTCCTGTTTCTTCTCTCGCTGAAAGCTTACTGAATTCATGAAGTCCTCCCCCAATTTTCCAGTTTCTACTGATCACATCACACTTTTAATACTGATACTATTTATTGTTGGTTCTTTTTTTTTTTTGAGTTGGAGTCTTGGAGTCTCGCTCTCATCACCCAGGCTGGAGTACAGTGGTGTGATCTTGGCTCACTGCAACTTATGTCTCCCGGGTTCAAGTGATTCTCCTACTTCAGCCTCCCGAGTAGCTGGGATTACAGGCACCCACCACCATGCCCGGCTAATTTTTGTATTTTTAGTAGAGACGGGGTTTCGCCATGTTGGCCAGGCTGGTCTCAAACTCCTGAGCTCAAGTGATCCGCCTGCCTTGGCATCCCAAAGTGCTAGGATTACAGGTGTGAGCCACCGTGTCTGGCTTATTGTTGGTTCTTAATTATTTGCTAGCTAATATAATTTATGTATGTGAGTATTATTTCCTTTAAAGAAAACAGAGGACGTAGTCTTTACCTTTCATTAGGGACTTTAAATTTTTTTAATTGTTATTTACTTTATTTATTAGGGTCTACTATACGCCAGGTACTTGGAATACAAAGACAAAATAGTACACAGCCTCTCAAGGTGCTCAAGGGCTAATGTGGGAAGTAAATGGTAAATAGATAAAGCACCGTAATGGAAGTGTTGTAAAGGGACGTGTTTATCCTAATGGAAATGGAAGTATGGAAGAAGAAACCCTTAAGTCTACCTGGGAAGGACAAGGAAGTCTTTCTGAAAGAGGCAGTCTTTGAGCTTAGTATAGAAAGAAATAGGAATTCATCAAAGACAAGAGGTAGGAAAAGGATTTTCTGAAAGACAAAACAACACTTGGGAAAGTATACAGGCAGAACATTTGGAAAGCTGCACACAGGGAAGACATTTTGTTCCTTCAGGAGCACATATTCAGGTCGCTAAAAACCATCTAGTTTGGAAATGTGGCTGTAGTTGGTTGCCAGTCAATGAGAATTTAGTGCTGTCTGCAAACCAACTCTTTTTTTTTTTTTTTATACTTTAAGTTTTAGGGTACATGTGCACAACGTGCAGGTTTGTTACATATGTATACATGAGATGTTATGTATACATAGAGATGGGGTTTCCCATGATGGCCAGGATGGTCTCGATCTCTTGACCTCATGATCCATCCACCTCGGCCTCCCAAAGTGCTGGGATTACAGGTGTGAGCCACCGCGCCCGGCTTTTTTTTTTTTTTTTTTGAGATAGAGTCTGAATCTGTCACCCAGGCTGGAGTGCAGTGGCGCAATCTCGGCTCACTACAACTTCCACTTCCTAGGTTCAAAGGATTCTCCTGTCTCAGCCTCCCAGGTAGCTGGAATCACAGGCGCATGCTACCACGCCTGCTAATTTTTGGTATTTTCAGTAGAGACAGCGTTTCACTATGTTGGCCAGGCTGGTCTGGAACTCCTTACCTCAGGTGATCCATCCACCTTGACCTCCCAAAGTGATGGGATTATAGGCATGAGCCACCACACCCAGCCAAGTTTTTTCTTAAAAAGATCTCCTCCCACTGGAATATAGTTATCTACAAATATTCAATAAATATAGGCTTAATGAACAAATTTTGCCCCTACATATCTATTACAACTGCTCTCTTGAAAATCACCTATTTCCCAGAGGTCTTAAATAGGCTTCTTCAAGCTTCACCCTCTCTAACTCAATTGAATTATTTTTAAATTTTTAAAATTGTAATCTTTTTAAAGATAGGAGTGCAGTGGAGTGATTATAGCTCACTGTGATCTCGAACTCCTGGGCTCAGGTGACCCTCCTGCCTCAGCCTCCCAAGTAGCTGGGACAACAGGCATGCACCATCATGCTTGGCTAATTTTTTATTTTTAGAGATGGAGTCTTGTTATGTTGCCCAGGCTGGTTTTGAACTCCTGGCCTCCAGCGATCCTTCTGCCTCAGCTGTCCAGAGTGTTGGAACTACAGGTGTAAGCCACTGTGCCAGCCAACTCAGTTGAATTTAATTCTCTCCATCACTTCCCATCTTTGTTCCTATAGCACTGTTTCTTCTACCTCTCTTTCATGGGCTCCTTTTCTTTTGATCATCAAAGTTAAGGGAACAGCAAGGCTCACCATTGGACCTTTCTGCCTCTCCTCCGCGCATTCCCAGTGATCGCAAATACTACCAGATTCAGCTATCATCTCAGATCATTTCTGGTAAAGTTCTTTAGGTTATGTGTCAAGAAATTACGGTTCTTGGGCCAGGTATGGTGGCTCACATCTGTAATCCCAGCACTTTAAAAGGCTGAGAGGGAGGTTCACGAGGTCAAGAGATTGAGACCAGCCTGGCCAACATGGGAAACCCCATCTCTACGAAAAATACAAGAATTAGCTGGGCATGGTGGCGTGTGCCTGTAGTAGTCCCAGCTACTTGGGAGACTGAGGCAGGATAATTGCTTGAACCTGGGAGGTGGAGGTTGCAGTGAGCCGAGATCGCACCAATGCACTCCACCCTGGGCAACAGAGCGAGACTCCGTCTCAAAAGAAAAAGAAAAAAACCTATCTATACATACATGTGTAAGACATGAGGCAATGATAAGTGGTGATTAGTGTTCTCAAGAACATCAGCCACAGTAGTGGATAGTGACAGAGACGGCTCATTTTTGATAGGGTGGCAGATAAGTCCGTGGGGAGGACTTTGTTGAAAAGATCTGATGACTTCTAACAATCTGAGGGTGGGGGAAAAATTTCAAAGAAGGTAGCCCAGAAAAGCATAAAGCCTCTGAGTTGTTCAAGGAAGAGAAAGAAGGCATGTATGACTGAACCAAGCAGAGGGAATGAGAGACAGAGGGAGCCTCTCTGCTTGGGAGGGACCAAGGAGCGTGCAGAGTCGGCTTGGCCAAGGAAAGATTCTGAGCAGAATGGGGAGCCTTTGGGGGGTTTTGAATGGGCGTGAAATAACTGACTTAATGTTTGAAAAGCTTAATCGCTGTGGTGACTGTTGCCCTACTTTGAGCTGGGAAGCCACTGGGAGATTTTGAGCAGGAGGGCAGCATGAACTGACTTGGGTTTTCTGAGGATGATTTGGGCTGCTGTGTGGAATAGTGACTGTCATGGAACCAGAGTGAAGCGGCAACATCGGGGGCTGTCAACAGTAATGCAGGTGGTAAATGCTGGTGGCAGGGAAGAGAGAGGAGGTGGTGGGAAAAAAAGGTTGAATTTAGGATAATTTTGGAAGTTGAGGTAGGGTTAAGGCCAGAAATTTATATAATTTAGGGGGCCTTATTTATGAAAAACAATAAAAAATTATTACTACAACGTTAGGTCCTAATGTGAATATTTAGAATAAGAAAGCACAACAAATTATATTTTTTAAACACCACAAACATCAGAAAAATGAGATATTATTAGTTCACTGCCTGACACAGCTGTGTAATTGTGTTCCTTCATGCTTTTGGCTGCAAACTCCTTGATTGCCTTTTCATATGACCACCAACAATATCATTACATCTTTTATTATGACTAGATAAGAAAACTTTTAGCTTCACAATTGGCTGTTGAGAGTGACACATCTCCAGCTTCCTCTATCTTTTCTTTAAGCAGTACTTCTTCTCTGTAAGGAAACCCTGAGAGCAGTGCCTCTCAAACTTCAGTGTGTACCAGCATTTTCTGAAGGGCTTGTGAAAACACAGATTGCCGGGCCCCACCCCCAGAGCTGGGGATTCAGTGGGTCTGAGGAGGGGCCTGAGAATCTGCATGTCTAACACATTCCCACATGATGCCCATGCTGCTGGCCTGAGGACTTGACTTTGAGAACCCCAGCCCTTTGATCTTCCTCAGGTGCCTCAGGTTCCCCCCCTCTACCTGGTTGTTTCTGAGTTAGGGTGGGTAGTATAGGGGTAGAGTGGCCTGGCAGCCTGGATCACGGTGGCCTGTGAGCACGGAATGATGCAGTATCTCTTGTTCAGGTCCTTCCCCTCAAGCTTCAGGGCAGAGTCCTCCTGCTCCTTGGGGTCACCAGGGCAATATTTTCCCTGGGCACTGAGCAGATGTGAGGTGATGCTGGCAGCACCCAGGCCCCAGGACTACCGCTGCCTGCAATCCTCTGAGCCCCCAGCATGTGGCTGAGTTACGGCTCCCATTCTCCATGCTGCCCACCCCAGTCCGCAGAGGACACATCAAGCCATGGAAAGTTAAACTTCTTTTGCTTCATGTAAATTTGCATCTGCAGATCCCACAGGATTTGCTGATGGACTGGAAGTGGGATGTGAGGAAAGGAAGTGTTAAGAATGACTTCTAGGTCTGGGCCTGATGAATTGAGTGATGTTGATGACATTTCCTGACATGAGATAGAATAGTAGAATTCCAGATTGGTGGATCATGAATTTTTTTTTTATTGTTGGCACTTTATTTGTGTTAAATCATTTAATTTTCGCTTCTATCATTGCGCTTATTATTGTTATTGGTGTGTGATGTTCCCCTTCCTGTGTCCATGTGTTCTCACTGTTCAATTCCCACCTATGAGTGAGAACATGCGGTGTTTGGTTTTTTGTCCTTGCCATAGTTTGCTGAGAATGATGGTTTCCAGCTTCATCCATGTCCCTACAAAGGACATGAACTCATCATTTTTTATGGCTGCATAGTATTCCATGGTGTACATGTGCCACATTTTCTTAATCCAGTCTATAATTGTTGGACATTTGGGATGGTTCCAAGTCTTTGCTATTGTGAATAGTGCCCCAATAAACATACGTGTGCATGTGTCTTTATAGCAGCATGCTTTATAATCCTTTGGGTATATACCCAGTAATGGGATGGCTGGGTCAATGGTATTTCTAGTTCTAGATCTCTGAGGAATTGCCACACTGACTTCCACAATGGTTGAACTAGTTTACGGTCCCACCAACAGTGCAAAAGTGTTCCTATTTCTCCACATCCTCTCCAGCACCTGTTGTTTCCTGACTTTAATGATCACCATTCTAACTGGTGTGAGATGGTATCTCATTGTGGTTTTGATTTGCATTTCTCTGATGGCTAGTGATGATGAGCATTGTTTCATGTGTTTTTTGACTGCATAAATGTCTGCTTTTGAGAAGTGTCTGTTCATATCCTTTACCCACTTTTTGATGGGGTTGTTTTTTTCTTGTAAATTTGTTTGAGTTCATTGTGGATTCTGGATATTAGCCCTTTGTCAGATGAGCAGATTGCAAAAATTTTCTCCCATTCTGTAGGTTGCCTGTTCACACTGATGGTAATTTCTTTTGCTGAGCAGAAGCTCTTTGGTTTAATTAGATCCCATTTGTCAATTTTGGCTTTTGTTGCCATTGCTTTTGTTGTTTTAGACATGAAGTCCTTGCCCGCGCCTATGTCTTGAATAGTATTGCCTAGGTTTTCATCTAGGGTTTTTATGGTTTTAGGTCTAACATGTAAGTCTTTAATCCATCTTGACTTAATTTTTGTATAAGGTGTAAGGAAGGGATCCAGTTTCAGCTTTCTACATATGGCTAGCCAGTTTTCCCAGCACCATTTATTAAATAGGGAATCCTTTCCCCATTTCTTGTTTTTGTCAGGTTTGTCAAAGATCAGACAGTTGTAGATACGCGGCATTATTTCTGCGGGCTCTGTTCTGTTCCATTGGTCTATATCTCTGTTTTGGTACCAGTACCATGCTGTTTTGGTTACTGTAGCCTTGTAGTATAGTTTGAAGTCAGGTAGTGTGATGCCTCCAGTTTTGTTCTTTTGACTTAGGATTGACTTCGCAATGCGGGCTCTTTTTTGGTTCCATATGAACTTTAAAGTAGTTTTTTCCAATTCTGTGAAGAAAGTCTTTGGTAGCTTGATGGGGATGGCATTGAATCTATAAATTACCTTGGGCAGTATGGCCATTTTCACGATATTGATTCTTCCTACCCATGAGCATGGAATGTTCTTCCATTTGTTTGTATCCTCTTTTATTTCATTGAGCAGTGGTTTGTAGTTCTCCTTGAAGAGGTCCTTCACATCCCTTGTAAGTTGGATTCCTAGGTATTTTATTCTCTTTGAAGCAATTGTGAATGGGAGTTCACTCATGGTTTGGCTCTCTGTTTGTCTATTATTGGTGTATAAGAATGATTGTGATTTTTGCACATTGATTTTGTATCCGGAGACTTTGCTGAAGTTGCCTATCAGCTTAAGGAGATTTTGGGCTGAGATGATGGGGTTTTCTAGATATACAATCATGTCATCTGCAAACAGGGACAATTTGACTTCCTCTTTTCCTAATTGAATACCCTTTATTTCCTTCTCCTGCCTGATTGCCCTGGTCAGAACTTCCAACACTATGTTGAATAGGAGTGGTGAGAGAGGTCATCCCTGTCTTGTGCCAGTTTTCAAAGGGAATGCTTCCCGTTTTTGCCCATTCAGTATGATATTGGCTGTGGGTTTGTCATAGATAGCTCTTATTATTTTGAGATACGTCCCATCATACCTAATTTATTAAGAGTTTTTAGCATGAAGAGTTGTCGAATTTTATCAAAGGCCTTTCCCGCATCTGTTGAGATAATCATGTGGTTTTTGTCTTTGGTTCTAGTTGTATGCTGGATTATGTTTGTTGATTTGCATATGTTGAACCAGCCTTGCATCCCAGGATGAACCCCACTTGATCATGGTGGATAAGCTTTTTGATGTGTTGCTGGATTCGGTTTGCCAGTATTTTATTGAGGATTTTTGCATCGATGTTCATCAGGGATATTGTTCTAAAATTCCCTTTTTTTTTGTTGTGTCTCTGCCAGGCTTTGGTATCAGGTTGATGCTGGCCTCATAAAATGAGTTAGGGAGGATTCCCTCTTTTTCTATTGATTGGAATAGTTTCAGAAGGAATGGTACCAGCTCCTCCTTGTACCTCTGGTAGAATTCGGCTGTGAATCCATCTGGTCCTGGACTTTTTTTGGTTGGTAAGCTATTAATTATTGCCTCAATTTCAGAACCTGTTATTGGTCTATTCAGAGATTCAACTTCTTCCAGGTTTAGTCTTGGGAGGGTGTATATGTCGAGGAATTTATCCATTTCTTCTAGATTTTCTAGTTTATTTGCGTAGAGATGTTTATAGTATTCTCTGATGGTAGTTTGTATTTCTGTAGCATCGGTGGTGATATCCCCTTTATCATTTTTTATTGCATCTATTTGATTCTTCTCTCTTTTCTTCTTTATTAGTCTTGCTAGCTGTCTATCAATTTTGTTGATCTTTTCCTAAAACCAGCTCCTGGATTCATTGATTTTTTGAAGGGTTTTTTGTGTCTCTATCTCCTTCAGTTCTGCTCTGATCTTAGTTATTTCTTGCCTTCTGCTAGCTTTTGAATGTATTTGCTCTTTCTTCTCTAGTTCTTTTAATTGTGATGTTAGGGTGTCAATTTTAGATCTTTCGTGCTTTCTCTTGTGGGCATTTAGTGGTATAAATTTCCCTCTACACACTGCCTTAAATGTGTCCCAGAGATTCTGGTATGTTGTGTCTTTGTTCTCGTTGGTTTCAAAGAACATCTTTATTTCTGCCTTCATTTCGTTATGTACCCAGTAGTCATTCAGGAGCAGGTTGTTCAGTTTCCATGTAGCTGAGCGGTTTTGAGTGAGTTTCTTAATCCCGAGTTCTAGTTTGATTGCACTATGGTCTGAGAGATAGTTTGTTATAATTTCTGTTGTTTTACATTTGCTGAGGAGTGCTTTTCTTCCAACTATGTGGTCAGTTTTGGAGTAGATGTGGTGTGGTGCTGAAAAGAATGTATATTCTGTTGATTTGGGGTGGAGAGTTCTATAGATGTCTATTAGGTCCGCTTGGTGCAGAGCTGAGTTCAATTCCTGGATACCCTTGTTAACTTTCTGTCTCGTCGATCTGTCTAATGTTGACAGTGGGGTGTTAAAGTCTCCCATTATTATTGTGTGGGAGTCTGAGTCTCTTTGTGGGTCTCTAAGGACTTGCTTTATGAATCTGGGTGCTCCTGTATTGGGTGCATATATATTTAGGATAGTTAGCTCTTCTTGTTGAATTGATCCCTTTACCATTATGTCATGGCCTTCTTTGTCTCTTTTGATCTTTGTTGGTTTAAAGTCTGTTTTATCAGAGATTAGGATTGCAACCCCTGCCTTTTTTTTGTTTTCCATTTGCTTGGTAGATCTTCCTCCATCCCTTTATTTTGAGCTTATGTGTGTCTCTGCACGTGAGATGGGTTTCCTGAATACAGCACACTGATGGGTCTTGACTCTTTATGCAATTTGCCAGTCTGTGTCTTTTAATTGGAGCATTTAGCCCATTTACATTTAAGGTTAATATTGTTATCTGTGAATTTGATCCTGTCATTATGATGTTAGCTGGTTATTTTGCTCATTACTTGATGCAGTTTCTTCCTAGCATCGATGGTTTTTACAATTTGGCATGTTTTTGCAGTGGCTGGTACCGGTTGTTCCTTTCCATGTTTAGTGCTTCCTTCAGGAGCTGTTGTAAGGCAGGTCTGGTGGTGACAAAATCTCTCAGCATTTGCTCGTCCATAAAGGATTTTATTTCTCCTTCACTTATGAAGCTTAGTTTGGCTGGATATGAAATTCTGAGTTGAAAATTCTTTTCTTTAAGAATGTTGAATATTGGCCCCCACTCTCTTCTGGCTTGTAGAGTTTCTGCGGAGAGATCTGCTGTTAGCTGGAGTCTCGCTCTGTCACCCAGGCTGGAGTGCACTGGCACGATCTCGGCTCACTGCAAGCTCTGCCTCCTGGGTTCATGCCATTCTCCTGCCTCAGCCTCCCGAGTAGCTGGGACTACAGGCACCCGCCACCACGCCCGGCTAATTTTTTTTTTTTTTTGTATTTTTAGTAGAGACAGGGTTTCACCATGTTAGCCAGGATGGTCTCGATCTTTGATCTCGTGATCCGCCCATCTCAGCCTTCCAAAGTGCTGGGATTACAGGTGTGAGCCACCATGCCCGGCCTGATGGGTCATGAATTTTATCTGTATTCGCTGGTGGGTCATGAATTTTATCTGTATTCGCTTCCACTGGCTGCCATCGTAAATTATCATGACCTTGGTAGCTTAAAGCAACAGAAATGCATTCACTCAAATGCTGGATGCTAAAAGGTGTGTGTAGGACTGTGCTCCCTCTGGAGGCACTGGGGGGAATCATATTCCTTTCCTCTTCTTGCTTCTGGTGCTGCTGGCATTCTTTCATGTGTGGCTACATCACTGCGACCTCTGCCTCTGTGGTCTCCTTGCCTTCTCTTCAGTATGTATCAAATCTCCCCCAGCTTCTCTCTTACAAAGACACTTGTGATTGGGTTAAGGGACCACCAGCTAATCCAAAATAATCTCTCTATGCCAAGATCCTTAATTACATCTGCAAAACTCTCCTTCTTTATAAGTAACATTTATAGATTCCTGGAATTGTGCCTTATGTCTTTGGGAGGCCATTATTCATCTTACTACAACACATTAAGTTTAAGATTCTTCTTACACATCCAAGTGGAGATTGGGAAGAATTTATTAATGAGTGATTAAGAAATGGAGCAGGAAGGAAAGGCAAGAATGTTTCCAAAGCCTCCATATGTAACAATAAACTTCTCCTTATGATCAGGGAAACTTATAGGACAGAAGAAAATGAAAATACGGAAAAGTTGGAGCACATGGAAAATCTAAAAGTCATTTAAATTGTGTTTGTTTAATTATAGATAAATGCGTCATGCTGCCTTTCAAAGTAAGTTAGTAGAAGACAGAGATTAGGTCAAATAAACAAATTCTGTAGAAGATCTGATATTCCATAGGGATAATAAATACTGAGTGGCATTAAAAGTCAAGGGAAGTAAAGATAAAAGAATCCTAATGAGATGTATCTTACTTTCAGATTTTCTTATTCTATTTATTATTTTACCAGACACTCCTGAATTTTAAAACTAGTGTAATTATATGTAAGGAACAAAATGTCACAGGAGACAAGGTTACCTTTGAAAGTCAAAGAACTCATGTTCTGAAATGTAAGATACATAGCCTTTACCTGCAAGAGCTTTTTTCAGTATTAATGTTTGGGATCATGAAGGGAATCCGTGATACTGCCATGGTTGCTTAACCGTGTGACATGCTCTATGTCCAGACCTATAGCTAGCTGTGCATTAGAGAGTAGGACTATGTCACAGCCAAATAAAGGCATTTTGTGTAAAAATACATGGTCAATGAAGGACTTCAGATGGAGAATCATGATTTATATTTGTGGCCAAAAATCAGGGTTTTATTGTTTGCTTGCTAATCTATTAATTGGCTATCCACCATGAAACAGTCTTACATGAAGGGAAATAACACAAAGAGATATCTTTTTTCATCATTATGAATTAGTGAATTTACATAGTGCTCAGCAGATACTGTAGAGAAATTCTAGAGTTTCCTGAGTTTCCTGTGCACATGAAGTAAATATAAAACTTTCACGTCTTTCAATCCTCTAATTTCTGCATAGGTGTATTTTCCCATAATTTAAGTGTATAAAGGTATTTTCATTTTGTTTGGGAAAAAGTACCAATTACTTAAAATATTATTTGAGAAATACTTCCTAATGTGATATCAAATATTTTTAGTTGGTTTTTTAAAAAACTACTCAATTATTTGACTCTAAATAATTTTATTTGATGTTTCTCACTTTAACAACAATTAGTTGTTAAAGGGTCCAGGTGAAAACATTTTACTCTGGCCGGGTGAGGTGGCTCATGCCTTAATCCCAGAGCTTTGGGAGGCTGAGGCAGGAAGATTACTTGAGGCCAGGAGTTCGAGACCAGCCTAGGCAACATAGCATTCTGTCTCTACTAAAAATTTAAAAATTAGCCAAGCATGCTGATGTGCACCTGTAGTCCTAGCTCCTCAGGAGATTCAGGTGGGAGGATTGTTTGAGTCCAGGAGTTCAAGGCTGCAGTGAACTCTAATGGTGCCATTGCACTGTAGCCTGGATGGCAGAGCAAGACCCCATCTCTACAAAAAAAAAAAAAAAAAAAGACTCTAAGATACAGTACTAACTTCTAAGCAATAATAAAGAGATAGCATTGGGGTATTAATGGTTCTGTAATCATTTCTAAAATACCTAGACAAGAACAAGGCAATAATAACAATGTTAATGATTAATTTTAAAAATTATCTTATAGCAATCTACCGCCTAGAAATACTATAATCAGTTGGACATCTAGCAAGGTGGATCATGTTATGGACTCTGTGGCTCGGAAGTCTGAGGAGCAGTGGACCTGTGTGGTGTGTACTTTAATCAATAAGCCCTCTTCTAAGGCATGTGATGCTTGCTTGACCTCAAGGCCTATTGGTAAGACTGAATTTTGATTTCGAGTTTGTTACATTTCTTAAAGGGTTAATTATACCAAGTCAGGAATATATCTTGCTCCATCTTGATATTCCATAACTAAATAAAATTTTTTTCTCAAAGGTTTAAAGGAATTGTCAGTTTTTACATGTAAACCATGCTAATATTCTGTTGAGTATTTTTTTTAACAGGCAGGGAAAGCATGTTTGTGCTCTAACAGTATGTGCCTTTGTATCTCAAAAATATGGAGATGATCACATCTGTTCTCTACTGTTTCTAATGAATTATTCAATAAAGCTTTGTTTTATGCAGATTTCAGCAACTTTCGAGTTTGTTATTCAGTCCAAGTGTTTCATAAATTGAAAGGATTTCTGTAAGAATATCTTTGCAGGTGGAATAGAAAAATGATGAATTTTTTCTCTTCTTTATCCCTTCTACCCCTTGTTATTAAAATCTTTATCCAGACAATTCTACTGATTTCATTGAAATCCTTCAAAATAACTCTTTATAGCTCACGATTTCATGCATTTAGAGCATGTAAAACCTCAGAGGAAACCTGTGATTAAGAGCCATCTCATTGCTGCGGCTTCTATTGTATTCTCAAAGTGTCATTTCTTTCTTCAGTTAGAGATGAGAAAGTTCATTCCTGACTTATGCACCCCCGCATTGTGTCAACTGTCATATTGTGTTTTGTTCCCTGGGCCAGAAAGGCAGACATCACCCCTTACACAGCTTTGCTGTGCTGCATCTCCTATTTCCATCCCTCCTTCTTCAGTATCCTTCAGCAGAGACGGAACCCATGGAAAAACACAATCTTAGGTTGCCACGTTGATTTCAACATTCTGAAATGCATTTATATGTCTCATTAACTATTTTCTTGTTAATGTTTCTGAGTCAGAAAGACATCTTAATGATTGTATAGAATGTTATTATAGTACAGATTCCAAAATCCTAGGATACTCTGTTGAAACATTGTATTTAATAGGTGTTAAGTCTGGCCGGTCACGGTGGCTCACACTTGTAATCCCAGCACTTTGGGAGGCTGAGGCAGGTGGATCATGAGGTGAGGAGATCGAGACCATCTTGGCTAACACGGTGAAACCCTATCTCTACTAAAAATACAAAAAATTAGCCAGGCATGGTGGCGGGTGCCCGTAATCCCAGCTACTTGAGAGGCTGAGGCAGGAGAATGGCGTGAACCTGGGAGGTGGAGGTTGCAGTGAGCTGAGATTGCGCCACTGCACTCCAGCCTGGGCGACAGAGCAAGACTCTGTTTCAAAAAAAAAAAAAAAGATGTTAAGTCTTTGTAATTCATCTTTACTTATTTTAAATAAGCCTTTCACTTTGTCTTGTCATTCCTGGTAGTCTAGAAACAGGTCTCTAACTGCTGACCTAAAGCTTTATGGGGTATCATCTCTTAATTACCACTTTTTAATACTTTGCCTAATATTAGCAAAACTGATACCTGAATGACCTTTAAATGCTTAAACATAATAAAAAGCAAATATAAATCTTTGTTAAACCCGTGTCTGGGTTTCTGTAAGTCGAAATTTTGCATTTTACGTAGTATTTCATTTCCTAGCTAGAAGATGATTAATTCTGACTTGTCTGAGCTAACTTTGTGTTATTAGTTCTATATATTAGTTCACTGTAATAAAGTGAAGTAAATTTTTTAATCAAATAAAAAGATGTTTCACATAATCAGTATGTTATATTTATGGGACTACTGCAGAATTACTTATCTCTCCTTCCAGATTCAGCGCTCAAGAATGAAGAAAATTCTACTGTCTTTAGCCACTTAATGAAGTACCCGTGTAATACTTTTGGAAAACCTCATACAGAAGTCAAGATCAACAGGAAAACTGCATTTGGAACTACAACTCTTGTCTTGACTGATTTTAGCAATAAATCCAGTACTTTGGAAAGAAAAACAAAGCAAAACCAGATACTAGATGAGGAGTTTCAAAACTCTCCTCCTACTAATGTTTGTTTGAATGATACACAGCACCCCTCCAAGAAGAGAACAAACAATATAACTCAACTATCCAGCAAAGTAAACATATCACCTACAATCAGTTCAGAATCTCAATTATTTAGCCCAGCACATAAAAAACTGAAAACGGCCCACTACTCATCACCAGAGCTTAAAAGCTGCAACCCTACATATTCTAACAGGTATGATGCTTTTAAGCTTGGTCTTTAAGGTCTTTAAGATAATTGCTTTTTTTTTTTTTTTTAAAGACGAGGTCTCACTCTGTCACCTAGGCTACAGTGCAGTGGTGTGATCTTAGCTCACTGCAACCTCTGCCTCCCGCGTTCAAGTGATTCTCCTGCCTCAGCCTCCCAAGTAGCTGAGATTACAGACACATGCCATCAGGCCCAACTAATTTTTGTATTTTCAGTAGAGACGGGCTTTCACCATGTTGGCCAGGCTGGTCTCAATCTCCTGATCTCAAGTTATCTGCCCACCTCGGCCTCTCAAGGTGCTGGGATTACAGGCGTGAGCCACCACACCCTGCCGGTTGCATTAAGTTTTAAGACGGAAATTGTCCGTTGCTAAGGAAGTTGAATTACTTTTGGTAAAATGAATCAAACCCTGAAAGACTGTTACAGTAGTTGCCTCATTTCCCTTCTCTAGATTATAATGTTAGAGAAGGGAAGGAAATGGAAAACGTAATTTCCTACATGTATAAAAAGTTGGGTTTTTTGTTCTGACAATAACCATACACATGATCAATACAGAATATTTGGCAAATATTGTAAAGTATAAAGAAAAATATTTGTCACACATAATCATATTGCTTATCAATAACCAGTTAGCATTTTTTAATATTTCCTTCCAATGAAAGATAGTCTTCCAAAAGGGGAACTACTTTTTATAAAACTTCAGTAAGTATACTGTGTTCTAAAAGGAGGGGTCTAAGATGCCTCTAGTGACCTTTCTGTTAAAGAACGTGAATGGATCTCAAACAGTCATGTGAGATGGTGTTTATTTTTATTTTTTTCTTTGAGATGGCATTTTGCTCTTGTCGCCCAGCTGGAGTGCAATGGCGCAATCTCGCCTCACTGCAACAACACTCAGCTAATTTTTTTGTGTGTTTTTAGTAGAGACCGGGTTTCGCCCTGTTGGCCAGGCTGGTCTTGAACTCCTGACCTCAGGTGATCTGCCCACCTCAGCCTCCCAAAATGCTGGGATTACAGGCGTGAGCCACTACACCTGGTGTTGTTCTTTAACTAAAAGTCCTAAAAAGCATGCTTGCTACTTTGTATCTGAAATTCAAAAGTTGTAATTCTAACTAATAAATACTACCAGAGCAGATATATTTTATAGGACTTCCAGCTACATGTCCAGGAGAACACCCTCATTTTTGTCACCTGTAATACAGAAATTTTAATACATAATGTCATCCTGTCTTTTCCTTAATGATTATTGGCAGCTCCTGAAACAATTTTCTGTTGACCCTCCTTCCCCCTTTATCTGGCCCTCCCAGTCCCTTTATCTGGAATTCCTAACTATGGCAACCCGATGTTATATCTCCAACAGAGGACACATTTCTCCACTATTTTCTTTTCTCGGCCGCTTTCTTTTTTCCTTCAGAAAGCAGCTGACTTACATCCAGCATTTTTAAATAAGTGGAGAATTTATATCACATAAATGGAGGGTCGTCCTCCCATGTATGTGTTTTCTTGCCAATGGGAGACAGGCAGAGAAAGAGTTACAGTCATCCCTCGGTATCCTCAAGGGATTTGTTCCAGGACCCCCCCCCCCCCAGGATACCAAAATCTGCAGATGCTCAAGTCCCTGATATGAAATGGCATAGTCCTTGCATGTAACCTATGCACACCTTTTCATATATTTAACTCATCTCTGCATTACTTCTTATAATACTGAATTCAATGTAAAGTTGTGTAAATAATTGTTATACTGTATATTTTGTATAATTTTTTATTGTTTCATTATTATTATTTTTTGTTTCCAAATATTTTCGATCCAAGGTTGGTTGAATTCACGGATTGGGAACCTATGGATATGGAGGGGTGTACTTTGGCTGGGACCTAGAGTAATCTCAGGTGGAATTCTGAGATTCGCTGGCTTTTCCTCTTATTAACTATGCCTTTACTGATGGGTAGATGCCTCCTCTCAGCAGTGGGATGAGGGACCATTTGGTGTAAACTAGAGCAACCTGTAGGAATCCTTAAGCTTATTTCATAACAAATTCTGAGACAGTCTTTGCTCAATAGATGTATTTACTCCAAATTGCCTATTCCAACTCTAAATTTACCATCAGTTAATCCTGATGATTTATCCTTGACTGGTTTTTTAAATGTTTTGTTCATAATTATTTATGATAACTGGTTTAACTTTTGTTCATATACTCACATTTGAAGTAAGCTAAGGGGGCTAAACTTTTAACTGACTGGATAAATCCACCACCTTTTCACTTTAACCCTAATTAATGCCTCATGATGGAAGTTCATGAAGGAGTTAATTAAGAATGTTTGAGTTGGGAGGCTGTCCTGGAGCAGAAAATCATCTCCGAACAGTCTTTTCTGTTCCGTGGCTTAAGTGAAAAGTAGAAGTGATCATCTTAAAATATTGTGGCATTTGTTGTACCTAGATGAAATATCTTGGCGTATTTTTATTCCCTTAATGCTTTGTAGAAAATCTCAGACAATTTAACTAATGAATTAGGGATTTAAAAAAACATTAATGTAACCTTAAATTTAAATGATTTCTTCATAAGCCATTAGTAACAGGATCATATGATTAATCACAGTGCACAGCATTACTTAGAAATGCTGCAGCCTGTGTATGTATTGAATATAAGAACACCAGGACTGAGACTCCACAATCAATCAAGATCAACTAGCAGAATAAATGTCAAGTGATGAAATAAATTCACCCAGCAGCCCTTCTGCACCCAGCTACTTTACAAGGAATAAATTGCAAATTACTGTCATTTATTTCATTTTTCTCCTTGTCTGGCAGCTATAGTGTTCATCTTGTGGACAAGATGCCTAGCAGAAGCTCACAGCATAATACTATTAAAGCAGGTGGTCCATTCATAACTTATAGCCAGTTTGTTTTTTCTTTAATATTATATGATAATTACTTTGACTTTTGTTCTCTTAATTACTGTTCTCATTACCACACAATCCATGCAGTGTTGATGAGGCGTATTTTCTGATTGGTCTTGAGATAGATGTGTATTCCATCCAGCTATTGGCTTATAAATTAGATGATTGAACCCATTTTTAAACAGTTAAGAATAATTACTAGAAACAGTTTAAGTTCTCGATCCAATTATTGTAAACACAGAGCAAAACAGAGTGATTCATTTTCAAAGAATGCATGCGTTTTAGGTTGAAATTTTTCCTGAGTTGATGCAAAGGCTCACATAGGAGGGTGAAATGACAATAACAAAATCATTAATATTTTCTCACGTTTGCTGCCGTCAGGGGTGTTGAAGATCTGTCTTTAATCACCAGTGCAAGTACTGACACCATGTCCTTGTCTCTTGGTTGCTTCTTGGAATTTTCAGTCTAAGGATTTCAGAACCACCCGGGACCATCCAGAATGAGTCACTTCACTTTTGTTTCTTTTAATCCTTGAAATAATCCTGTATGACAAAATCTACATTCAGTGAGACCGATTAATCCAAAAAATTCAGACAGTATTTTTATTATAATGAATCACCCTATCTATAAAATGAGTTAAACCAAGCTTGTCCAACCAAAGGCTTGTGAGCTGGACGGCTTTGAACACAGCCCAACGCAAATTTGTAAACTTTCTTAAAACATGAGATTTTTGCGTGTTGTTTTTTTTTTAAGTTCATCAGCTATCATTAGGGTTACTGTATTTTATGTGTGGCCCAAGACAATTCTTCTTCCACTGTGGCCCAGGGAAGCCAAGGTTGGACACCCCTCAGTTAAACTGTGATAAATTTACCATGAAAAAATAATATTCACTTTGAAATTACAGATCTGTGCTTAATAATGTCTTCCTTCTTGATGATAGTTTTTGTCTGGTCTCTGTTCAGTTTTATTTATTAATAAGTATTGAGAATCTATTATGCCTCAGGCATTGTTCTTGATTCTAATGACATGTACATGAGCAGACTATAGCCAGCAGGGCCAAATCCATCCCACCACCTGTTTGTGTAAAGCTTTATTTACATTTGTTTATATATTTTCTATGGCTGCTTTTTGTGATAACAAACTTAGACCATAAGACCAGCAAGCCTAAAATATGTTATCTGAAAAGGTTTGCCATCCCCGATCTATTATATTAATAGATCATTTATAACCCAGAATTAATATTCAAAATGATGGTCATGATCACTAAAATGAACAATTCTGTATGCTACATTTAAGTAAGAAATCTGCTACATTTTAGAAAGTTTTTATAAAACAAAGAGGAACTAAGATGTCCTCAGTTAATCAGAACATTTAATTATCCTGGATAATGTTTTCTATCATAAAATTAAGATTAGCTGTGCATATTTAGAGCCAGTGTGATCACAGGTGGCATTAGTATCTTGGTTACATTACTTCAGTGCTTCATAACTTAATGTGCATACGAATCACCTGGGAATCCTGCTAACATGCAGATTCTGATTCTGCAGGCAATCAGGACTAGGGGTGGATACGTCTGTGTTTTCTAACAAGCTCCAGGTGATGCTGATGCTTCTGGTCAGTGGACCACACTGAGTACCAAGAATAAGATCACACTTGGCTATGTTTTTTTTGTTGTTGTTTTTTGGTTTTTGGTTTTTTTTTTGAGACGGAGTCTTGTTCTGTTGCCAGACTGGAGTGCAGTGGCGTGATCTCAGCTCACTGCAACCTCTGCCTCCCGGGTTCAAGCGATTCTCCTGACTCAGCCTCCCAAGTAGCTGGGATTACAGGCACATGCCACCACGCCCAGCTAATTTTGTATTTTTAGTAGAGACGGGGTTTCACCATTTGGCCAGGCTGGTCTTGAACTCTCGACCTCAGGTGATCTGCCCGGCTCAGCCTCCCAAAGTGCTGGGATTACAGGCATGAGCCACTGCGCCCAGCCTGTGGCTATGTTTTTAATTTAATTTTTAAAGGAAGAAATGGAGTGGAAGGCAGAAATGAAGGCAGAGAGATGACATTTGGGCCTCTCCTTTCTACTTTAATCCTACCTTCTACCTTGGCCCTTCTCTCCAGAAAAATTTTAATAGAGAACCTAAACCTCTCCCTGGATACGTGGAACCCTGGAGCTCTCTAGGTTGAAACAATTAGGTTAGAAAACGTTCAACCGTTATCCAAAACAGCCGCCTCTAAAATAATACATAAAACTGTTTTTATGTCCACACAATTTTTAATAAGAATGCATCATTTCATTAATTTTGTTAATATTCTTAATATTTTCTCCTTTAATTTTAAGACAGCATTGTTTATGAACCACTTGCTTTAATTGTGAAATCTCTTGACTTCTCTACAACTGTCCAGATATCTGGCTTCTCTTGAAGTTAAAGTTTTGGAGGAGATTGTTGAAATGGAGTTTTGAAGGGGGTTGTTGAACTGAAAGGTTGTGGAAAAGAAAAGTCCTTTGCCTCTCAGCTTTCCTATTTCTGATCTGATATTACCCATGACTCTAAAATACAACCACCACCCCACCCCCCTACCCTGGAAAAGGCACCATCAAAATAGTTGCTGGTGAAGTATTTAATGATAACGATTTATTTAACAATGCCTGCAGCTGCTCTTATTTTACAAATGGCTATTGAAGAAACCTTCAAAAACTGCCCTCAGAATGTTTGAGTTCATCCCAGCAAACATTTTCAAAGCAGTATATTTAAGCATCCTTTATATAAATGAATTTCAGTCCATTTCATCACAAATAAAAGATTGCATTCTCTGAACATTTCAATTAGATATGATGCATTGAGGCATCATAGAAACAAGTGTGTAAAAAATGCAGTTTAGGAAGCAAGGAAAAAGGGAAATCACCTTTGATTTTTAAGTATTTTTAACAATTATTTAAGAATGATATTTTTGTTCTTTAGATATTTACCGAAAAGAATGGATTAACTATTTTATCATTAAAGAGTTAAAAAAATAGGAATATTAAGAGGGGGACTTCTGGTTTTAATGAATGTGAACACTTTCTCTTCAGTTTATTAAAAAACTAATTCTCATGAAGTCATTATTAAAATATGCACAACATAGAAAATTTAAATAAGCTTCTTTTCAAAAAGAAAATTCTGTTTATACAGCTACAGTACAAGGCCAGCTTCCAGCCTGTGTTCACTGGGTATGAGGACAACCTCCAAATACTCTTGATCCTAATTATGGGGGAGAATAAAGCTTCCCTGCTAGCTTTACAAAATTCATATTTTTGCTCTCTGCCAGCCAGCCTGTTTCTTGCAGGAATATGGTTGCGACTATTATAGTAGCCTTGATCAAAGAAAAGCATAGAAAATTGTCTTTAAAGTGGACAGCAGAGAGAGTGATTTCTATGGCCTTGTCGGAGCCATTGATGAGAGTTTGCTACCGATGAGAAAATAATTAGAGAAGATTGTGACTAGCTGCTTTGGGGCCAGTGGGAATGGAGAACCTGGACTTGAGAATATTTTAGAGGAAAAAGAAGTGGCTACAGTGTAATATTGGGTAAGAAAACAACTGAATATCACAAATGAAAAATAAAATTTGATTTACTGGATACACAGTCTGGCTGCTTTTGTTCTTTAGGAATTTAAATTACGTGTTTTAGGTACATAGGTAACTTTGGAAATAAATTAGAATTACCTGGGAAAACAAAGAATAAAGACAGCATTTTGCATAATGACCGAATGTTAACGAGGTCCACTTTTTGATAAAATTTCTTTGTACAAGTGAAATTCTGACATGCGGGGGTAAAGTGGTGTGAATGGTCCCTTAGCACTCCTATGCTGTACTTATTTTGTAACCTGTCATTACAGTGAACTTCAAATTAATGTGACAGATGGCCCTCGTACCTTAAATCCTGACAGCCCTCGCTGCAGTAAACACAACCACCTCTGCATTCTCCGAGTTGTGAGGAAGGATGGGGAAAACAAGGGCAGGCAGTTTTATGCCTGTCCTCTACCTAGAGAAGCACAATGTGGATTTTTTGAAGTATGTGTAAGATTTATCTATCTTACTGAAATGTAATTAAATGCTTTGGTTATTAGTGTATAACAAATAGCAATACTCTCCTAGTTTTACCTTTTACCTTTAAATTTGAAATAGCCATTTTGGCATTCAGTCTAAAGCTTGAATGTTGAGTAACTTAAAATTCAGATGTTCAGCCAAAGGAAATTTAATAAAATAATAGCTATTACATTGTTAGAGTGTATCATGTTTATAATCACAAGTCTAGAAGTGTTGCCCTTAGCTTGTAAAGTTAGAAAGACACTGAGTGACTAGTAAGTACTAGTAGTACATATGTGCCTAATAATCCAAGGTAAGAATTTGTTCTTCCTGCTTCAGTGCTACATCAAAACCTTTGGTTTATGCATTGGATAAAGGTTTATGAGAAACCATTTACATGCCTGGGATTTACAATAACCTTATCAAATCCTACTTAACCACACTTGACCCAAAAAAGTGATGGCACAACAGCAATTTAGCTATAGGCGATTCCTCATGCCCTCCCAGTCTGTGGATGTGTCCCTAAAGATGAACCTAAGATAGCAGATAAGAACCTCCAGTCCGTTTAGTGAGTCTCACTTCCAGTATTCCTCAGTGTGAGCATCTCATCAGGCTGAGTGTGATTCTAATGTTCAGAGATACATATTTTTTCTAGTTACTCTTCATCTGGAATAGAACTGAAAAAAGAAAATATTGATATGTGTCAGTGCTGGAGCAAAGATTTTCTGGTTGGACGTTTTGAAAGATCAAATATCTGTCTTCAATGTGATACCTTCTTAAGGAATTTCGCAGGGAAAATTGGATAGTGATTTTAGACCTCAATTTCTGAACACAGTGTAACTCTACCCTACAAAATTCATAGATTTCCTCCTCAAGAAGCTTTTATAGATGTAATGGGAAAATATTAGCAGTATTCATGGTATTGCTAAAAATATAATAGCCTTTTTCATATCTCTCTTGAGGTCAAAATTAGTAAGAATAATATAATAGAATCTGTCTAATTTAGTCTGGGTAAGTATTTGATTCTTTCTTTTCCTAAGGAAGTTTAATATTAAAATCATGACAAATCTTTGATCTTACAGGGGTTTTTTTGTTGTTGTTTGGTTGGTTGGTTGAGTTTTTTAGAGACAGGGTCTCACTATGTTGCCCAGACTGGTTTCAAACTCTTGTGCTCAAGCTATCCTCCAACCTCAGCCTCCCAAAGTGCTGGGATTAAAGGCATGAGCCACCGTGCCTCGCCTGATCTTACAGGTTTAACTGAAACCGACCTATAGCAGGGATGTTGGTGATTACAGCAAGATTTTGTTAGTTTTCAATTATTCTTAACAAAGTGAAGAGACTTCTGTAAATATACCTTTAGACAAAGGGAAGCCCAGAATTATGACCATTTTCTGCATGATTCAAACAAATTTGTAAGAGAGATGCTTCTTTTAGGATATAAGCTTTTTTAAAGGCAACGACTAATTACTTGTCTATTTTACAATGTCAAATTAATGATAACAGCAGTGAAGACTATGTGGCACTAATCACATGTGCCTAGGGTTGCCTGTACATCATTATCATGCTATAACAATATTATTAGCAATATTCATGGTATTGCTAAAAATATGATAGCCTTTTTCATATCTCTCTTGCGGTCAAAATTAGTAAGAATAATATAATAGAATCTGTCTAATTCAGTCTGGGTAAGTCTTATTTGATTCTTTTATATAAACTTTTATATAAACTTGTAAATTTACCTTTTTTTCTTGCAGTGGGCAGATTTGTCCTTCCCATTCTGCAACCATGGCAAACGTTCCATCATGAAAACAGTATTGAAGATTGGACCTAACAATGGAAAGAATTTTTTTGTGTGTCCTCTTGGGAAGGAAAAACAATGCAATTTTTTCCAGTGGGCAGAAAATGGGCCACGAATAAAAATTATTCCTGGATGCTAATATCTGTAGATTCTCTGGCATTTAGTCTCTTCAAACTGTGTATAATGTTTGGTCCTCCTCTGTTTCATAGAAAAGTTGTAGAATATCTGTGATACATTGAAAAGTTACTGCAATATTTGAGAACTGTTCTTTTTTTTTTTTCTTGTGTGTGCCATCTTTCCATCGTTGGCTACGTGTTTTCTTTTTGCCTTGATGAACGTTCTATGTATTTCATCAGATATACAGCATATTCCATTTAGGATGTGTATTTAATGCATTTAGTAATGACAATAAAGTGTTTTTAGTATGCTTTTAGTATCTTGTAGCTGTGGAGAAGCAGTGTTTTTTTTTTTAGGAAAGGATTATGCAACACAATAAAATAAGATTCTGTCTGTAGTGAATACATTTCTCATGTACTAACACTATTTATAACATGATTAAAGATATTTCTTGTTTTATTAAATAAAATTTAAGAGGTAAGATTTCCTTTATGAACAAGTCTATTTTTAAAATTCTGTGCAACCAACATTAAGTTCCTGTTAGATGCTGGGGCTGCGCCAAACCTTGTATGACTTCAAATTTGTGTTCTCATGTAAAGTGATGGGGATGCAGACTATAAAAGTAACATTTAAGAAAAGAACTTGCATGTAGGCATTTAAAAGAGAGGTTGATTTACATTTTTCTAACGCCCTCTCCCCGCTGCTTTTATTTAAATTTTAGCAGAGATCACTATGATTGTTCCTCCTCGATAAAAAGTCACTCTTAAGGTGTTTCTGTACACTTGTAAAAAAAAGTCTTTTCAGAACTGGTTGAATCTATTCTTTTTAAAGGACAGCACAAAGGTGGCTTGAACCACGTTCCCATTCTACCACTAATTTTTCCATGCAGAGCTATGGAAGTTAATAGCATATGAAATTATTGGCAAGAACAAAACATATTTTGTAGTTTTGTAAGTATTTTGACTCTACACTGAAAAGACAGGACCAACCTAAGATGAGTGATCTTCACCCAAATTGCTCAACAGGGCAGTGACTACAGAACGGACCAGGAACTGGACTGGACAGTTGACAATCTTAGCTACCCTGATGTGGAGTACATAGAGAGTACATTAAGAAGGAAACGGCAAGCTAATTGTGCAATAAAGAGGAAAAAAGGTCCACTGCAAAAAGGACTTCCATAAAGTCTGGTCTCCAAAAATGTGCATATTAATTACACAGAAATGTAGGTAAATGAAACAATAGGTTATATGATAAACTTAGATCCTTATCCTAACAAGAAATGTATAGGATCTATATGAGGAAACTTTTTTTTTTGAGACAGGGTCTCACTCTGTCCCCCAGGCTGGAGTGCAGTAGCATGATCTCAGCTCACTGCAGCCTCAACCCGTCAGCGATTCCCTAGCCTCAGCCTCCCGAGTAGCTGGGAATACGGGTGTGTGCCAGCATGCCAGGCTAATTTTTGTATTTTTTGTAGAGACAGGATTTGCCATACCGCCCAGGCTGGTTTCTTCTGGGCTCAAGAGACCCTCCCACCTTGGCCTTCCAAAGTGCTGGGATTACAGGCGTGAGCCACCAAGCCCGGCCTGAAAAAACTTTCATCTGAGAGACCCAAAGAACCAGATGCATTCTGGTTCAAACAAGAACAAAAACAAGTTGTTGTTTGGAAAGAAAGATTGTTTAAAATACAGCATTCTTTCAGACTTAATTCTATTATAACAAAATTTCTCATAAAAAATCTCAGTGGGGGTTTCTGCCTCCTTGTGTCCTGGTGAGCTCCAGCTGAACCCAACCTTCCCACAGATAACTAGATTCCGGACAAAATCAAAAGCACTGCTGGAGAGTGAATTAAAACAGGCAGATTCTTGAGGGCTGTGAAATTTAGAAGAAAGAATAGGCTGGAGGTGATTTCCCATTTTTTACAGCTTTTGTCCTGAGGGCAGAATAAAAACAGAATCAAGCAGGCCAACCAGAACTTCAGTAGAAAACCTGAAGTATTTCTCATCTACAGAATCAGCAGGCAATTTTGGCAGCCACGGCCACCGGGAAGTAAGTGGGAAATTGCAGAAAGGACATGGAGAGGGGGAGCACCACATTCTGTGTAACTGCTGATGTCATTGACCACTGAACCATATATGCGTGGGACAAACTGAACACAGAGCAAGCTAAAGATAAAAGAGCTGAGCCGGCGGGGCACGGTGGCTCACACCTGTAATCCCAGCACTGTGGGAGGCCGAGGCGGGCAGATCACGAAGTCAAGAGTTGGAGACCATCCTGGCCAACATGGTGAAACCCCATCTCTACTAAAAATACAAAAATTAGCTGGGCATGGTGGCACACGCCTGTAGTCCCAGCTACTCTGGAGGCTGAGGCAGTAGAATTGCTTGAACCTGGAAGGCGGAGGTTGCAGTGAGCTGAGATCTCGCCATTGCACTCCAGCCTGGCGACAGAGTGAGACTCTGTCTCAAAAAAAAAAAAGCTGAGCCAAGATATGATCTGCCATGCAAGGAAGAGATTTTGCAATTGGAATCTAACCAAATTAATCTGCTGCTGAGATAAATACATCAACACTCTTTAGAAGACTACAACAGGTCCTTGAATAACACTTCATTCAACGTCATTTTGTTATAACCATGAGAAAAAATCACTTTCAGCCAAGGCCACTATCTGTGTGGAGCTGGCATGCTCTCCACATGTCTGCATGAGTTTTCCTCTGGACACTGGGTTCCTCCCACATCCCAAAGATGTGTGCTTTAGGTGAACTGGCACATGTTCATGGTCCCAGGGTGAGTGTATGTGTGAGTGTGAGTTGCCCTGTCATGGGAGGGCATCCTGGCCAGGGAGAGTTCCCACCTGGTGCCCTGAGCTGCTAGGATGGGTTCCAACCACCTGCAACCCAGAACTGGAATAAGTGGGTTGGAAAATGAATGAATATGAATTACAAGAAAATAAAAATTTGCCAAGTATACAATAATCATACAAATGCACATCAACACAGTGCGAAATATTTGCAAACATTTATTCTGTGAGTTAACTCATCACCACTACAACCACCATCAGTCCCTCCAAAATTTGCGTGACGAAGAAAAAGAAAAAAAATTGACTGCAACGTGGAATGCAAATGAATTCATTCACCAAAATTTGAGAAAATATCTTATTTTTATTAATCTTTCTTAAATATATGTACAGCTCATGTTTATTTTGGTGTTTAACATTAGAAATCTATTTAGAAGTTTGATGATGTTTTTGTGACCAGAAATATGCTGTAGGAACTTCATTCTGGTTTATATCAATTAGTCTTTGGGAAAATTGGTTCTGTTTTACATTATTTTGCTTGAAGTCGCAGTTTCCATGAACCTATTGATGATGTGAGGTGAGAACTTACTGCATGCCAAATCCAGAGTCTTCAGCATATAATACCTATACTATTCAGGATACAGTCCAAAACTACACAGCGTATGAACAATCAGAATGATGTGACCCAGTTTTAGAGGAAAGACAATCAACCAAGACCCACCCTAAGATGGCCCAGATGTTGAATAGTAAACACAGATTTTAAAGCAGCTATTATAAACTATGTTCATTGAAGTGAGTGCTAAAGGGAAATAAAGCCAGGTGGAAATCCAAATATTCAGGAAGCAATACAGAAAATATGAAATTGCAAATATCTAAAGGAATATAAAATATTTTTTCCTCTTAGTTTCTTTAAAACATATGGGACTTTTAAAGCAAGAAATTAGCTTGTGAAATTTACAATGCAGGTAGATATATGTGATAACTATATCAAAAGGATGGAGAGATTGAAGGACCTATATATGAGTTTTCTATATTTTATGTGAAATGTTACCATATTAATTCTAATTGTACAAAGTTAATTATGTATTTTAATTATCTATTACCAAATTTGGGAAGTTTGCAACCATTATCTCTTCCAATACTTTTTCTTTTTATTTTGAGATGGAGTCTTGCTCTTGTCACCCAGGCTGTAGTGCAGTGGCATGATCTCGGCTCACTGCAACCTCTGCCTCCCGGGTTCAATCGATTCTCCTGCCTCAGCCTCCTGAGTAGCTGGGATTACAAGCACTCGCCCCCATGCCTGGCTAATTTTTGTACTTTTAGTAGAGATGGGGTGTCGCCATGTTGGCCAGGCTGGTCTCGAACTCCTGACCTCAGGTGATCTGCCCAACTCGGCCTCCCAAAGTGCTGGGATTACAGGCGTGAGCCACCACGCCCGGCCTCCAATACTTTTTCAATCCCATACTCTTCCTATTCTTCTGAGACTCCAGTGATACAACATTAGATTATTAGATTGTTATTGAGGTCCCCAAGGAACATAGCCCAGATCCCTGAGGCTGTCTTCATTTTCTCCAGTCTATTTTTCTCTCTCTTTTGTTCCAATTGAGTAAATTTTATTGCTCTGTCTTCAAGGTCACTGAATCTTTTCTGTCATTTCCACTCTACTATTGAGATCATTCAGTGAGGTTTTATTTCAATTATTATATTTTCCATTTCTATTACTTCCACTTGGTTTTTCAAAAATATAATTTCTGGGGGTTTTTTGCTAAGAACTTCTAGTTTTTTCCCCTTTGGTTTCAGGAGCCTGTATAATTGATTCTTGAAGCATTTTTGTGACATCTTCTTTAAAATTCTTGTGAGATAATCCCCAAATCTGACGAATCTCAGTGTCGTCCTCAGTTGAGTATCTAGTCTCATTCAGATGGCTGTTTTCCTGGTTTTGAGCATGACAGGTGATTTTTTTTTCATCATATCCTGGATGTTTCGGTTATGTTAGGAGAGCTTAGATCCTGTTTTAATCTTCTATTTTAGCATGCCATCAGCCTGTTTAGGTTTAGTGTGTAGGTTGTGGCCTGCACTGTATGCTTTGGTATCAGTGACAGTGTCGTTTACAGAGCCTTTGCAACGCAGTTCTGTTCTTCTGGTGCTGCTGTGGCTCCTTATCAATCCCCACTGGTGCTGTCTACGGGCACAGGTGATCCCCTGGGTTGCCTGCTGTTTCTGGAGTTGGGGAGAGCAGATATCTCTGTGCCTGTGTTTCCTTACACCACTAGGTGGAGGGAAGCAGTTGCTATTGTCCCACATCAACTACATTGACTCCCACAGCAGCAGAACCTCGACAGGGTTGTCAGATTTCAGAGCCTGCATCTGTTAGTCCTTGTGCTTAACTTGGGAGATGCTGTGTGATCTGCTGGTATTCATCTCTTTGGAGTTTATCTGCCCATTTCCTGGTATTTCAAACCAGCATCACAAGAATATAAAATATTTGAATGATGGGAGAAAAAACTGAGAGTCAGAATATGAGGAAGACAGTGATTTCGAGAGCCACTGTTTATTGAACCTTACTTTGCAACAGACGCTGTGCTGAATATTTGCCACAGATCACTTCACTTAATTCTCTTGACCACTCTGTGTAATAGACTTTGTTGCTGTTGTGGTGTTGTCGCTATTTCTAATTTTTCAGTTAAGGAGACTTGGCCTTCTGTAGGTTAAGTAGGAAGTGTGTCTATGTCACACAAGCCATGGTTTGAATGAACTTTGTGAAGCACTAATGCCCATACCCTGAATAAGCTATTCTCCTTTTCATTTATTAAGGAAAAGCAGCTGTACCCAGAATTGTGTGTCTTTAATATGTACAATTATCTAAGAATCATCTATGTAGGAAAAATAAAGGGAAAAAATACACAAATGAAAATAATTGTGGTATGATGAGATTATGGTCATTTTTCTTTTCTAACATTTATGTTAAATTTACAATGTTAAAATTCCCGTAAGTTCAGTTTAAATTCTCATTATACATTTTAGTTCCATTGTTTTATTTTTAAAAATCCATTGTTTTCATGTACTTTTCCAAAGGTACTTATCATTATATATTATAGGTTATCAGTATTAGCAAATTGGGCAAGGAAATGAAAAAGCAAGTGTTCTAATGGGGGTTCCCAAAAGATGAAACTTCTTCTTTTTGTGGATGTCTTTACAGCACTGATATCTTTTCTGGACTATACTATGGTCTGCATCGTGTTGTATTTGTCATCTTTGTATTTCTTAATGTTCACTTCCTTAAGAAATTATATATGACTCTTCCTTATTCTTCACAGAATCTTACCAAGTATTGTACTTTGCACACAGTAGAAATTTGGTAAATATTTGTTAAACTTTGTAGATGGAGGTTTAATATAATGTCAGTCTATTGAACATTTTTAACCTTGTTACCACTATTCAAACATGAAGGTAGTGAAACGTCATTGAAAAGAGTGTTACTGGTTTATTATGAAAGAGAAAGAAATTCCTCAGTATCTAAAAGCTGTTAAATCTTTCCAGTAATTTAAATGAAAGTCCCTTTTTTGGCATTTTCTAGAACTTTCCTTACAGATATACAGGCCAAAATTAATTGAATCAAAGGATATACAGTCAGTAAAAGGGAAAGAAGACACACAAATAATGCTGCCTTATGTCTGCACTGTATTTAGGGACATATAGAGATGAGTAAATATAATTATATCTTACAATGCCCATGACTTTGAACCTCTTCATTTTTTAGAAAACAAAGCCAACTGATTTAAATAAATGTTTAATTCAATTAATCTCTGTTGAGTACCTACTATGTGAAAGATTCAGGGACAAGTATTTTTAAAGCGATCTTATAGATACATAAATGAGGAAGAAATGATAAGGGAAAATAAGCACTTTAAGCAGAGTGCTAAAAGTTGCAGAGAGGGAAATTTCACATCTGATTCAGGAGCTAGGAGAGCTTCAGGAAAGAGGAAAGAGTTGACATGTCACCTTGATGAGGATCTGCATACGTAGAAGGGCATTTTGGGCAGTAGGCATAGCATATACAAAGAGCTCTAAGAGCAGCAGCACAAGAAGGTATCAGCAATAGAAATATTCCTGTTTGGCTAGATCATAGGGTATGTGAAGGAAAATGGGGAGATAAATGTGTAAAAGAAGAATCAATTCCCATTTCATGGCTATAAATGGATCCTGGGATGGGCCAGTTCTGAGTTCTGAGAATACAAAAATAAATAAATCACTCTCTCCTTAAGGAGCCCATGGGCGGATAAGCAAGCCAATGTACACTGGGATATGCACTAAACTAATGACTCAGAGGAACTCAAACAAATGAAAAAAATGATCAATCCTGCCAGTGATGTGGGAGATGGTATGCATGGTGGTTAGTTACTCAGATTCTGAATAAAATTGAGTCCTGGAGTCAGACTGCTGGTCCCAAGATCTGCATAGGCCCTGACCGTGACCTTGACCATATGACCTTGATCTCAATGTTTTACTAAGCTTTGGCTACTGTGTGCTAAGTCTTAGATACCTGATCTGTTATATGGTGACAATAACAGTACAGTTCTTAACAGGGCTGTTTTGAGGATAAAATAAAATATCCACGTGAAGGGTTTAGCATTGGCAGCTAAAGCTCTTGAGTTAATTTTATTATCTTTATCATTAATAGCCCTGCTACTGTTATGTGTCACAACTATTCTCATGGAATATTTCAGAGAGGAAATAACAACGACGATAACCTTATAAAAGGACCTGTACTACACCCTACAGCAAGGGGATTAGGGGTCGAAAGAACAGTGCAAAAGCTGTTTTTGTTTAGGGAACAGAGTCCAGAAGTTCAAAAAGAAAAGTATTTGGAAGAGATGCTGGGGTGAGTATTATGGTTCCAATGAGACATCAAAAATTTAGAAATAGAAAACATGAAAGAACTCCTAAAAGTCCTTCATATATGACGAATTTTGAGATCCAAAGCCTCAGATTAACCCAGGCATATATTATATTCTAGATAGAAATCATGTATCAGAACAATGAATGTTATTACCAAAATTAATCTCTTTCTCTCTCTACTTCTTTGCAGCAGAGATCGTGGCTTCAAATGCATGGAAACACTGAATATATAGTGTTTCTAGAGGAGCAGATTGTAGGGTCACATGGTTTCACCCACAGTGCTGGATCCAAGTAGTTCCAGAGTCACATTCATTGAAATCTATTCGAGAAGGGGTAAATCCTGTACTCAAAGGAGGGCCTGGGAAGCAGCAGAGAATGGAAGAAACCTATGGTTCTACTTTCTATTTATTATTTGAATCTTATTGGCTTCTCTAATAAAAGAGTAATGAGGGAGGAAAAAGGAAGTTAAAAAGAGACGAAGAGCTGGGTGCGGTGGCTCATGCCTGTAATCCCAGCATGCTGGGAGGCCAAGGCGGGCAGATCACTTGATGTCAGGAGTTTGAGACCAGCCTGGCCAACATGGTAAAACCCCATCTCTACTAAAAATACAAAAATTAGCCTGGTGTGGTGGCGAGCACCTGTAGTCCCAGCTACGTGGGAGGCTGAGGTGGTAGGATGGCTTGAGCCAGGGAGGGCGAGGCTGCAGTGAGCTATGATCATGCCACTGCCCTCCAGCCTGGGCAACAGAGCGAGACCCTGTCTCAAAAAAAGAAAAAGAAAAAGAAAAAATAAGTGATGAAGAAAAAAGTGAAGACAGAAAAAAAAAAGATCCTGTGACTACAAACAGAAAGAGAAGGATGAAGAGAACACCTAAAGTATCTATATCTACATGGGCACTTGGCATCTGTTTTTGGTAATCAGAAACACAAATATATGTAATCAACAAAAGAACAGTCTTCTAAATTTTTAAAACTATATACTAGCATTTTGTACTAAATGCTATCATAAAATGCAAAACTGCAAAACAAATTCAAAGTCTCATTACAACAATTCCATATCTACCTTGAGTATTAACATATCTATGTCACTCCGAATCGCTACCATGAGCATCTTGGTTTACATATTAATAAATGTTTGTCTGCTTGTAATATGCATTTATTTTTCTCATTATTATGTTATTACATTCAGCTTGTTTGGCACCATTTTAAAGAATTTATTTTGCTATCAATACCACAAAACAATTTAGGAAACTGAATAGAGCAGGAAAAATGTTAAATCTATGTACTTGAGTTGGTTATTGACTCATTAGTTTAATAACTCATTTTTTCAAACCTGAATAATTTAAATGCATTAGAAATGATACAGCATTAAACAGTGCCTTCTTAAAATGGTAAACACTGGATCTAGGATCTGAGTTTGTAGTTATTACTTATTTAAAATAAACAAGCAAATTCCGTTGAGATACGGTCTCAATTCCAGGAATGGTCTATTAGCAGGCAGCAGTGAGCACAACAATTAGCCATATCAGCACATTCAAGCCTAATGTGTAAATTCAACATAGCAGCAAACACACATCCTACCATGGCCTATTAAGTAATCAGAAGTGATTGCAGATAATTAGCCCAGGAACAGCTGCATAAACTCAACTATTCCATTTTTTGTCAGACATGGAGACTTCAAGTGGAAGGGAGGTTTGTCAGGTATGTCTTGAATTGGGTGGGAGTGCCACTGTGAAATGAGGGACAGATTCTAAGGTTTGATGGCATATTGCCATTTTACATTGTCTTCTGATCATACTTCTAACATTCACATAAATATTATTCTTGAATAAAAAATATGGAAACAAAGATATCACCAATGATTTAAGAAACTTGTAAAATTGGAAGTCAAAATACAATAAAAAGTAGAAGTCGGTTAGTAAATCCCTTTAATGAGTGTGTGTCATTCATATTTGTATTTTCAGTTCAAATTTGATTTGTGCATTCCTATCTATTCCTTCTGAATGACACTAAATACAGCACCATTGGTAAATATATATTTGCATTTGAATTAATACATATACTTGGTAAGTATTTCTTTTCTAAATTTAAAAAAATGTAGTCTCCTTTTTTTTCTATTCGTTTTTTACAAAAGAAAACATGCTAGGTAGAAGATGACAACTATCTGTAGAAATCTGAAAGACTGATATAAAAAGAAAGAATTATATTTATTCCATGCATGTCCAGAAAAACAGAACTAAGATACATGAGTTTGATTGTTAAAAAGAAGAATAAAATTCCAAAAATTAGAATTTTAAAAAATGAAATGAGGACGCTGTGAGATGCTTAGCTCCTACCAGGAATGTCATCAGAGAAATTCAGCGACCGACCTCCTACAGGGGTAGATGTGGTTAAAAGGAATCTCAGATTCTATCAAAGTTTCCTTCCCACTGTAATATTCTGGGAACTATAACTAAAGAGGTTGAAGTCCTTCAAACACAACTTTGCTATACACTTGTGCAGAGATCAGCAGCAGATGGGAATGCCACCTCTTAAAGAAGACTGGAATCTATGTTTATCTGTGCCCATTATATCCTTAAGTTTGGACATTTAGCTGACCTTCTCTTTTAACATGGGTCTAGTGTATTTGCTGTGTCATTTTCCATACAATTCAGTTGCTTTAAAAGTTCATTTCTCATACCATGCATTAAAATAAAAATTTGACCAATTAAAAAAACCAAAGAAAATGGCTCAGAATAAATGAATATATTATCAATGGTGCTAGACTTTTGCAGGGCAATTTCTGAATACTTGCATTAAAGATTTTGTATCATGAAATTACACTTAGCACACGTTTATTGTTTTTTGACAGACAGTTTTCAGTTTACTTATAGGTCTACCAAGGATAAAATGGATAGATAAAATTAGAAACCATAAATTTCACAGAGAATTAGTTCTACTATATATATTTTACATTTGTTTTCTCCCTGGTTATCCTCATTTTTATAAGCGTTCAATCAACAAATGTTTAAGTGCATGATGTCAGCAAGGCACTGTGAAAGTATAAATAAAGAACAGTGCCTCAAGGAGTTTAAAGTCTTCAGGGGGAATTAAGCATGCAAAGTAACAATTACAGCCCAATGTGACAAGGACTATAGTCGAGAGAGGTAGGATGCAAAGAGAAAACAGGAAAAAGAACGCCCATTGCAACCTGGAGGACACAAGGAATCTTCACAAAGTAGGCAGCACTGAAGAGATGGGTAGTTGCCAACTTCAAGCAAATAGAGTTTAGGAGAAGCCTGTAAACAGAGAATTTATAAAGGGCTGCTTGACATGGAAAGGAACTAGCATGTTATAAATATGAATGATAACTGGAGCTAAAATCAACCCACTCTAATAATGGTAATTATTTGCATGCTGTTCATTCATTGCAAATTATTACCTGTTCTCACCCAACTTACCAAGAGTGGGCTTACTATAACCGCTGTTTCCTAGAGCAACACTTATAAGTAAAAGTGCTAATAAAATGTGGACTAGCAGCATCAGCACCAGCTTAGAGCTGCTTAGACTCTCCGGGATTCAGGCCCAGGAATGTTTGCTCTCCAACAAGCTCTCCTGGTAATCCTTGTGCATTCTCAAATTTGAGGACCCCTGTCCTAGAGGAAAAAGTATTTGCACGTGTTTTAGACAACATTTTAATATACTTTATTAGAACAGACATGTGAGACATCTTTTTTGAAATGTGTTGTAATACGTGGGTTAATTCATTTAAAATGGAATTGAAATGTGAGGTTGAAAAAAGAACAGTGAGTGCAGTGGGAGTCAGGCAACCTGATTTCTCATTTCAGCTCTGCCACTAAATAATAATTAATAATAATAATAATAAATATGATTGCTAACAGATATATGAAACTCTGCCAAGATACAGAACTTCTCTTGGATCTCAGAGTCTTCAGCCATAAGACAAGAAGGTTGTATTAGAAGATCTCTAAAATCCCTTTCCAAATCTAAAATACATTTCTCAAAAAGTTTCTGCATTCGCCATTTGCATAATTAAATAGTATAATCATCCCCAATCTCTTTTCAGATTACCTCCAGTTGTTTTCAGCTTCTTGTGTCTTTTCAAAGCAGTGCTGAAAAGACCGCTCTCTGCTGTGTTCCCCTGTCCATCACTTTTAAATCTGCTTTTCTTTCTGCCCTCTCTCTCTTTTAGGTCAGTGATTAGTTTACCATACAATTGTTTAAAATGAGGTATTCTTACTTTTATACATGTAAATTCCCATGAAAATTGCTTGATTAAAACTCCCCCATAGACTTTTAGAAGAAAACAAAACAAATTGTGCTCATCTCAGAGTGTGAGGCACCCTGTCTTGAAGGTCAGTTGAACAATTCACAGGGGCTGGAAACTAACAAGAAGAAAAAGTTTCACTGAAGTTAAGATAGAGAAGAGAAGATCAGAGAAGCTAGCGATCCAGGGGAAAAATGTAACACTGCTGTTTGTGCACAAGGCCTCTGAATTTCCTTTTCTCATCCTTCCTGTTTTTCTCTCCCTCCTTTCCTTTTTTCCCCTACTTCCTTCCTTTCTTCCTTCTTTTTTATCTGTTTTGTTGGTGCTGATTGTCTATCTGTTGAATTGCTTTCACACCAAATCTTGCTTATGTAAACTATAATCCTCAAAAAGGCAAGATTTAATAACCCCCATAATATTTAGTGAATACCTCCCAAGCAAATAATTTCTCAATAAAAGCTTAAGGGAAACACACTTAGAGAACACATGCATAATGCATTATAATCCTGGCAACAGTCAATTAATTGGCTTTCTTTACAATCTATGAGTGCTTCTTCCCAAAACATTTTATTTGTATTTTCACAAGGAGGTGCATTTTTTTCTTTCACCTATCCACTGCTTCCTCGGCTCCTGCTCCCTTTCTGTTAGGATCTGTGACTGGGGGGCGGACTTATGCTGGCGCTTTGCTTGTATCTCACACACTGCAGTGTTTTAGCACTTCATATTTTATGTCCTGGCTCTCCAACTCCTAACGCATTCCTGGGTAATGCAGCTTCTGCCTGAGTGCCCTTGAGGCCCACTTAGAGCATGTGCATGGTTGATCTAAAACTTTTCAATAACCCTTCTCTGCCTCAGATAGGAAATTACAAGAGAATGCCCTATTTCAGCATCACATTGCAATCATTTTACCTCCATGCCTTATGGTCTTGCATCCTCAAATTGGTCTTATCTGCTGTAGCTGATTGTCTAGTGCTTTCCAATGGGGCTGTAACCATAGCACATTTCCAGTACCCTCATTTTGTTTCAGGAATGAACATAGATAATTTTGATCCACGGTCAACTCCAGTGGTGAAAATCTTCAAAGCTGTTATCGGTTCAAAAAAGATCAGAATTAGTTCATTTCTAAATAGTACATCATTTCTGGAACGTGGATTACTATGTAAGCCTCTCTTGATGCTACTCTTAAAGAAACATGAGCAATAGTCTTTCAAAATGCTCTGTATGCAAATAATTGCTTTGTCACAGATCGTTTTTGAGCTTATTGTCACCCACTCTATTCACAATGTTAGCCTAATGTTACTCCCTTAACTAACTGTATTTATTCCCTCATTCTTTCTTTTCCCTTCAATAAGATATGCATAAATCAAACAAAAGTATCCTCAGAAAAGCTTTCTCTAAACCTCAGGTCAGTTCAGGAGCTCCTGTGATTTTTCTCAGTTCAGATAAATCCTGTATATGTTCTTCCTAGAAATAATCACGATTGTAACGAAATCATGCAAATCTTGTTGTTGAATATCTGTCTTTCTCTTTTGAATGAATGTGCTATAAAAGCATGGATTTTCTCTTCTTCAACACTGAATCCCCTGTGCCTAGGCCAGTGGCTTGAGTGTAATTGGCATTCCATAAATGATTGTCGAGTGAGTATGTATCCTATTCCTTTATTAATTTTCCTAACTGCTCTTTGCCTGTTATTATATTTCTAAAAATGCAATCCTTGGCATTTTGCTGCTCTGCTGGTAAAGGCATTCTCTACCTGTAGACAAATGGACACACGAATAAAGCTTTTGAAATCCAAATTACTATGGAAACAGCCCTTGGTTCTACCAGCCTGCTAAGTGGAGCACAGTGGCCACACATCTTACGCTGGAGGGAGCTGAAGTCACATACAAATTTTGGCTTCTCAGGTTCCCGTTTTCCTTATAGACACCCTCCACCCTTCAGTTAGAACTCTTTTCTTCAGGTGGGTTACAATGCAATTGATTGTGATTAGAGTACTTAATCTATTCACTATAACTGATTAAGTTACTGCTTGATTGTGTTACAGCTTCATCCATTTACTGTGATTAGATTGTTGCTAGAAATATATGGATACAATCAAGCTTCTGCTATTGTCAAATTCCTCGGGGGTGTTCTGAATTTCTCCACATAATCTTTTGGTCTATTCCTTGGGGTATGTCATTTCCACAGATAACTAATCTCATCCATTATGTTCTGACTCTTCTTGATTTTATTGTCAGAGGGCAACTTTATCTCAAAACTCCTGGAGTGACTTTCCTGCCCTCCCCAGTACTAACCATGCCTGACAAATAACTTATGGGGGGCACCAACTATGCTTTTCTTGGCCTTTCCTACCGTCTATTCCTTCATCTCAGAGAGGTGGTGGCAGAGACTCATTAATTTATAACCCCTAACAAACAGTAGGAGACCTTTGTGTGAATTTTTCATCAGGGGCCTGGAATCCAAGTTATGCCAACATCTTCAATATATTAGAGGAGCAGAACAGGCAGAAGCACCGTTTGTAAAGATAATAACAATGAAAAGATTCGGACTATGCAATGCCCCATGTTAAGAAAAGCACGTACGCACAGCTCAGTTCATAACCAGCCGCTTGCATCAGGCTCACCTTTTCCAGAGTGAAGTGGGGTCAGTGGTGGCTTCCAGCACACTCCAGCTTTCCCAGCCATGGCGATGAGCCTTCAGAGACAGAGAGAGGCTCACTTTCCATCGTGACACAGTTGATGCCAGTAGGCTCACTACATTTATTGTTTTGGGAGGTCAACAGAGCAATGAGGTATGTCGTGTTTGTTCGTGTGTTTGACTTTCCGGAGCCTCCTCTTGTGGATGAATGGTGAAAAGTTTCCTCTTGGTAATCACAGAAACCAAATGCCAGAGACTTCCCTATGGCTCCTCCAGAAATAGCGTGATATAGCTAGGCAGTGCCTAAAAGATTGCTTTTCCCAAACAACACAAGAGCGTACAGAGGATCTCATGGTAAATATTAATTAGTAATTGAAATTCTTTTTTTTTTTTTTTTTTGAGACAGAGTCTTGCTCTGTTGCCAGGCTGGAGTGCAGTAGGTTGATCTCGGCTCACTGCAACCTCTGCCTCCCGGTTCAAGTGATTCTCCTGCTTCAGCCTCCCGAGTAGCTGGAACTACAGGAGTGCGCCACCACACCCAGCAAATTTTTGTATTTTTAGTGGAGATGGTGTTTCACCATCTTAGCCATGATAATCTCGATCTCTTGACCTTGTGATCTGCCTGCCTCAGCCTCCCAAAGTGCTGGGATTACAGGTGTGAGCCACTGCACTCAGCCTGAAATTCTTCTCATCTGTGAATATGGATTGTACCAGCCTTACATCTCTTGTATGCTGTTATTTTTTGGCTCAGGAGTCCTAGTCTTCCAGCATTTCTGGTATCTCTTCCATTCATACAAGCAGGTGCAAACCCGTCCTCTGTCTTCAGGGCTACATCTAATTGCTTTCAAGAGAAAAAAAGAGAGGTGAAAGCTTACACAGTTAAATGTATACAAGACATATTTTTGTTTCACTTCACCTACAAAAACTATCTCTTTTTTTTTTTTTTGAGACGGAATCTTGCTCTGTCGCCCAGGCCGGAGTGCAATGGCGTGATCTTGGCTCGCTGCAACCTCTGCCCCCTGGGTTCAAGCGATTCTCCTGCCTCAGCTTCCCTAGTAGCTGGGACTACAGGCACGTGCCACCACGCCCAGCTAATTTTTGTATTTTTAGTAGAGGTGGGGTTTCCCATGTTGGCCAGGCTGGTCGCAATCTCTTGACCTCATGAACCTCCCTCTCAGCCTTTTAAAGTGCTGGGATTACAGATGTGAGCCACCATACCCAGCCCAAAAACTATAATTTCTTGACACATAACCTAAAGAACTTTACCAGAAATGGAAAAACAGAACTACAAATACCTCTGTATGTTTCAATTTAAAAAAATAACTTTCTGAAATATAACATCATATCATGAAGAAATTCTCTTTATCTAAATGAGTGGCCATGTTATCTGCACTTTAGAGGTTGAATAAAATTGTCACATACTTTGAGATCCTCAATAACAGCTTTAATAATGTCTACTAAACATTATTTGAATATGAACCCAGGTATCTGACAATCTCATGTAAGCAGAACACTGTGCAGTAAATAAAACATGCTTTTGACAAGATAAAATAGAAATCCCCAAATCCCGGCACTCCATTTCTATAACTTATTCTGGGGGGAACTCCTACCATCTTAAAGATGAGGATCAGATTCTGCTAATTTGCTCTTTGTACATTATTTTCATAAAACTGATTGTCTGGTATTTAAGACTTTCAGAAAATGAAAGCAGAAATCAGAGGTAAGTTGAGAGGTGGCTTATTGGTACCCATGCTGATAAAAGCTAGAAAACACAGAAAAATGCAGGAAACTTTCAAAAAGCAAAGACTGAGAATCCAACATATAAGAACTGTCATATCTTGTCCAGATTTACAGTCATCCCTTTATTATAGCATAAAATACTCATCTATGTTTATAGTAACAGCATGGAGGAATCAATTCAGAAAACACACCAGTACCCTATCTGCAGCCTAACATTTTATATTCAGCTCCTAACAGGTTCTGGCACATGCCCCTGAGTTCAACTGGCAACACGTCGAATGATACTGTGAAAATCAGCTTCATAGACACACAATGGAAATTAGGTACTTTACATTGTAATTTTTAATGAAACTATTTCAAGAGAAGGGTAAAAGAAAGTTAAAGGGTATCAAGAATAAAGCAAGTAACCTGGTAACTGAGAGTTAAAAAAAAATGGATGAAGAAGCCATAGAAGATTATAGAAAGGTCAGGAATATAGAGCTTTGAAAAATGGAGAGGTAACAGTATAGAATCAGAATTCTAGATCTTCTGAAACTCGCAGATTAAAGATTTAAGAAGGCTATAAATGAGGTAGAGGTAGGATTTGATATAGAAAATGATTAAGATATAAATAAGAATCTCAGCATAGGCAAGATTCTGGTAGGGGATATATTAGAAATGCTCAAGAGTGGATGACATGAAGAGGGGGAAATGGCAAGTTCAAGTCAAGGATAACTTGACTGTTTTTGGCCTTGGGAGCAAAATAAAATGAGAAAATCTGAAGGAAAAAAAAAGCAAAACCAAATCATGAGCAGGCATAACTGGAAGGTAAATGACATTCTTTAAAAAATGAAGAATAAATTGACAAAGTTTAGGAAGATAACAGATTCAGACTAGGAACTAAAAAAGGTATCTACCTTGAAATAGGTTTGAGACCAATATAATCATTAGATATTCTCGTGAGAATCTGTGGGATTGATTCACTGGCACTGGAAGATCCAAAATCAGGGTTAATTGCACTCATGAAAGAGGCAATGAGTCAAGACTGGGAAATATTTTTAAAATTATAGAAAAACACACCAAAAAGAGAGTTGTGCTTTGGAAATAAGGGCGTGCATAATATAACCCAAACGATGTCTTACTCCTGGAGGCTCACCTCACCATTAAGGTGTCTGAGGCTCAGTTTTCAACAAGTATACTTCTTCCGATCTTCTAATTAGAGTGTGTTCATGAGAAACAGAAGGATACATAAGGACTTAGACAACATGTTAAGAATAGATTGAAATCACTGCCGCCTTACCAATTAGAATTATTTTTCCAGATCTCCTCATTAATTATAAAAATGGAAATTATTGTACTTGGTGCTTTACAATAAATATTCAAGCAACTGGAGCTGTAAAATATAACCTGGCAATTTAAGTGATTTATTACAGCAGCGTAATGCTTGAGACATTTCTATTAGCTGAAAACCTAAAATATTTCTAGTAAAATATTTAACAAAAAGAAGGTCTCTTTAGGCCAAGTAAAACCAGAGCACTTGTAACTGAGAAAGGTGGATTCGTCCTCTTCCTTCTGTCACAAAAATATCATCAAAATAACCTTTTACCACATTCCATTATGTAAATAACACAACTTTGTATAATGTTATACATAAAAAGACTAGGAAAAATGAGAGCTGATTGCTAAGTGAATTACTTCCAGTCATTAGAAGAAACATAGATTTAGTAACATTGTGTCATTGTAATTGTTATGTTATGATGCTTAGGTTTGTCATTAAATGATACCTGTGTGGAATATTGTCCTAAGAACAAAAAGTGAACAAAATAAAGTAGTAAAATGAGCATTTTAAAATGACCTTTTTTCATCAAAAAGATGTTATTAAATTATATGTAATTTTCAATGCATTCATATTTTTGTGGTTTCTAATTAACTTTCTTTAATGGAAAAGTACTATATCACCAGAAATCACACACCATTTCAAAATTCATTGATAGTTTATACTGATTATTGCAAGATGTAGCTGACCTGGTCATTTTATTTAGTTGAAAAGAAAACAATAAAGCCAAATATAATTTTGCATGAGTCTATAATGAAAGTGTTTTGGAATGTGTAGATTTAATTGTACCCCATCTAACAACATCAGGCACAGTTTTCAACTACGGGGGGAAAGGCAACGACCCTGTCTCTGTATATGGCCTCCTTCTTATACGAAAGTCTTGCTAGAGTCTCACAATACAAACTGCATTTTACATTTCTTTTGCTTGTTATTGACAAAGGAAGAAATAGGTCAAAGAAACCGTTATAGTCACATCAAGCCTGTTCAGGGCTGTAAGGTTTCACTAATTGTGCACATTTCTCTGAAGTGAACAGTAGGAAATCCAGCCCTCACCACATGCTTTTTGGCCTGCCTGGTTTTGTATGGAGCCATATTTAAAATTATTTGTCAATATTTATAATTGGAAGATGTCACTTTAAAAGCCTAGATTTATGGATCCTCTTTAAAAATCAGAGATGGATCCACATTCCCCCAAGGGCTCCCTCTTTCTGTAAGGTACTTGATCACTTTGTCCCAGCCCTAACTATTCCTTGTTGTCCCTCCAACACTGAAAGAACATCAATTGTCCTTAAACATCTTTCTAGCTCACACCCATTTTACTCCTCACATTTATGTCACCTTCCTGGCAATGCATGTGTGTTTGATGCCCACTCTATGAGCCTAGAGGATTAGGTTTGTCATGCCATATTCCTGGACCCACAGTCATTTCCTAGAGTCTAGGTCTGCATTACCTTCCAGATACCATCTCTCAGCGCTTGGAGTAACTTTGAAGATTTTTCTGTCTGTCTTTTATGTTGTAAATTTTACCCGCACAGTGAAAAGATGTGGATTTATTTTCATTCAGCTTCCTTACTTAATTTATTCCTTCAGTTAATGTTCTATTTTATATTTTTAATATCCTTAATGTCCTGCATGGGAGGTGAATTCCTTTTAAATTAATATTTTATTTAGTCTCTTTTTAATTTTGCCTAGTCCCAAGGTTATCACATATATTTAGATTTTGTCTGCTTTTCTTTTCAAAAACATTATCTGTTTCTTTTCCCTAACCATTGCTATTTAACATGTGTTTGCTATGTTTCATGATTTATTCTTTGTATCCTTCACTGAGACTCCTAAACATACTTATTTTAATGTAATTTTCAGCATACTATTATTTTTCTTTCTTCTGGAGTGAATTAATCTCCTGATGTTTCTGTTTTTTATTTTATTGACTGTCTTTCCTAGCTTTGCTTTTCCTTATGATGCAGGAATTTTTCTCAGCCCCTTTGCTGGGCTTGCGGGAGAAGACCACCCCGTCTACTCAGCGCACCTAGCCGCGCCTGAGGGCAAGTCTCTGGCGCGAATCCCACAGCCACTGTGACTGCGGTGAGAGGCAGCATGTGAGTGAGCGAGTGCAGGGTCTGGCCAGCTGCTGGGAGCATCAACATAGGAGCAGGCTCCACGTGCGGCCCGCGGCCAAACGAGGTGTCACCCCAAGGGGAATGCGGTGACCCACCCAGGCAGGGACGCCCGTGACCCCGAAGCCCCAGAGGGGGTGTCACAGTGTGCTAATTAGCTCTTTTAGTTCTGCTCCCCACAGCCCAACGGACACTGGTGTGTTAGCAGCTCAGTCAGCCTTGCCCTGCTCTAGTCCACGGCTGCGGGACTGCCTCGGCCCCGCCACTGCTTCCATTGCACGGAGCAGCTGCCCTCCGCTGGCAAAGGTAGAGGGCCACGGTGTTACAGCCTTTCTAGGCACACATGTTTGCTGGGTCCTGAGTTCTTGTCCCACATTCATGAAGAATGAGGTCACACTGATAACTGAAGGGTGATGAGGGCAGAGAATTTTATTAAATGACCAAACAGCTCTTAGTGGAGAGGGGACAGGAAGGTAGTCTCTCACCTGAAGTTGGGTCATCTCCCCCAGTGTGGCTGAGTCTGGGATTTTTATACTCATAGATGGGGGAGGGGCGGGCCAAAGGTAGTATTGGAAAACATAACCTTCCATTGGTTAAAAATCGTTATTCAGAAAGAACCAATCAGGAAAGGGCAGGCAGACAGGAACGGAAGTTCTCACTCTGGGTCACGTTTTTCATCCGGAACCAGCAGTCCAGTCTTTCAGCCTTCAGGCTGTTTTTGGCTTGAAGGTGGGATTTCACCAGGGACCGGCCCCTATCTGCGTAGGCATTTGACTGCCTCCTGTCACCTATCACTCATATGTTTAAATTTTTATTTTGTTTTAGGTAAGTTTATATATCCTTTTTCTACATTTGGGTTTTTTGTGGCATTTTCTTTTGCTTTAAGGGTACTCTTTATATATTAGCTTAATTTGCCCATAGTGCTGTCAGGGACCTGGTGTGTTAGCACTGCCCCGAGCGTGCGCAAACCTGGCCAGGCTGTGACAGCACCTGGGCTTGGCCCCAACCGCACTCTAATATCAGAGTGGGCTCTTGGAGTGGGGAGAGGCCAGGCAGTAGAAACAGAGAGGGCTTTCCTGGGCCCGGAGGGTGCAGAGTACAGAGATGCCTGGGTCCTGCGCCTGGGAGGGCGGGGCTCCTGCCCACTCCATGGCGCATGCAGGCAGCCCCGGCCACACCTCCTCACAGCCTGGGGTGAGGGCTCCAGGTCCTCATTGGGCCCCTCTCTGTCTGCCCTTCCACGCCTGACTGGGCTGCTCCCCTGCAAACAGGTGGCTCAGCCTGACCCCATCGTGGCAGTCCCCAGGGCAGGAGGCTCTGGGCGGTCTCCGACTTGTCCCTGGCTCCCACCGGCAGTGTGGAGCATGGCGCTGCCCCAGGCCCATCTCTGCCTCCTTCCTGCGTCCTCCTCACAGCAGCCAGTGTGATGGCAGTGGCTGTTCTGGACGGTCTGCCGCTGCCATCATCAGCATATCTGAATCTAAATTGATCAGAAAACACTCTCAATCACATAGTTGGTCTCATTTTAAATTTAGTTATTTATTTTATTTTTGTGTAGAGACAGGGAGGGTCTTACTGTGTTTCCCAGGCTGGTCTCAAACTCCTAGCCTTAAGTGAGCCTCCCACCACATCCTCCCAAAACACTGGGATTACAGGCACGAGCCACTGCACCTATAGATAAAACTATAGATTTAAAATATTAAAATAAAATTATAGATTTATTTTAAATATTCTCTTTTGTCCTAGAACATCAAACCTCTAAAAGCCTTCCACATCCTTTCAATTATCCATATCCTATGTCACTAAAGAAACAGAAGCAATCAGAAGAGAACTTCCATTAGCTTCCTCTGCCACCATCTACCCACCTGCATTGAGCAAGTTAAATCTTATTAGTGTGCCTCCTCCAGAGAAGTACTTCTTCAGTGGCAGTGCTTTTAATGATGTAAAGAAGTCTTTATTAATCAGAAAGAAATCTTACAATAAATAATTTGAGAATGCAAATTTTTTTTTTTTTTTTTTTTTGAGACGGAGTCTCGCTCTGTCGCCCAGGCTGGAGTGCAGTGCCTCGATCTCGGCTCACTGCAAGCTCCGCCTCCCGGGTTCACGCCATTCTCCTGCCTCAGCTTCTCCGAGTAGCTGGGACTACAGGCGCCCGCCACCACGCCTGGCTAATTTTTTGTATTTTTAGTAGAGACGGGGTTTCACCATGGTCTCGATCTCCTGACTTCGTGATCCGCCCACCTCGGCCTCCCAAAGTGCTGGGATTACAAGCGTGAGCCACCGCGCCCGGCAAGAATGCAAATATTTTTATGATCTCATAAAATTTTATTATTCCACCACAAGTACTATTATTTTAAATCTTTGAGATCACTGATAAATTACTTAAACATCATAGTATATTACAAAGTTGAAGTCGTCAATCGCCTCGTGAGTCCCTGATACTGTCTTCAGCATTGCCCTTCTCAGAAAATTGATTCATTGACTGTTTTGACCTCATTGATCTTGATATATATTTCCAACATAATTTCAGGGATGCATTATAACAGAGGCTGATTTGAAATTATTTTTTCTTAAATAGCATCACAGAATGAACCTGATATTAGGAAATCTATGACATTAAGTAACATTTTTAAAAAGACTTTTTACATTCATCCCTCAAGAAGTAGAGCGCATGTCCTTTTCTAGCAGCTGCAAATGACAACCTGCACAAGTTCAACAATCCACAACTATATACATGGCTACTATGCATGAATCTGATGACTGCAAAAGATTGGAAGAAAAGTTATAAATAGGTGGTCAGGGAAATGTCACCTTAGTTCTGAGACTATAGAAGAACTTTTCAGCTGTACCTGGAGAATGTAAAAACTACTGCTTAATAAATAAGTGTTTAGTCAAGGAGAGAGGGTTTTTCTGTTTTTCATACTCTACTTGGTCTCAACAGGCTCTTTTATTTTTCAAGAATAGTCAATGAGCCGGGCGTGGTGGCTCACGCCTGTAATCCCAGCACTTTGGGAGGCAGAGGCAGGCGGATCACGAGGTCAGGAGATCGAGACCATCCTGGCTAACACAGTGAAACCCTGTCTCTACTAAAAATACAAAAAATTAGCCGGGCGAGGTGGCGGGCGCTTGTAGTCCCAGCTACGCGGGAGGCCGAGGCAGGAGAATGGCGTGAACCCCGGGGGGGCGGAGCCTGCAGTGAGCCGAGATCGCGCCACTGCACTCCAGCCTGGGTGAAAGAGCGAGACTCCTTCTCAAAAAGAAAAAAAAAAAAGAATAGTCTATGATAACTTACTTTGGCGTTCTCTCCACGAGAGCTAAAATTCTGTAACTCTATCAAGCTGGTTGCTTATTGCTCTTCTGTGAATAGCATACTCTGTCCAATCTATTTCAAAGGACAATACTCCAGGCATAACATACGATGCAAATATAATGTGGCGATCTGACTTTCAAGAGGTACTTCCTAAGAAGCATGTTTAAGCAAGAGCAGCATGGCACAATCAGCCCTTGTATGTATTATATCAAACCGACTTAAGTGTTACAGAGTAAAGTAACAATCTTAACTTTCTCAAAAACAGATCATATCCTAAAGATTGAAAATATCTTGTTCTCTACAACCTTTAGCTCATAAGCTTAATTCTCTACCTTTCCCTTAGCATGGTTTGATGCTCCTTAGACCCCAAATGGAGAAGAGAGTCCTTCTCTCATGGCTTCAGCTCCACTTAAGAGATTCATGGTAGGTGGCTTAGTCCTACTGCTACAACAAAAATACCCCAGGCTGTGTAATTTATAAAGACAATACATTTCTTACTCACAGTTCTGGAGACTGAGAAGTCTGAGATCAAGGTTCCAGTAGATTTGGTGTCTGGTGAAAGCCTGATCTCTGCTACCAAGATAGCACCTTGTCACTGCAACCTCACATGGCAGAAGGATAAGGCAGCTCCGTTCAGCCCCTTTTATAAGAGTATTAATCCCATTCATGAGGTTGGAGCCTTATAAAATGACTTGTTTCACAAAAGACCCCGTTACTTAATACTATCAGGTTCCGGCATGTGAATTTTGGGGGGATGCCAATATTCAGACCACAGCGACAGGTTTCTCCGACTCTTCCAGGTATCAAACCTGGAAATGTACATTGTATAACACACCCAAGACCAAGAGGATAAACAGAACTAAGGAGGTATATTAGGAGATCCTCATTCAGGCGGGCCGCGGTGGCTCATGCCTGTAATCCCAGCACTTCGGGAGGCCAAGGAAGGTGAATCACCTGACGTCAGGAGTTTGAGATGAGCCTGGCCAACATGTTTCTACTAAAAATACAAAACTTAGCTGGGCGTGGTGGCACACACCTGTAATCCCAGCTACTCAGGAGGCCGAGGCAGGAGAATTGCTTGAACCCGGGAGGTGGAGGTTGCAGTGAGCCGAGATTGCACCACTGCCCTCCAGCCTGGGCGACAGAGTGAGACTCCTTCTCAAAAAAAAAATAAATAAATAAATAAATAACTGTTTTTAAAAAAAGATCCTCATTCAGTGTGTCAAACATAACAATCACCTGATACAACTATAAAGATAGCAGTCAGCCAAGTTAGCACAAAGAATTTTTGGGCAATCAACAATAACAGTACCGAGCAAAGCCTGATGTGCTTTCTCACATTCCTCCTCAAGACCTAGCCTCTTCCCAACCCCTTAGATATCATCACATATGTGTCAGTAGCAGTCACTCAATGACAGCATCTCAGAGTAAATTCTGACTCCTTGCTGTAAAAATCAGAACACTTTTCCCTAGAGCAGTCAAAATGTTCGCATCTTCCTCTCTGCATATCAGAATCAAATCTCTGGTTCAGGTCACACTCATCTATCTCATAGCTGAATGACTGTAATTTTCTCCACTGTGAAAATCATCTCTTTGGTCTTTCAGTTCTGCTTGACTATGTCAAAATCTTACTGGCTTCCTTTGGACTTCAGTATTAAATTCCATTTCCGCTCCCTTGGTTTCTTTCTGTTTACTCAACAGCATTACAGCACTCATCTAGCCAGGCTTTGCCACCTGCCCCTTCGGTTTAGAGCAGCAATTCTCAAATGTTTTGACCTCAGAACTCCTTTATGTTTTTAAAAATTAATGAGAACCAAAATGTTGATGTGTGTTAATTCTATCTATCACTATTCATTATATTAAAAATTAAAATGGAGACATTACAAAAATATCTACTTATAAACCCTTCACATGTCGACATAAAATATTTTTATTAAAAAACTTTTTTCAAAACAAAAACAAAGCAAGAAGAGTTATATTGTTTTACATTTATGCAAATATCTTTAATGGCTGGCTTAAGAGTGTTGGATTCTTATTTCTACTTCTGAATTCCATGTTGCAATGTCTTCTTTTGGTTTAAGTTCTAAAGAAAAATTCTGCACATACCTCACACAGCTATGTAACTGGGAAAGAGAAGAATATTTTAATTGCCTTCTCAGATAATGTTGAATTTTCTTCTTTGATATGACACCAAAACTTGACAAGTGATAATTTCTTAAAGCAATATGCAATGTAGAAACTGAAACCATATCAATGAACTTGTTTTTGTGTGCTGCACTAAATTCCACTGCTCTGTCTTGTGATCAAATAGGGGTCTTTTGTTCATGCATAATATTGCACATCCATGCATTTGGAAAATATTGACTAACTGATTATGCAGCTCTTACAAATGTTGATGATTTTATTACACAATATAAAAATACTTATAATTACTGATCTCATAAGAAAAGTCTCTAAGTAGTGGGAAGCTGTTATATCTCATGGTTGTGGATGTATTTCAAAATATAATTTTTACATGAAAGCTCTAATTTTACTACTGACAATAATATATACTGACAGCTATTCCCTTGAGGTATCAGGCTTACATCATTTATTTTCAATAAAATCTCTGCCAAATATCCAAGTCTGTATAGTTTGTGTGTTAGCCATTCTTTCAAGTAAAAAGAGTGTTTACAAAAACATTGGCTAATTTTAGCTCACAACTCAATCACACAAGTGTTTTTCCTCAAGACATACTTTAGTATGCAGCAGATGCAATTCATGCATAATTCTCATTTTGTTAAAGAACACAAAGTGAAGGGTTGACATTTAATCAAATTAATACTTTTTCTGCTTCATGATCAAGGACATTCGTAAGAGAAACTAGATTTTTTTTTTTTTTTTTGAGACGGAATCTTGCTCTGTCGCCCAGGCTGGAGTGCAGTGGTGCCACCTCGGCTCTCCGCAACCTCTGCCCCCGGGTTTAAGCAATTCTCCTGCCTCAGCCTCCCGCATAGCTGGGATTACAGGTGCGCACCACTGCACCCAGCTAATTTTTGTATTTTTGGTAGAAACAGCGTTTCACCATGTTGGCCAGGCTGGTCTTGAACTCCTGACCTCAGGTGATCCAACTGCCTCAGCCTCCCAAAGTGCTAGGATTACATGTGTGAGCAACCATGCCTGGCCAGTGATGCCATCTTGGCTCACTGCAACCTCCTCCTGGGATCAAGTGATCCTCTCACTTCAGCCCCTGAGTAGCTGGGACTACAGGCACGCACCACCAGGCGCTAATAATTTTTTTTGTGTGTGTATTTTTTTAGAGATAGCATCTCACCATGTTGCCCAGGCTGGTCTCAAGCACCTAGACTCAAGTGATCTGCCCACCTAGGCCTCCCAAAGTGCTGGGATTACAGGGGTGAGTCATTGTGCCTAGTCTTAAAATGATTATTAATTAATACATGAACTTGTTGGAAAAGAATATACATTTTTCTTATATTTTCTAATAAGAAGGTACAGAAAATCATATTGCAATTTATTACATTCCTCCTCCCACATAGCACTTTGCTAGATTTTGAATTTTACTTGGCAGGATAGTCTGGCATCATATGGACAAAGAGTTGAGCTTGTTTCTATAAATGACAAAATAGCTCTCTCTATATAAGTGGCAGAATTTCCTGATGAAAATTAGACCATGAAACAAAGGTTAATAGTAAGTATAATAAAAATAAGGTTTCCTGGCCGGGCGCGGTGGCTCACGCTTGTAATCCCATCACTTTGGGAGGCCGAGGCGGACGGATCACGAGGTCAGGAGATCGAGACCACGGTGAAACCCCGTCTCTACTAAAAATACAAAAAATTAGCCGGGTGTGGTGGCGGGCGCCTGTAGTCCCAGCTACTCAGAGAGGCTGAGGCAGGAGAATGGCGTGAACCCGGGAAGCGGAGCTTGCAGTGAGCCGAGATTGCGCCACTGCACTCCAGCCTGGCCGACAGAGCGAGACTCCGTCTCAAAAAAATAAATAAATAAATAAATAAAAATAAGGTTTCCTGGCCAGGAGCAGTGGCTCATGCCTGTAATCCCAGCACTTTGGGAGGCCGAGGTGGGCAGATCATACTAGGTCTAGAGATTGAGACTATCCTGGCCAACATGGTGAAACCCCATCTCTACAAAAAATACAAAAATTAACTGGGCATGGTGGCACACACCTGTGCTCACAGCCTCCCGGCAGGCTGAGGCAGGAGAATCGCTTGAACCCGGGAGGCAGAGGTTGCAGCGAGCTGAGATTGTGCCACTGCACTGCAGCGTGGCAACAGAGTGAGACTCCGTCTCAAAAAAAAAGAAAAAGAAAAAAAAGGTTTTCTGTTTATAACATCTTTTCCTATGAAAAACTTAAAAAGCTTATCAAGACAACCTATTATTTTTTTGATGCTAACCTCTCACATCTGAGCAAGCTCTTCCCTTAAAGAAATAAAAATGGCCAAGAGTGTTGGATGACTAATGACACTAAGAGAGCTGGTGTCAACAATCTGTATCCAGTTCACGGGCCACAGTTCACTAGCCTCCAGCCTGGTTGAGAAATCTATGCCCAGTGATAAAACTATTCACGAAATATCATTTGAACACTTTACTATATGGAATTTAAGATAAGAATTTGGGGATGGGGAAAAGATATTTTTCTCCCTTCATAGAGATTGTAGTTCTCAGCTGTTATCAAATTGTCGATACAACACGAAAGAGTGACTGCTCTCTTTCAGAGTCTGAAAGAGAAAGAGAATCCCTCCAGGTCAGAAGAAGAGGATAATGATTTTTTAAGAGTATATCAAGAGATTGATGACATGAAGAAGAATTTCAGGCAGGCAAAGGAAATGGCTGGAAATAAATGTCTCAGGTATAACTGGTTTTCCACAGTTGTCTTTCAGAGCTGCCACAGGGAACAACTTCATAGCCTTATTGACCATGAAGCAGTTAAAGTTTCCATTAAAATTGGCTAAATGAACTCTCCGGATGCTTTCGGACAAATAGTAAAAGGTCAGGCCTGATGTTTAACTGACTTCATAATATCTGCTTTTCTTTTAGTTATTAATATTATTTTCACTTTCCTTTTTATTACCATTGTTTCAAATATGTTATTTAAAGTAACTACACATGAGAATGTTATGAAATAGTGAGGCAATATTAAGCCTCTCCAAGCATGGTGCTTCTTTCCATAACCACCTTTATATCTAATTGCAGTCCTCGGCTTCCTATTTTCTTATTGGACCACTAGGCTGGAATGTCTAAGCTGTGTAAATTCAAGCTCACTAGGCTTTTATCTGTGACAGTGCCTAGTGCCACTTTGGGAATATCTTGGGGAAAAAGTTACATCTGCACATTTTTTATTTTATTTTATTGTCTTTTCTGCCTTGCAAATGGTTACCTAATGACACATTAACTTATCAGATTATTTGGTTACTTTCTGTTTCAATCATTTCTGTTAATTTAATTTTTCACATCCAGTTTTCATGTTTACCGAGCAATTTTGATGTTCAGTTTATTTTACTTTCCTTACACTACAAATTTCTTGTTTGAAATCTCCTGCCTTATTTCCAGTTTTTTTTTAAATCTCTTTTCCTTCCCTCCCTTCCCCTCCCTCCCTCCCTTCCTCCCCCTTCCTTCCTTCCTTCCTTCCTTCCTTCCTTCCTTCCTTCCTTCCTTCCTCCCTCCCTCCCGTCCTCCCTTTCTTCTTTACTGTCTTTCTCTCTTTTGTCTTCCTTACCTGCTTCCTTGCTTTTCTTCCTTACTTCAAAGTCATAGGGAAGGCTCACAGATACTTAACAATTATTCAATTGTTAAGCATTCAAATGGTAAGCATGTAAATACTTACCGTGTCCTAAACACTGTGCCAAGCCCACACATATATATTTTTTTAGTTTTCATAACCATTCTCTGAGGCAGAAATTATCATTCCCCTCATTTTGCAGATAACAAACGTCAGGCTTAGAAAGAACATGTAAACTGACCACGTAAGTCAGTGGCAGAGTCATAGACAGAATCGAGCTACGCTGCCTTTCCCCACAGGGTGAGATTCTCAACCATTCTGCCTGTAACTCTATCTCTGACTATAGCTGCAAAATGTCCTTTAAAAAAGAAAGAATAACTGTCCTTGATGATATTCACCCCAAAATTAAAGTTTATTCCAAATATCAGAGGCTTCCATTAATAGTATTTTATGACTATGATCTATAAATGTGTCCAAAGCCAACCTGAAGTCATTTATGTTTTTTCCACTTACTATCTCAAAATGGTAGACTTTTCTAGAAGTTTTATATACATCCTATTAGCTGCTCTTCCTTTTAGACCTTTAAAGTTTCCCTCATTCATCACCCCTTTCACCTCCATGGCATTTTCCCAACTCGCTGCCAAATCTCTTCACTCCCTTCCCTTTCTTCTAACATTTTTGGCTTCTGTCGCATCTCTTCTCCACTTCAACTTTCCAGAGTCCTAATTCAGTTAGTCAATTGTCATTCACTGCCTCTGCTTTCTCTTGATTTCTGTAATTGCACTCCTTATGACCCTTTTCCCGTCCACCACATTCTTCCGAAAGTACAGATCAAATAGATGTCCCAACTTATTTCAGACAGGAAAGTTTTGATTGGGCAAATTATATTGTAAATACTGTGAAGACTGGGTTGAAAGAAAAATATGAGACTGAAAGCAGGAAAGCTCTTGCAGTAACACGGATAAGAGGCAATGAGGTCTGCTGGGGGGAACCGTGGGCTGTGATGAAAGGAATGCAGACAAATATGGGGTAAGATCCACTGCCGCCCACTTGCCAGCTCAGTGGCCCTGGGCAAATCACTGAAGGTCTTTGAGCTTTAGTGCTTTCATTTTCAAGATAAAGGGTTGTAATATCTATCTTACCTGTTGCTTCAAGCATCAAAGGAAATACATTTATTTTGGCTTATAGGAGATGCTCCAGAAGCTGCAGTCTTTACAATTTAGATTTGGGGCAATTCGGTTGCAAAGAGAGATAGATACGGGAAACAAAGAAGAGAAGAATAAAAGAATGCCGATAGGTTCAGTTTGAATTATCTCTGGCTTTCTAAATTCCTAGATTGTTCCTAACCTGCCACAACATATGTGGGTTTTCTTTGTCTTGTTTTCATTTGGAAAAACTTACCATCTTTGAAAAGATGTTTTTGATAATACTAGCCTATATTACTTGCCAGTTAACTGTGCTATCTGTGAGTTTCTCTGTGTAGGAAGTTGGACGGGGGTAGTGATGGGAAAAGAAAAAAAGAGGTAGAGGAAGGCAGAAAGGTGGGCAGAAGAAAGACGAGCGTGGAGGGTGGCAAAGGCAAGGAGTTACACAATCTTTCTTTTTGATTCATAGCACACACTTTTCCTGAGTTTGCTCTGGGGTGTTTTCAAAGAGCATACAGATTTCCTGCTGATTATTGACTCTGCTTTACAATTCCAGCGTTTTGTCATAGTTTGTTTTTTAAAGTTGAGTAACCAAGTGATGGATTTTAAAAAAGTGTTTCCTCTCCAAGAAGACATTGATTCCTATTATATTGTGACTTAACCCACAGATACTTCCGGCAAGGATTTCTGTTCACTGCTCAGGTCCAAGCCTATACCCATTTATCCTTCCCCAAACTATTGTAGCCCAAAGGAGAGATTTCGCCAGTATAGTATGGATAAAGTCTTACATTATAAACAATTACTACATTTTTGTGTTTGCATTTCTCCTTATCACTACCAGTCCTTCTACCTTAACGTAATTTATCCTTGCCAAATCTCTGCAATATATTTCACTGCCAGTTTTGAAAAAAGTATATGGACTAATACAAAGCACATACTTTACATGGTTCGATTTTTATGCCATGATGATATCTGTTTTTCTTTGCACAGTGCTGTTTCTCCTTCCATCTTTTTGACTCTTCCTGTAGACTTTCTAATCTGCATGCTCCATGCCCCCTTTGATCTTCCAATCATTGACATTCAAATTATTTCCAAATTATTTCATTTGCTGCCATGCTTCTTATTCAAACTTCCACGTATTTATGTATTTATCTTTATTTTTATTTTTATTTTTATGGAGACAGGGTCTCACTCTGTCACCCAGGCTGGAGTGCAGTAGCGTGATCTTGGGATCTTGGCTCAGTGCAACCTCCGCCTCCCAGGTGCAAGCAATCCTCCCACCTCAGCCTCCTGAGTAGCTGGGATTACAGGTCCATGCCACTACACCCTGCTAATTTTTGTATTTTTTGGTAGAGACACGGTTTTACTATGTTGGCCATGCTGGTTTTGAATGCCTGACCTCACGTGATCCAGCCCCTCGGCCTGCCAAATTGCTGAGATTATAGGCATGAGCCACCGTGCCCAGCCCCTTCCATTTATTTTTATTAGGGGCTTTAATATTTGTTTTAAAGCATTTATGCAAACTTGGCTTCCTGATCCTACTACAGTAAAATTGACTGATATAATAAATAATTTAGTCCTTCCTATTCTCCTTAAATTGTCTACAAAATTTCTACGTTACTTTTTAACTGGGTTGCTGAATATAAATCTTAGGTTTTTTAAAAATTGGCTTTCCAGAATTTTTAGTTTACAAATTGTTTTTCCGTATTTAACTTATTTGGGTGGAGGGAGCTAAATTTAATATTGTTTAGGGTGAAGTTCATCCTTCCTTAACCAGCATAGTGAGCACATAGAGTCCCTAAATATTGTTGCCATCCACACATTGAAACATTTGGTTGCATTTCTTTTGGTTACATTTATTAAATGATGTCTAAGGAAATACTATTCATAAGTCTTGGATTGAATTCTTCGGTCTATGAAACAAAATGGAGCATTAGTGTCTCCATGACATAGTACCTTTCTCTATGCCACTAATAGCTCCTTAGTCACACGGTAACTGTTCCCTGGGTCTCTCCTATAGTGTTCTGATACGTTTGTACCCAGCAAGGAAATCATATCCCTCAGTCAACATTACTTTAGTTCTAATCATTTGCATTTCTATAATCTCTCCTATGATATACATTTGTATTTCAGAATGTCTCTCCCTAATTAATGTGGGAGAATTAGCTAGAAGGTAAGTTATATAAAAAATCTGTTTTCTTCCTTGTAATTGTCATCTAGAGGTCTCCGCTACCATCATATCCCTTGAAATTCTGAGTAACTACTGTATATGCTTCTATCTGATTCTCTCAATCAATCTCAGGGAAAAAAGCATGCTATATTATTATTATTATTGAGATGGAGGCTTGCTCTGTTGCTCAGGGTGGAGTGCAGTGGTGCAATCTCAGCTCACTGCAATCTCCACCTCCTGGGTTCAAGTAATTCCCCTGCCTCAGCCTACCAAGTAGCTGGGATTACAGGCACCTGCCACACGCCTGGCTAGTTTTTTGTATTTTTAGTAGAGTTGGGGTTTCACCATGTTGGCCAGGCTGGTCTCGAACTCCTGACCTCAGGTGATCTGCCTGCCTTAGCCCCCCAAAGTGCTGGGATTACAGGTGTGAGCCACCATGCCTAGCCATATTATTCTGAGATAACCATACAAAATTCTGTAATCAAAAACTATTTCTGTGTTCCTGAGTCTGAGATCATAGGACATAATAAACATAAATCTTGATTGTATATTATGTCACTGAACTATGTTGACTACTATCAGAGCAAACAGACCTTTGATGAACTTTTGTAACTGTTGAGAATAGAGAAGGGAAAATGGGCGTGAGAGCAGAAGACCTCTGAGAGACAAAATGATCTCAAAGGCATACACACAAGGAGCTCCCTACAGGGATTTGGTCAGGGGGAGGTAGGTAGAGACGAAGATGTGCTTTTTAATTTGTTTCCCACGTACTTTCCAGCCACTCCTCTGAGCTATTTGGATGGTTTGTTCTAAAAAGTTTGGATTGGTTGTGGGGACATATTGAAGTTCATTAGATATTTGAACTAATCATCTTCAATTTTTTTTTTGAGACAAAGTCTTGCTCTGTTGCCCAGGCTGGAGTGCAGTGGGGCTATCTTGGCTCACCGCAACCTCTGCCTCCCAAGTTCAAGCGATTCTCCTGCCTCAGCCTCCCAGGTAGCTGAGATCACAGGCATGTGCCACCACGCCCAGCTAATTTGTTTTTGTATTTTTAGTAGAGATGGGGTTTCACCATATTGGCCAGGCTGGTCTCAAACTTCTGACCTCAGGTAATCTACCCACCTCGGCCTCACAAAGTGCTGGGATTACAGGCGTGAGCCACTGCGCCTGGCCTGAACTAATCATTTTCATTTTCACTGTCTAAATACAGCCTATGAGGGATTACCCAAATATTGTATTATAGAAGATCTTAATTTAATGAAAAAATTAGAAACCAGTGGAAAGAATTATTTAACATTGATATAATGTGTTACCAGAAATGCTGTCAGGATTCAGAAAAAGAAGACATTGGTATGAGCTAGAATTTTCAGATAATCTTCACACAACAGTAAGGATACTAGTGAGACCTTAGGGAAATATAAGCTCTGGACGGGTAAGGTAGTTGTTTTAGGCAGAGGAGGCTCCTGAAGCAAAAGTGTGGAGATGGGATTTCCCCTGGCCTATATGCAGAGGATGGAAGGAAAACTCACCTCAAATTATGGAGCCCATAGTTTGAGGACAGTGAGACATCAGATTGTACAGTGAAGGGTCAATTGATATGGGATCTTGAATATGAAACTAAGGTGTTGGGATGGGATCCAATCATTTAAGGAACTAGATCTAACTCTGTAGAGTTTTAGTAGAGATGTGTTTTGTGAAGATTGGTTCACGAGCAGTGTGTGCTATATGGATTGGAATGGGAGAAAACAGGAGTATTTGCAGTACAGATGGTTCCCAACTTATGTAGCTTGACTCTTCCATGGGCTTATCAGGGTATTAAATGCGTCTTAGACTTATGGTATTTTCGACTTACTGTGGGTTTATCCTGACATAATCCCATTATAACTCAAGGAGCATCTATAATCCAGACATGAGGCAATGATAAGAGCCTACACTAACGTAACTACTATAGTAACAAAAACAATAAGATATAAGACAGGCTGCAAAGGGAAAAGTCAAATACAATTGGTGCCTGCCTAGATTTGGAAAGCCAAGCAATTTGAGAAGAGATAATTCTAAGGAAATAAGAAGGAGTTGCCCAATATTTTAATACACTTTTTATTTTCACCTTCATTCTCATACTAAATTTTGAAGCTGTGGTAAAATTGAAATGGAGAAAACATTATACTAACATCCTCCTGAAGAACTAAATATGATCCAAGAGTTGATAGTTTTAAGGCATGGGTATTGCTTTTATTCTATAACTCAAGATCCACTTGTAAAACATGTGTTATTTGTATATTGAGTAACTTTTTTTGTGATTTGTATATTAACAGCAAATTAGAATAAGTTTTATCCAGTGGGACTTCAAAATGTCATTAGTGCTAGTTCATTAGTTCCATTAAATGTTTTGTATTGAACTCAAAACAAAACCAGTACCCTGCTTTACTTTTGCCACATTACTTTAGGACAAAGTTCTTGTTTTCTTTTCTTCTTCTAATGTTAAAACGTGAGATCTAATTATCTTGTTGACACCTCCTATGATTGAATTTCTAACAAGGACCTTTGTGAAAACCTATGACTCTATTGCTCCTGGAACAAGAAGAGGTTTTAGATATAGACTTAGCTCCAAGAGAAAAAGCTATCTTCTAGGCTGTTTGTATCTGGAAGACTAGATTTGCTTAGAAACATTTTTTTTCTCTAAAATACCTTCCTGTCACTCATTATCAGATACCTACCTCACTGAGCAAGAGGGGTTAATAGCTACCTGCTTGCTGTCTTGCATTTCATGTCAATTTAAATGTAGGCAGCAAATATAATTATATCCCGGGGTCCATTGTCACCATCTTGACCAACACTAATGAGGACATTACAGAGTGCTACTATTGTGATTATCCCCAAACCATGCATGAGTCTACAGCTGCTTTTAAAACTGCTGTTTCTTTCCATTTATTCTTCTACGCTTAATTGAACAAATTATATTTAAATATTGCACATAAACACATGGTATACAATAGGGAGATAAAAACTTGTGGCTATCCCTCACTACCTTTGAACATTAAGAGCTGTCTTATTTGGATGTTAATAATCATTAACACTTATATTGCACTTATGTATAATTATAAAGATTTTAATATGTTTACTTCTTTTATCCTAACAATAACCCTATGAAGTAACTATTTTATTATTGCCATTGTCCAGATGAGGAACCTGAAGACCACAGAGGTTGAATAACTTTCCTAAGGGATATGCCAACATCTGAAACCAGATCATCTGGTTCAAACGTCAGCATTCTTAATTCATATCGAAACTCATAGCTCATAGCTCATGTCAAATAACTCACAACTCATGCCAAACTCATACCTCATATCAAAATTCAACTTTGATAGTTTAAACTAGTCCTAGTCCATTCTACTTACACAGTACTAGTTTTTGTTACCTTTTTTTTTTTTTTTTTTTTTTGAGACAGAGTCTTGCTCTGTCGCCCAAGCTGGAATGCAGTGGCGCAGTCTCGGCTCACTGCAGCCTCCATCTCCTGGGTTCAAGCGATTCTCCTGCCTCAGCCTCCTGAGTAGCTTGGACTACACGAGCATGCCACGACGCCCGGCTAATTTTTGTATTTTTAGTAGAGACGGGGTTTCACCATGTTGGCCAGGATGGTCTCAATCTCTTGATCTCGTGATCCGCCTGCCTCGACCTCCCAAAGTGCTGGGATTACAGGCATGAGCCACCACGGCCGGCCTTATTATCTTAATTGCTTAATATGTGATGCTCAGAAATGTATTTTAAAGTGAATTCATTTATTCATCCGTTTCTACAAATGTTGAGTGAGCCTCTGCTGTTCACTGTTCTTAGTGCCGAAGGTGCTGTGAGCGATAAAGCAGACGTGGCTCCACAATCTGGTGGGGAAGAAATGACAGCTCAACAAAGACTTTCAAGACAGCAGTAAGTGGTGTGGTTGGAGAATAATCAGGACGCCATTGAGGGCTGTGAAAATATTTAATGGAGGGAAGGCTTTACCCTATGGCCAATGAGATGCCACTGAAAAGTTTTGAAAAGAGAAATCCCTTGATCCAATATACATTTTAGTAAGGTAAATCTGCCCTCAATGAGGAAGGGACACTGGAAGGAAGCAAGAATAGGGAAAGAGGGAAGCTACGACAGTCATCACAGACAGGAAATGTTGGTGGCCTCTGCTGAAACAAAGGCAGAAAAGACAGATGAATTCAAGGGAAGAGGGGGGTGAAACAGCTTAGAATTTTCATGGAGTCAGTTAAGAAGGAGTAAGCAGAAACTCCAGGTTAAGGCTTGAAATACTGGGTAAGTGAGAGTGTCACTTACTGAATTAGAAACTGCTTTAAAGGATTGAGTTGGTAGGCAAAGCTCCTGAAAAAGGAATTCAGGTAGTTAAGGAGGTAGCACAATGCACTGTATGCTTGTGCAGTGATTCCCAAACAAAGTAATTTAAGAAGCTGAGAAAACACACAAATCTTTTCCAGGCCATGGCCAGGCGCAGTAGCTCACGCCTGTAATCCCAGCACTTTGGGAGTCCGAGGTGAGTGGATCACCTGAGGTCAGGACTTCAGGACCAGCCTGGCAACATGGAGAAACCCCGCCTCTACTAAAAAAATACAAAAAATTAGCAGGGCATGGTGATGCATGCCTGTAATGGCATCTACTTGGAGGCTGAGGCAGGAGAATCGCTTGATCCCAGGAGGCAGATGTTGCAGTGAGCTGAGATTGTGCCACTGCACTGTAGCCTGGAGACAGAGCGAGACTCTGTCTCAAAAAAAAAAAAAATAAGACTATTTTCCAGGTCATTATAATCTATTGATGCCACAGACTGTATGTTCAGGCATTAAATATTTATCACTATAACAAAAACATTACAATCTAGAAGCCGTTTGTACTCTGGATAAGAAAAATATGGGCTGGGCATGGTGGCTCACTCCTGTAATCCCAGCACTTTGGGAGGCTGAGGCAGGCGGATCACAAGGTCAGGAGTTCGAGACCAGTCTGGTGAATCCCTAGCTCTACTAAAAATACAAAAAATTAGCTGGGCATGGTGGCACGCACCTGTAATCCCAGCTACTCTGGAGGCTGAGGAAGGAGAATTGCTGGAACATGGCAGGCAGAGGTTGCAGTGAGCCAAGATGGAGCCACTGCACTCTGGCCTGGGCAACAGAGCAAGACTCCGCCTCAAAAACAAAAACAAACAAACAAACAAAAAAACAGTATGGCAGTACTGCTGCCATAGATGACAGCCACAGGTTAGGAGATCAGAGGAACAGAGAAGTTCTGCAGGAGCCCCACTTATAGGAAAGATGCGGGGAAACACAAAGCCGGGCTAGGGTGGTATGGATTAAGACAGAGGCCGTGAGTTGGGGAAATCAAAGGTTTACCACCTTCCAAACCACCACTATTTGCAGCCCTCCTGTTTGTCCTCTGCTAGCCCATGCTTCCCCATTCTCCCATTCTGCCTGTGGGTTGCCCCCTTTAGCCCTGACCTCCATCCCATCTCTCCTCCTTCCACCTACCCCAATCAAATATCTCTAATTTGGTAATTAAGAAGGATGTTCATCTGACTAGAATATTCACACCAGCGAATGGATGAGGCTTAACGCCTTCAGAGATCATTTCCTTTTTAAAGCTGTAAAAATGAAGAAAGGGAATATTGGGAAAGAAATGGCCAGATCTTGCATTTTTGGTGACCTCATATCTGCTTTTTTAGAGGGCTAAGAGATGAAAATTATTCTGGCTGCATAATTTATAGCTATATGGATTTGAATTGTTGCTTTCCTCTTGCTTCTCTCTGACTTGACCAAGCATGTAGCAAGGCCTTTGTGCCCCTGTGCACGAGGGAAGCTTTGTGCAGAAGGAAGGCGGGGAGGAAGTGTGGTTTGTGGTGAACCCTTTCTCGTGACCTTTGTTTTCAAGAATCCTGAACTCCTCTAGGAGTCTGTACTAGAGCAGAAGGCAGGGAGACCAGGGCCTTTGAGCACAGTGCTCTAGAAGGAAACTGCTGCAGTGTGAGCTCGGTGGACTGGACTCCAGTTAGAGGGTCTCAGCTTTGTCCCAGGCTGTGAGGGGCACAGGAGCAACAAAGCTGAACCTCAGAGGATACGTGGGTCTGAACATGAACACATGTAAGGCATATAGGTGGGCTGGTCATAGAAGGACTGTCCCCATCTAGGCTGCTCTGGGTGAGTCTCCCCCTGCCCAAAGAACGTGGAGGACCCTAAACTAGAAGGGCATTCACAGTGACAGAGATTGAATTCCCCATTAGGCAGTTAGAAGGGGGCTCGGAGACTAATTTGTCCTCAAGTAAACAGCATTTTTTAGTATATGGGGGTTTGTGGATTCAAACTTATACTCAACAAGAATCAACTTTAGAGCCATGTAAAATCTCCTTTCATCACTAGCTTGTAAATGATCACAAAACAAAAAGTAGAGCAAAATTCACAATCCTCTAGGCAGCAGTGCAGGTATTATTACATCTTCACTGTCTCCATGTTCTCTATATCGTCATTTTACTCAAAGCTAGGCTTTGAGGAATCAGTCAGGTTATTTTAAAACTGAAAATACAAAAGTTAACAACTTCTTTAAAAAAACCAGAGTGTCTCCCAATAGTCCTAGCTCAGCTATTTCATTTCTACATATTACCTTTCATTGGCATAATTTCACATATTTGCAATTATGTCTTGCAGACTGTTTCTTTTCTTTCTCAAAGCCTGTGAGGGTTAATGCTTCAAATAACCTGCTGAACTTGAGAAGAACTGACAGAAGATATCTATTAATTAGTTCCAGAGAATGCTAGAGGAAAAATAAGAAAATAGAAAAATGGCTTGGTCTGGTCATTGTATGCTACACAAATAAAGGCTAAAGGGAGATTTTAAAGCATACCACCGGTTAATTGCATACTATTCAAATCCTGAACTAATGCTTTTTTCCCTCTACTTTTTTTTCTGCCACATATTTTCTTTCCTGAAACACCTTGGGTTCTTCTAATAACCTGGATTTTTAAATACGCTCAGGCCTATTCTGGCCAAATACCTGAACTTACAAGATTCCTCTTTTGTACTGTCCTGTTGCTCTTCCTGCATTTGCAGATTGACAGAATAAGCACTGGAGGCTGAGCATGGTGGCTGACCTCTGTAATCCCAGCACTTTGGGAGGCTAAGGCGGGTGGATCACTTGAGGTCAGGAGTTCAAGGCCTGCCTGGCCATCAAGGCGAAACCCCATCTCTACTAAAAATACAGAAAAATAAGCCAGGCATGGTGCCAAATGCCTGTAATCCCAGCTACTCCAGAGGCTGAGGTGGGAGAATTGCTGGAACCCAGGAGGCAGAGGTCAAGGAGGCTCACTGCCTCGGAGGCAGTGAGCCAAGATCGCACCACTGCACTCCATCCTGGGTGACAGAGCCAGACTCTTCAAAAAATAAAAAATAGAGAAGCCACTGGATAAAGCAGGTCTTGATTCTAGTTTTCCTTCTGCCTACTTTTAGGAGCTTGGTGGGCAAGCCATTCAGCCTTTACAAACCTCATTTGTTATCAGCAAAATGTGAATTACAAATAGTGATTCTACCTACCTCCCAAGGTGTTGTTAGGATCAAAAGAATCAAATCTGGGAAAACACTTGAAAAACTTTCACATGGAACACAAATGTAAGCTATTGCATAAGACCAAATTAAGTATCTTACATTTAATTGTACTTTTTCCCATCTATCAGTTATAAGCAGGTCACCTGAATTTAAAAAATAATTGATACAGAGTAATGTGTGTGTGCATACCATTCTGGCCATAGAGCATACTGAGAAGACAATATTATAATTCACTGCGTAGTACCATTAGTTAGAGGGAATGTTTTCAATCCAAACAGGTGATCTACATTCTTTCCAAGCAGCTTTTTAAAAAGGTACCAAACTGCCATTAAGTGAAAAAAACAACTATTTTATAAACTTCACAAACATTTAAACCTTTATCTTTCTTGTCATTTGCACAGAAAGTAAAATTTGCACAGAAAGCACTGAGCTCACTTACTTGAGAAGCAAGGTGATTCTGTTTTCTCTTCCCTTTGGAATCACCACTTTTCTTCTGTTGTTATTCTATGTGGGCTTAACTAATCACAGAATGGCAGTTTCTTAATCAAGATTGTTTTATTTTGAATACAAAAGCAAATTAAGCAGATTTTTTTAGAGATGGAATCACAGAGTTTATCTTGCCTCCAAAGGAATGGATTGGGTTTGGTGTTTGAGTTTTATTAGGAAATTTATCATAAACTCAGGTCAGATATATTAATAAGTACTATATTTGGCTCAGATGAACGCAGAGGGGAAAAATGACATTAGGGATAGTGATGCTTAAGAAATAAAAGCCACAAATTATTTAACACTCCTGAGCAACATCAAACAAAACACCTCCAAGTTAAGGGATCACTTTTCACACAGCAATATTTACTATAACAGTGGTCCCAAAATTATTTTATGTTGAACTTAGGTAGTTGGTAAGACTAATATTCAATTTTTAAGAGACTCAAGTTCCTACTCCTAGTTTTATCATTCATTAACCTGTGAGCTAGCCAAAGTGTCATTTAAATATACTGATTCCTTTGTCTATAAAATGGGAATGTCTATTACTTAAAGTTATTATAAAGTTCAAATGAGAATACATGTAAAACTCTTTTCAAAAGGGAGCATGTGTAAAACATTATCATTATTCTCCATTTAACCAATAAGAAAAAATTATAATGTTAATCTCTTATAGTACAGATTTTGTGTTGTTTTTTTACAAATCAAATTTTCCAAGAAATGTTTAAGGTGTTTTCTTATTTTCCAGAGTAATATTTATTGTTAGATTGAGGGAGTGGGTGGAAAGAATACAAATTCAAGTCAAAGTACGTAAAAGCATATGCCTATTTAAAGTTTCATTTTCTTTCCCATTCTTATTGTGATATTACTCAGCATGATGTATTACGGGCTTTAGGGGTGATTTGTATTCATCATAAAATTTTCTCTCAGTATTATTAGAGCCCATTGTGGGATGCTTAGGACTGTCTGAAAGTCATTTATCATTCAGAATTTATGATAAAACCACTGTTAGGCAGCTTCTAGACACTGTCATATTTACCCTTCTGGAAAGCAACATAGTGAAAGAACATTTGGGAAGTGACCTTGATGCTTTCATATTGTGCTATTGTAAATATCATTAATGCTAGAACTTTTAAACATCAATCCTATCAAGAATCAACTGCTAAGATGTCTAAAAAGCTATATTCCTACATTTCATTTCTGACTCTTTTCCTCAAATTGTAAATGAGCTGTTTCTAGCAAGCATGGTCCTTGATGTGGCATTGGAGTGTACTTTTTAGATCACTGACATTTACTAAGGCCTTTCAAGAAATGAAGGCTAAGTTCTTCAGACTGTATTTCTGGAAATTATGTGCATATGTAGCTGGGTTTGTTTTTCTGTGCAAGGAAGAGACTAGAGACTTGCCGTGCAACGTTATTGGGATGCCCGCTTGAATAAGTCTCAAAGGTCTGAGCAGCTGCTCAGAATGGGAAGTTGTGCTTCTTTGCCCCAAGACAAGTATTTTTCATTTTCTAGAGTCATAGATTACATTGGACAGAGAGAAAATGTTCTGGATTCTTATTGTCCCATTGATACCACCATTCTACCTACCTTGCATGCAAGTTGGCATTGAACAATGCAGTGAATCTACAGTGCTAGTGTGTATTCTTCCTCCTTATTAGAGCAATCAAGAAAAAACAAAACCACCTTTGTCCAGAATTTGAGACAATGACAACTCTCAGTTTTGAAGGGTAGAAATTATTTAAGTGCTATTTTTTTCCAGCACCAAAGCCACTTCTTCAGTACAAAGTACTTAGATTGTAAAACTTTCTTGTAAAAAAACATACAAAAAACTTCCATGATTCCAAGGAAGAAAAAATGCAAAAACATTACACAGTCCCCCCAGAGAGTTGGATGCTGTCCCTTTTTCAAGGCTTGTTGCTCCATCTTCTTTTCTCCTGACTCTACCCACCAGTATAACCAGTCTCTCCTTGCCTAACCTGTCCTTAGACTTTACTCAAACCTGATACTCAAACTGTTGAAGTCCTACCCTTCCTTTAAGGCCCCATTCAAATTCTGCTTTCTAGGTCTTCCCATATGTTCTCCAACCAAAATGATCTGTCCTCAGATATACCTTCATGATAATTTGCTTATACTTCTATTAATGGCTTATTGTCAACCTTATTTTATCATTAGTTATCTACTGTGTTTGAAATCAAAATGGGCAGCATGTTGGTTGTCAAGAATTGTGGAGTATCTGAGATTTTATCCAAAAGTCAGCTAACATGTTTACCTATCAGATTCATGAATGCTGGCAGAAGACATGAAACTCCTGGGTCAGAGACAAAGGACTTTATTACACAAAGATATAGCAGTAGCTGGAATATCAGCATTTGTCCCAGTTCTCTAAACTCCAGTTCCCAAGGGAGACACAAAGAAGGCCAGGTAATGCCTGCATGTGCAGTGGGTTGCCCTGTGGAGAGGAACCCTGAACTCAGGGAACCCAAATCCTTTATAATAAGCAGTAAACCTGACTAAATTTTGCCCGGAGACATTAATTTATTACTCTGAACCACAAACAAACCTGTCCTTTGTTCCAGAGGCAGCTCCCTTTTCCAAGTCTGTTCACTAAACAAACATCCTTGGAAAGATACCCCAAAACAAAGGTGGTCTGTACCTTAGCACCTCTGTCCGTAAGACATGAAGAAATGTAACAGACCCAGAAAATTGATTCCCAACGTTAGTTTCCTCTATTCCTCTATACTGCCCACCCTTCCCCTTGATTATAAGCCCCTAGAGGGCAAGAAGAATGTCTTATCATAGTTCTCACAGAATAAATGATGTTTGTTCAAGAAAGTCCATTACATCTTCTGAGTAAATAGAATGATCTACCAGAGATGTTAATAATTTCCTATGTCAACACCCTATTTTTCGAGAAATGTTTCTGCCCCAGCTGGCTGGAGACCAATGAGAATATACATTTTTTTGACAACACAGTCTCCCTGTTCTACATGAGTTTTTCTCTTTGGGGGTAACTAACTCTCAGGCCTTCCATTTCCTATTTCTTCTCACTTGCCACAAACACAGTGTTTTTCTACTTCTATTCTTGCCCTCACCAATACCAAATCCTAGGAAAAGAGTGAGATTCATTTGCACCAGGGTATAAACAGCTTTAGTATCACCCATCTGAGACTGTCAACAACTTCCATTAAATGGGAAAGAAATATAAATTTTGAGAATGTAGCAATTGCTAGAAACCATAATAAATACAAATTTTTGACTGCTGTTCCTGAAATTGTTCATTCATAATACATTGATGAACATCTACCCTGCCTACACGCAAGAGTAAGCTTCAGGAATGAGTATTCATATTACAAGGAAGTTATTTACGATGGAAGTACTCTGACAGTAGAAATACAGCATTTTTATTATTACTTATATCTCTGCTATTTTAAAGCTAACACAAAGCAACACAAAATGGTTTTGAATCAGGGACCAGAAAAAACACTTGTTCCTGCTAAGACAAGCATGTAGTAGTATATATTCTTTGTCTAAGAAAATTCTTACATAGGCTGGGTGCGGTGGCTCACACCTGTAATCTCAGCACTTTGGGAGGCTGAGGCGGGCAGATCATGAGGTCAGGCGATCGAGACCATCCTGGCCAACATGGCAAAACCCCATCTCTACTAAAAATACAAAAATCAGCTGGGTGTGGTGGTGGGTGCCCGTAATCCCAGCTACTAAGGAGTCTGAGGCACGAGAATTGCTTGAACTCAGGAGGCAGTGAGCTGAGATCATGCACTGCATTCCAGCCTGGCAACAGAGGGAGACCCCGTGTCCAAAAAAAAAAAAAAAAAAAAAAAAAAAAAAAAAAAAGAAAAGGAAAGAAAAAAAGAGAAAAGAAAAGGAAAGAAAAAAAGAGAAAAGAAAAGAAAATTCTTACATAGCCCAAGTTTTTTTTCTTCAAATTAACACCGCATCTAAACATTGAGAGTGCCAAGAGAGTTTGAAAGGACCAAAGGGGATGGTGATCATCTTAACGGAAGAAATATGCCTGTATGAGTATGGCATATTTGAGTGGTATGAGTGGTAGCTGCATGGATTTTATAAAAAGTTCAAATAATGCCTAGGGGATACACTGCATTGTATTTAATGCAGCATTTGCATGGGAGTTGCCAGAACTCTCAGAGATGCTTTCATAGTGTGTCATTTTTAAACTCTGTAGGTATAAAGATGGTTGTGATAATTATGGGCCAATTTTTCTAGTTAATATTCATTGCAAAATATTAGACCCCATATATTCCATGTCTGGTGCCACTCCAAAATTCACGTTTGCAGGTCAAAGTTACCACCTCCGAGAGAACCTCTGTGATCACCAGTCTAAACCTGCATCTATACCCCATCAGTCAGCCTGAAATGATCTTAGTGGTTTATTTGCTTTTTGAGAATTTTCTCCTTTCTCCCTCCAGCATGTGAGATTCTGGACTCTTGCCTATTTCTTTAGAGCTGTATCCCTGGGCCTAGAACGGTGTCTGAGACACGGGGAAAATCAAGAAATAATCAAAGAGAGAATGGATCTATTGTTCTACTCTATTAGGCCACAGTTTCCATTGGTATCTGCAGTTTTCTTGGCAGTTAGCAACTGTTCTCAGCAGAGTGCTGGCCAAGTTTGCTTTCTCAAAACCCACAGATGACAGGTGAAATACTCATGGCTTGACTAAGGAGGAAGAAGACTCTTTCATTTTTCTCTCCCAGTAATTGTGGTTTCCTCCTTCTAATGCTATTGCTTCTCCTTATTTGAGATTTGGCATTGTGTTAGGCCATTTTTGCATTGCTAGAAAGAAATACCTGAGACTGGGTAACTGAAAAAGAAAAGAGGTTTTATTGGCTCATGGTTCTGCAGCCTGTGCAATAAGCATGGCACCGGCATCTGCTCAGCTCCCAGTGAGGCCTCAAAGAGCTTTTACTCATGGCAGAAGGCAAAGTGGGAGCAGGCACATCACACTGCAAGAGCAGGAGCAAGAGAGAGGAGGGAGATGCCACACCCTTTTAAACAACCAGACCCTGAGTGAACTCAGAGCGAGAGCACAGATACCACCAAGGGGATGGGCCAAGCTATGCATGAGGAGAGATCTGCCCCCATGACCCACCACCTCCCACCTCCAACACTGGCCATTCCATTTCTTTCTCCTTTTCTTTTCCATTCAACATGAGATTTGGAGAGAACTAATCGGATCAGGGTGTTTTTCTGAGTATAGAGAGAATCATTCCTGATAACTGTTGGATTTTTCAGCAGTTCATCCAGTCCACAGACCATCTTCCCCTCAGTCCCTCCCACCACATCACACAGCCTCCAGCAATCTGTGGGGAATATTTGTTTACAACCATGTTATGCATATACACATATGTGTGTAACATAGATTATGCATATTTCACACTGATAAATACAAAGAAAATAATGATAGGGGTGCAGGGAGAATGCACACCTGCTGATTCTCACATTTTAAAAGGAAGTACTGGCCGGGCACGGTGGCTCACACCTGTAATCCCAGCACTTTGGGAGGCTGAGGCAGGCGGATCACGAGGTCAGGAGATCGAGACCATCCTGGCTAACACAGTGAAACCCCGTCTCTACTGAAAAATACAAAAAATTAGCCGGGCATGGTGGTGGGCGCCTGTAGTCCCAACTACTCGGGAGGCTGAGGCAAGAGAATGGAGTGAACCCAGGAGGCGGAGCTTGCAGTGAGCTGAGATCACGCCACTGCACTCCAGCCTGGGTGACAGAGCAAGACTCTGTCTCAAAATAAATAAATAAATACAAGTACTAATTTTATAAGGGTAATTTCAGGTAATAAAACTCTTCTATTTAGTAATTAGGCTAGGTTCCATAAAACTTGAGCCACATCAAATCTCAGATGATTTAGGTCACATCGAGTTTCAGATTAGTCTGCCTTTCTGAACCTAGGCAGATTTCTAATAAATATATTCTGGAAAAAAATGCATATATTTCTCTCACCATCAACTCCAAGAAGGATGTATGTGATTTTTTTCTAGTATTATTTCTAACACAAGCCATCCTTATATTCACCCTCCTCCCTCTCCTGTTTCTACAATTCTGCTCATTTCACATTTTCTGCGGAAGCAGATTTCCGGAAGGAAAAATCAAGACGTAACAACTGCTGTTAGCACAGGAGTTGACCTAGGAAAGGGCTTCGCAATTGCAAGTTGGAGGCGTAATCCACCTCCCTGTAGATAACCGTCTGTTTCCTTCTGTGGCCCTAGGGCTTTCCCAATTCATCTCGCTGATCAAACCTGCTTACTCAGAGCCTGGGGTGTGTTTGCGAAGGACAGAGCAGGCTGTATTTCGGGAGAATGCCTGTTAACACATAGAAAAAGTGGCTTAGTGTTGGCAAGTCTTTCTTCATTTCCCTGTTTATCTACATTATTTCTTTACACGGATGTTTCTAACATCACAGGAAGTACCGTGGCTTTCTTGCTGTGTTTTTCGTCTTCCTACTCAACCAGTATGGTCACCCTTTCCTGTTCACTAAACCTAAAGCAGGAAGATTCTTACACACTCTCCGCATGCTTCCAGGAAAGACTCTGTTGCTTGTTCTTTTGATTGAGGAGATTGCATTGCAAATAGGAAGACATGTTGAGAATGATTAGGAAAGGCTTTTATTCTGGAAATGCTCAAGTACTGAGGTGCAGAAAGATGAAGACCTGCAGAGCTGATTCACATCTATTTAATTGTTATGTAGCAGGACAAGCCACAGACAAAACCCCTCAGACACCGGAGTTAAAGAAGGAAGGGCTTTATTCGATCAGCCAGGAGCTTCAGCAAGACTCACGTCTCCAAAAACAGAGCTCTCTGAGTGGGCAATTCCTGTCCCTTTTAAGGGCTTACAACTCTAAGGGGGTCTGCGTGAGAGGGTCGTGACCGATTGAACAAGCAGTGGGTACCTGACTGGGGGCTGCATGCACTGGTAATCAGAACGGAACAGAACAGGACAGGGATTTTCACAATGCTTTTCCGTACAATGTCTGTAATCTATAGATAACATAATCGGTTAGGTCAGGGGTCGATCTTTAACCAGGCCCAGGGTGCGGCACTGCGCTGTCTGCCTGTGGATTTCATTTCTGCCTTTTAGTTTTTACTTCTTCTTTCTTTGGAGGCAGAAATTTGGCATAAGACAATATGAGGGGTGGTCTCCTCCCTTAGTTACAGGCCAAATAAATACCAAGAGGAAAGAAAAACAGAAATTCTCAACTGAGAATGTGGCATTTTCATTGAAACATTATCGGCTAAATGAGATTTAGGGGCTGATATTTATATTTGCAAGAATTTTTCTTTCAATAATAAAGAAAAGGCCAGGCACAGTGGCTCAAGCCTGTAATCCCACCACTTTGGGAGGCCGAGGCGGGTGGATCACTTGAGGTCAGGAATGCGAGACCAGCCTGGCCAACATGGTGAAACCCTGTCTCTACTAAAAATACAAAAATTAGCTGGGCGTGGTGGCGCGCATCTGTAATCCCAGCTACTCAGGAGGCTGAGGCAAGAGAATTGCTTGAACCCAGGAGGCAGAGGTTGCAGTGAGCCAAGATTGGGCCATTGCACTCTAGCCTGGGTGACACAGTGAGACTGTGTCTCAAAAATGAATTAATTAATTAATTAAAGAAAAACATATTTAACACAGTGTTGAAAATGATTCAGAACTTCCCATCTGACTGAAAAACATCAACAGATTAAGTACTCTGCACTCTTGTCTAGTAGAAGTCATGATTCATTGTAGCATTTCAGAGACATTGTCTTTAGTTTCCATTTTGTGAAAAATTAAGAAAGCCCATAGCCTAACCACAGAAAAACCTTGTTTTATGTGTTAGCTCATAATGATATCCTAATATCACACAAAGACAGTGATTTAATCCATAAGGCAAAGAGCTCAAATTTCACACCCAGCTGTCACTTTCTGCCTACCCCGTATAAAGAATCACCTAGTTTCCTTTTTAATCTTTCCTCTGTAAGCAATTCCTTCATCTGACTCACAAAGTTCTGAGGGTTGTATCCTTACCTTAAAAATATGGATAGCATTTTCACTGAGATTTAAATTATCTCATTGCGATAAGAAGACAAAGGTGATTCGTCAGGAAAAATAGGAAAGTTGAACATTTAAAAAATAATATTAAACTATTATAAAACATATATGGAAATTAAAAAAAAACAACTAAACTTCACCAGATGGTCAGAGACTTCTAGGAGTTCTGTATACTCAAAATGCTTTGAATGCATACACAGATAAGCTTTTTTCACCACCGTGAAATGTAACAACCCAACAGGTTCACCTTGCCCACAGCCTGGACAGAGCCCATTTATCAAGACAGGGGACTTGCAGTGGAGAAAGAGTAATTCATTCAGAGCCAGCTGTGTGGGAGAGCGGAATTTTATTATCACTCAAATCAGGCTCCCAGAGCATTCTGGGATCAGAGTTTTTAAAGATAATTTGGCGGGTAGGGGCTTGGGAAGCGGGGAGTGCTGGTTGGTCAGGTTGCAGATGGAAACAAAGGGAGTCAAAGTGAGTTTTTCTTGCTGTTTTCTGTTCCTGGGTGGGGTGGCAGAACCATTTCAGCCGAATTACGAATTACGGGTCTGGGTGGTGTCAGCTGATCCACTGAGTGCAGAATCTGCAAATCATCTCAATTACTGATCCTAGGTTTTACAATAGTGATGTTATCCCCAGGAGCCATTTGGGGAGGTTCAGACTCTTGGAGCCAGAGGCTGCGTGACCCATGAACTGTAATTTCTAATCTTGCAGCTGATTTGTTACTCCTGCAAAGGCAGACTGGTCTTCAGGCAGGAAGGATTTTTTTTCCAGAAAGGGCTATTATCCATTTTGTTTCAGAGTCAAACCATGAACTGAATTCCTTCCCAAAGTTAGTTTGGTCTATGCCCAGGAATGAACAAAGACAGCTTAAAGGTTAGAAGCAAGATGGAGTCAGTTAGGTCTGATTTCTTTCACTGTCATAATTTCCTCAGTTATAATTTTTGCAAAGGCAGTTTCAGAAACAGAAAAAACAAATCTGAAAGCACAGAAGCACACAGACACACATTGGATCACCAGTTATGATACAGTCATTGTCTCAGATCTTTCTCTCCCTGTAGCAGTGACAGCCTGGTCTGAGATAGGACCTACTGTCTGACAATCTGAAAAAAACAGGAAGATGCAAGTGCCACAAAGAACACCTTTCAATCTAACTCTCAAATGTGTCAACTGAAAGGTTAAATAACAAGCACTATAACTTAAAGAAATTTAAAGTGAGCTTTATTCTGAGCCAAGTTTGAGGATGATAGCCCAGGAAACACAGAGTCAGGGCAAAATGACAATGTGTCCCCAAGCGGGCTACACGAGGCACAGTATTTATACATTCCTCTTACACAGGAATGGGAAAAGGGGGCAGTGAAGCAAAGGCGACAATCTTACAATTCTGTTTGTTGCTTAGTGACCTTATACATAAGATACAGCAAATATGTGGTTAAGGCATAGAGGGTAAAAGATTTAAGAACATGTGGGCATCTTAGGGCCAGAGAGGAATGACCTGTTCTACTGTGCCCTTGTGAATCATCTGCTAGGCAAGGTTGTAATCAGTACAGGTCAGTGAAATATTTGACAGCTTCAAGCCTTGCAGACAAAGGTTCAGCTTTAGTTCACGAGCGTCGTTTCCATTACCATATGTCCAACCTGTAACCATCTTGGGCTGCTTTTAAATATTTCTCCTTCAGATTTTCCTTTTTCTGACATGTAGAGTGAAATCAAGTAGAACGCTACTCTGACTATCTCAATTTATATATTTTCTAAAAACAAAGTTTGACATTTTCATGGTAATCTTTCAGCAAATTTGGTAGAAAAAAAACCCAATTCAAATATTTTAAAAGAATTCCACCTGTCTTTTTAAAAAGTTCTTGGAGACCCATCAATGACAAAAAATACCTTTCAAGCTCTCCCTCAAACAGTGTCACATTTACCAGGTGACATTTTCTTCTACTTCACATAACTTATCTTACACAGGAGCATATCAGCAATATACTACAGGGAAGATAATTGGAATCAAGAAAGCTAATCCACCTTTCTGCTTCAACTGTCAGAGAAAAAAAATTGAAGTCGCAGCAAATACTTTTAAAAGCACAACAGTAGAATGTCAATTTCCTGACTCAGCAACCCAAACAAAAATGGCAAATCTATTCACAAAGCCGTAAGAATCTGCCACATCTGGTATTCAGTGGCATAATGTGCTTTCATAGCTAACTTGAATGGAAGTTGTAGGAAAGAAAGATGTGACAATCCCTTTGCCCCAACCTCCATGTAAGGATATGATACGTGCATAAGGGGATACTGCCCAATAAATTCAGCTGAGTTAAAGTGTAAAACTAGTACTTTGGTCTAACAGACCAAAAGTTTCACAAAAGTAATTTTAAATGCAAGAAAGGACAATGGTTTCCATAATACTTGTAGAAAATGATGTCACCTGGCCACAAAGTTAATCAGAAAGCAAAATGGACCCAGGTGAATCTTAACACACTAGTATTCACACACTCCCATCTTCCTTATGCCCTGAAGCAGATTCCTAAGCACTGGGCAGAAACACATATGCTGATTTTAGAAATTCACCTGCTTGTTAAGACAAAAAAAAAAGCTGACTTGATAAATACATTGCTCTTATTTATGTCATATCAGGAAGTGGATCTTTGAAGTCATTTTGCCAAGAACAATTTTCACAAGGTATCCTTCTCTTTCTGCCTGTTTCCCTCCCACCCACGTGTGATCTCTCTCTCTCTCTCTCTTTTTCTCGCTCTGTCTCTCTGTCTCTTTCCTTGTTTCTTTCCAGGAAGTCTCTGACTTAGGAGCATCTACCAACCTTACCAAGATGTTGCGCATGATATTCCAAAAACTGAAGGATCATCTCTCCTGGGACAGAAAATGTCTAAATATCTACTAGGCCAATACCCATTGTATGAAGCAATTCCTTTCTTCAAGGTGGCAGAAAACTGTGGTGGGGTGGTGAGACCAGCAACCAGCTAGGCACAGGGAAAGGCCCCCACCCTGCTCCATCCCAGTGCTTGCCGCCTCCTACCCAGCGAAGGAAGGGAAACTGTCCTTGGATTCCAAGGCTGATTTCCAAAAAAGTCCAGAAGTTAAATGAAATAGAAAATTCAGATTCCTTTAGTTTTGATTTTCTACTTTTATACTAAAGCATTTAGAGGGGAAATAACATCTAGGAAAGTGATTTTTACAAGGAAACTTGAATTTAATTTTTTTTTTTTTTTTTTTTTTTTTTTTAGACAGACTCTTGCTCTGTCGCCCAGGCTGGAGTGCAGTGGCGCAATCTCGGCTCACTGCAAGCTCCGCCTCCCAGGTTCACGCCATTCTCCTGCCTCAGCCTCCCAAGTAGCTGGGACTACAGGCGCCCACCACCACGCCTGGCTAATTTTTTTGTATTTTTGGTAGAGACGGGGTTTCACTGTGTTAGCCAGGATGGTCTCGATCTCCTGACCTTGTGATCCACCTGCCTCAGCTTCCCAAAGTGCTGGGATTACAAGCGTGAGCCACTGCACCCGGACAAATTTAATATTTTATAGGCTGGGTTCAGAATCCTGTCTCCCATCAAGATGGTAACCTATTATCACACTTGTGGAAAACACCTGAGGCATGAGTGATTGCAGACTAATTCACAGCCTGTCACATCGTACTACTTAATTGTCATATACCAATGTAAACCATATTTTTGTCACTAATAAACATGTTTTTGTTATGAAGGCTTTAATGTAATTAATTCTACCTGTAACTTCAAGCCCAGGAAAGTAATTTTGGTTATTTGCCTACAAGTATCATGAATAGTAAATAAGCCTGCCCTCTCCTGCCCTTTAAACTTTAAATCACCCTCGTCAAGTCTTAGCTACTACATTTTTGCAAAATTCCCTTATGACCAGTTCCAACATTGCTCACAAGAGTTTCATTGTTCCTTTTCTTTCTTCTTTTACAAGCAAATATCTATGGCTTTCCCACTAAGGTGAATGCATTACACTCAGAACTGGGGAGACAATACTTAACACAGAGATAGTTCTCTGTCTTAGCATCTAGAAAGGACAATCACAGGCAATGTAAGTTAGTGTGATAAATGTTATGATGGGGATAAACAGGTGCTGATGGAGAACTTATGAAGAATACCTGATCAGGATTAAGGGAGTCAGCGAAAGCTCCCTGTAAGATGTGGTGACCTTTAAAGTAGGAGGTGGAGGGTATTCAAGAGTCATCCCAGCAAAGTAGGGGTTGTGGTTGCAGGTAGAGTGTGAAGAGTGGGGAGTTGTGAAAAAATAGGGTTGGTGATGTTGGGGCTCAGAAAACAGTACCAAAATTGTGTTACCAGCAGGTCTTTGTTCTTAGAGCTCCCAAGATGGTGGGGGGCCGCTCCCAAGATGTTGGCAGGCCGCTCCCAAGATGGCACAAGCCTTTTGTTCCCTGACCTGGGGTTCTTGGCCTCACGGATTCCAGGGAATGGAACCTTGGGCCATGAGGTGAGTTGTTATAGCTCTATTAGAAGCCGTGGGTCACAGAAGAGAACCATGGAACCCAGCGACTAGTGCTCAGCTCAATTAGGATGAACCTGGGCACTTAGCCGCGCAGGAACAATGGCGAGCCTCTAGCGGGATCGGGAGCCTCAGTGGGCGCCTTGCTGGATCCGGAGCACAGCAGACACCCGGCTGGATCCGGAGGGTGGAAGTCAGTGGCGGGTCTGCGACGGCAGCGATCAGCAGTGGCAGACGGTGAGTGAAAGCTCAGCTCGAGCCAGAACAAACACAGACCAGAAGAGTGTGCAGTTGCAAGATATAATAGAGTGAAAACAGAGCTCCCATACAAGAGGAGGGGACCCAAAGAGGGTTGCCACACCGGATCGAATGCCTGGGTTTATATCCCGGTCATTGTCTCTCCCTATGCTCTCAGGTGATAGATGATTGAGTATTTCTTTACCTCCTGCTTTTAGCCTAATTGGTATTTTAGTGAGCTGTTTTTACTTCCTGATTGGTCAGGTGTGAGCTGAGTTACAAGCCCTGTGTTTAAAAGTGGGTGCGGTCACCTTCCCCAGCTAGGCTTAGGAATTCTTGGCCTGGGAAATCCAGCTAGTCCTGTCTCTCAATTGGAAGGCCTCAGCAGCAAACGTTTTCTCTGACCTTCTCCTGCCCTCCTGTCCTCTTATTGCATTCCCTACCAAGGCTAGCCACAGAAACTTAGACCCATCCGCAGGGTGTATCTTAGAAACCAGAATTTCTTTTCCCCAAAGCCAATCATAAAACCTAAACATATTACTCTAATTTGCCTTCCTCTCTATCTGTGTAAAAACCGATCATAAAAACATTATCTGATCTACCTTGTAAAGAGCCTCATTCCAAAGAGGGTCCTGCCCCACACCCAGAAAGAAGGAAAGCTGCACAGAGAGGCCAAGAAGAATCTAAACAGAAAGGTCTTGCAGGGTGACCCCACGCAGTCTATTAGCAAGGCCCAATGAACCTTCCCCTTAGCCGCTACAGCGATGTCAGCAAGGTCCACATCATGTCACATTCTCAAACTACATGAAGGATTAGTAGGATCCTAGGACCAATGTAATAACTAAAAAATTAGATGAATTACATTTGGGTTATAATAACATTACTCTGGCTGGAGTTTAAAGAATGGATCAGAGAAGAGCCTTGACTAGGGGTAAGAAAATCAGTTAGGTAGCTGCTGGGATAATCTACATGGGAGGAAACGGTGGCCAACCTAAAGAATCACTGGCAAGGGTGGTGAGAAATAGATGGATTTGGAATATATTGGAAATACAGTGAACTCCATGATTGATTCTGTTTGAGTAAATGAGTGTTGAAGTTCTTGAATAGCTGGATGGATGCTATTGCCACTGCCTGAGACAGAAAACACAGTAGAAGGAACACATTTGTTGAGAAACATGAGTTCAAGTTGTACCTGATGAGTTTGATGATGATTGCAGGACATCCCAGTGGAACTTTCCAGTAGGCACGTGGGTCTATGAGACCAAACTTTCAGCGAGAGATGGAGTGTGATGGCAGGAGAAGCAGATGTGGGACTCATCACTTCCTAAAGACGACATAGAGCCATGGGGGTCAATGAGACAGCCCAGGGAGGGTGTGGAAGATGATAGGGCCTAGGACAGAGCTTCGAGGAAGACAGACATTCAAGATTAGGCACAAGAAGGGAAGTCACAGAAGCATACAGAGGAGCAAAAGCAATTCTTCTTAAGCTTTGAATCCCACACTCTTCCCCAGGTCTCTCACGCCATCCATTATTCCTTCTCTACTCTGAATTTTTAACTTTTCCCTTTCTACTGGATTCTCCTCATAGGCTTTGACCACACTCAGTTTCCTCTCATCTTAAGGAAAAGCAGCCAGCCTTTGACTCCATCCTCTTCCCTCCATGGACTGGCCTATCCTCTTCTCAAAGGTAACTTCAGTAAACTACTCAAGTGATTTTTATTTACTCTGTCTTCTTGCCCCACCTACAGTCATATTTAGCTTGCTCTATCTGGCTTCTGCTCTAAGTATATTCTAGAAACAGTCTCCATTAAAGTCATGAATGATTTCTGTGTCTCTAAATTCAACAGATATTATTAATTCTTTAACACTTTATCCTTTTTCTTTTTTCTTTTTCTTTCTTTTCTTTTTTTGAGACAGAGTCTTGCTCTTGTTACCCAGGCTGGAGTGCAGTGGTACAATCTCAGCTCACTGCAACCTCCACCTCCTGGAATCAAGTGATTCTCCTGCCTCAGCCTCCTGAGTAGCTGGGATTACAGGTGTGTGCCACCACTCCTGGCTAATTTGTGTGTGTGTGTGTGTGTGTGTGTGTGTATGTGTGTGTTTTTAGCAGAGATGGGGTTTCACCATGTTGACCAGGCTGGTCTCGAACTCCTGACCTCAAGTGACCCACCTGCCTCAGCCTCTCAAAGTGCTGGGATTACTGGCATGAGCCACCATGCCCGGCCACTTCATCCTTTTTGAAATACATCCTGTTTTCCTTTGGACAGGTGTAAGGACAAATACAATTTGAAAATAAGAGGCTTGACTGTCCCTGATGAAAATGAAGAGAAGAGGTCTTTCTACCCCACCTCCTTTATCTCAGGACACTTAACTTTAGAATTAAACTCCTAAGTACTTTTTCCTGTTTTGAAATGTATATAAATCCCTGGAAGATTAATAGGCCTTTTGTCAGCTTTATGACCTAGGGAATGTCTTTCTCAAAGACCTGGTAGCCCTCTCTTTGCACTGCAAACATCTGGGGAGATAGAAACACTGTCTCCCAATTTCTGTGTTAAGGTAGGAGCCTACATTTAGTGAGCGCCTCTCTCCAAGTTGGAAAATGACCTTCTGTCATAAAGATATGAGAAGTTTGTTTTCCCTCTAGACCATGCCATATTTACCCATCACACATGCTCATCCCAATTACCAGATGAAGTGAGGATGAGCTATAAATGACAAATGGTGCTGGTAAGTCCTCTAAGTCTAGGACTAGTTATTGTTTAACTTGAGAATGAGAATCGGTTGTGTCTGCTTGGCTATAGAAAAGACTGAGATTTCTTTCTGTCTTTTCAATTTCTTAGCAGATCGCCTGTGAGGCTTGCTTGCTCAATACTTTTTAAAAATGTTTTCTTTCTCTTCTTCCTTTGTGGAGAGGATTTCTGAATTGGAAGAAGGTTTTGTTTTAAATTATATTTCCCCTACACTGGTTGTCACCAACAGAATGTCACCATTTTCCATTCTGTGTAATATTACCTTTCTGTCTACCGACCATTTTTTTTAACACACTGCAGCATGATTTTTCAAATGTGAACGTGACTACATCAAAGCCCAGGTCCATCTCTTTCCCCTTACTACTTATTTAAAATACCACGGTGACCTTAGCATTAGAATTACAACCAGTAATACAGGTTGCACAGGCCTACAATCTCGGGCTTTATCTTGTACCCTTCTTGTCTCTAGCCACACTAACCTTCTAGTTTCTCAAATGTGCCACACTCCTTCAGTCTAAACAAGTCTCCCCTCTTCAGCACCCCCACCTCATTTTGCTTAATTAACTCTATTTTACCATTAGACTCTCAGCTCACGTATCCCATCTTGAAGGGAAGCTTAGCTCTCACAAAAGCAAGGTCACATTTTCCTGGTATAGTTATCAGAGCTCTGTACACAATTTTTTTTGATAATCCTATTGCAGATTGTTTTGTGAAATTATTTGCTGTCTTCTCCATTTGACTATAAGCTCCAAGAGGGCAGGGTTTTTATGTTTTAACATACCATTGCTTCTCCGTGGCCTAATACAGTGCCTGGCATATGGTAGGAGTTCAAGAAAAGCTCCATTCATCCTGCTCCTTATTGGAACGAAATGTTGCCATGGTATGCAATAAATGAGAAAAAAATTCAGGAAGTTCAATGTTAATTTTTTTCAGTTGTTAGCTTCCTTTTGAATCAACTATAAAGGTATGTAGTTGAGAAATCTACTCTTTTATTAAAGGCGTTTCTTATGGATTCCATTTGCAAAGTCCGTATTGACTTTTGACTTAGATTACTGCTGTTTATTGATGACTGTGTAACTAATTAACCCAAAACTTGGTAGTTTAAAACAGGAGTTGACAAACTTTTTCTGGGAGTTGACCAACTTTTTCTGTAAAGAGTCATATAGTAAATATTTTAGAGATCTCTGCTGTAACTACTTCACTCTGTCATCGTAGTACAAAAGCAGCCAACAACGGTACACAAAAGAATAGGTGTGGCTGTGCTCCAATACAACTGTACCAATGGACACTGCAATTTCAGTTTCAGATGATTTTATTATGTCACAAATATTATTGCTATTTTGATTCTTTTTGCAACCTTTCAATAATGTAGGACTCATTCTCAGCTCACAGGCTATACAGAAACAGGCCATGGCCTAGATTTGACCCATAGACCATAGTTTGCCAACAATAATATTTTTATTATCTTTGACTCTTTGGGGGGTTAAGGATTAAGACAGATCATAGCAGGTTGATTCTCCTGCTCCTCTTGATATTGACAGAGGTCGGTTGGTAGTATTCATCTTTGGATGTGTTGGCCTGGTGAGTCTAAGAAAGCTTTTTTTTTTTTTTCTTAAATGGAGTCTCACTCTGTCACCCAGGCTGGGGTGCAGTGCTAAGGCAGCTTTATTCGTGTGTCTGGCACCTTGGTGGGAGTGCTGGAAAGGCTGAGCTCAGCCGGGATTGTGACTCCAATTTCTGGACTTTCAGAGAGACTTGAGATTACCAATATACATTTTGATAGAGGGTGTGATCTTTTCCACATGTAAAATGAGTCAGGTTTGGAGAGGAAGGAATGATACGGGCATTAACAAAGTACAATGGTGTGGTGGTGTAAGTTCTTCAGTTTCCTCATAAGAAAATGCTTATGCTAATGCACACTGGCAGGTTTCGTAGCACTGTTCACTTTTCATCTCATTATTTTCTTCTTTTTTCTTCATCCTTCAATTGCCTTTCCTTTTCAGTTCAAAACAAGCCTGCAGAGTAAATGCTGAAGCATAATCCTGTATTAATTTATGGGCTGTGGTGTGGCTTACTAGAAATGAAATGCTCTGGTCCCATGAAATCCTAATCACTTTCACAGCCAGCAGGTGCCAGAGTTAAAGCATTTCCAGTGAAGTGAACAAGAACATTAAATAAAACCCGTGCTCAGGACTGGATGCATTTAAGTCAGGAAGAGGAAAGTACTGTGTTACTGATCAAAGTCTGGCCCAGGGAGGCAACTCTATTTGGCTTTAACTCAGTGGGAAAGGCAGTAACTTCAAATCCATGGTCAGTTCAATTCAATTTATGAGAGACTTACCCAGTTATTTCTGTATTGCACGGCAAGCAGCGAGGCTCTGAGCTGGCTTATGAAAGATCTCCCAGGTGAAAGAGATATAGAAAAATTGCCCCCCATGCAAGTTCTTTCAACTATCCCTGACCCTTTGAGCCATTCTGCAGAAGTAGATCAGAATCTCAAGAGAAGGGGGAAGGCATCTGTGTTTGGAATAGACAGTCCTGGTCCCATTCCCTGGTGAAAATTTATCTCTCATGTGGCACAAGTGGTGGGAAAAGCCCTCTCTATTAACTACTGACTAGGAGTTGCCAGAAGCAAAGCAGGTTTGGGGGAAACCCCAACTTAGATGTGCTGAGATTAATGAATGAACTTTCTGAATAGACAAGTGACTGAGAATAATTTTCTAAAGTGTACACACAATAGATATAAACATATCTTTAAAGACATTGTAAATCCAAAAGATGCGGAATGCGGGATAATTTAAAAATAATATGATTAAGTTTAATTCTGATGATTGATTTTGTCAATCCAAAACAGATTCTCAGAGCTGACAAACACTTTCCATATATCTTAAACAGCAGAGGGCTGTTATATCCAATAGAATGGTGAAGAGAAATAGAATGATAAGCCAAAAACTACAGGCAATCTGAAAATTGTTGATGCAGTATTAGGTTTTGGAATATCTGATATGAACACCGTGGCAGAATATGGATCTTCTTAATAATATTTAACTTATAAAAATATTAGAATCAGCTTGCTTTCCCTGCATTCAACTTATGGTGTCATGCAGAATATTGCCCAGGTTTTGATGTTGACAGTAGTCCTAATTTTGAATGCCAATTTTATCTAAAAAGTGATTTTATAACTGATTAAAATAGCTTGGGTAATGTGTAAGCATAATAGCATCAAAATTGTTAGAATTAAATTAAAGATACTAACATTGTCTTCATTATCACTTCTAAGTTTAATACAATACAGGCATACCTCAGAGATATTGTGGGTTTGGTTCCAGACCAACACAGCAAAGCAAATATTGCAATAAACTTAATCACACAATTTTTTTTGGTTTCCCACTGCACATAAAAGTTATAGGCCAGGCACAGTGGCTCATGCCTGTAGTCTCAGCACTTTAGAAAGCAGAGGCAGAGGGATCACTTGAGCCTGAGAGGTTAAGCCTACAGTGAACCATGGTCATGCCACTGCACTCCAACTTAGGCAACAGAGTGAGAACCTGTCTCAAAAAAAATTATGTTTACACTATACTGTAGTCTATTAGGTGTGCAATAGCATGATGTCTAAAAATATAGTGTATATAACTTAATTTAAAAATAGGCCAGGCGTGGTGGCTCATGCCTGTAATCCTAACATTTTGGGAAGCCAAGCCTGGAAGATTTTGCTGGAGGCCAGGAGTTTGAGACCAGCCTATGCAACTGAGTAAGACCCCATCTCTACAAAAATAAATCATGATTAACTGGGTGTGGTGGTGGGCACCTGCAGTCTTAGCTACTCAGGAGACTGAGGTGGGAGGATTGCTTGAGGCCATTAGTTTGAGACCAGTCTGGGCAGCATAGTGAGACTTCTTTTCTACCATAAAGTAAAATAAAATAAAAATACTTTATTGCTAAAAAACGCTAACAATCATTTGAGTTGTCAGCAAGTCATAATCTTTTTGCTAGTAGAGGCTCTTACCTTGATATTGATGGCTGTTGACTGATCAGGGTGGTGGTGGTTACTGAAGTTTGGGGTGCCTGTGGCAATTTCTTCAAATAAGACAACAATGAAATTTGCCGTATCGATTGACTCTTCCTCTCATGAAATATTTTTCTGTAGCATGCAATACTGGTTGATAGCATTATACTCACAGTAGAACTTTTCAAAATTGGAGTTAATCCTCTCAAATCCTGTCACTGCTTTAACAAATAAGTTTATGGAATATTCTAAATTCCTTGTTGTTATTTCAACAATATTCACATAATCACCAAGAGTTGATGTCATCTCGAGAAACTACTTTTTTGCTCATCCCTAAGAAGCAACTTCTCATCTGTTAATGTTTTATCATGAAATTTTAGCAATGCAGTCACATCATCAGGCTTCACTTCTAATTCTAGTTCTTTTGGTATTTCTACAACATACCACATCTGCTGTTACTTTCCCCACTGGAGTCTCAAACCCCTCAAAGTCATCCATGAGAGCTCGAATTAACTTCTTTCAAGCTCCTGTCATGTTGATATTTGACCTCCTCTCACGAATCATGAATGTTCTTAATGGGATCTAGAATGGTGAATCTTTCCTGAAAGGTTTTCAATTTACTTCGCCTAGACTCATCAGAGGAATCACTGTCTATGGCAGCTATAACCTTATGAAATCTATTTCTTAAACAATTAAACTTGAAAGTCAAAATTACTCCTTGATTTATGGGCTGCAGAATAAATATTGTGTTAGCAGGCAAGAAAACATTAATCTCCTTGTACCTCTCCATCTGAGCTTTTGGATGACCAGGTGCATTTCCAGTAAACAGTAATATCTTGAAAGGAATCCTTCTTTTTTGAGCAGTAGGTCTCAACAGTGGGGTTAAAATATTCAGTAAAGTGGGCTTAAAATATGCTGTAAACAATGTAAAAAAAGTGAGCTTAAAATATGCTGTAAAATAAGTAGATATGCTGTCATCCAGGTTTTGTGGTTCCATTTATAGAGCACAGGCAGAGTAGATTTAGTATAATTCTTAAGGGCCCTGTGGTTTTTGAAATGATAAATGAGCATTGGTTTTAACTTCAAGTCACCAACTGCATTAGCCCCTAATAAGAGTCAGCCTGTCCTTTGAAACTTTGAAACCAGGCCTTGACTTCTCCTCTCTAGCTAAGAAAGTACTAGATAGCATCTTCTTTCAATAAAGGCTGTTTCATCTACCTTGAAAATCTGTTGTTTAGTGTAACCATCTTTACCAATTATCTTAGCTAGATCTTCTGGATAACTTGCTCCTTCATCTTGTACTTCTATGTTATGGAGACAGCTTCTTTTCTTAGATGGCTTCCAAATTTTCTTCTCCTGCTTCCTTACCTCTCTCAGCCTTCAAAAAATTGAAAAGAGCTAGGGCCTTTCTCTGGATTAGGCTTTGACTTACGGGAATGTTACGGCTGGTTTGATCTCCTATCCAGACCACTCACACTTTCTGCATATCAACAATAATGCTGTTTCTCTCTTTTATCTTTCGTATGTTCGTTGGAGTAGCATTTTTAATTTCCTTCAAGAACTTTTCCTTTGCATTCATAACTTGGCTAATTGTTTGGCACAAGAAGTCTGGCTTTTGACCTATTTTGGTTTTCGACATTGCCTTCCTCACTAAGCTTAATCATTTCTAGCTTTTTATCTAAAGTGAGAGGCATGTGACTCTCTTTCACTTGAACACTTAGAGGCCATTATAGGGTTGTTAATTGGCCTAATTTCAATTTTGTTTTGTCTCAAGGAACAGGGAGGCTGGAGGAGAAGAGAGATGGGAGAATGGCCGGAGGGTGAAGCAGTCAGAACACACACACATATCTATTAAGTTTGCTGTCTTTTATGTGCACAGTTGGTGGTGCCCCAAAACAATTACAGTGGTAATTTGAAAGATCACTGATCACAGAGCACCGTAACTGGATAAAATAATAATGAAAAAGTTTGAAATATTGTGAGAATTAACAAATTGTGACAGAGAGAAACAAAGTGAACACATGCTGTTGGAAAAATGGACTGATAGACTTGCTATCAATGCAAGGTTGCCACAAAACTTCAGTTTATAAAATATGCAATATCTACAAAGAATAATAAAATAAAGCACAATAAAATGAGGTATCCCTGTATTTAGAAATAAATTTTTATTTTTTAGAGATAAGGCCTCACTGTGTCACCCAAGCTTGAGTGCAGTGGTACAATCATAGATCATTGCAGCCTCCTGAGCTCAAGCGATCCTCCCACCTCGGCCTCCAGAGTAGCTGATACTACAGGCATGTACCTCCACACCAGGCTATTTTTAATTTTTTTTTTTTTTGTAGAGCTGAGGTCTTGCTATGTTGCCTAGGCTGGTCTTGAACTCCTAGCCTCAAGTGATCCTCCCACCTTAGGCTTCCAAAATGTTGGGATTACAGGTGTGGACCACCACACCTAACCAGAATTACTTTTTCATTACAAACGTAGTAACAGTCACAGTAGCCAGTGTGGCAATCCAAGGATGCATGTAGCAAAATCTACAAAACGCATGTTCATGCTGTGATATGAGCATTGAGAAAGAATCGAGAAGCTACTCATAAGTGTGGGCTAGGAATGGAAGGAGTGGGTCTGAGGATACTTTGAACTAGGCCAATATATCAATATATAGTTAAGCATGAATTCTGTTTTGTTTGTTTGTTTCTTTTTTTTTTTTTTTTTTGATGGAGTCTTGCTCTGTCACCCCTGCTGGAGTGCAGTGGTACAATCTCGGCTCACTGCAACCTCCGCCTCCTGGGTTCAAGCAATTCTCCTGCCTCAGCCTCTCAAGTAGCTGGGATTACAGGCACCCACCACCACACCTGGCTAATTTTTGTATTTTTGGTAGAGACGGGGTTTCGCCATGTTGGCCAGGCTGGTCTCGAACTCCATCTGACCTCAAGTGATCCACCCACCTCGGCCTCCCAAAGTGCTGGGATTACAGGATTGAGATGAATTTATGGGTTAGAAGATAACCTAGGGAGGAGGGAAAAAAGGAGGAAATGTTGTCGATGTGACAAGTGGGTGGTTGTGTGTGTTTATGTATATGTTTCTATGCTGGGTAATAAAAATATTGCCTAGATTTATAAGATGACAGAAGGAAACCCTTCAGAGGCTCTTGAATTTGATCCTTCTGTAAATCTATATCCTGAAAGAGTAGCTACAAGAGTATTTTATAAGCAAAGATCTCCAATCCCCTTTCTTCTTTCAGCAAGTTTTGTCATAATCATGACACAAATAATTCAGTTTTAAAAAACAAAGCTGTTCTAGAATATGACTGTTAATGGAGCACTTGAAGCATATTCTGACTCAACAAGCCAAGTTCAAATAGTATTTGTGGGCATGAGAACATGGTTTGTTTTTATTTGCACCCAGACATTCTACCCCTGGAAAAGTTTTGTGCCATGATTTTTTAAAAGAAATACTGTCTAGAGCTTTGACAGTGCTCTCTGCTGATAATCCTTAACCAATTAAATAGGACCCACCAGAGACCTTGTTCATAAAAGATTTACAGAAAAGTCACAATGTAGTTGAATTCAAAATGAAGAGTGTAAGATAAGTGAGCAATTTTTGAATAATAACATTCAGTAAAAGATAAAACATACCACCTCGAAATACAATGGAACAACATTAAAGTAGATATCTTGGGAGACATTTCTCTCCCCTAACAACTCTTTAGAATACACAGATTTCTTCAGGGTTACTTTGAAAGACTGTAACACTTAAAAGGTAATTGGGTCAACCGTCTTGTCTTGAGACAACACTCTAGGGATGCGCTCATCTTGCCTCTCATCTTGCCTCCAAGCAACAGCAGCATTTTGATAATTTGAAGAACAAAAATGTTAGTTTGATGGTCTCTAGCTGAACTGACACTCGTAGAGAAAGAAGCTAGTTTGTTTATTTCTAAGGGATATTGCATATCAAGACCTGAATTAATTCCATGTGTTGACACACAATAACTACTGGTTTCCAGAATAGGATGTTACTTTTGCAAGATTTTGTACTTTGTTTATTTTCTTCTTAAGTTAGGGACAACAGCACTAGGAAATAAGGTCTACAGAAGGAAATGGGAGCCATAGAATTATAGAATACGGATTCTGCAGGAGAGAGCAGGCAAGGGAGGAGAATTAAAATACATTAAATTCCTATTGTATGCCAGGCACTATGGTAGGTGCTTCATAATTTATCATTGCTACATTAGTCTTATAAAGCATGTATTCGTGTCTCTCATTTGGCAGATGTGCAAAAGGCTCAGAGAAGTCAAGTGCTTTCTCCAATGCCACATGGATAACGTGGTAGCAGAAAAAGAGTTCTAATTTAGGGCTGTCAAGTTCCAATGTTATTGTTCTTTCTAATTGAAGGCTGACTCAGGAAAAGAACTAGATATCATCTAGCTCTTTTCTAATTCTAATGCACTGCTCAATTCCAATGTGCATATGAATCAGCACATTAAATCTTGTGAAAATGCAGTTTCTAATTCAGTAGATGTGGGGAGGGGCCTAATATCCTGCGTTTTTTAAAGCTCCCTGATGATGCAGATGGTGTTGGCTTGGGGACTACACTTATGGTAGATAGTCTCTAGTTTACCCTCTCAGGTTCAGATGTAGAAACCTAATGTTCAGAGAAAGAGCCTAAGATCCCCAACTGATGCTGAGTTCGAGCCAGTGTCAATGCCAAAAGGTGGTTTTGGAGGTAGCCCTCTTCTATTCTCCATCATTCCGCCAAAGCAGACCCACGTAAAAGTGCATGTATTTGCTATGCACAGTCAGTTACAAGAACTCCGTAGGCCCCTGTTTCAATGGGATTGCTGTCCCTGTCTTCTGTTGGAATTCTGGAGTTATCATCACTGTGAACCTCTGCGTTCTGACTTCCTTCCACTTGGTGCTCTTTCTACTGTAACTGAAGTGTTACATCTCAAAGTGGGATATACAAATGAGAAATGAAATGGAACCATTATGATTCTCCTGCAGCAGGAGCCACAAACTCAAATGTCCATGGTCAGGCAGGTAATGTAAAGGAATAACGCGGTCCTTGTGGGTACTGACAAAACTGAGCACTTGTGTCCATCCCAAGAAGGCAGCTCATACACATGTCCTGGTGGTCACCACCATGCGGAATGCAACCTTAATGCTGACTGATCTTCCAGGTTTTCAGAGAAGTTGGAAATATGGATTATTTTAAATAGACCATTTAAAAATAGTCTTTTTAGAGCAGCTTTGGGTTTGCAGCAAAATCAAGCAAAGCATAAAAGTTCTCATATACCACTGCCTCCCCATTTTCTCCCCCATATCAATATCCCCCACCACAGTGGTTCCTTTGTTATAAACCCAGAACCACATCCATAGTCCGTAGTTTACATTAGCATTTATTCTTGGTGTTGTACATCCTATGGGTTTTGACAAATACATAATGACATGTACTGTGACTGCCCTAAAAGTCCTCCATGTTCTGCCTATTTATCCCTCCCTCCGTACTATTCCTGACGACCACTGATATTTTTATAGTCTCCATAGTTTTGCTTTCCCAGAATATCATATGGTTGGAATCATACAGTATGCGACCTTTTCAGATTGGCTTACTTCAGTTAGTAATATGCATTTAAGGTTTCTCCATGTCTTCTCATGGCTCAAAAGCTATTTTCTTCTTAGCAGTGAATAATATTTTACTATTAATAATAAATAAATAATAAATATTTATATCTATTTATTATATAGAGCAGCTTATATTTATTGTACCACAATTTATTTATTCACTCATCTGCCAAAAAACATCTTGGTTGCTTCCAAGTTATGGCAATTGTGAATAAAATGGTTATAAGCATCCATGTACAGGTGTTCATGTGGACACAAGTTTTCAACCCACTTGGGTAAATACCAAGGAATGTGGTAACTGGATCACATGGTAAGAGCATATTTAGTTTTGTAAGAAGCTGCCAAATTGTATTCTATTTTGTGTGTACCACTGTGCATTCTCACCAGTAATGAATGAGAGTTCCCATTGCTCCACCTCCTCCCCAACATTTGATGTTGTCAGTGTTTTGTTTTGATTTTGGCTATTCTAATAGGTAGATAGTGGTATCTCATCATTGTTTTAATTTGCATTTCCCTAATAACATATGATGAGCAGAAAATTTTCATATGCTTACTTGCAATCTGTATATCTTCTTTAGTGAAGTGTCTTTTCAAGATTTCGCCCATTTTAAAATCTTGCTGTCCATTTTCTTATTGTTGCATTGTAAATGTTCTTTGTATATTTTGGATAACAATCCTTTATCAGCCAAGTCTTTTGCAAATATTTTCTCTCAGCTTGTATCTGTCTTCTAACTCTCTTGATAGCATCTTTCACAGAGTAGGAGTCTTAAATTCCAGTGTATCAATTATTTTTTTCATGTATCTTACCTTTGGTATTGTATCTAAAACTCATTGCCATACCTAGGCCCTCTAGATTTTCTAGGAGTTTTATAGTTTTGCATTTTTCATTTAAGTATATGCTCTATTTTGAGTTAGTTTTGGGAAATGGTATAAGTTTTGTTTCTCAATTCAGTTTTCTGCATGTGTATGTCTACTTGGTCTAGTACCATTTGTTGAAGAGACTATTTTTTTTCTCGATGGTATTGCCTTTGCTCATTTGTCAAAGATCAGTTGACTATATTTATGTGGGTTTATTTCTGGTCTCTCTATTTTGTTCTATTGATCTATATGTCTATTCTGTTGACAATACCACAATATTTTAATTACTGTTGTTTTTTTGTAAGTCTTGAAGTTGGGTAGAGTCAGACTTTCAACTTTATTCATCGCCTTCAATATTGTGTTAGCTATTCTTGGTCTTGTACTTCTTTATATACGTTGTAGAATCAGTTTGTCAATATACATGAAATAACTTGCTGGAATTTTGAATGGAATTGTATTGAATCTGTAGGTCAAGTTGGGAAGACCTGACATCTTGGCAATATTGTGTCTTTCTATCCATGAATATGGGATATCTCTCAATTTATTTAGTTCTTCTTTGATTTTTTTTAAATGAGAGTTTTATAGTCTTCTTCATATAGATCTTGTACATATTTTTGTTAGATTTATATGTAATTATTTTATGCCTTTGGTGATAATATAAGCATTATTTTGTTTTTAATTTTAAATTCCATTGGTCCATTGATAATATATTGGAAAGTGACTGACTTCTGAATACTAACCTTGAATGCTTCTATCTTGCTATAACAGCTTGTTAGTTCCAAGAGATTTCTTACTGGTTCTTTCAGATTTTCTACACAGACAATCTTTCATGTTATCTGCAAACAAAGAGAGTTTTATTTATTTCTTCCCAATCTGGATAACTTCTCTTTTCTTGGAGTAGCTAGGATTTCCAGTACAATGCTGAAAAGGAATGATGAGAGGGCACATAATTTTTTAAATTCTTATTTTTAAATATTTGAAACAAAACTCTCTCTATATATAGTATATATGTATATACTGTATATATGTAATATATGCAATATATACATAAATACATATATATGTATATATATACACAAATATATATATATATATGTGTGTGTGTGTGTGTGGTTTTTTTTTTTTTTTTGAGACAGAGCTTTGCTCTGTTGCCCAAGCTGGAGTACAGTGGTGTAGTCTTGGCTCACTGCAACCTCTGCCTCCCCAGTTCAAAGTATTCTCCTGCCGCAGCCTCTCAAGTAGCTGGAATTATAGGTTTGTGCCACCATGCCTGGCAAATTTTCATATTTTTAGTAGAGACAGGGTTTCACCATGTTGCCCAGGCTGATTTTGAACTCCTGACCTCAACTGATCAACCCACCTTGGCCTCCCAAAGTGCTGGGATTACAGGCTAATCCACTAGCCACTGTGGCTAGCCAAAAACTCAAATATTTTTAAATGCTGGGCCAGCTAGATAAAATATATATGGAGATATATATTTGGCCAGAGAGCTGGCAGATTGTGACCTCTGCCCCACATCCTTGTGTGGAAAAACTATGCACTTTCAGATTATTGGAATTAACTTCTTTTTTTTTTTTTTTTTTTGAGACAGTGTCTCACTCTGTCACCTAAGCTGGAGTGCAGTGATGCAATCTTGGCTCACTGCAACCTCCACCTCCTGGGTTCAAGTGATTCTGGTGCCTCAGCCTCCTGAGTAGTTGGGATTACAGACGTGTGCCACCATGCCTGGCTAATGTTTTGTATTTTTAGTAGAGACGAGGTTTCACCATGTTGGCCAGGCTGTTTGTGAACTCTTGTCCTCAAGTGATCTGCCCACTTCAGCCTCTCAAAGTGCTAGGATTACAGATGTGAGCCACTGCGCCTGGCTGGAATCAACCTTTTTAACCAAAACTATTTTAGACATGATCAGCATAATGATTAACTACTTTATATTCAGGTATTTACGATACTGAAATGACTAAGAGAATGACTCTTATAAAGGCCCTATTCTAGTCTACATACCCTTCCAATAGCTAGTGGTAAGACTGAGTGTGAATGAATCTTTACAACTGGAACTGCCAGAAACTAGAGATATTATAATAAATTACACAGACAACTCAGTCTCAATACATGGTGGGAGAAAGAGAGGGATATCTATGAGGCCCTAATCAAGGGTTAAGTCTTGGACATGGTTATACAATCAACCACCTCTTTCTTTCTTCCTTTCTCTCTTCGACAGCAAAATACACATAACAGAACATTTACCATCTTAACCATTATTATTACTAAATTACCATCTTAGCCATCATTAACCACTTTCATCTTCCCTAACTAAAACTTTGTACCCGTTAAACAACTCTCCATTTTTTCTTCTCCTCAGCCCCTGATAACCACTCATCTACTTTCTGTTTCTATGAATTTGACTATTCTAGGTACCTCATCTCACTGGAATCATACGGTGTTTCCAAACCAAAACTATCAGATACTATAATTAATTCAGAAAGGCTAGTTCAGAAGGCTAAACTTTTCTACCACTGCTTAGTGTCTCAGTAAACAACGCTGCTCAAATTTTCATTTAAGGATTGGTTCCTCTGAGAATATCTAGGATCCTCCAGGGTGTTGGAGGGATTCCAACAATTCTCAGTCAATTTTGGATGATAACATATGTATGTATTTCTGCTTGTCTTGTTCTTCATATTCATATTCAGGGACTTCCTTCCCTTCCATTTTGTATATCTGCCATAGAATTTCAACTTGTCTTGTGTAACTTGGCTTCAAAATGTTCCACTGACTAGGGGATTATTTGGTTGGCAATGGACTGTTAATCCAATTAAATAATAGCAGCTGGCAGTTCCTTTCCAATGTGGTTAGATGAGACACCTGGGTGAGGTATGCCCACTTAATTATTTACAAAATGAACCAAATCCAGAGGAAGAAGTAGGTGTTATCATGGTTTATGCATCTTATTTTAACTGATAACTTATCTTCAAGTCATCTTTTAATGTGAAGATATCAAATAATTCAAGCAAATGTTACAAAATATATGTTTTAAAAGTATTATTCTAGGCTGGGCGCGGTAGCTTATGCCTGTAATCCTAGCACTTTGGGAGGTCAAGGCAGGCGGATCACCTGAGGTCAGCAGTTTGAGACCAGCCTGGCGAACATGGTGAAACCCTTTCTCTACTAAAAATACAAAGTTAGCCAGATGTGGTGGCACTCACCTGTAATCCCAGCTACTTGGAGGCTGAGGCAGGAGAATCGCTTGAATCTGGGAGGCAGAGGTTGCAGTGAGCCTAGATCGTGCCATTGCACTCCAGCCTGGGCAAAAAGAGCAAAATTCCACCTCAAAAAAAATTAAAAAATTAAAAAAAATTACTCTATGAGTAATAGTCCATATTAAATGGACTTAAGTTCTACAGCTGCCATTAAAAATATGGATTGATTCTTTGTGGCTCAGAATATCAGAATTATGAATTCAATTAATTTATTCACCATTTCTATAATTCTGCATACAAATTAAATATTAGGAAACCTAGTAAGTTAGTAAGAACATAGAGTGTTGGACACATTTTGTTTAAGAATATAGAAACTTGGGGTTATAATTTATGTATGATCTGCATTTTTGCATAATTCTATGACTATACTGGAGATTATCTGAGTATTATATCTGACTTAGAATTTGAGAACCTTATGATTTACTGCTTTTGCCGAAGAAAAGAAATGAAACACCAGACTCTTGAAGGACAGAATTAACTGTAGTGTGTGCACCCTTGATAAGGTAGCACCCTTGGTAGGATAAGCGTGATCACAGGCAGAGAGAAATGATATGTTCTTGACACTAACTAGTCATGTCGCCTCCTGAGTTATGAGTCACTTTTAAGTCTCAGCTTACCTATAAAATACAGGAGTTAGATTTCTGTAGCTGATCTCAAAGGTGTATTCTAGTTCTAAATTCTGATCCTATGAACCATTTATAGTTTCACATTTATAGTTAGCTTTAATCAACCTTGATATATTAGGAAAATAATAGGTAGGTATGATTTTTTAAAAATTCTAGTAGAGAGAGGCTTATGGAATTATCAGTGATCTTCTTTTACCCCCACCTCCATTCCCTATAAGAAATCACTATTGACTTCTCCTGGTGATAACCTCTGTATTCTAAAAGGGAAGTGGTACTTATACCTCTTTTTTTGATTCATTGAGTGTGGATAACGAGGATTTTCCTCACACTCCCCATTGCAGTTAAATCACTGTAGTGAGAGAGATCCTTTCTTGAATACCTATAAACATTTACACCTTTGTTTCTTGTTTCATTCCCTACTGACAGTGTCTCCTGATTTTCAATTTTGAAAGATGAGAATATTCATCATTTTAAATGCAGCCTGTTTACATTTGAATTACGTTAGTTACTATCTGATTATTTTCTTCAAAGGAAAGAGGTTAACATTTAGATGTTTTAGATGGTATTCCTGCATAGAATAAGGGTTCCTTTGAAAACTTTATCACAACTAATTCAATGTTCATTATATGAACTATTTATAAAACAATCTCAGAAGGTTGTCCTTGGCTTTTGTTAAGCCATTCTTTAGGTTTCAAACTTGCAAAACTGCAGTCTTTGATCTTATCTTCAATTTACCTGCAAGTCTACAATTTTTTTTTATCTCAAATATGTATTGCAAGGGAAAGTAAATAATAACAAAATAAGGCTCTTTTACTAAGCACTGTTGACAGTATCAAGAATTGTGAAGGGTCAGAGGTTTCACCCTACTTGCCAGCTAACAAGTTAGCTTGCCATAGCTTCATGAACACAGGCAGAAAACATGAGACACGTGGGTCAGAGACAAAGGACATTATTAGTCACAGCACAGTAAGCAACATGACTTTCATGTTCTGATCCCTACTAGGGGACCAGTTGGGGTACAGAGGGGCAGGTTCAGGTGGATTCTGTAAACGGTAAGTTTCCGTGCATCACAGCTGAGGGACCTCATGCTTAGGAAACCCCAGTCTTTTATAAGCGTTGCAAGCAAACCTGCCTAACCTTTGCCTCCAAGGGAGACATTATTTTTATTGTACTACACAGCAAACAAACATGCCCCTTGCCCAGGAGGGAAAGGCTATCTCAATCCTCCAAGGTTTTTTTTGCTATAGAAACATTCTTGAAAAGATAGTCCTGAACAAAAGCCAGCACCATGCATGCCTGAAGGAATTGCAGCTACTATGTATAAAATTATCTAAACCAAGGATGCTATTACCTTCCTCATTGGCTTTTGGTAGAATTACATGATAATACATTAAAGTGCTTACTATTGTTAGGTGTTCAATCAATGCTGGCTACTCTTATACAATAGCACATACTCAGATAAAAGAACTTTAATACTTGAGTTTCCCGCGTCCATCATAAAAATAATATATGCTTCTTTTCTTCCTTTTAAATAGCCTTTATTTTTTTAGAGCAGTTTTAAGTTCACAGCAAAATTGGGAGGAAGGTACAAAGATTTCCCTGATATTCCCTGCCCTCACACATACACAGTCTTTCTTCCACACCACCCACATTCCCCAGCAGAGTTGTACATGTTACAACTGGTACACCTGGCATTGATACATCATTATTACCCAGAGTCCATCGTTCATGACAGGGTTCACTCAGTGTTGTATATTCTATAGGTTTGGAGAAATGGATAAAATGACATCCACCATTTGCAGTATTATAGAGAACAGTTTCACTGCCCTAAAAGTAGTCTGTGCTTTGCTGATTCATTCCTCCCTCCCCACAACCGTTGGCAGCCTCTGATCTTTATACTGTCTTCATAGTTTTTCCCTGTCTGGTGTCATACAGTTGGAATCTTATGGTATGGATGCTTCTTTTTTAAAAACATACAAATATTATTAAGATAAAGTCACCCACAACCTTCCTACAAAGTAGTACCTTTAACTTTTTGATTAATTTCCTAATGATATCTTTCTAGGCATCTATTTTTTTAAAATTACTTTTGTCCTTTAGAGAGTTTCATTTGTCACTAGTTTAATAACCTCCACAAAAACTCTTTAAACTATTTCTTTCTTTTCCTTTTTTTTTTTTGAGATGGTCTCTCTCACTTTGTCATCCAGGCTGAAGTGCAGTGGCACGATCTCGGCTCACTGCAGCCCCAACCTCCCAGGCTCAAGTAATCTTACTACCTCAGCCTCTGCGGTAGCTGAAACTACAGGCATGAGCCACCACATCCAGCTAATTTTGTGTACTTTTTGTAGAGACCAGGTCTCTACAAAATTATGTTATTGCCCAGGCTGGTCTCAAACCCTGGGCTCAAGTGATCCTCCTGTCTCGGCCTCCCAAAGTGCTGGGATTATAGGCAAGAGCCACTGCGCCTGGCCTAACCATGCTTTATGTATCAGTCAGTATTGGGTAGTTTATGCTGTGTCACAATAAAAAGGCTTATTTTGGCCAGGTACAGTGGCTCACACCTGTAATCCCAGCACTTTGGGAGGCCGAGGCGGGTGGATCACGAGGTCAGGAGATTGAGACCATCCTGGCTAACACGTGAAAGCCTGTCTCTACTGAAAATACAAAAAATTAGCCGGGTGTGGTGGCAGGCACCTGTAGTCCCAGCTACTCGGGAAGCTGAGGCAGGAGAATGGCATGAACCCAGGAGGTGGAGCTTGCAGTGAGCTGAGAGTGCGCCACTGCACTCCATTCTGGGCAACAGAGCGAGACTCTGTCTCAAAAAAAAAAAAAAAATAAAATAAAATAAAAAAAAGGCTTATTTCTTGTTCACACTACATGTGCATCCTGCACTGTCACGGGGTTCTCCTCTTTACGGTCACGCAAGGACAACCACCATCGTGTTGTTAGGTTTGAAAAAAAAATGCTCAAAACTCATGACCAGAACGGCACATGGCTGGACCAGATCACAAGAGGCCAAAAAGAACAATCCTACCATGTGCCAGGTAGGAAGAGCTGGAAATGTTTGCTGAACAGGATTCATGACAGCCAGTTTACACTGTGGCTAGCAGAAATAAGAATCAACGAACAATTAAGTCTTTTTTGCCCATTTAAATCAGTGAAATATTTTTTTTAAGTTGCAGGGATTAATCAAAGCAAATAAAGAGCATGAAACTACCAAAATCTTTACTACATACCATGGTTAACATTTTCCTCTTTGCCTATTGTGCTAAAAATACAAAGCACTTGAGTGACGTTTATCTGAAGCCTCTGGAGTATTAATCAATAAATTTAAATATTGCTAATATCAAAAATCAGTTCTTTTTCTAAGTGGGGGTGTTAAATTGAGCTAAAAGAATGCTCAAACTATTGCCCACTACACTCCTAGGCTATTCTGTAATAGTAATGTTATGAGATGAAAGGTGTAAGCAGAAAGCAGGAGAGAATAGAATCAGGTGGCAAGTACTTACACCTCTTTCCATATATATACTTATTATATATGTATACATACATATATATACGCATACTTTTCTATTTCTTTATATATATCTACATGTATCTATAGATATTGTCACTTGATATATATTGTCACTGAAATTTTTATCCACTTAGAGAGAAAGAGAATAGAAAAGCTGATAATAAAAATCTAAGTGACAATATGTTCGTTCTCAGAATCACTTAGAAAAGTGGCTTAATCCATATATGTGCTTAGGACAATCTAATTTCACCTTAGCAGTAGGCAAGTGATAGAACATTTTTTATAAGGTCAAAGGAAAACAACAGCAACAACAAAAGCAACTTGCCAGAATGGGGAAGAAAATTCTGCAACTAGATCCCTTACCTTATGCTATGTAATAGCCATGCAATCTATACAGTGATACAACCAGGACACATGTGAGGCAAACCACTAACTACTGTCTGGCATAAAAAGTTCAAACATGGCCAGGTGCAGTGGCTCACGCCCGTAATCCCAGCACCTTGGGAAGCCGAGGCGGGCAGATCACAAGGTCAGGAGTTTGAGGCCAGCCTGACCAACGTGGAACCGATCTCTACTAAAAATACAAAAATCAGCCGGGCATGGTGGCGGGTGCCTGTAGTCCCAGCTACTCGGGAGGCTGAGGCAGGAGAATGGTGTGAACCCAGGAGGCGGAGCTTGCAGTGAGCTGAGATCGCTCCACTGCACTCCAGCCTGGGTGACAGAGCCAGACTCCGTCTCAAAAAAAAGTTAAATCATGATTACATTTTCTAAGGCTTCCTTCCCAAGTTACTTTCTTGCTTTTCCCATTTTAGTGAACCACTTCCAAATTCAATGTATTTCTGATTGGCTCACAATTCTCTTTCCCAGCTGTATTATTAATATTTCACCAGTTTCCTACATATATTTCCCACAACTCCCGTGAACACCGGTAACATGACATCATCAAAGAAGTTCCTTCTGTAGACAACATCACTAGGGACACACAAACAATTCTTTTCAAAAGAAGCCACCTCTGTATTATTTAAATAATATAACAGTCAAAACTGGAACTTTATGAATGTATTTCCAAAGTAATTCCATTCCTTAAGAAATATAGGGAAATTATTTCTCTGGGGAAGAATGAGTTAAAAAGAAAACATCTTTTAGAAACACATGTGGATTGCTTTTGTCAGCTAAACTCCTAATTTGCTGGGAAGTGACAGGCCATGAATACTTCATTCTCCTTTTCCTGGTGATTTTGTAAATGACTGCCTTATTTATTAATGGAAAGCAAATATGCAAAAGTATCGTCTTAATGTAGCCGCAAGTTTAAATCTGATTTCTTTTTTCTTTTTCCAAGGCCCAGCACCAGGTTTAAGTAGGTTAGCATACCTCAGATAACCCTGAAGAGTAAGATTCCTTCTCTGAGAGTGTGAAGCTGTAGGGCTGCCATTAGTAGTTGCTAATTCCAGGTTTCAAGTCTTCATTTATGGAGAACCTGACTTAGTGGGACAGATGGCATTTTTAAAGAGGCTCCCCAGACAATTCTGATACATAGCAAGGTCCCAGAACAAATGACCTACACTGTTCTTAAAACGATAGCTTTCTCCCCTAAATTAGAAAGAACATTAAACATAAGATAGCATAGAAAAAACAGCTGAAATTCTAAAGTTTGAAGACAATATCGTACATGTACATTTATTAATGATTGTTGATTAAAAAGATGATTTTGAAGGAAAAATGCTGCTGAGAAAGCACGCGCACAACTTCTGTAGAGTTGTCATACAGAGAGTTAATCAGAAGTTAGGGAGACAAACCAAGTTAAACAACCTATTTCTTGACTTCTAATTGCAATACCCACCTCTGCGTAAGGGATTAGTAAAATTACAGTACATATCAAGTTCCCCAAATCATTTTTAAAAGAAATGATCAATACTAAATATTAGCAGCTAAAACATCATCGATTTTTGTGGCTTTAGAACTTTCACACACTTGAGAGCTCCAAAAGAGGAAAAAAGCAAAGAAAATTAACACAATTGCTCATCGGAAGATTGCCCGTATTTTCTAGTATGCACAAAACAAAGAGTATCTCATGTTCTATCAATCATCTTCCTTCCTCAAGTTTTTAGGGAATATTAAGTAAAACCAATAATCAGTGCTAAGAGATGCATCACTGTGACATACTGAAATTCAGTCAGGACTGATCATGCTGAGACTCTGCTGTTTTTTTCTTTGGGTCTAAAAAACTTGTATACTCTATTTTAAGCATCCAAATATGATGATTCCTTTTGGGTTTAATATATCACTGTGGAAATAAATCTCAAAGTAGCAATTTTTTGCAACACTGATCAGAAATCCAAATGTCACTTAAAACTTAAATATATACAAAGCACAGCCATATACATATTCATCTTCAGAGAATATAAAAAAGGTTAAATAAAAATAGATAATAAAATTTCAGATACAGAAAGTGCCACTTCAACGAAATTTATTTTTGTGTTTATTTTACAAAAAGACTTTAGAACACATGAGGAACACTAGATGATGATAGTGAGCAGCCTTTTCAGCCTTTCTTTCTTTCTTCTTTAAATACAGATGTTGACAGAAAAGATGGATTAGATGCAGTCCACTTTTTCCTCAGTTGGCTGATTTTTTTCGGAATTATAAACCATGAAACTAAACTGAGTAAATGTTGAAAGTTTATTGCAAGCAGCACCTGGGGCCAAAAATGAGAAAGACATTTGGTTAACTATAAGATGCACATATTTATAACCAATATAGATATGGCTTATTTGACTAGACACTGGCTACTGTATACCTTATGTCTAAGGCACATGGAAATACACTAGTGTCATCCTCCTCAGAACTGAGCAGTGAACAGTCCATGAAAGGAACGAGGTAGCTGGTAAGCTATCTCTTTGAACTTCAGAAAACTGGCTGATTTTTGTTGTTGTTGTTGATCTATACACATGCTGTCACTGCTACGATTATTTAACTGTTCTTACATGTTTTTCTTAGAAAAAATGATTCAGGCACATCCCCCACATTTTATTTCTCTATCCACTAGAACATTCTCATCATTCATTCATAACCTGATACCCCACCATTGCTCCCTATTCTTCTACTCTGACAGGAAGAGTCAAGAGTAATTTGTCAAGATGCTTTGTCTAATCAAGTTCATCTTCCCATGCTCAAACTCCTGGGGGAGGGTCCTCTTCGGTCATTAAATAGAAGAAACTAGTCACCTGTAAATTTATCCACAATTATATAATTATCGTTTTTTTTTCATTCTGTTAAATCCAACTTTGAGCTTTCTAATAAGGTTTATTTCTTAAGAGGGAATCAATAAAACTGCCTTATTTGATATATAAAGCTTTTCCCCTTCATAATTTTTATTGACTTTTGTGTCTTAGTGCTTAAAAAAGAATAAAGCATTCCTCAAACAAGTTTTTCAAATATAGAACTGTGAGAAGTAAAAGATCAAAGAACAATAATAAGCAAGTCCAACCTAATAAGTCATATTGATCAGTAAGCTGTGTATCTTCCCCATCTGAAAATTCACTAATGAGAATCAGCAGTGGCTGATCTTAAAATGCTTTGAAACTGTGATAGGCTCATAGGCTCATATGGAGAATAAATGAAGCGAAAGACAAGCCTCAAACAGTGCAAAAATAATTCTGCTAACCTCTTTGGTTTACTAATTAGTAATATATTTTGTTCTTTGGAGCCCCGAGAAGATCTAAATGGCTGAGGTATTTAAATAATGAATAGAAAAGAAATAGGGAAGATAATTTATTCTTGTCTATTTTTAATTAGTATAAACATTTGACTAGATTAGCCTATGTCAACATGTACTGGAGCTGAAGCTAAACTTCATTTAAGACACATATGAAAGATAAGAACTACTAGTCAGAGATTGGGTCATAACCACCAGCAGTCAATCAAGAGGCTTTTAGGTATATTTTTAACGCTGTGGGTCTTGACAGATCATCAGTTAACACTTATTCAATGCCCACTTAAGGAGTCTCTTTTTCTATTGAATATAGTGTGTTGTACACAACAATATTTAAAAAGTGTATGTTTTATAAATATTTGGAAGTTCACAGAAATACGAAATCCAAACACAACTTACCATAACTTCCAGTCACATTGGCACATATAACAGCCCCAAAGAATTCTGGAAAATACTTCTGGATTCTTGAAATCACTTTTTGGCAAGCTATGGTTGGATCTTCTCCTCTTCTCATGTATTCTACAGCTTGGTAGCTGATTGAAACAGAGGTGAAACCTTAGTGTCACAGAATAAATACTAACTCCAAACTGGGTTACTTGAAGTTAGAAATTAAAACCACCAAAATTGCCACATGTGATAGAATACACATAAATGAACAGGAGCGGGTTACTTCTATTAAAGCATCCACAAAGCAAGTCAACTTTGATACAATGTCTATCTTTTCAACTAATCCACCCATTAATTTCAGATGTGGAACATTATTTTTGGCTTTGGCTGAATAACTGTCAGTAGTAATGGCCAGAAGTCAAAAAGAATACAGAGTTTCAATGAGAAAAACAGCTACAATCAAAGGGGAAAGTAGTGTGCATGGGCACAACATCTAGCTAGGGTGGTTAAAGGTACACGATGACTGCACTTCCTACTTTTACCATCAATTATCACAGCTCCTTTACTCAGTAGCTTTACATCAATTATCTAAATAGATCGTAAGTATTCTCATCTGGAAAGCAGGGTGAGAAATACTACTTTATTTCACAGGACTATGATTACTTAACTTGAATGATTATCATTATCAAAATAATAGGCAACAAGTTTGTATGCAGTTTCTAAGAAGCTCTTGTGCACAGAAATTCAGTTACACAATACAAAAATTGTGTTTTTTTTTGTTTTTTTTTTTTTTCTTGAGACAGAGTCTCACTCTTGTTGCCCAGGCTGGAGTGCAGTGGCACGATCTTGGTTCGCTGCAACCTCTGTTTCCCAGGTTCAAGCGATTCTCCTACCTCCCCGAGTAGCTGGGACTATAGACTTGTACCACCATGCCCAGCTAAATTTCTTGTATTTTTAGTAGAAACGGTCAGGTGTTTGAGACCATGTTGGCCGGGCTGGTCTCGAACTCCTGACCTCAGGTGATCCATCTGCCTCAGTCTCCCAAAGTGCTGGGATTACAGTCGTGAGCCATGGCACCCAGCCTCAAAAATTATTTTCTATCTTAAAAGAAAAAAATATCTTCTTCAAAGGTCTCTAAAATTCACAAACTAAGAAGTCATACCTTGGTAGGAAGCGCATCAATATATCACCATTCCCAGTGGCTGCGGCTGCCCCTGCAGTATCGTCAGCATAGGCTCCAGCTCCAGGTATTGGTGAGTCTCCTACACGGCTTTGCGAGGGTATTAACAATTTAGGGCAGGAAATCGAGTGCAAAACACATTAAGTCATAAGCTGTTCCAAATAAGGGATAGTTCCACTTAGCCTCTGATACCGTTTTAAGTAAATTCTTCATCAGAACAAAGACAGAACAGGTTTTCATTAGTTCTTCAACTAAGGTTTTCACAAACCTACATTAATTATGTAAGAAGTTGTTATCACACGTGGAGTGTAAAACAGTTGAACTCATAGTAACAGAGACTAAAATGATGGTTACTGGAGGCTGGGGGAGGGGGAACTGGCGAGATGCGGGTCAAAGGACACAGAATTCCAGTTAGGCAGGAGGGTAAGTTCCAGAGGCCTACTGCGGATCATGCTGACTAAGCTTAATAACAATAGAGTGCATATTTGAAAACTGCAAAGTAGATTTTTTTTTTTTTTGAGATGGAGTCTTGCTCTGTCACCCAGCTAGAGTGCAATGGCATGATCTTGGCTCACTGCAACCTCCGCCTCCTGGGTTCAAGCAATTCTCCCTGCCTCAGCCTGCTGAGTAGCTGGGACTACAGACACAAACCACCAACCTCGGCTAATTTTTTGTATTTTTTTTCTCTTTTTTAGTAGAGATGAGGTTTCACCATGTTGGCCAGGCTGGTCTTGAACTCCTGACCTTAGGTGATCCGCCTGCCTTGGCCTTCCAAAGAGCTGGGATTACAGGCGTGAGCCACCGTGCCCAGCCGAAAACTGCTAAGTAGATTTTAAGTGTTCTCACCATAATAAAATAGGTCTGTGAGATAATAAGTGAAATAGCTTGATTTAGCCATTCTACAACATATACATACATCAAAATATCATGTTGTACACCACAAATACACATAATTTTCATTGTCATTAAAATTAATTTTTTAAAAGAACTTGTTATCAGCCAGGTATATACCAGGATGGCATAGATTTACAGTGACTATTCTATTACTACCATCCTTTATCATCTAATTTCCAGATGACTGCAACATGTTCAAAAGTCGTTTCCTTTATCTATAATCTATTTCTGCTTCCTATGTAATATGTCAAACTTTTACCAGATTTTTTTATAGTAAGAAATTTTTAATGCTTTTCTATTTCAAAATTAAATCCAGAATGCCTTAACCTGACTTAAGACTCCTTAAATCTGGCTCCAGTCTTCCCTTGTAGTCTTATCTTCCAATACCACTTCCCCTACCCCAAAATACACACACACCCCCACACCCCTTCTTCCCTAGCCAGTGGGGGCCCTGAACACACACACACACCCACAAACACCACCAGTGGGAGCCGAGTGCACACACACACACACACAACCTTCTTTCCACGCCAGTAGTTCTGAACACACACACACACACACACACACACACACACCCCTTCTTTCCAAGCCAGTGGGGGTTCAAAACACACGCACACATACACACACACCCCAGTGGGAGCCCTGCACACACACATACACCCACACAACTTTCCTAGCCAGTAGGAGCGCTGAACCTGAACTACCATGACTCAGGGGTCAGCTCCAAGCATCACTTTACTGGTGTTCCTAACTACCCCAGCTTAAAGTGATCACCTCTGCCACCTCTAAACCCTACAACACCGGCTGTGACTCCCTCTCCTGTGGCACTCAGCAGAGAGTACTGCATTTTCTTTCACACTCATTCATGGCAGCTGTGAGAATAGGGCTGTACTTTGCAACCCCCATAGCACCTGGCATATATTGCTCTGCATTCAATGTACATTTGAGAGCTCTGTTCTTTTGGAAACACTAACCCATGTATTTTGAATTTTATACCATTTGTAGATGTACCAGCAGCAATACGTCCTGTCTTATGGATTACAACCATGCCTAGAAGTTAAAAAAAAAAAATCACTGTAGGTGTATAAAGTTTACCTCAAATATAACCAAATAATTGAGCATCTGGTAATAACTGCTGTGGTCTGAATGTTTGTGTTCCCCCAAATTCACGTCAACATTCTATTCCACAAGGTGATGGTATCAAGAGGTGAGGCCTTTGGGAGCTCATTAGGTCATGAGGACAGAGCCCCCATGGATGGAATTTATGCGCTTATAAATGAGGCCCCAGAGAGCTTCCTCGCCCCTCCCATCATGTGAGGACACAGCAAGAAGATGCCATCCATGAGAAAGGAAACAGGAAACAAGCCGTCTCCAAACTCTGAACCTGCCAGTGCCTTGATCTTGAACTTCCCAGCCTCCCAAACAGTGAGGAATAAATTTCTGTTGTTTATAAGCCATCCAGTCTGGGTATTTTGTTAACTGCCATTGTAATGGGCAATTAACATTATTATTAACAGGTGGGGCCTTTAAGAGGTGATTAGGCTGAAAGGGCTTAATGCCATTATCGCAGGGAGTGGGTTCCTGATATAAACGATGAGTTCTACCCGATTTCCTGTCTCATTCTCTTGACTTCCACCTTGGGATGGCTCTTGCCAGATGCCAGCACCCTGTTCTTGAACTTCTCAGGCTCCAGAACTGTGAGCCAAATAAACTTTTGTTGATAAATTACCCAGTCTGTGGTAGTCTGTTATAGCAGCGAAAAACAAACTAAGACATAGACTAATGTAAATTTTCAACATTATAACTTGAAAAAAGTTATTTAAGGTCACTAAAATACAGCAACATAAAACTGCCAAAAAATGAAATATCAAATAAAGATTTAAAAATACACAAGTGAACAGTCATTGGGTTTTAAGTGTCTTGCATAAATAATTTACCAAATTTTATACAGATGCTAAGACAAGATGGCTCTATCTATAGAGAGGCACACTTAACTGGCAGTTAAAACAATCAAAATCAACTTCTGGTAGAAGAATAGGGAAGAGCTACAGGAAGATAATTAACTAACCTTTATCCATAAAAACTGCACAAAAGGCAAATTACCAATAGTGTCATGACCACGATCATCTTCTATTTCTTTATGGGTAGGACTATCCTGCTTTAAGATACCAGGTGGTTTGTAGGGTCCACAGTATTTTGAGGGATCTGGTATAACATTCTGTAAACAAGATTTAAGTTTTATTTCTTACAAAGGGTATTTTAGAAATTGCCAAGAAATTATGTACAATCACTAAACACTAGCAAGAAACCAAAAAAAGACATCTGGTAACTTAAAGATAAGAATTAAAAGCTAAGAAATCACTAAGTCTTACATAAAAACAAATAAGTAATTTTACTGAATATCCATTCTAGTCTAAGAATTAAATAATATAGGTGAGGTATCTATATTGCATGACACAAGTCCCTAATTTCTCTCTTCATATACACCTAAAATTCTCAACACAATAGTAGATATAAAGTTTTTAAAAATTAGATATTAATCCTTAAACAAATTAGATACACACTGGAACTTTAAATTTCAGAAATTTGTTCCTTGGCCAAAGAATTCTGAGATTTAAAGTAAAATATGTTTTAAAAGCCTTTATTGTTTTTTCAAAGCTAGGTTTATGTGAATATATTCTAAGCTGTGCTTTAAGATTCCTTTATAAATCTTAAAGGCTCAAGAATATAATGCAAACTCATAAATTTAGGTTGTGTATGTAGACTGGTATTAAAGCAAGAAACCTATTCCTATTCCTCATGTCTTACACATCAGTGCACTTAGGTGCCTCCCCTAACTTCGTTTTATGATTAGCCTCTCTCAAGTGCTAACCCAAGGGACTTCTGACTTGATGGCTACTCAAAAGTAATTAGGACTTAGGGAAGAAATATATGAGAGACTAAGATATTCCACAGAAGGACCCTGTATGGCAAAGGCAAACTGATTTATGCCGAAAGTCCCATTAAAGAAAAATTATTCCACTGGCAACATACTAGACATGTAATATTACATGTCCTCAAGTCAAGAACAAGATACTGGATATACTGCACATAAAATCTAAGAAATATTTTAGACTCATAGTTTCCAAACTGATTTTTTAGACTTAGTTACAAAGAAATACAAGCAGAGCAGCCCTGATTGAGGCAGCCACCTCCACATGGCAGAAACTTCAGTTTGAAAACTATTGCAAAAGACCAGTAGCTCTCCCCGCTGGATATGCATCCGATGCAGCTAGAGGTGTTTCAGGCACATCCATACCTGGAGAATCAACTAAAACCACTGGTTCTAATGTACAGCCAGGATGCTAACCAGCACCCTAGACAACAGGCAGGCAACAGTGAGCAGAAAAGATGTCACTGAATATTTTCAATTAACTTATTTTTTTAAATTAAATGTGTACACACCCTCCAATAATTTGGCTGGCAATTCTGAGCAAGCCAATCTGAATGAAGAGCTTGAGAAGCACTGGTAGATAAGTCTTCATTGATAAACCCCATACTTTGAGCAAATTTGGTGGCTGGAGATTGGAAAAAAGGAAAGTGTAAATTATTCAAGTATTGTCTTTTCAACAAAAATTTATGTACTGGAGGCATTCTGGGTCAGCAGCATCTTAATTGTGCTACACAAAGACTTTCAAAGGAATATTCACACATGAACAGTTTGAAGGGACTCAATTTTTAGACCTTCGATTTCCTTATGCCCTTCCTAAAACTGATCCACTTAAAACCATTGGGGTACACATTATAAGAGTTCTCGTCCTGGCCAGGCATGGTGGCTCACACCTGTAATCCCAGCACTTTGGGATGCTGAGGCAGGTGGATCATGAAGTCAAGAGATTGAGACCATCCTGGCCAACATGGTGAAACTCCGTCTCTACTAAAAATACAAAAATTAGCTGGGCGTGCTGGCGTGTGCCTGTAATCCCAGCTACTTGGGAGGCTGAGGTAGGAGAATCACTTGAACCCAGGAGGCGGAGGTTGCAGGGAGCCGAGATCGCGCCATTGCACTCCAGCCTGGGTGACAAGAGTGAAACTCCGTCTCAAAAGAAAAAAAAAGAGTTCCCTTCCCACCTCGCCTCCTCCACAATTTTCCTCCTTCCACTTCACAAAAGAAAAGGCACACTTCTCACCAATACTGAGTCTTAGAATTGCACTGAAACTAGACTGCAATGCCCACGTATAAAAAAAAAACTTTGAGACACCAAAGGAACAACTGAATTCCAATGAATGGGTAGCAGATCCTTTTACTTGTCAGGTAGTTTCTAATTCTGTAGATGCTACAAAATTGAGGGAAGCCTACTGGAGTTGTTAGATTAATAGATTATTAACAATAAATTTTGACTACAGGTCACTGTATGGTTTTTGGTCTATAACTTGGAAGGTGTTCAAATAATAGACCCCACCACAGCAAAACTTCCATTCCCTTCTTCTTAGAGATGAAGAAGTAAAGAGATTTAGAAGTTACTTATCCAGTTAAATAGATATTAAGTAAAACAGCTGGAATTTGAACTTAGGTCTGCTTTTATCCATGATTTTGTACTATTTTTCAGTGAAAACTATAGTCAAAAGACTAGAAACAATTTCAGTGTAGTTAAAAAAATACCTGACTCTCCTACTAAAAGTGTGTGTGTTGTATGTTCCAGTACTTTCCGTGCCACACCAATAGCATTTTTAATTCGTCTAAGATCTCCTACTGCTCCTACATCCATAGTAGTGCTGCAAGAAAATAGAATGCAGTTAGGAATTAAGGAGTTTTCAGAGGTTCATAGATTAAAAACATTGCTTTTCTCCAATCAATAGTGTTTTGCAGTTAAACTCCACCATCTTAACACAGAAGTGACAGCACATCCATGAAGTTCATATAGATTCCCACAATCAGACAAAATTAAGGAAAAAAATAGAAAATCAACTTGCCATATACCACAACAGCAATAATATTCTGTTTCTCCAAGCTAATTTTAAATATGGCTTTTGAAAGGGGCCTGAAGGCTTCAGGTCAGGCAAACCACAGCATTTGTGGACAGCAGATAAACGATTGCTTACAAGGTCAGAGACATAGGTTTTTAGCTTGGCATTCTCCCAGTTCTAAGGACACTACCCATCTCTCCATGTGATATTTCTATTACTCTGATTTTTCTTTTCAATTGAGAGGGAAACTGTTTAGAAAGGTCAAGTATGATAAGCTAGGGGTTTTGATCTGTGACAAAACTCATGCATTCTTTCATCTTGCTCTCAGAAGATCACAAGTCTAAATGTAACTCAACATAATAAACAGGACCTAAACGGTGTTCTTACCCATCCATGATCATGGCATCTAGTGTGGTTTCTCCAAGTTCATCAGGACTTCCTCCAAAGCCTACAGAGCCGTCACACTGCTCTCTCTCACACATGGCACAGCCGCTCTCCACTGCATCCAGGGCGGAGCCTCCAGATGCTAATGCCTTCCATGCTGTTAATCAAATCCCAATAATGCTTGTTTATATTTATATATATTTTTTCAATGCCAAATGCAACAAACCAACTCCAATTTAACAACTTTTTCACATTTACTGAGTTAAGCTGATTTTTTAACACATTAGTTTATCAAGTGCTACAAAGGAGTCAGAGTGAAGAGTCAAAATTATTTAGCTAGTTATCAGAAGAACTCAAAAAACTGGCTATTGGTGCAAGATGAAGGTTTTTTTTTTCACTTACTAATATCTATCTCTTCTATGTGTGAGAAACGAAATCAGTATCCCCTCCTTTATTTTATTTATTTATTTATTTTTTTGAGACGGAGTCTCGCTCCGTCGCCCAGGCTGGAGTGCAGTGGCGCAATCTCGGCTCACTGCAAGCTCCGCCTCCCCGGTTCACGCCATTCTCCTGCCTCAGCCTCTCCGAGTAGCTGGGACTACAGGCGCCCGCCACCACGCCCGGCTAATTTTTTTTTGTATTTTTAGTAGAGACGGGGTTTCACCGTGGTCTCGATCTTCTGACCTCGTGATCCGAGCGCCTCGGCCTCCCAAAGTGCTGGGATTACAAGAGTGAGCCACCGCGCCCGGCCCCCTCCTTTATTTTAAAAGGTACAATCGAAACTACTAAAAGGCAGTTAAATAAAAAATCCACTAAACCGCAGCCTTCTTCACACATTTCTTCTGCATCATTAGATTAAAATATGCATAATATGTGTATTGAGGTTAACACCTATCCCAGGAAGTCTTAATAACACTGAACAGCAAACAATTACAACGTGGACTTCATATGGATTAGTTCATTGGGTCTTCATAACAGCTTCTGTGGTAGGTACTGCACAATCACGACCCTCATTTTAAAGAAAAGGAAACAGAGCCACAGGTCAGGCAGTTAAAGGTCACATAGCTGGTAAGTAGCAGAGCCAGGATCCCATACATTTGGTGGTGTGGGGGAAGGGTCTTTGATGGACAATTTCTTTCCTGGTAACAACAGAATTCCTTGAAGAGTAGGTGCTCTTGTTGGTAAACACTTTAAGCATCACTACAGCATCTACAGGCTTGAAAGTGTATTTACGCAAGTTCCCTCTTTCCATACAGGCAACTTAAACACAGAACTGTCCCCCCCCCAGGCTGATGCAATTTCTTTTCGTCTCATTATCGCCGGGAGTATCTTTTTCACAGCCTGTTTCTTCATTTTCTCTGAATTGTATGCACTGCCTGTAACACAGAAATGTAGCTCCACCAAATTCTGGAGCCACTTCTGCCCCAGAAAGTTAATACGTTAGCAACCTCAGATGGAGGAGGAGCGGTCTGAAAATGACTCTTCTGGTCATTAAGCAAATGAAAGAAACAAGCATAGTACAATGCGAAAATGCCAAGATAAAGGTACGTAAAGGCTATTAACAAGACACAGAAGGCAGGAACCTAACTCATTCTGGGCACGAGGGCAGATAAGTCAGTGAACGCTTCCTGGAAGAGGTGATACCTTAGTTTAGTGGTACTCAACCCTGTCTGCAAATCGAAATCACCTAGGCAGCTTTTTAAAGAAAAACAGTTGCCCTGGTTCCAGCAGTTAGATGACAATCACAGGAGGTGGGCCCCGGCAGGATGATTTTTGAGAAGCTCCGCAGATAGTGTTAATGTACAGCAAAGGTTGGAACCTTGAATTCTAGGCGGCAAGTAAAGCATGACAACGCATGGCAAAAAAAGCAAATGGGAAAAGAGTGGGCTATGGCTGGGAAACTATTAGTCGTCTACAAAATTGCGAAGAAGTGAAGGATTAGAAACGAGAGGTGGAGACGTACACAGCCCGTGAAAAGACTGTCAGGCAGAAAAGCGTAGGTGCTACTTGATTAAAGCACAAAGGCCATAACTATGGTCAGCAGCAGGGTGGAAAATACATTGCGCTGGGGGCTGCATGAAGGGAGGACCTAAAATGCAACAGTGATACGTGGGGAGGATGCACTAAAGGCCACTTCCAAGAGACTGAGCGGCGCTGGAGACTCAGGAAGGCCTAGAGGGCGGGACCGCGAGGCCCGGCCCAGCCCGGCGCTCGTCCGTCCTCCCTGCCCGGTGACTGCAGCGGGGCGGGCTAGTCCTCCCCACCCGCAAGCTCCCGCGGCGCAGCCACCCGCCCAGGCCGCCAACCCGCACCTGCTTCGGTTGCATTCTTAAAAGGCCAAGTGTTGAGGACCAGGGGCAGAGGGCTGGAGCAGCGCACTAGGGCCTGGCAGAGCAGAAACGGAACGAGAAGCAAAGGCAAGTTCGACTTCCGCGCCATCCCTGAGCGCCGAAGAGACCAGCGCGAGAAAAGTCCCGGCAGCCAGCGATCGCCGAACAATTAATCCCCAGTGCCCCGCCCGCCTAGCGGCCACGCTCGCTCTCTCGGGGGTGCGCTCAGGTCTCCCTCAACTCTCGCGAGACGAGGCGTCCCTGGGCCCGCTGGAGACTTGTGTCACGGGGTGCTGAGCTGTTCCCTGCGCTAAGGTGCTTCTTCCTAAGTGCTGTGGTGATTTTTAAAATAGCCAAACAAGTTGCTGCTTTTCCTGTTGTTAAAATAGATTTAGCTTGATATTGGGAATTTAATATAAAATTATTCAACTGTGGGTTGCAGGGCCCCAGGAACTTTAGCTGATCGTTGTGTACTGTGGATTTGGTTCTTTTACTGTCTTTTTAATTTAAAGTTGAAGTTGAAAAGTTTGTCAAACTCAGTATATTCTTGGGGATCCCAGGCCTCGGAGATATGCAGTAGTTATTGAGTGTAGGTGAGGCGTGTTTGCTTAGGATCGGATTCATTTTAGATTTTTTTTCCATTCATAGCGTCCGTCATTTTCGCACCACAGCTTTTTGTAGCACTTCCTCTCATTATAAATCCCTGAGCTGGAAGAAAAACAGAAACAGCCTATGTACCCCCTACCTAGCACACTGAAGTGCAGCTTCCTGCACCTCCAGGGCAAGAAGACTACCTCCATTCCTTTTTAAATGTATTTTTACCTTCCTGCCTGGCACTATTAAGTGCTAAATAAATGAATAAAAGGAGGAATGGGGACTTTAAGTGCGTGGTGGAGGCTGCTCAGTTTTATTGCTGGGCAGACTTGCGAACATGAACTAATAATCCCTTTGGGCGTCTGGAATGCCTGCCCATGTTGCCAAGGCAAGACATATAATCAGATAATTTTTAAAAGCATCTATAAATCTATACAAACTTTAAAAATATGAACTAGGCCAGGTGCAACGGCTCACGCCTGTAATTCCGGCACTTTGGGATGCTGAGGCGGGTGGATCACGAGGTCAGGAGTTCGAGACCAGCCTGGCCAACATAGTGAAATCCCATCTCTACTAAAAATACAAAAATTAGCCGGGCGTGGTGGTGCATGCCTGTAGTCCCAGCTACTTGGGAGGCTGAGGCAGAATTGCTTGAACCCGGGAGGTGGAGATTGCGCTAAACTGAAATCGTGCCACTTCACTCCAGCCTGGGCAACAGAGCGAGACTTTGTCTCAAAAATAAATAAATAAATGTAAAAATGTAAACTAGGTAGGAGTTGTGAGACTTACAAAACCTTCAAGGCTCTTATTGATTGCTAGGAAATTAAATACATAATTTAAAGAACATAAGATAGCCCAGAAGTATCATTATCCCGCTGGGGAAGTGTTATTTAAAAGGTACAATAAAGAGAAATTTTCTAAGTTCCTTTCATGGGGTTTGGAAGAGGAACAAGTCATCTCTGCCGGAGTAATCAGCATAACCCAATGGCAGGTGAAACTGGAAACTTGGGTGAAACAGGGTAAGAAAGCAAGAAAAACATACATTGTCCTCTGAGTAAATTTTCCTTAGCTCCTGGGCTTAGTATTTTTATGCAGCCTCAAGGAATTAGGACATGCCTTTAGCAAAAATTGTAAAATACAGTACATGGACAATTGGTCTTAGTACCCCACTGATCTCTCTAGCCTCTTCCTGTTTTTTAAGGTATTTGTGTTTCTTCTGGTGGAAAGAGCCTGATCTGTTACCTCCTACTATGTCTAATTCTCCAAAATTCTTTTTTCTTAAATAAAAATTCCTGTCAGAGAAACAGCTAAATTACACTATAGTGGGAATGGCTGATAGAAGGTCTCAATATATCAACTTTTCCATGGATATTTGTATGTATGTATGTATGTATTTATTTATTTTTTGAGATGGAGTCTTGCTCTATCGCCCAGGCTGGAGTTCAGTGGTGTAATCTCAGCTCACTGCAACCTCCACCTCCTGCATTCAAGAGATTCTCTTGCCCCAGTCTCCTGAGTAGCTGGGATTGCTACTGCCCACCACCATGCCTGGCTAATTTTTGTATTTTTAGTAGAGACAGGTTTTGCCATTTTGCCCAGGTTGGTCTTGAACTCCTGACCTCAGGTGATCCACCCCCACCCCCCCCCGACCTCCCAAAATGCTGGGATTACAGGTGTGAGCCACCGTGCCTGGCCGGATATTTGTATTTAAATAACTAATATGCAATCCCTAAAGAATCTACCCGATTCAGTGTCTTCTTAGTGGCTACTAAAATACCCACTGGATCGACTATCCAGTTTGCCTAAACTGTAGCTATTTCTTAAAGAAGTTAAATTCGTCCGGATATTTGGTTCCTTCTGGAGTAGTTTTCCTTTGACTAACACTTGAAAAATAATTTTCATTTTAGTCCTAGGAGTAACCTTCTGTTACTCTCACTTAGGTCCTCTTTTGGGCCTAAATATAATTAGGTCCTTCGCCTTTGTTTCGAGGGAAATCTAAACAAAAGGGAACACCTGTTAACAGGTAGCGATGCCGCACGAAAGTGCTGGGAAGGGAATGCTGGGAAGGGAAGGGCGTGGTCCCTTTAAATGATACGGAAGGGGGACGGGAAGTGCTGGGTAGAGGAGGGCGTGGTCCCCAGCTAGGGCTTCTTCCCTGGGCCTGTGCCCACCTAGGTGAAGACAGGCATTTTTGTTTTCCTGCCCGAATGTTGCATTTCCCAAGACCACCCTGGCCTGCCATGCTCTCATCCTGTGCCTATAAAAACCCCGAGACCCTGGCGGGCAGACACACAAGCAGCTGGACTTTGAGAGGATCATATCGGCAGAGAATACAGGGGCGGCTGGATGTCGAAAAGAACGCACCAGCATAGGAGCACACCGGCATGCTGGCAGGCCGTTGACCAGGGGAAAAATGCAGAGTTTGTCCGGGGAGGTCAGAGAGGAGTCAGGCCGCCATACCTGACTCCAGAGAAAACCGTCTCCCTTCTGGTTCCCTCGTCTGCCGAGAGCTACTTCCACTCAATAAAACTTTCCACTCATTCTTCAAGCCCACGTGCGATCCAATTCTTCTGGTGCACCAAGGTAAGAACCCGGGATACAGAAAGCCCTCTGTCTTTTCGATAAGGCAGGGGTCTAATTGAGCTAACACAAAACGCCTACGGACGTTAAACTAAAAGAGCACCCTGTAACACACGCCCACCGGGGCTTCAGCTGTGAACATTCACACCTAGACACTGCTGTGGGGTCGGAGCCTCACAGTCTGCCTGTCTGTATGCCCCTATAGAGGTTTGAGCAGCAGGGCACTGAGAAAGCGAGCCACGCCCCCATCACACGCCCTGCAAGGGGGACAAGGGAACTTTTCCTGTTTCAGTAGCAGACCGTAAAATAAATGCTCCTCAGTTTTTCCAGCATCCTCTCCAATTTTTCATTCTTTTAAATCATTATACACAAGGGCAGAGATATTTAGTGTTACTGATAAATCAAAGGAACTATTTGTAAAATTATTTTTATTTAAATTTAGAATGCATTTCACAATTTTGTTTGGCAAAATGTTTCTGTTCCTAAATAGAGCTTACTTATAACTAGCAATACTTCCGGAGGATTTTCAAGACTTAGATTTTAAAACTTAGGGTGTGGCCAGGCCCGGTGGCTCATGTCATGGCACTTTGGGAGGCTGAGGTGGGTGGATGGCTTGAGCCCAGGAGTTTGAGACCAGCCTGGGCAACATAGCGAGATTCCTGTCTCTATTAAAAAAAATAAAAAAACAAACAGGTGACTATATATCAACTGTGGTTGACTCATGTAAGCTTCCTAAGCCATGCTTTTCTCGTCTATAAAATGGAGATAATAATAGTATTCTTTCTTACTTTACAAAGCTTTGTGAATGAGGTAGGAGATGTGGGAGAATGGTGGAATACCAGGCAAATTAAATAAAATTCTCTTATTCTGATTTGCCATTCCCAAGTATCTATAATTGATGTCAAGGAGGCAGTCCAGAAACATACAAGGCAGTAAAAAGAAATCAATTTGATCAATTTGAGATACAGAAATTTCCACAGGAAGAATAAAGAGTTGGCCCAATACCTATAATGCATTTGAAAGTAATCACTTAGAATTTCCTTGAATATATTAAATGAGAATTAAAAATAATGTTTTTAGTTTACTTGGAGCTGCCTGAAATTTGGTTTAAATGCTTATAAAGATGGTGCATGGCAGGACTGTGAGATTTCTGGATGTCTTAAAAACAGCACCCTTAAGTCTTAACAAGGGGAAAGCCTCAAATGGAATCTTAAGTGATGTTGCAAATAGAACCTTTGCGTGTGTTTGTGTGTGTGTGTGTGTGTGTGTGTGTGTGTGTGTTGGAGGTGGGTGGAGGAGTTTCAGACAGCTGCAGGCTCTCATTTCCTCTAAGCTTCATGGCTTTCAATTTATCAGTCTCAGAAGGATGAAGAGTTGAGTCCCTCCTGATAGCATTTGAAGCTGTGGTTCCACAGAGGATTTAATGCTGTAGTTGCAGGGAGTCTAGGTATTTCAATTCTGAGGCTTAAAAAACTAAGCCATCCCCTCCGGCTTTTGCACTGATGCTGTGAAATCCATTTGAGAAACATGTCCATGTTTTGCTACTTGTTCAAAGCTGTAAGCGTGACTTGGCATTGAAATGATAATTTCTTTTTCAAAACTCCCCACTGAACTATTACCTAGGTTATCTAAATATAGGCTATTTACTTGATTGGCATTTGCTCTTGTCAGTCTCATAAACTGTAAGTAATGATTTTTGCTGATGTTAGAGCATTGTGGTACTGTGTTTCTAATTTAAATCAATGTCTACATTAATCTGGGAACATTTGATGTTACTACCTGATTGTACATTCTGGATGTAATTAGAGTCATTATACAGAAATAAGTGTCATCTTCTTATTCTCTAAATGAGAAAAGAGAGCGTTCTTCTTTTCTGAAATAATTTTTCTGGGTCATGCCCCCAAAACCATTTGTCAAATCAATAGCAGATTCTAATCACAAACTTTTTTGACTTTTTAACCTTTAAAAGTCATCTTAGTGACTTATAAAGACCAAGATTGTGCAGTAGAATGTGGGCCTATTAAGTTATTTCTTATCAAAATAAATTATGTACAACATATTTTCAATGTGTAATTGTAATACTGGGCCACTGCTGTGATATAGTTTTCATAACAAGGACATAGTAGACTATTAAACACGGTGGATCTTGCTTTTTGTGACAGTTGTTTGTAACATTATGATGTCGTCATAAATGTGATCCTTTACAATAGTAAAGCCTTAGGGCAACAGAGTAGATGTTAGGATGTCTTCCTACCACTTAAAAAATGACTTTGACATTGTTAAGGTAGTGTGACAGATGGTTTCAATAAAGAAATTCAATAATAAAAGCAAACTTCTAAACTAACAGTGACTTACAGGAAGTACATTATGCATTTAAAATGATACCTACTTGTTGATCATGATAATGAGTATTAGAAAACTATCCAAATAATGAACACATGTATCCCGTGTGTAACTACACACATAGTCTGTTATTTCTCAATCAATCATATAAAAATATGAAAGGAAAGATTTTCACATAACATAACTTATTTTTTTCATTTTTTAGAAACACTTTTGTGTCCTTCAAATATCGCTGAAATACTCTAGCTCTTGTTGAAAATCACCAGCCTCTTGACATTTTGATACGCATCTGGTGAAAAATCTTGGTATTATGCACACTGTTGTAGAATCTGCTTTTTTATTTAATATCTCTTTGACTTCTGCATATCATTAAAATTTATGCTTTTTAAAAACCTTCATTGTGCAATGTAAATACAGTAAAGGGCATAAAATGTAAATAAATAGATTAAAGAATTTCGTAGAAAATGAACAGCTATGTAATCACCACTTATATAAACAAATAGAATATTGTCGATACCCCAGAAAACCGCTAAGAACCTCTATAACATGTTCTCTGAAAACTTAAAAAAATCTAAATTTTTTATTTTTATAGATATGGGGTATAAGTGTAGTTGTGTTATATGTATATATTGAGTAATGGTGACATCTGGGCTTTTAGTGTACCCATCACCCAAACAGTATACATTGCACCCAAAAGGTTGTATTTCATTCCTCACCCCCTCCATCCCTCCTACCTTTCGGAGTCTTCTGTTATTCCACTCTAAATGTCCGTGTGTACTCATTGTTTAGCTCCCACTTACGAATGAAAACATCCAGTTTTTTGCTTTCCGTTTCTGAGTTATTTCACTAAGGATAATGGCCTTCAGTTCCATTAACATTGCTGCAAACGACATGATTTCATTCATTTTTATGGATGAGTAGTATTCTATGGTGTGTGTGTGTGTGTGTATACATATATCACATTTTTAATCCAGTTGTTTGCTGATGGACATTTAGGTTGATTCCATGACTTTGCTATTGTGAAGAGTGTTGTGATAAACATTTGAGTGCAGGTGTCTTTTTGATAAGATAATTTCTTTCCCTTTGGTTAGATACCCAGTAGTGGGATCGCTGGATCTAAGGGTAGATCTATTTTTAGTTCTTTGAGAAATCTCCATACTGTTTTCCATAGAGATTATACTAATTTACATTCCCACCAACTGTGTATAAGTGTTCCTTTTTCTACACATCCTTGCCAACATCTGTTGCTTCTTGCCTTTTTAGTAATAGCCATTCTGACTGGTATGAGATGGTATCTCATTGTGGTTTTAATTTGCATTTTTCTGATGATTACTGATGTTGAACATTTTTTTTCATATCGTTGTTTGCCACTTGTATGTCTTCTTTTGAAAAATATGTGTTCATGTCTTTGCCTACTCTTTAATGGGGTTATTTGTTGTTTTTGTCATTGTATTGTTTGAGTTACTCCTAAATTCTGGATATTAGTCCTTTGCCAGATGAATTGTTTCCAAATATTTTCTCCCATTCTGAAGGTTGTCTCTTTACTCTGTTGATTACTACTTTTGCTCTGCAGAAGCTTGTAGATTTAATTCAGTCCCAGTAGTCTATTTTTGGTTTTGTCACATTTCCTTTTGAGGACTTAGTTGTAAGTTCTTTGCCTAGACCAATGTCCAAAAGAGTTTTTCCTAGATTTTATGATTTTATTCTAGAATTTTTATAGTTTCAGGTCTTAGATATAAGTTGAAGACTTTATGTAAGAGCAATTTTTGGTTCACAGCAAAATTGAGCAGAAAGTACAAAATATACCCCTGCCCCCACACGTGATAGCTTTCCCACCAGAGTGGCACATTTGTTAACAGTTGATGAACAAATTGTACACATCATTATCATTCCACATCCATAGTTCATGTATATATTTTTTGAGACAGAGTCTGGCTCTGTCACCCAGGCTGGAGTGCAGTGGTGCAATCTCGGCTCACTGCAAGCTCCGCCTCCCGGGTTCACGCCATTCTCCTGCCTCAGCCTCCCGAGTAGCTGGGACTACAGGCACCTGCCACCACGCCCGGCTAATTTTTTGTACTTTTAGTAGAGAGGAGGTTTCACCACATTAGCCAGGATGATCTCGATCTCCTGACCTCATGACCGCTTGCCTCGGCCTCCCAAAGTGCTGGGATTACAGGCGTGAGCCACTGTGCCCGTCCCCATAGTTTCATATTAGGGTTCACACTTGGTATTGTACATTCTGTGGGTTTGACAAATGTATACTGGCATATATTCCATTACAGTATTGCAAGAATCCTCTGCGCCACCTATTCATCCCTCCCTCCCCTCTAACCCATGGCAACCACTGACCTTTTTACTGTCTCCATGGTTTTTGCCTTTCCCGGAATGTCATTTAATTGGAATTGTGCAGTATGGAGACTTTTTAGATTGGCTTCTTTCACTTTGTAATATGCATTTAAGGTTCCTTCATGTCTTTTCATGGCTTGATAGCTCATTTTGTTTAAGCGCTGAATAATACTCCATTGTCTGGATGTATCACAGTTTATTCATTCTCCTGCTGAAGGACATCTTGGCTGCTTCCAAGTTTTGGGAATTATGAATAAAGCTGCTGTAAACATCCATGTGCACCTGGGTGTGGTGGTGCATGTCTGTAATCCTAGCTACTGGGAAGGCTGAGGCATGAGGATTGCTTGAGGCCAGGAGTTAGAGACCAGCCTGAACAATGTAGCTAGACTGTGTTTCAAAAAAAATTTTTTTTAAGTTAACTTTGTGGTGGCAACTGCTGCCTGTAGTCCCAGCTATTAAATGAAAGGCCGAGGCAGGAGGATTGCTCAAGCTCAGGGTTTCAAAACTAGAATGAGCTGTTTGCACCACGGCCCTCCAGCCTGGGGCAACACAATGAGACCTCATCTCTGAAAAAAAATTCCATGTGCAGATACAATGTAATTTTAAAGGACGTATGAAATCTATTTATGATGCACAGAAATTACTTAACCATTGATTTCTGTTGCTTTAAAAATTTTGGCTTTGTATACGAAGAATTTTTTCAGAATTAACCTGTCAGATACTATGTTGAGTTTATATGATAGTCAGTAGCAATTAAAATAGCATCATGCTAGATCATGAGTGAAGATCAGTATGAGGAATTCAGGACTCTGACAGAGCAGAGTTAGCTCTGTCTGTTACTAACAATAAGGTTTCTCAAGAGTCAGGGCAGATTTAGAGATTAAGCAGGTCTCCAAATTCAGGACAAATTCAGGGAGTCAGGTGGTTTGAGAGAATGGTATCATAAGAACTCTGATATGAGGAAGCCCCTCATGTATCAGAGGGGCTTGAGACAGTGTCTTGCTCTGTTGCCCAGGCTGGAGTCCAGTGGTGCAATCTTGCCTCAAGATTGAGAGGATTGGCAGTGTATCCTCTGCCTCTTGGGTTCAAGCAACCCTTCCACCTCACCCTGCTGAGCAGCTGGAATCCCAGGTGTGGGCCACCACACCCAGCTAATGTAGCTTCTGTGGAAGAGGCTTTTTGATCCTCCTGTCATCTTTGTAATTTTCTACTAACCACAGAATTGGGTAGCTGTGAAACCACTAACTTTTAATTGCACCCAAAACTCTGAGGACACTCTGTAGTTTAGGTGCTCTTATTACTGGATGGCCCTTAGAATAAAGGCATGGCAGGCTGGGCGCGGTGGCTCACGCTTGTAATCCCAGCACTTTGGGAGGCCGAGGCGGGCGGATCACGAGGTCAGGAGATCGAGACCACGGTGAAACCCCGTCTCTACTAAAAATACAAAAAAAATTAGCCGGGCGTGGTGGTGGGCGCCTGTAGTCCCAGCTACTCGGAGAGGCTGAGGCAGGAGAATGGCGTGAACCCGGGAGGCGGAGCTTGCAGTGAGCCGAGATTGCGCCACTGCACTCCAGCCTGGGCGACAGAGCGAGACTCCGTCTCAAAAAAAAAAAAGAATAAAGGCACGGCTTAAAAATTTTTTTTTTAATGCTGGGTCTCACTGTGTTTCCCAGGCTGGGTGCAGTGGCTATTCAAAGGTACAATCATAGCTCGCTGCAGCCTGGAACTCCTGGACTCAAGCGATCCTCCTGCCTCAGCTGTGACTAACAGGTGTGTACCACCGCACTCAACTCATAAATCATTAAACCCCTTGAATTTTATAGGCTTAGAGTTATGATCATTGTAACTGCAATTTTGTATTAGCTTTAAGTGCTTTCGGTTGCAAATAACAGAAAACTTAATGGTGATTTAAAGCGACAAGGCTTTACTTTTTTGCACCTAATAAGAAAGCTGCTGGCATTGGTTCAGTAGCTCTAAACCGTGAGAACTTACTTGCTGCTTTATTTTCACAAGACAGCTACTGTTGCTGCAGACATACATCCACATTCAAGCTGGGGAAAAGGACAAGGACCTGGTATCAGCCACATCTTTCCCTTTTCATCCAGAAAGCAAAAGCCTTCTCAGACACTCCCAGTAGAATACTACTTTATTCTCATCATCAGAATAATGCCACCTGGCCTTTTCAATAAAGTTTCCAGTATTCACAATATTTCTTTCTTTTTTTCAAAAAATTTTGAAGGATCTGGATTTCGCTTCTGGATCAACATAGTATACATTGGGGCCAGGAGCAGTGACTCACACCTGTAATTCCAGCTCTTCGGGAGGCCAGAGCAGGCAGAGATCACTTTAGGCCAGGAGTTCGAGACCAGCATGGCCAACATGGCGAAACCCATGTCTTCTAAAAATACAAAAAATTAGCTGGGTGTGGTGGTGCATGCCAGTAATCACAGCTACTCAGGAGGCTGAGGCAGGAGAATTGCTTCAGCCTCTCCCCTCCCCTCCCCTTCTCTCCCCTCCTCGCCTTTCCTCTCCTCTCCTCTCCCTTTTCTTTTCAAAAGTGTTTATTGGCTGCCTACCGTGTGTCAGAGGTTGCCGTGAGCTCAGATCAGGCCACTGCACTCCAGTCTAGGCAATAGAACGAGACTATGTTTCAAAAAACAAACAAGAAAGCCTCAAAACCCCACATGGTGTATAATGGGAATAGCACATACAGAAACAGAAGCTCAGATACTTAGGTGAGCTTGAAAATTTAAGACCTATGTAAATGTCTAGAAACATTTTAAAGGACTTTGGACTTCAGAAGAGTATAAATTCAGAGTCTAAACCTATCTTATTTAGATCTCAAGGACCAAAGAAGCCTCATTCAACATCAGAATTATGACTGTGGTGCTCAAGGAGAGATTGAAAGGAAAATGACAGTTCTCCATCTGGGAGAAAAAGATGGTTATTTTTCAGAATAAGGGATTGAAGGAACATGGGGGATTAATGCCTGCTAATGTTGATCTTCTCTAAGAGTAGTAAAAATCACCTGCCAAGATTACAACAGATTTGAAATCAAATTGGTGACTAGAAATTGGTGAAGCATTTTAAAAGATTTATTATGGAAAGTCTCATGAAGATGGGCAATAACTGAACAAAAAAGATTGTGAAACATGAATGGGGATCCATTTGAATCAAGTAGCCTAACATTGCTGAATCCTAATTAATCACAGTCTTTTGCCTTTCTTCAGTATCATTTTAAAACACTTAAGTTATAACACTAAAAGTGAGAGTTATCCCCTACTGTAGAGGGAGTCTAGTTGGTTGATGGGAAATCTATTGGTATTGCTGATAATGACAAGGTGCAGGCTGGAGTTGGAAAATAAGGAGTTTGTAATAAATGATAACAGCCCTTTTCATATACCACTAACATTGTATTCTAGGCTTCAAAGGTAGGTTCAACCACAAATTGAAGAGGGTGTCTTGCAATATAAGAGTGACTTAGCCTTAGAAACCCTAACAATTGTTGCTTTTTATTTGCCTTCCTTTTTTCCTTACTTCTTTTTCCCTCCCTGCCTCTCTTCCTTCCTCCCTTCTCTTTTATTTTTCCCCTCCCCTCCCCTCCCCTCCCCGCTCTCCCCTCCCCTCCCCTCCCCGCTCTCCCCTCCCCTGCTCTCCCCTCCCCTCCCCTGCTCTCCCCTCCCCTCCCTTTCTCTGCTCTCCTCTCCTTTCCCTTTTCTTTTCACAAGTATTTATTGGTTGCCTACCATGTATCAGGAAAGTTTTTAGGTGTTATGGATATAGTAGTGAATAAAACAGACAAAATTCCTACTCTGATAGAACTTATCTAAGTTACTAAACAAATGTATAGTAAGAATTTAGAACTCATGGAAGAAATTGAAGCAGCATAATGGAATTGCTGGGGTGGGATGCTCATGGTGAAGTGATGAGAAGTGGATTTTTTTGTTTTGTTGTTTTGTTGTTGTTTTATTTTTGTTGTCGTTGTTTTTGTTTGAGATGGAGTTTTGGTCTTATAGCCCAGGCTGGGGTACGGTGGCATGATCTCGGCTCACGGCAACCTCTGCCTCCCGGGTTCAAGCGATGCTCCTGCCTCAACCTACTGAGTAACTGGGATTACAGACGCCCACCATCATGCCTGACTAATTTTTATATTTTTAGTAGAGACAGGGTTTCGCCATGTTGGCCAGGCTGGACTCGAACTCCTGATCACAGGTGATCCGCCCGCCTTGGCCTCCCAGAATGCTGGGATTACAGGCGTGAGCCACCACCTGGCCAAGAAGTGGTTTTGAAGGAAGAACCTACAGGGCTTGGTGAGGGCTTGGATATGTGGTATAAAGTAGAGAAAGTGAAGCACTGAGCTTTACCTAGTTATGTTGAACAATGTGACTGGACATAGCTTAGGATGAGGAATACATTTTCGGCCTTGGGTGCAGAGTGACCTTGGAGTTGATTTAATTAATGTAGTACTCTAGCAGCTTTCTGAGCCTTATGAGACTAAAATCTATATTGTTCACAGTGGACTCAGGAAAATACGCACAGAAGTGATTGCTGGTATTGAGAGAGTAGCTTCATGAAAGTAGGAGTAGGACTCTCCTGCTCGATTATGATATCTTCCTCCAAAGAGGAGAGCCATATCCCTGAGTGACCAAGCGTTAATGTTTAAGTCAGCTGGAGTAAGAAGAAAAGCTGAAGAATGTTAGAGGAAGACACTCCTTATATTTCCTTTCATGTCGAGGGTATTCAGTGAACCACCGTCTTTCTATTCTTTTGCTTTGAGTAGCTTCTTTGATTGATAAATTTTGAAAGACAAAACCAGGCATGCCGGCCTCATCTTTGACCTTTTTCCTGTTGATCCTGAGCTGCTTACAGGGACTGCATTCTTGGCCTCTGCTTTGTCTTGCCTCGCTGTGTAAATCTGGGGTTGAATGCTAGGAAGTCAATTTGACTCTCGAAGCAAGGGATGGCCTCTGACTTAGCCTTTATTAACTATGAAAGTGGTCTTCAGTCCTCTCTATGCCACTCCTTAATTTTATATTTCAGTTTACTGAGAACCCTGGTGGGGAAGAGAATTACTCTTTACTGAGTCCCCTAGAGAACCAAGAAGCAGTAAGAGTCACACCACTTTCTTCTGTTTCATAGCAGTTTACAAAACAGAGTCACATATGTGTTATCATCTATAGCTCCCGTTTTTCTGGTGAAGGCATTGAGGTTTATAGAAGTTAAATGACAGGACCAAACCTATAGAAACTAAAAGTAGCAGTGAGATACTATATCTACAGCTCCTTACTACAATGTTCCTTCCTTCTCTCCATGACTACTTTGGAGATTCATTAAGGATAAGTTTTCTTTTCGTCGCTGGGGTGGTGCATACATGCATCAAAGTTTGAGCAGCAGCATAGGGAGTCTCTGTCAAATTGTGAAAATAGAAAACTTGCCACTATATATTTTCTTGAACCCTTGCACGTTCATTCATCCATCTCACATTTGAAATATGTCAGATATTTCACTCGTATCTGAAATCTATTCAAATATATTTCCTTGAGGATTGCCCTTCACGGAGCGTTTAATTTAAAGTGCTGAATTCTGGTATTAATTTTGTTCTATTTATTGACCTGGTGATATTTGTGGTTCAACTAAGATATAAGCAATAATATTCCAACAATGTTGTAGAATCTCCATAGCAGTGGCTTTCCAGTCACGTACTTTTTAATTCCTCCACCATAGCAGAATGTGCTATTAATTATTGCAAAATTTTAAAAGTCTCCCGCTTCACAATGGAAGCTCTGTTGTGCTTATTTTAATGTGAAGGAAAATCTAACATGGTGAGTACCCAGGAGAGTCGTTATGGATAGACAGCAGTACAATATGAATGGCCCTGGAATGTTGCCATGTGGCAGTAAACCCTTATCTCCAGCCAAGACCCATCAACACAAATAGAAGGAAAGTGAATTAGCCATGGAGGCTGTGCGTTTACTATTAAGAGCAACTGTGCAATCTAGTTTTCAAGACCCGTGCTACCCAAACACATTTTTCTACATTACATAATGTTATCATTTAAATATTGTCATTCAAATGTGAAGACCAGCTGTGCATATCAGGACACAGCTGTCGGGTTGAGGTGCAGATAAGCCATCTGGTGCCTGGTTCTGGGTGGTTAAATTCCAGCTGGGGATTTAACTTCATATCCAGCTGTGATAAAGTAAATTGAAGGCTGCATATTATTCCTCAGAAATCACTCCTTCGGGATAATTCTCAGAAATAAATTTTAACCAGAGGTGTCATTGATTGGTTTTACACTTTCAATTATAGCATTTGCCAGAATAAAACCAAATGAAAAACTGTTCTGTCGTTTCATTTTCTTTGTATGAAATAAAACCAAATAGTTAAAGAGAATGGAGCTGCTTCAGTCGTCTTCAAATTATATCTGTACAGGGACAATCTGCTGTCAAATTGCCTGGCTTCACACATCTCTCTAGACGACGAAAAGAAAAATCAGGTGATCCATAAAAGCTGAGTAGGAGAGCAAAGGTGGTGATTATCCTAATTTCCAGAATCATCGTGTCTGGAGATATGTGAAATATGAGAAAGCAACACCATTTTAACAACAGTCGTTTCTTGTGCTTAGACACACCTCTTTCTCGATTTCAAATGTTTTCAAGGAAAGGACATTAAAATCCTGCCTTGCCCTTTTGTATGTGTGGCTAATCATGGAGTCCAAGAAGGAAAAAAAAACCTGAAAAAGTGAGCCTTTTCCAGTGTCTTCAGGCATGTTTGTGTGTAACTACCCAATTTTGGAATTAATCTATATTACTGTTAAACATCTTCAAAGGAGTAGACTTTTACTGTAACTTACTGCAACATTTTAGTGAATACTGTATAGATTATTTTATCTAAAGCAGATAACACTAGGATATATTAAGTAATGAGTGAGATAGAGTTACGGTATATATAATGTATGTTAGCTATCAAATAATTTAGCCAATATACAGGTAAAATGGTTTCTTCTTTCTTTAAAACTAATTTACTTCATTCTGGCTGGGTTGGTGGCTCATGCCTATAATCCCAGCACTTTGAGAGGCTGAGGTGGGCGGATCACTTGAGGCCAGGAGTTACAGACCAGCCTGGCCAACATGGTGAAACCCCGCCTATAACAAAAACACAAAAAACTAGCCAGCTGTGGGGCATAGGCCTGTAATCCCAGCTGCTTGGGAGGCTGAGGCAGGAAGAATTGCTTGAATGCAGGAGGCGGAGGAGGTTGCGGTGAGCCGAGATCACGCCACTGCACTCCAGCCTGGGTAACAGTGAGATTCTGTCTCAAAAAAACGAAAATAAAACTAATTTATGTAATTTTCCCATCCAAGTACTAACCAGGCCCGACCCTGCTTAGCTTCTGAACTCAGACGAGAGCAGGCATGTTCAGGGTGGTATATGGCCATAGACTAATTTATTTAATTCTATCCCATGGCTACTGATTGGAAAACCAACCTTGTATCTCTAGATGGAACTTTCTTCTGGCAGACACAATTGCTAATTTAAATAAACTAAGAAGTGAATGTGAGTGTGTGTAGAGAAATTATTCAGTAAAGACACCATTTTCTTTTCAAAATGTGTTGAGAGAAAATCTTGTAGGGGGAGTATGTGAATCAACGGAATCCAGAGATAAGTATACTAATGCAAACTTCAAATGCAAACCTTCAGATTTGGCAGTTTATTTTCCTTTTGATTCTACATGCAGAACTCTTAAGTTCAGGACTTGTTTCTAAAGGTTTGAGATGTCTAAGATAAACCACTGAAAGTGGTATATTGTCAGAAAAACTGAAGGGAGATTATATTTCTTTTGCATGTGTTTGTGGAGGAAAGAGAATTTAAACAAATATTTTTTGGAAGCCAGTCATGGTAGCTTATGCTTGTAAGGCTTATGCTTGTAATCCCAGGATTTTGGGAGCATGAGGAGGGATGTTTGCTTGAGGTTCGGAGTTCAAGACCAGCCTGGGCAACGTTGTGAGACTGTCTCTACCAAAAATAATAAGAAAATTAGCCGGGTGTGGTGGTGCATGCTTATAGTGCCAGCTACTGGGGAGGCTGAGGTAGGAGGATTGCTTGAGACCAGGTATTTGAGGTTACAGTGAACTAGGATCATGACAGAGCACTCCAGCCCGGGTGACAGAATAAGACCCTGTCTCTACCAAAAAAAAAAAAGAAAAGTTTTTTGGAATTGGTATCAGGATTATATACTAATCAGCAATTTCTCCAAAATATGTTTTAAAAATCTTATTAATACATTGAATACAAAGTAAAGAAATCTACCCTTTAAATTTTATAGGTGCCCATACTCTGCACTCCATTCCCTGGACTAACTGGGGCTGACAGTAGCAATGTAAGCAACTTTGTGGAGCATAGAAAGGCAAGCCTTGATTTCACAGAAATTATTAGTCAAAAATGAGAAACAACAAGGAGAAAACAGAAGTTTACCAAAATTCTAAATTTACAAAGGTTCTAAACTCCTACTATGCCTCTTGTTTTTAGATTTTAACTGTTGACGGTTGTTAAATTTCAGACTAATTCTCTTCTCATCTATAATACTTAAAACATAATTTTTACATGCTTTTTTTACTACAAGGTTTTGTACATTGAATTGAAGACAATGAAAAACTGAAAGTTGCTGCTACTTGGTGTTAGAGGTTTCATTATTTGACTGAAAAAAAATTAATTTTACTGAACTCACCATGCCTCTCCAAAGCCCTTCAGTGATGGCAAATAGCCCCTTCTTCCTTACAACAAAAAGGCGGCAACTGGGAGGAAAAGTGTAAGGAAAACCAATTTTCGGCAACTTCGGCCGTTCACTTTGTGTGAATTCCCTTTCTTCTGAAAATGGGAGGTGAGCAAGAATCTCCTGAGTTGGTGAATTTTAAAAATACTTGAAGGTAGGCCGGGCACGGTGGCTCACGCCTGTAATCCCAGCACTTTGGAAGGCCAAGGCTGGTGAGTCACCTGAGGTCAGGAGTTTGCGTCCAGCCTGGCCAACATGGTGAAACCCCATCACTACTAAAAATACAAAAACTAACCAGGCATGGTGGCACGCACCTGTAATCCCAGCTACTCGGGAGGCTGAGGCAGGAGAATTAATTGAACCCAGGAGGCGGAGGTGGCAGTGAGCCGAGATCACACCATTGCACTCCAGTCTGGGTGACGAGCGAAACTCCATCTCAAAAAAAAAAAAAGAAAAATACTTGAAGATAAATATATAACATAATCCGTGTATGGGAAAATGTAAGGGAAAAACGGGGAGTGGCGGAAAGTACAAGTCAATTAGTGTTCATATTAAGGGACAGGTTGAAGAGTCAGACCTTCTACAATAGAAAAGAGGTTTTTGACTTATTTTTCATTGTCCTGACTCTGCCATGAGTTTTGGTTTCCATCTAGGAAATGTGAGGAGCCTAAATATGTCAATATGTCATGTATGTATACAATAACGTCATGATGATGAACAGCTACCGCGTATTGTGTACTTACTAAGAACCTAGCACTATCCTGAGTATTTCATGTGTTAACTTATTTAATCTTCTCACTATTATTATCCATGCTTTATAGGTGAGGAAAAGAAACCCAGAAAGGTTAAGCAACTTGTCCAAATTCTCCCAAATAGTACAGCTAGAATACCAACCCATAATATCTAATTCCAGAAACCACATTATTTTCTTCTAAATTACACTTCTTCCAAACTAATAGGTCATGTTATATTACATAATAACATCTGATTGTGTCTCATAAACAACTAAGACTCAGAAAGTACACACACACACCACCCACCTGCACTCTTTCTCCTTAAACAACCAACCAAAGAAATGATTATGTTGAGGATATTTTAAATGTGCTAGATTAGTAATCCTCTCATTTTTCTTTAAGTCACATAATTTAAGGAAAGTAACTTGAAGATGATGAAGTGAAAGGCAACAGAATAATTTAGCTGCTAAAATGGGTATTAGAGTACAGGGAACATAAGCAGCTTTGGCTTTAGGAGAGTTATCTAAATTGTAATCAAATGCATTTAAAAAAACAGCAAAGGACAAAGTTTCCACATCCATATATACCCTGAAGACAGGACAAGAAGAATTTTGCTCAACAGGTAGGTTTGGTTTAGACATAAATAAATCCTTCTAGGACTCTGTGACCTAAATCAAAGCCATAGAGAATCACTTGGTCGCTGTTATCACAACTCATGTACCTGTTAAGGTCAATACTGTATCACTAACATTTCTTCCACCTCTATAATTTTATTGAACGTAACCAACAGTCAGGGTAGATGCTCTGTCTCCCTACCATTCAAACTGATATGACTTGATTATAAGGGCTGTGATACAAATAACTACTAAAGGTGATTATTTAATCATTGGGGAATTACAGAAAAAGCAGTATGATGAATGCTTGATTCGTGATGGATACTCCAATTTCCCTGATTTGATCATTGTACATTGTGTGCTTGTATCAAAATATCACATGTACCCCATAAATATGTACAACTAGTATAAGTTCATAATAATAAAAAGTTTAAAAATCCAGTATTATTACTATCCGATGGGAGCTGAATGGTGGTGTTTTACAATGTATTTTCAAATCCTTATACAATATCTCAGATAAACGTAATTAAATTCTAACCAACATGGGTTTGATAATCACGGGTTTAGCCTATTCATGGGTTAGAATCCTCTAGCCAAGCATCTAGTTTAGGTTAAAAACAAACAAACAAATATTCTTGCTGGGAAAAGATTGTGATGATCAAACTACAATTTAATAGAAGACATAATCCTCTCTGAAGGAAAGATTTTAAGCTAAATTTTAACATAAAAAAATACACAGTCACCTCATTGCTAGTTGTTTGGAAGAGGAACAAAAGAACATTTCATTTTGAACAAAAACTAAATTATCTTAAACAGTTACCTGACATTTATAAAAATGATAAGTCTTATGAAGCATCAGTTAATCTTGAAAGTGCAAATCTATGTATTACTAATCCTTTAATCATCATATTGCTATTATCTGACTGTTCCAAATTTTCTCGGTCCACCCCAAGTTATGAAACCTAGATTATTGGTAAAATAGGGCCCAGAGGAACAAAATGGAACACTTCTTTATCATTTTTTTAATACAAAGATATGACATTGCTAACTTGTGATATGTGTTTGAATCTATGTTCTATCAGGCTATATTTCCTGTGTATATAACTTGTTTGATCTTAGTGAGCAGTTTTAAAAGTTCTGGTTCCTTCAATAATTTATTCTAAGTCACTGTTAAATTTCACCCCATCTTCCAAAATTCTTCATCCCTTTGAACAGGTTTGGTGACATTTCAAGGTCAGTGACTATTGAGGATAATATGAAAGAAAATGTGGTTAAGATGAAGACCAAAATATTAGGTTATTTTTTATTTTTATTTATTTATTTATTTGTTTTGAGGTGGAGTCTTCCTCTGTCACCCAGGCTGGATTGCAGTGAGGCAATCTTGGCTCACTGCAACCTCCACTTCCCAAGTCCAAGAGATTCTCCCACCTCAGCCTCCCGAGTAGCTGGGATTACAGGTGCATGCCACCACACCCAGCTCATTTTTGTATTTCATTAGAGAAGGGTTTCGTCATTTGGCCAGGCTGGTCTCGAACCCCTGACCTCAAGTGATCTGCCTGTCTTCGCCTCCCAAAGTGCTGGGGTTACAGGTGGGAGCAACTGCGCTCAGTTGATATTAGGTTATTTAAATATGAGACATTTCTTCACAAAGAGGCTTATTAGATTTTATATACTTGAATATAACCCTCTTATCTGTTGGTTATAAACATTCTCATTTATCTGACATGAAGTAATTGTAATAATTTTAGGAGAATTGGGAATGAAGTAGTTAACCTTAAAAACTCATCTCATGAATATAGGTATGACATATACAATCTTGGGTAGGAAGTGATGAAATGGTAGCTGTCTAAGGAAGGCACTATTCCGAGAGTAGAAGAGACTGTTTAATGGTGATTAATGGGAAGTGTCATGGCATACTTGAGGCTGCCTAGTGATGGAGGCGCAGGAGATTTTCTTGTCAGAGTGACTTTAAAGGCCCAAGCTTCCCACTCACTGCTCAGAAAAATGCAGTACCCAGGGCTCGGTTGAAAATCCAGAGCTGGGGCTGGGCGCAGTGGCTTACACCAATAGTCCCCGAACTTTATGAGGCTGAGTCTCAGCACATGAGTTTGAGACCAGCCTGGGGAACATGGCAAAACCACTTCTGGACAAAAACTATAAAAATTAACCAGGCATGGTGATGTGCACCTGTGGTCCCAGCTACTCAGGAGGCTGAGACGGGAGGATGGCTTCAGCCCAGGGAGGTCAAGGCTGCAGTGAGTGGTGATCATGCCACTGCACTCCAGCCTGGGTGACAGTGTGAGACTCTATCTCAAAAGAAAAAGAAACTGCAGAGCTGAAGCACCATGCTCAGAGTCAAATAAGAAAAGCAAACCTTTCATATAAATTAGCTGATATAGACTCGTGCTTAAAAATATATATTTGAGCAAGTGCAAGCAAAGGCTAAGGCTTACTAATGAGGAAATTCAAAAACATATTCCTGATGTCCTGGTGCAAATGAAGCACAGCAGAGTGGGTAAGACTACATACCCTGGAGTCTTCAGGTGTATATGTTTGAACCCACTATGTAAATTTTGTTGTTTGTAGTATAGAACTATGTTTTTCATATTGTAGAAAGTTTTCATTTCATCTAATTATTTCCTTGCTCATTTGATGTGTTAGTCTATCTTTCTAATAGAAGCCTCTGTTTTGCCAAGAATTTCATTTTCTTCAGTGGATTCTTTTATCATCTTCATAAAAGGCAGAGGAGATGTCTGGGCAGTGCACACGGCTGTGTCATAAAAGCTGGTGTCTCTTCTGAGAGTCTGGGTATCCTTTCTGATTAGCTAGTGCTGATGAGTCAAAAATAAATCATTTGGGCCAGGCGCGGTGGCTCATGTCTGTAATCCCAGCACTTTGGGAGGCTGAGGCGGGTGGATCACCTGTGATCAGGGGTTTGTAACCAGTCTGGCCATCATGCCGAAACCGTCTCGACTGAAAATAACAAAAATTGGCTGGGCGCGGTGGTGCACACCTGTAATCCCAGCTACTTGCTCTGTCACCCAGGCTGGAGTGCAGTGGCACGATCTCAGCTCACTGCCACCTCCTCCGCCTCCTGGGTTCAAGTGATTCTCGTGCCTCAGCTTCCCAAGTAGCTGGGATTATAGGCGTGTGCCATCATGCCCAGCTAATGTTTGTATTTTTTAGTAGAGATGTGAGTTCACTATGTTGGCCAGCCTGGGACCATTTAGATTATTTTCAATTTAATCACTTTTATTGAAGTATATAAGTTATACTAGATTTGTATCTATAGCTTACATATATTTCTTATAGAAAGTATAAAAGTATACGTGTGTATGTATGAGTGTGCAAATATTAAGTATATAACTTGATGAATTTTTACATGTAAAAATTCACCAATGCATTCACCAGTTAGATCAAGTTATAGAACATTTTCAGCATCTCCCCTAAGTTAATTTCTACCTCCTTCCAAAAATAAGCCCTTTTCTTATCTCTATCACTACAGAACAGTGCCTGCTCTTGAACTTCACATACATGAAACCATACAGTCTGCGTTCTTTTGTGTGTGGCTTCTTTATTTCAACACTACATCTGTGAAATTCATCTACATTACTGCATGTAGCTATAGTTCCTTCTTTTTCATTCTTGTGTAGCACGTTGTTCTACAGCCTATTTATCCATTGTGGTATTGATTGCATTGTTTCTAATTTGAGCTAGCTGTTACTAGTATGTTGCATATGTTCTCAAGTAGATATAAGCATTCATTTCTGTAGTGTGTGTACCTACAACTCATTGCTCTTAAGCAAGGTAAGTAAGGCACCTTTGTCCATTTCTCGGATGTCTACCTATCTGCCTGAAGGGAGATTAACTCCCTTCATATGCTGAAATCCTCTTTGTTTAGGAATTGTTTCCTTGCTCATTTGATATGTTCATCTATCTCCCTAATAAAAGCTTCTGTTTTGCCAAGAAAGCAAAACAGAGTTGAAGTGATAGCTCATAAGATTTAAGCATGAAGGTCTAACAGGACTATGCCACAGGCAGAGGTCAAAAAAAAGAAAAAATTATAATTTTATCATAAACCCACTGTCTCAGCCCAAATTCTCTGCTCCAGAAAAGCTAATCCAAACATTTCAGAAACTGTCATTATCTGCGGCAATTTCCAGCTCATCCCTACAATAATGTAAGAGGCATGCACAACTTCTTACAGCACCCTGATCGTTGAGAGAGAAATGCCAGCTCTTCTCTGCCTCATGACTTATACCTTCAGGCAGAGGAAGGAAAAGCAGTGTGAATTATGTTTACATATGCTTAGGAATTGCATTTCACAAGGCATAATGAATCAACAACATTTTCTTGTTTGGTTTCTGTCTCAAAATTGATCTAGCTCCAAGTTTAGAAGACCCTACGACCCGACTCAGTAAGTGGCCTCACCTTCATCTGATTGCTCGGAATTAAAACCTAGAAGTCATCCTTGATTTTCTCCTCTCGAATCTGTCTCCATTCATCAGCATGTGCTTTTGACTCGATGAAATGCTCCAAACACAACTGCTTCCCACCGCCTCCACTGCTGCCTCTTGTCCCTGCAACATCATCTCTCACCCACATTGGCCACAGCGCCTTGTTGTTGGTGTTCCTGCTTCTACTTTTGACTTGTTTCTATTGTCTTCCATGCCCACTGGAACGGTAATCATTTTTTGCAAATATAAGTTAATGACACTCCACTGTTAAAAAAACAGAAAACAAAATGAAAGAACAAAATAAAAATGTCTAGTGACCCCCTGTTACACCTAGCTGAAAATCCTTACTTGGCCCAGAAGGGCCTAGATTCTCAGTCTTGACTGCACAAGAGAAATCACCTGGGAACTTGAAAAATACTGAATTTAGCTGGGCATGGGGAATTGTGTGTGTGTGTATGTGTGTGTGAGACGGAGTTTCGCTCTTGTTGCCCAGGCTACAGTGCAATGGCACCATCTCAGCTCACTGCAACCTCCGCCTCCCCAGTTCAAGCCGTTCTCCTGCCTCAGCCTCCTGAGTAGGTGGGATTACAGGCATGCATCATGACGCCCGGCTAATTTTTTCTATTTTTGGTAGAGACGGGGGTTTCTCCATGTTGGTCAGGCTGGTCTCGAACTCCTGACCTCAGGTGATCCACCTGCCTCGGCCTCCCAAAGTGCTAGGATTACAGGCATGAGCCACCGTGCCCAGCCGGCACAGGGAATTTTAAAGCTTCCCAGAAGTTTCTAATGTATAACCAAGATTGAGAGCTGTTCTAGGATCCTTCCACCACTCTCTTCCTCTCTGTCTCCACCCCAGTTGCTTACTCACTGTGTCTTGAGCACACTCAGATCCTTTCCACCCCAAAGCATGGATCATTCTTGCCCCAGATATTTGCATGGGCTGTTCTTTCACACAAAGAGATCTCTGTTCAAATGTTACCTTTTCAAATACATTTTCCCGGACGAACCTACCTAATGACTCTTTTTTTACCCTGTATATTTTTAGTTTTTATGTGAAATTATATTACTTGCTTCTTTACCTGTTTATTGGTGCTCTTCCTCACAAGCATGTAAGTGCATGAAGATAGACACCTTGTCTTATTCACTAAGACATTATCATCCTGGCATATAGCGTGCTTGGAACTCATTCTCTGATTAGTATTTTTCAGTGAAGAAATGAGGATTACTTAAGGTTTTGGGATCTGGATTTGCTACAAGTAGCTAATTGTAGCTTATGGGATTCTCTGTAAGGCTTTTGTTGCTGTTGTTCTATTTGCAACCCTAGACTTTCCTTCCAGAAATAGTGGTCTGGACGTGGTGCCTCACACATGTAATCCCCGTACTTTGGGAGGCTGAGGCAGGTCGATCACTTGAGGCCAGAAGTTCGAGATCAGCCTGGCCAGTATGGTGAAATCCCGTCTCTATTAAAAACACAAAAAACTAGCCAGGCCTAGTGGTGGGTGCCTGTAATCCCAGCTACTCAGGAGGCTGAGGCAGGAGAATAGCTTGAACCCAGGAGGTAGAGATTGCAGTAAGTCCAGATTGCCCCACTGCACTCCAGCCTGGGCGACAGAGGGAGACTTTGTCTCAAAAAAAAGAAAAAAAATCAAGGAGTCTTTTGCTTTTACTTGCTTACCTGTGCTGCTATGTTTTACATAGCAGCATAGGTCTGCTTGGACTGGACACAGTTGGACTTTCAAGTGAGTTGGCTGGCTCTGGGTCTTTCATTATTCCTCTCTGTTGGAGGGGCAGAATCCACCATTTTCTTAGGAGAATGGTGCAAGTGGGAAATCCTTGTCCTATAGGCTAAAGGCCAGTCTCTCTCTCTCTCTGTCTCATTCTTTCTCTCTCTCTCAACAGGGTCTCACTCTATTCCTGGACTGGAGTGCAGTGGCACTATCACAGCGCACCATAGCCTCGACCTCCTGGGCTCAGGTGATCCTCCTGCCTTAGTCTCCCAAGTAGCTGGGACTACAGGTATGTGCCATTATTCCCAGCTAATTTTTATTTTGTATCTTTTTTGTAGAGATGGCGTTTCACCATTTTGCCCAGGCTACTTCTCTCTCTCTTTATTCATGCGTCCTTTCACTTTTTGATATCTAAGCCTTGCCCATCTCTTTTTCTCAGCCAGGGGGATGGATCTACACATAGAGGACTTAAGCTCTAGGTACAGACCTTCCACACACTTGTCTGCCTATCCCTGGCTTAGATCTGGGTCCTGGTCACTCACAAAGAGTTCCAAGATGGCTATATTGCAGCTCCAAGGCAAATGCTGCAAATCTTTCTCCTGAATTAGAACTTGAATAAAGGAGGAGTCAGAGTCCAAAATCACACTCCAGCATTGAGGCTGTGGGCTTACAGTGGTCGGGAGAGTCTGAGTGCTAACTCTTCCTGGCTAAAGATTGATTTCTCAGGAACAGAAAATCTCATTCATATTCATGTTGTAGGATCTTTCGACATGCTAAGGTGCTAATATTATTTCATTATTATAACGTTATTTCATTATTATAATTTTGGGAGATTTTCCTGGTGAAGAACCAGATGTATGAGAGATTAAGTTATTGGTCTAGAGTCATATAGCTTGTGAGAAGAACTGAGGTTTGAACTTATCATTTGACTACAAGAACTGTGCATGCTACATTTTACCACGTTACTTTTCTAAAACTAAGAGAAAATATAATGAAAAAGTGAGAGAGGTGAGAAAAAAATGGAGAAACTAAGACGTAGAAAGAATAAAAAGAATGAAATAAATTTTACTTTGGATTGGTGAATAGAAACTGATCTGGCTATTTTAAGCAGACAAGGATTTTCTGTAGTGGATTAAGTGCTAATAAGAACATACATATGATGACACAAAAGTGGAAACAGTCCTTTTTTGAAAAAGTGAAAATAAGAAAAGTCAAAAATGTCCCAAGTGTATATGGCTAAATGCTTTTTAAAATTAGAGTGATTCTGAAACATAATATGTAAAAATTCTGTAACATATGGGCAACAGGAAACAGGAAAATGATTATGACAGATAAGAAACAAAATTTTTTTGACTGTATGCCATGCATGAAAGCTCAACATTAAGGGAGTTTATAAAGCCCTTACAAGAGTTTCTGCATCTAGAGAGAGGTCATTAAGTACTAGCTGTTAGTATCACTATCCTAACGTTTACCCAGGAGAAACCATAGACTACATATATCATGTGGAAAGTGCCAACTCACACAATTTTTGTTGCAAGCTCCAGGTAGTTGACTATTTTCAAAGCCCTGTCAAGTCTTCTATTGTCAAGATAAGTGACAAGGCACCTGGCTCTGAAGGGCTCCAGATTCAATATTTGGTAAGGTGGCTCCAAACACATCTGAGACATAAAGTTGGTGGTGCCAGCCTCAATAGATTCTGTTCTTGTTTTTTTCTTTTTTTAAATTAGAAGTCATATACTCCTTATGTCAAATCAAACAGCAGAGATGTATGAAGAGAAAGTTCAGAAATGCAGCCAAATCAAATTTCCCATCTAATTTTGCTAACAAATGTTAATGGCTCTATATCAGTCAACACATTTCCAGTCAATGCATTTCAAATTCAGGTAACGTTTGTTCATTTTGGAAAAAGTTACAAAATAGAAACTAGGAGTAAAATAGCATGCCTTCAAAAGAACTTCATTTCAGAGAATTATTGGTGGAAATATAAAGACAGTAAGCTTAATTCCTTTATAGATATATGAACAAAAGGACTTAGAACAAACAAATTACCTTTATGGTATTTTGTTAGTTAACTATAAAAGTAAATTTTTGTTGGTATTATTCTGGAAAAAAAGAATGTTTATTAAACAAGACTGTGAGCTCCTTAACGATTGGTATTATCATAAAACCTAGCAAAGAACCAGCCTCACCATGTGATGGGTATTTTCTGACTATTTGTTAAAATTTTAAAAAAGAACATTTAAACTCCACTAAATGCCAGGCTTTTTGTTTCTATAATGTCAATGGAGTGCTCATTTTACTTATTATGAATACTACTTTCTTCCATTATAATCATTAAAATCAGATAAAACATTTATTCAATTTATTAATTTGTTTCATGTATTTTTATTTAATTACTGTTATTGTACAGTTATATGTATTTAAGAATGTAGTATATTTTCTACTTGTTTTATGACTGAATATTTTAAAAAATTTGTTATAAATTTTCAATACCTCCTTCGTGTAATACATAGCATACATATTAGCTTACTTCAGCACCACTTAATGTTTCTGTAAGAAACATTACAAAGTCCAAACAATACATTTTTTAGAATTCTAAGTCTGTTTATAATTTAGGGACTACTTATAATGATTCATTTAGGGGGTTTAATCCATAGCATCAGGCATATATGAAATGTGCATTAATGGCACAGAAAGAAAAGGAGACAAAGGAAGCATCTACTTTTAATTACCTCTGAAAAATATCTAAGTAATTCCATACACATGGCTACCTGTTTTCTTCCTGACCATCTCAAGGGACAGCTTTGCCACAGTAGTCCCCAGTAACTGGCTTTATTCCAAACAAATGTAGCCCAAGCTGTACTTAAATCTGCATTACTTCTGGGTGTCTCCTTCTTGCTCCCCTTTCTCCCTTCTATGAAGACTTTACCTTTCGTTAATCAGCTAACAAAATTCAAGCAGTGCCACTCATCAAGAAATCAAGGCCCTGTAATAGGGTGCTAGGTTATTCTTATTGTAATGTAGTATCCATCTCGCTCAATATGAAGCCTATGATTGAATTTAAATAATAACCAAATCTACAGCTCAACCAATTGGTTTTTAATGAGATTCTTGCATAGTTATATTTTATTTTGTATAAGGAATAGGGTCCTTGTGCATTATTGACTATGGAAAGGGTGAGGAAGAAAAAAGTGTAAAGGGAGTTTTAAAACATATAAGGTTAATTGAAATTCCAGGTTCTTCTGCAATCAAAGCAATTCTAACTCAGTTTGGTGGCAATGAAACATGTTTTAGAGGTGTGTTAGTTACGGTTATGAGGAGCAGATATTTTATCCTGGTTAGTGTTAATTTTGCTAAAGAAACCAGTGTCTCAGAAAAAGTTTTATTTCCATTTGGATATGGTTTTGTTAGTGTAAATTTGATAGAAAGGGCAAGACTCTCCAAAGTTAGGTCTTCTTCCTTTCCTTTTCAAAAGAGTGGTGGTCAAAGGCAGGAGCTAAAGCATTTTGATTTGAAAAATAGACCGTTAATTAAAGAATGCCATTTTCTTGTCCTGCTAGAAAACAAAACCACATCTTTAAATCTTCTGTGGATGGTTGAGAGATTATAATAAAGATTGGTGTACTAATAATCCTATATATATATATATATATAAGCAAAACTGATGGATTTTAGTAACTATAAAATACTATTGAATAAATCAATCGCATACATTTTTATTGGCTGAATTTTCTAGTAATTGCATATAACACATGAATGTGCTTCTAATTAAATTAATTCATTTAGAGAAAAAAAGGCCTCATAAAGCAGTTGCTGGTTTCATGATGTTTGTTTTCTGATATGGAGTCTGGCTCTGTCACCTAGGCTGGAGGGTAGGGGTGCACTGCAACCTCTGCCTCCCAGGTTCAGGTGATTCTCCTGCCTCAGCCGCCCAAGTAGCTAGGACTACAAACACGCACCACCACGCCTAATTTTTTTATTTTCAGTAAAGATGGGGTTTCACTGTGTTGGCCAGGCTGGTCTCAAACTCCCGGCCTCAATTAATCCTCCCACCTCGACCTCCCAAAGTGCTGGGATTACAGACATGAGCCACCATGTCTGGCCTAATCTTATTGACCATAGATTTTTTTTTTTTTTTTAGGCGAATGAACTAGGAAACTGTTGTCATTATTTGGAAAATAACACTATGCGTTGATAACTGCAAAAAGTGGCAATTAAGTAGTTTATGTTATTCCTAATGCTAATAATAACTAATGACACTGAAACAGGAAAGGTTCCTTTGTCCCCCTCGCAGGGCATGAGATGGGGGTGTGGCTCACTTCTTCAGTGCCCCACTGCTCAAACCTCTAGGGGAGCATACAGACATGCAGGCTGTGGGGCTCCCACCCTACGGCAGTGTCTAGGGGTGAATGTTTACAGCTGAAGCCCCAGTAGGTGTGTGTTACATGATGCTCTTTTAGTTTGCTGTCTATGGGCAGCTTGTATTAACCAGCTCAGTTAGACCCTCTACCTTGTCCCTAGGGCAGAGGGTTTTCTGTATCCCAGGTTCTTGCCTTGGTGGACAGGAAGAATCGGACCACACATGTGGGCTTGGAGAATGAGTGCAGAGTTTTATTGAGTAGAAGTAGCTCTCAGCGGATGGGGGAGCCAGAAGGGAGCTGGAGTTTGGCTGCTCACTGGCCCCGGCTCTCCTTTGACTGCCTCGGCCAAACTCTGCCTCGTCCCGCCGGTTGATGGCCTGCTGGCGTGGCAGCGCCTATTGGCGTGCTCTCCCGCTGGTGTTGTCTCCCGCTGGCGTGCTCTGACAACCTTGTCGAGAAAAACCTTGTGTCTTCTTTTTTTTTTTTTTTTTTTTTTTTTGAGACGGAGTCTTGCTCTGTCGCCCAGGCTGGAGTGCAGTGGCGCGATCTCGGCTCACTGCAAGCTCCGCCTCCCGGGTTCACGCCATTCTCCTGCCTCAGCCTCTCCGAGTAGCTGGGACTACAGGCGCCTGCCACCACGCCCGGCTAATTTTTTTTTGTATTTTTAGTAGAGACGGGGTTTCACCGTGGTCTCGATCTCCTGACCTCGTGATCCGCCCGCCTCGGCCTCCCAAAGTGCTGAGATTACAAGCGTGAGCCACCGCGCCCGGCCAATGTGTTCCTCATGATGTCCAGCAGCTGCTTTTTCCGCTGATGTGCTCCTCTTGACATCTGGCTGCCTGCGTGTCTACCCGCTAGGGTGTAAGTCCAGGATGGGGGCATGGTGGGCCAGAGTGGTCTCGGAAAATGCAACATTTGGATACGAAAGCAGGGGTGCCTGTCCTCACCTAGGTCCATAGGGTTGGAGCCCTAGCCAGGGACTTGCTTTTCTCTACCGGGCACTTCCCTGCCTCCGTATCAACACTACTTGATTAAAATTCCAACTTTGCTACTTATTTGCTGTGTGACCTTGGGCAAGTTAATTGACCTTTTTTCCTCTTCAGTAAAATGTCTCTGTTTACATGTGTGTAAATTTGCAATGTAAATAATAGTTTTTGGCCAGGCGCGGTGGCTCACGCCTGTAATCCCAGCACTCTGGGAGGCAAAGGCGGGCGGATCACGAGGTCAGGAGATCGAGACCATCCTGGCTAACACGGTGAAACCCTGTCTCTACTAAAAATACAAAAACAAAACAAAACAAAACAAAATTAGCCGGGCGTAGTGGCGGGCGCCTGTAGTCCCAGATACTTGGGAGGCTGAGGCAGGAGAATGGCGTGAACCCGGGAGGCGAAGCTTGCGGTGAGCCGAGATCGCGCCAGTGCACTCCAGCCTGGGTGACAGAGCGATACTCCGTCTCAAAAAAAAAAAAAAAAAAAAAGAAAAATAATAGTTTCTTTCTGAGGATCAATTCATTTAATTCATATAAAGCACTTAGAACATAATACATGCAATATATGTTTTCATTTTTCTATTCAACAAAAGTTATACTTTGAGCCAATTCCCCATCCCTAGCAGACACATCATCTCAGCCGATGTAAAGGCTTCTCTTTCCTTCATTCTAGGATTGTCTATATTGCAGGAGCTTACAGAGTAACAGGCTTTAGTGGGGGTACTAGGGCAACAGATCTGACCCTCAAAGTCTTTGCTAATACAGTTGTCTGCTGACAAGAGCCGTCCATCATCCTGTCTGGCCTTCACAATCTAGGTCATTTCAAATATATGTCTGATAGGTCGATTTTTCATCTGTCCCTGGGCACACAGAGAAACTGTGATGCTGGCTGAAGTCCTGTCTGCCTAGACAGTCGGAGCCATAGCTCCTGCTCCAGCCATGCTGCTGGCCCTGTGTTCTCCCCATGGAATGAAGCTCAGGGCTCCCCTCATTATCTGGTCCTACAAATCTAACTGGAAGTTTGCATATGTAAATAGAATGGACTCTGGAACAAATTTACCCAAAAAATTTAGAAGCACAGAAACATAAGTATCTATTAGGATTATCAAATTAATATTATTTTGAGCAAACTCTTTCATTCCATTTTTTTGGAAGGAGAAGGAAGATTAAAGACAGTAATTGGGATGTGCAAAGACATTAGCAGTAATCCTGGGCTGTTTGTTATTTACCCTGAGCTTATTTACCCAGGGGACTCCTTGACATTTGATCAGCTGACATCATGACTATTAAACTAAAGAAATATTTGTGAGAGTGTAGCTGCACAAGACCAATCTGGTTCAACTTTTATGTAATAAAGTTCTGAGTTGACTTTAAGTTGCCATAAAAGTCACATAACCTGAGGGTGCCCAGTTGAACCAAGAGTGCAACCACAGGTGGAACTTGAGTGCTCCCACCAAGGAGTGAAGAATGAGTTAGGAAGCGGACACCACATGGCAAGATCCAGGATCCAATCAGATTGAGTTTTGGCTTCACCCCATAGCAAGATCCAGTCAGATCATGCCTTCCAGCATCATCTAGTTGCAAGATCCAATCAGAGCACAACTCATTACCTTATGCTTATAAAACCCAACCCAGCCCCCAGCTCAGAGAGAGAGATTTGAGCTTTTCCTCAGTCTCCTTGAGGGCCAACAGCTGGTGTTTTCTCAAAAGCCAGTACCGTGGTGTCGGCCTCTATGCACACAGGGCAGTGAGCCCACTGAGTTCTTGGTAATGAGAGGTGAAGGACTCTGGTGTTTAGTGCCATACCATGACTGTAGTATATGAATGATTTGGTCATAATGAAAAAAATACTTGGAGAGTGTTAGAAGAGAGATTGGTCACTTCTGGCTAGTGATGCAGGGAAAGGGAAGAAAATGGAAGAGGAGGTATGTAATTTAGGCCTGGAAGGTTGGCTGGGGTTTAAGCAAAGATAAATTTTGCAAAGAAAAACTCTTAATGCCATTTCTACTCAAAGCTTATCTTTTTTCATCCTCAAATTTAATAAATAGGACAGTGTTTTGTGGTGGAAAGCCTGTAGACTTTGCAGTCATTAAACTCTACTGCCAGTGAGTTGTTGGATGACTTTAGAAAATCAGTCTCTGTGCCTCTGTAAAATGACAATGACATCTGCCTAATAGGGCTGAGAAAATCAAATTCTGAACCACACATAAAGTAGCTAAAGTACCCTGCCTAATTCCTTGTAGCAACTCAATAATTGCTATTTCCCTTTCTTTCTCCCTTTTGATCCCAGTGGCTTTAATGTAAAGTTTATGTAGCTTATGTTGGGGACCTTCACAAAATTTCCTTAAGTGTCTGATTCTAGAAATCAGCAGTTTGGATTGATAGTCCACTTTTTTCTTGGAAGAATCTGTAAAACATAAGATGTTTATTGGCTCTGATACCTAACCCGAATTTGTATAATCATAAAATGTAACCAAATAGCTGGTGATACATAGAGCCTAAAAAGAGATGTTTGATTTACAGGATTTTTTAAATCACAAAATTCTACAGAAAGATATTTTCAAAGGAGCACTTCTGCAGACCTGACATCTAAGACTTTGCAAGTGGTTTCATTTAGTGGGAAACATGATATTTTTCTCCCCATTGACCTCTTAAGAATTAGGTCACAGGGTACACTCTGTTCCCACCAATTAGGCTTTGATAACATCTAATTGGACAATTAAGCTCCCTCTTTAGACCTTTTGCTCTTATTATGTACAAATTTACCCCATCTCAAGAAGCATGAGACAGCTCCCCTGGAGTAAAAATGAAAGGCATTACAGTTTTGAGGTATGTGGGAGTGAAACAGAGAACTATATTCTCTGCTATATAGGCTAACCGTGGAGTTGTAGAAGTCGCAAATGCTAATCCATTTTTCACATCGACATGGGGCAGAATTTCCAGTCTTGGTACTGTTGGGTGTCTGGAGATGGTTTGGAGAGAGGAAAATTAGAAGAAAAAAGCTGCTGTAAATGGAGAGGAAGTCAAAACTCTGATCTACATAAAGACAGTCTGATTTTGACTTTTGCTAGGCAAAGCCCTTTATAATTATTTTATCCAGTCATACAAGTGAAATAAGCATGAAATCACAAAATGGCATTTTGATGCCATTTATGATAAATGAAAATCATCTTTGATTAGCTCTAAATAAGAATATTTCTAATAGAGCAAAGAATTGTATCTGAATAAATTGCTTATTAGTGATGTCTGCACAGCACAATTGAGAGTCTGCAGTATTAGGTACTAACTCAGAAAGAAAATTGTGTTTGGACAGATTTTTAACTTGTTGTCCTAAATAATTCAAATCCATTTCTCCTCAGCACGATTTCTTTCAACAATGTTAAGCATTCAGCTTATTTTGTGCTATTTTGACCTGGCATTTGTAATAGTTTGGGGGTGAGGATGGGTACACCATATTTGTGTTTCAGTTATCCCATTTATGACCACTGTTGGGGGGCTCCGTTAATTTTGATGTGAATATTTTTCAAGTGGTTTGCATTTTGTTTTGCCTGCAGTACTTTGTTTTTGTTGTTGTTATTGTTGTTTTGAGACAGAGCCTCGCTCTTGTTGCCCAGGCTGGAGTACAATGGTGCCATCTTGGCTCCCTGCAACCTCTGCCTCCTGGGTTCAAGCGATTCTCCTGTCTCAGCCTCTTGAATAGCTGGGATTACAGGTGCCCACTACCACGCCTGGCTAATTTTTGTATTTTTAGTAGAGACGAGGTTTCACCATGTTGGCCAGGCTGGTCTCGAACTCCTGACCCGCCCATCTCGGCCTCCCAGAGTGCTGGGATTATAGGCGTGAGCTACTGCGCCTGACCTGCATTAGTTACTTTGATCCTGTTCTCACATTCATTCCTTGCTTGAGAACAGTAGATTCAAGGAGTTATTTCCTCAATGTCATGTATTTACTTTGCTATCCCATTCTGTCTTCTTTGTCATCTGCTTTGACATGGAACTGTTCTGCATTACTTCTCTTCTTCCTGCTTTACTGATTCAGATTGTGTCCTGCTTCTAATTAACAGATAGACTTGAGAATTCTTTGTGGTTCTAATTTGTGATACCACATTTACAGTTACAGTTAATATTAAATACATATTTTCACTTTTTGCTTTATTAGAAATATTAAAGTTAGCCTTCAGATTTAAGCATAAAATGATACTTCATATAATTTTATTGATGGTTTCTCTGAACTCTCTTAATAATGTATACATTTCTTATAGAACCGTGTAGCTTATTATTTATATTCTTTCTCCCCTACTAGTTACAGATACTAAATCTGATGGCCCTCATGTTCCAACAAACTATTGCTCATGGGCCATCTAGCCAACCACCTGTTTTTATAAAGTTCATGAGTTGAGTGATTTTTACACTTCTAAATGGTTGAAAAAACATCAAAAGAGGAAGATACTTTGTGACATGTGAAAATGAGATGAAATTTACATTTTGGAACAGATAAAGTACTACTGGAACACAGCCATGTTCTTTCATCTATTTATTGTCTATGGCTACCTTCATGCTATATGACAGGAGAGTGGTGATTTCATCCTTATGAGAGAAGCTGTATATTCCACAAAGCCTAACATATTTACCATCCATCCCTTTACAGAAAAGTTTACAGATCTTCACTATAAAGTTGAGATCTGCAACTTTTAGAAATTTCTTTTATAGAAGTATTTCTAACACTCTAAAGTATTAGAACAGTGCTTTTCATAAGAAGTGTTCCCTAAAGGACTTCAAATTGTCAAATAAATGTATATTACATTGGAAGTCATTATTTAAGCCATTTATACCAATGAATCCATATAGACAATATAGAACTAGGAATTTTCATTGGAATTTGAAGTCAAACTAGCATCAGGTACTCTACTGTTTCTCTGTTGTCATTCTTCCGGAATCAAGGTTAGTAGCTATAGGGCATAGATCATATAAAGATGATCCAGCCTGTGGGATTCTGGAAAAGATTGAGAAGGTGCATAAATTTGAAGAACATTAGGAACTTCCTGCTTGAAAATGAAAGGAAGACTTTTAAAACTAATTGATAAAATTCAAACACCAATTTTAAGTAAACTAATAAAAAACCCCAGGGATTTCATTTAGATAAAATAACTCTTAGGATAAGAAAAATAAACAATCTTGATTTAAAACAAAGCAGACATCATATAAAACTCACATCCCTACCTGTGGATTAGAAAAAGTATATAGAGAATAATAACTTGATACATGTATAAAAGATGAAGAAAGTTTTAAAATCACACTAAGAGGAGTATGAGATGAATTTTCTCTCTTATTTTGACAACCTCTGACACTAAAAAAGAAATGGCAAAATTGAAAAAGAAATATATTTCTTATGCTCGTCTCCTTATCCACATTTTGTTATGATGAGGCAGCACTGAAAATGTTAGTGATTACAAAAGGTGAGTTACCAGAAAGATGAGATTTTCTTTTTTGTTTGTTTGTTTTTTGAGACAGGGTCTCGCTCTGTCACCCAAGCTGGAGTGCAGTGGTGCAATCTTGGCTCACTGCAACCTCTGCCTCCCAGGTTCAAGCGATTCTCGTGCCTCAGCCTCCCGAGTAGTTGGGATTACAGGTGTCCACCACCACGCCTGGCTAATTTTTGTATTTTTAATAGAGACAGGGTTTCACCATATTGGCCAGGCTGATCTCGAACTCTTGACCTCAGGTGATCCACCCATCTCGGCCTCCCAAAGTGCTGGGATTACAGGCTTGCGCCACCATGCCGGCCAGATTTTCTTTCCTTTTATTTTTATATGTTGACCAGGCATTTCTGACATTCATAGTTTTAACAGCACTTTGGATGTTTAACAGTGGTTTTGAATACAAAATATCATTTTCTGTACTTAAATTCATAAAAGAAAAGTTGTTAAAATTTTTCCTGAAAGTTCATAAATTTTAATACGTGACATTTAATAGGCAATATATAACTAAAACTTAGACTTGCTCTTACTTGCCAGGACAATATTTTACTTAGTACGTTGGCATTAATCACCTATTGGCGATGAGACTATCATCCCTCTTCTTACTATCATGCCTACTATAATTAGCTTGAAAATATTCAAATAAGTATCATATAAACACATGCCATAAGTGTGGCCCCAAATGCATAAAAGCCCAGAGTAGGGGAGAATTGTATTTGTCTGGGGGTAATCATTGAAGAGTTAGCAGTGGCTCTTGAAAGATTTATAATGGGTAAAGATTGGGGATGAATAATCCAAGCAGGACTGGCAGGAGAAAGCCCATGAAAGCAGGAACCATATGAGATGTCTTCAGAAAGTGATGTATCGCTTACTATGTATCATTTGGGGTATATGTAGGAGAATAAGTCCCCAAGTTAAAATAAAACCGTTACAGAAAGATGGCATGAAGTCATGTTAAATGGTATGTTTTCTTATTTAAAATCTATGCAGATTCAACTGGCAGTGAACATAAAACACTGAAATAAAATTTCATATTCTGATATGGAAAAAAAAAAACGACATTAAGCATCAGTACTTGAAAAAGTAGTGATCTGAACGCTCTGTGAAGACCTGCCCGGTGAAATTTACTAGGGAGAAGAAAAGTTACGTTAGCCAGAGTGTCACATCATGCTTCATCACCCGTAGCTTCTCTCTGCCAAAGCAAAGGGAGAGAAGCAGGGAGTTCAGGACTTCATCTGTGCCATTTAGAAGGAAAAAAAATCCTTTCTAGAAATAGCATAGCATTTGTTATAGGCCTGTAGAGGTTTATCACTTGTGCAATTTGGTCATTGCTTACAAGTCCTGTTTGCTCTGCATAGGTTGGTAAAGCCATAGGTTTCTGGTTACAAAAACATATAACTAATGCATTTCCACATTTTTATTTTGAGGATTTCTGAGAAGGAAGCTCCCAAAGCAAAAACTCTGGAGCAAAGATGTGTGGATATTAATATTATATTCATTATCCATCATTATCAGTTTCATCTTCATTATAAAATAATCTTTTTGTACACAGAACTCTCCAAGGCCCAGGCTGCAATGTCCATGACAGTTTGTAACTCCATGAAATGTAATTCCTTGTGCTCTGATATGACGAGACTATAAAGGTTTAGTGATAATGAAGGAAAAAGATGAAAGAAAACATTACTTATGTAGCATAGTTTAGGGAATGAAATGCTTAATCAAATTTAGAAAAGTAAACCTGTATTGCTAACAAAAAATACCTGTTTACCTTTTTATGGGAAAAGTATACATTTTCTGAATAGTTGGGTCAAATCCCAAAATACCGTGTGAGTCTATAATACAAAATGAAAACCATCTATTGTATTCAAACCATGTATTCAGGCTAAAAGGTAATATTAACTGGATTTACTGAATCCAGCCTAGGAACTTTGATATCCTTCTGTGCCCTGTGAGGACTTAGAAGCCTCTGTACGATATTAAGCTGCCTACAGAGGATCATACTGTCTTTTATCAATCTGGGTTGCCCCTTATCCAGTTTTGTTCCTATTAACTTCTGCTGCAACCCCTTCTGGTAAAGGAATAGAAGTTAGATATTCTTTTCTTGCCATCATTTTTGCATTGATGTGGCTCTATCTGTGCCTGAGTATTTCAGGAATAAATAGATATTATGGATCAAGAAAAGAATAAGAATAAAATTGTGAAGTTGACCTAGCTATTAGAGAATATTTTTCACTATTAGCTTGGAAGAACATCTACTTCAATAGCATATGATATTGGAACCCTAACTTTGGAGGCTTCAGACATCCTGAAATATAATTCAGATGATATGAAAAGGATGCATGCGGAAGCCTCTAAAGTTCTGTGCCTGCAGATTTTCATCTCTTCCTGTTACAAAACTAAAATGATAGCCATTCTCTTATCTGTGCACAAGGTATAAACAAGTTAATTGATGGCTGTTCTTCCTGAATTACATTCAGTCTACTGGGGAAAACCTATGTGTAATGAGTTTAGAAATAGAGCGAATTAGAATGTAATGTCACAAATAAGCAGTGAAACTTTAATTCATACTTTTATGATAGTCAACTTAGATTACTGTAATTCTCTGTCTACAGGTCTCCTTCAGGTATCCCACTGGAAAAAGGAAAGATAGCTTGTACAAGTATGCAACCCTTGAGATTTTAAGCACGCAGAATCTGGTCAACATACACCTAGACTTAAGAGATTTTGGTTCTAGCTGCCAGTTAGCTACTAGATTGATTGTAAGAGGTCCTAGTGATGTGTTTTTGAAACACTGCGTGAATCCAAATGAGTTTTAGGTTCCCTATTGTCCAAGCCCAATTTTGTTCAACTGTAAAAACGTTGGGTTTTTATTTGTTCGGAACTACTATTATAAATCACAATGCCCTATAGCTTTTTCAAGCACTTGTGGAATATATTTTTTCCCAGAGAGATTCAGAATATCAGAAGTGTCACTGAATTTAGATCAAGACTAAAGCGACTTGTTTAATTTGTTTTCTTTCAATAGTACTGATTCTTTCTGTGTAGCTTTCCTAGGTATTTTAAGAAATCCTTTAAAATCTTAGCATTGTAATATTTAGGAATACTGTTTAAAATGGACACAGTTGATGGAATCTGGGTTAAAAGCATATTATATGCATACTCTGCTATGCGTGGTAACATCATAGCCATAACTCTCATGGGTTTCTTGTTGGTGAAAGAAACATTTTGTATTTTGCTTATAATGCTAATTATATTGTATGGGATGTTTTACAGAAATATTTTGAGATCATTTTCCACAGTGTTATTTTCATTATAAATTCTCATATTATTATATTTGTGTCAATCATATTTGAAATTAAATCATTGAAATGCATTTCCACTGTTTAAAAAAATCTGGAAATTGAAATAACAATAAAGGCCTTTATTTCTAAGTGCAGTTGCATAATTTAGTTTATTTCTCTACTGGCATTTTCCTATTTCTTTTAGGCATATTTCTTCCACTATATAGACACTTATTTGCTATATATATTGTAGTCAGTGAAATTGTTCTCACGCTTTACCTGTTGGTCATATTTGGTATATGACAGCAGTTTTATGTATATTAAGTCAGCAATACCTGTTTTAAGGGAAAGATATATTATTAATTACTAACTACGTCAGTTTTATTTCTTCTGAGCATAGGATAATTCTTAGCTGCGTAATTATAGGCAACATGGCATAAGAAATAAAAATGAGATTTGAAAATGAAAAATATTGTGGTTATGGACAAGTCACTTTGCTTTTCAAAAAATTATTTATTATTCTTTATAACTGACATAAAATTATATTTGCTGTGTACAACACATGGGTTTTTGGGTTTTGTTTTTAGTTTTTGTAGCGATGGGGTCTTGCTGTGTTGTCTCGGCCGGTCTTAAACTCCTGGCCTCAGGCAACCCTCCCACCTTGGCCCCCCAGATTCTGGGTTTATAGGCATGAGCCGCCACGCTCAGCCCAACATATGGTTTTAAAGTACGTATGCACTGTGGAGTGACTAGCTAATTAACATATGGATTACCTCACATAGTTTTATTTCTGTGGTGAGAACACTTGACATTGACTCTCTTGGCATTTTCCAAGAATATAATATATTATTAACTTTAGTCAGCCTACTCTACAGTAGAGCTCTTGAACTTATTCTCCTTAGCTTACTGAAATTTTGTATCATGACTAACGTCTCTGCATTCCCCCCTACCCCCAACAACCTCAGGCCCTGGTAACCACCCTTCTAATCTCTACTTCTATAAGAGCAAACTTTTTAGCTTCCACATATGAGTAAGATCATCTGGTATTTGTCTTTGTGTGCCTGCCTTATTTCACTTAATGTAGTGTCCTCCAGGCTCATCCATGTTGTCGTTTTGAGCTTCTTTTGTTTATTTGTCAGATAGTAGTAGTTCATGACTTATGTGAGAATTGAAATAAATATAAAAGCACTTTGTAAGCTGTAAGAGTCTTTGAGGACAGTGGCTCAGGCCTGTAATCCCAGCACTTTGGGAGGCTGAGGCGGGTGGATTGCTTGAGCCCAGGAGTTCCGGATCAGCCTACGCAACACAGAGAAACTGGTCTTTGCAAAAAATACAAAAATTAGCCAGGTGTGGTGGTGCGTGCCTGTAGTCCCAGCTACTCGAGAGGCTGAGGTGGGAGGATCACTTGAGCCTAAGAGGCCAGAGTTTGCAGTGAGCCGAGATTGCCCCACTGCACTGCAGCTTGGGTGATAGAGCAAGACTCAGTCTCAAAAAAAACAAGACTTTGATAATATTAGTTATTTATAACACTGGTCTGGTAGAAGCAAAGATTTTATTGATAAGAAACAAAGTATTTAGCGGCTTGCTTTAGTACAGTCATGCACTGCATAAGGACCTTTCACTTAACGAAGGACCACATGTATGATGGTCATCCCGTAAGACTGTAATGGCTCTAAAAATTCCTATCAATTAGTATTTACTATACCATACTATTTATTGTTATTTTAGAGTACTCATACATATATATGCATATATACACACACGTATATATTTTTTGTATATATATACACACACATATTTTTTGTATATATATACACATATATATGTATTTATATATACATACATACATATATATATATATAAATAAATAAACTGTGAAACAGCCTCAGGCAGGTTCTTTGGGAGGTATTCCAGAAGAAGGCTTTATTATCATAGGATAAAATTTTATCCTATGATCGTGTGCATTTTATCCTATGATCATATGTGTGTGCTTATGTGTGTTCGTGTCTTTATTTTTAACAAAAAATCTCAAAAAATGAAAAAAATAAAATAGGAAAAGCTTATAGAATAAGGATATAAAGGAAGAAAATTTTTTTGGTCAGCTCTACACTGTATTTGTGTTTTAAGCTGTGCTATTACAAAAGTCAAAAAGTTTAAAATATTAAAAAGTTTATAAAGTAAAAGTTACAGTAATCTAAGATTAATTTATTATTGAAGAAAGAAAAAATATTTTTAAAATAAATGTACTGTAGCCTAAGTATACAATGTTCATAAACTCTATAGTAGTGTACAGTGATGCCCTAGGCCTTCACGTTCACTCACCACTCACTGATTCACCCAGCTCCACTTCCAGTTCTGCAAGCTTCATTCAAGTTAGGCACCTATACAGGTGTACCTGTATTTTTATTATATTTTACCTTTTATACTCCTTTAATTTTTACTGTATCTTTTCTATGTTTAGAAACACAAAAACTTAACCACTGTGTTACAGTTGCTTATAGTATGTAGTACAGTTACACACACACTGTACAGGTTTGTAACTTAGGAGCAATAGATTACCCCATACAGTTTAGGTGTGCAGTAGGTGTGTCAGTATACTCTATGGTGTTTGTGCAGTGACAACATTGCCTCATGATACATTTCTCAGAATATATCCTCATTAAGTGACACATGATTATATTTTATTTTGAGGCAGAGTTTGTTCTAACAGCTGATCCTTCTCCCCACTCTTTTTTTTGCTACATATTCTCTTGCACTTTTTTCATTTATTATTCCACTTGTATGTCTATTAGTATGTTTTATACAAATATCAGTATAAAACAATGCACATGATGACCTCTTTATGGTATCTTAGTAACAATCCAGATAATAAAATCTTTGAGTATGTGCAAAAATATGGCAGTAAATATGGAAAGTGAAAATATACATTATTGAGATCCTTTTGAGACATTTCATTCTGTAAGTTCGCAATAGCAGAAATAACCACCATTTTTCCAAACTGTCACAAAATATGGTGGTAATTATGCTGGGATTAATACACATCTCATTTCCATATTTTCTATAGGGTTTCTTTAATGTTATTAATATGATATTAAGCAGGGGATTCTTTTCAGGTGACTTGAGAGCTATTTCTGACCGTATCTTTGAGCTTTTCCTAGTAAGGAAAGGTGAAGTTCAAATGCCTGAGCATACAGATGTGGTACCATGTGGAAAGGGTGGGGTGACTCAATCTTATTTCCCTCTTGGTTTCTTCCTGTTATTGCTCTGTTTTGAGTAATTGCCCCTTTCTTCTGAGAAAACAAAAAAAGCAGCTTTTCTTAGGGAATCACAAATGAGCTCCTTTAATTCTGTGGACCAAGTCCTTTTGCAGTCCAGATAAAGTGGTTAACCTCTTGCTACTGATCCAGCTGTACATCATCGTTTTCCTTGAACTGTTGAAAGCTCACAGGCTACTTGAATTCTTTCTTCTTTGTGTTTTCTGCCTGAACTTTTTACTACTGAATTTTTTCTTCTTTCTTTTGTTTTACATCATTGCCAATCTCATGTGTATTTTTTTTTTTAAAAAGGAGCATTTATAGGTGGGAAGAATTATCCCAGTTTTATGCATGCCCAGGGCAATTCATGCTCTGCTTGAAAGTGATTCTGCATTTTGTCTGTAAAACAAACTCAGAAGGCTTCATCCAGAACCAGTTTACACAGCTTCGAAGAATGCAAATGTGACATAGTATGAATGCTAACAGCGATGGTAAGATCTCATAACGCCGAGGTGAGCTTCTGATGTTCCCAAATTACTTCCAGTGACCACAAATTACTTTGCCGTCCACTAGCTCTTAAAACTTTCCTTCTTATTGCACAAAATGCAAGTGAAAAAAAAAGAAGCTGGAAAATGCATGTATGTAAATGTACAGCTGGACTTTCTCCTATAGGCTAGGTTGCAATAATTATAGATTAGGCCTTTATAAAGAATATTTCATTTCACAAAGAATGAATTCTTCTTTACATGACCTAAGTGCTGTTCTATCCTCTAAATCAATATTTTCAACAAACATATCCTGAACATATGCTAGGTAGTAAGCTGAACACACACATATGAATAAAATGTAGTCTTACTCACTTACGGTCTCCCTTGGCTTGAGGAACTCATAAGCTAACTGCTTATAAGTTGTAAAGAATTTATTTTGGGGGAAGAGCCTAACTAATAACAATGAAGATAATTAACACTTATTGACTTGTAAAGACAGGATACCATAGTAGTTAAAAGCTTGGACTCTGATTTCACCACTTTCTAGTGTTGACCATTGGAAAAGTGGTTTGATCATCTGATGCCTGTTTCTTCATTTACCAAAAATAATTAGTAACAGAATTTACCTCATAGGCTTGTTGCAGGGCTTAAATGAGTTAATAGTGGTAAGGCACTTAGAACAGTGCCTGGAGTCAAATAATTGTTTAAAAACAAAATGCTTTGCTTATACCAAGGATAGATCTAACATTAGGAATGCACAGATGGTATTCGTCATCTGTTGTGTAACAAATTACCCCAAAACCTAGCAGCTTAAAACAACAAACGTATTGTTAGGCATGTGAATACCTATTAGCTATTTGTCTCTGATTCAGGGTCACTTAAGGCAGCAACTAAGCTGTGGGCTGGGGCTACAATCATCTTAGGTCTTGAATAGGGAAGGATCAGCTTTGAAGGTCATTGTTGTAATGATTGGCAGGTCTCAGGTGTTTGCAGGTTGTCAGATGGAGACATCAGTTCCATGTCACGTGGACCTCATGGGACATTTTATAACATGGCAACTGGCCTCCCTCAGACTGCAGAATGGAGGAAGTAAGAAAGGGCACCACAGAGGAAGCCACTGTTTTATGATGAAATGATATTCTATCACTTTTACTGTATTTTGTTTGTTAGAAGCAAGTCACTGGGTCTGGGTCACACGCAAGGGAAAGGATTTACACAAGGGTCTGAATACCAGAAGGTGGATTTCTTTGGTGATCGTCTTATGAGATACCAACCACAGAGATGATTGGTATTTTTCTTAGCCTATAAATGCTAAATAGAATGTATTTAACTACACAGTGTATAGAAACTGTATTTATACTTCTTCCAGTAAGAGAGAAATGAAAGTCACTTAAAATCTCCAGAGATTTGGCAATCTTTGAATGAACTTTATTTGCTCAACTTAAAGTTTGTCTGAGATGCCAGGTTGTTCATTAAAGTTTCTGTTAGTCCATTGTCTGTCTTTAAAAGATAGAAGGAACATGGTAACTTGAAAGTCACCAAGTAGAACTCCTCCAGGGTTGGAACTAATACTGCTTCTTTCCTCTGAATCTCTTGTTCCACTCTGACTTGTGGATTTCCTTATATAATTTAGTCAAGACTATGGCTTCTTGGAAGAAATCTCAGAAGGACAGAAATATAATAGCTTCTTTGTCCATAAGTCCCCAGAAGTGTGATTCACAGAATATTTTGCTCTTCATGGTTCATGAGAAACCACGTTATGTCTTTAAGTCATTGACTTAAAACTAAATTATGAGGATGAATCACAAAATGATGTAAAAAAAAGTATCTGTTGAATTTAGTATGAACAATCAATAATTCAAGATAAAAAGAGAAAAATAGTGTTCTAAGATAAGAGTTGCTATGATTTTATTTGGTCCTGAAGCACTGAGATGTATTCTGTTTTGCCTAATCAGTTCAATCAAACACACATAATATTTTGTTACTAATTAATTTAAGTTGTGTGTACTTTGAAAAAGTATCCTTGAACTACACAATTTATATGAACTATTTCTGAAGTATATTTAGAAGAGAAAAAACTGTATGGTTGCTTTTTCAATTAGTATTCCTCTGCTTATATTGTGCCTGACCTCTTTTAAAACCTTAATTTAAATGAAGAGTAAAGAATTCAACATTCTCTTGCAAGGTGTATTCCAGATGAAATGTTCTTCAATTATGTTTCAAAAACATACAGACTTGTTCTGAATTTTAATTAGACTGGCAATGAACTCTTGTTCTCTAGAAATGTGAATAGTAAGACACAATTTCCTAGCATTATTGAAACAACAAAAACAACAACAACAAAATGATGTTTCAGTATGCCTTTTGATGAGGAGAGGAAGTAGAGAAACTTACTAGTAAGAGATATATTGGTTACATTAATTTAAAAATCTATACAGTAAGTGAATTTTGTTGGAAAAAATAATTATTTCTATTTTCTGATTAGACCACCTGTATAACCTCATCTTGTCATCCTAATTCTTCTCTATTATTTCTGAACCCTTCTTCTCATGCCTGTTCACAGGCCCAGGCCTCTTATTTATAAACAGAAAATGAAACAGAAATTTTCCTTTAGCCATGCCATTCCCTTGAGGAACTGACCTATCATGCACATTTTTAACCAAAGAAAAAAAAAAAACTCTTTGAGAGAAACTGTTTCTATCCTCTATGCTTTTTTATCCTTGCAGTCTTTGACCCTAAATAATCTACCTTCCACCTTAACTCCTTAGCAAGTGAACAGTAGCCGTCACATGTGATTGTATAATAACACAAACAATGGTCTCTTTTCAATTTTCATCTACCTTGATAAGTTGTTGATAACTAACACTGATTCCCCCAACCCTTTTTGCAGAAATCAGTCACCCTGGCTTTCTTGATATAGCATTTTATAGTTCTCCTATCTCCCACTAAAGGAAGAGATAGAAAGAGAGAGAGAGAGGGAGAATGGTGAGACAGACTTAATGTAAAGAATTGGTTTACACTATTATAGAAGTGGAGAAGTCTGAAGATCTTCAATTGGCAAGCTAGAAAACCAAAAGAGCTGATGGCGTAGTACCAGTCCAAGTCAAAAGGCCTGAGAAACAGAACAATGGTCTAAGTTCCAGTCCAAAAGGTAGCAGGCTTGAGACCCAAAAAGAGCCATTTCAGTCTGAGCCCAAAGGCTGGAAAAACCAACTTCCCAGTTCAAGCAGTCTGACAGAAGTAATTCCCTCTTACTCAAGGGAGGGTCAAATTTTGTCCTGTTCAAGTTTTCAGCTGATTAGTTGAGGGCCATCCACATTATGGAAAGTAATCCGCTTTACTCAGTTTAATAATTCAAATATTAGTCTTATCCAAAAACACCCTCACAGACACACTCAGAATAATGTTTAACCAAGTAGCTGGGCACCCCGTGGCCCAGTCAAGTTGACATATAAAATTAACCACACACCACCACCCATTCTAAATTCCCTTTTCCCTCAAATGACACATAGCAAATCAGGGTTTATTTCTTGTGGGTAACCCAAATCTTCCTTGTAGGAGAATTGGGAAGCAAGCTTGCCCAGAGCATTGCATCTTCCAGAATATTCTTTCTGTCTTCACAATATAGCAATGACTATTTCCCCGTAAGATGTATTAATCACCCACTAAAACAGTAACATTCCTTGTTCCTTTGTCGGTTCAGTAACATGTGGACTCCCAAATGACCAGGTGACAATGCCATCTGCTAGTGCAGTGGGATCATTTTTATTTTTTTGGTCAGAAACATTATTCCCTTGGATACTGTTTCAGTTACAGAACAAGATAACCTGCTACCATGAAGAAACCACAAAATACAGTAGCTCAAACAAGATACTCTTTTCCCCTCCTATGAGTCCAGTATTGGCAGATGGTTTAGGGCATAAACGTGTCTCTGCTTTATAAGATTATCTAGCAGCTTCTTCAGTCTTGTTCTGTCTTGTTGCTCTGTAGTGCTTTAGAGTTTTGCAGGCATGGTCAGAACTGGATCATCTGCATTACATCTGTAGAATTTGTATGTATTTCTACATACGAATGTGGAAAGAAAGTAGAGTTCAGGCATTTTCCGTTATTAAGGATTTGACCTGAAAATTGCGTGCATCACTCTGCTCACACCCCATTAGTCAGAACTTAATCACATGACTACCTAATGGTGCAATGGAAAATTGTAACATGTAGTCTCTAACTGGGCAGCCATGTGCTAAATACTTAGGGTGCTCTGTAATTAAGATGTAGAAAGGGATAATTAGTCTTGGGGACATTATTAGTATTGAAACCTCTAAACAATTGGAGACCAAAGTTCCAGGGATAGAAAACAAAATTATGAGCAAGACAGCAGTTATAAGAGCAAGGTGCCACTTTCATTCCTTGGTCCCAGGCTCATGTATTTTTGGTTTTGAGAGACTTGGCATCATATACTAGATGATGGTTTGAAGCATTTACCACATCCTGAAAGACAGTGCCCCAACCACGGTGGGATTGGTGCTCACTGGGAGGATTCATCTTTCCTACTGTCCATCAGGGACACCCTGACTGTCCTGAAATGCTATATTGGTCTACCTCGCATGGTTATAACATATCATGTTTATGCAAACCAAGTCCAAATGTTTTCCTCCTCAGTCGAGTAGTAACAAAGTCATTCTCATGAGACTTTATGAGGGAGAGGAGGCAGGACAGTAAGAGTAGAGATGGTGAGAATTTGAGTTGTCTCCTCATGCAACTTGTCCATGTCTTTACATTGACTTCATGATGGAGTATTGCTGACAATATGTGATGATTTTGTGGGTTCAGTAACACCTAATTCATGCTGGACAGGTCAGGTTGCATGGCCATTTGGTATCTCATGATTGAGCTAAGTTTAGTCTACCAGATCCTAGTAATATGGTCGCAGTTATTACAAAAGAAGAGAAAAATTGTTTTCAGTGAGGGTTTTTCCGCAGGGGGCATTCAATGAGTGTTTACTATGATTTTCTCCCAGGAGCCTGCCATTGGCTCCACCAAGTACCCTGATCTGCTACAAACATTTCAAGTACTAATGGGTCCACAAAGTCATAAGAGCTAAGAGGCAGGGATGCTTTTGTTACAGCTTTATCAGCTATAAAACTTTGTCTTTCTCTGGATTCCATTCAAGACTGGCAACCTTATAGATGGCTTGCTAGTTTAGAAAAATATGCCAACCAAGTTGTATGTTGCCCACCAAATTGAAATAGGACCGTGGAATGCACTTTATCTTTCTTAGTTGTGGGCAATGCAAGGTACAGCAAAGTTGCCTTTCACTGTGGCAAAGATATTGTAATGTTATTTAGTCCACTGAGCACTATATTTTAATGGATTTATCTTGGATCCTTTTATTTACTTGTGTCTTAGCAAGACCACTAGGTTAATTGCTTTTAATTAGTGTTCATAAAATTCTATCTTTATGAAATAATCAGTATAAGAGTACAACTTGACTTACTGTGGAATGGTGAAATCATTATCATTCTTATAGGCTAAATTATGATGCAGAGATAGAATTACCACACATAGCTCACATACTACACAAAAACTGACATATCACAAGACAGGAAAGTGAAAATATACTGCTATCCATGCCCAGTGAAAGCAAACTGTTTCTGGTATTCTCTATATAGTATGATGGAGAGGAAAAATATTCCAGCTGTATACTAAGCTGAAGGGTTTAATTTGCTCTGTTATGAGACAATATTTGGTTCAGTAGCTTGAATTTGAGTAACTATTGCTTAAACTCTCCCTAATCTACTGTTCTTCTATAAGTCTTACTGATTTTCTGTATAGACCGAAAGGCAAATTAAAAGAGGACACATAAGGGACCAAAATCACTGCATCTTTCAGGTAATTAATAGTGGCACTAATCTACAGATTCCCACTGGAGATAGCATGCTGCTTTGGTCTTACTTGTCTTAGGGAAGGGGAGTTCCACAGGCTCCAAATTGGCCTGTGGTTCCATACAGTCCTCACTCTGTGATTCAGAGTCAATGTAGGGTTTTGCTAGTTGTTGAGTATACCCATTTCAGTTTACACTCCGATACTGAGCAACAGGAGAATGTGTTTACCATGAGACAGACCCAGGCCCTCACTCTGAGTGGTGTTTCCACAGTAGCATTCTAGGTCTCCACGGATTAGCAGAACCAGGGTCTTACAGTAAGTCCACGTATTTCTTTCTCCCAATACTCAATGAAATTAGTAAGTAGTCACAAGCTCCTGGCAAAGGCCAGGAGAAAGAATTACAGAATAGTCTTTGATGGTTTCTTGGGGTTCTTTCTCAAACATATCTGATTTTCCATTCTTTCAGGAACCATGAGTACATTAATTTATTCAGGTCTTAAAATTGATTGAGGAACCATGACATGGCTCAACACTCAATGTGACATTCTACAAGGGTCAAGTTGTTCAACTTATATTTGCTATACCTAAATATTTTTGGATATGTAATAGTTTGGGTCATTAGAGAATTTATTAATTAATTACCACCAAAAATTCTGTGGTATCGAACTATACCCTTTACTACTTAGGTCCTGCTGCCAATTATGGTAAAAGTCCTATCTTTCCACTGGTAGCTAAATGTTACTACCTGGTCATGCTATTTCTGAAATTCAAGTTTTTCCACTCATACTCTGATACTTAGGAACCTATTTTAATGGAAGCGTCCCCTGATTTTATCCACAGATAATAGCACTTTTCAAGAATGCTGTTACTTTCCTTCACCTACGTATTTTTCAGTATTTCTACAAGCCAGCTTCTGGGTTGAGGTGAGTTGGTGGATTACACATGACAATCTAGATACATGATTTATTTTCTCTATTATTTGCATTCTTTTTACACTGTAAAAAAATCTAGCATCTCAAGGCTACGATTGAATCTAAATTTCAACCAACCAAATAAACATATACTCAGATATTTATTCCGGGTCATGATTCAATCTAGCTTTCAACTAACCAAATACATATACACTCAAAACTTGCAGCAGCAGCTTAGGCTGGCTAAAAATAAACCCATTCTAGTTTGTTTCTCTTTCTCTAATTTACAATCCTCATAATTTTTAAGTGGGTGAGTTTCCCAGATTGCCTGTTTTGAATCTTGGTTTTATACTCACTAGTTGTAAGATCTTGGATAAGTGTCTTAAGATTTAAATGCCTTAGTTTCCTTATCTGTAAAACAGATTATAGTACCTGTCTCATGGATTAATTGTGAGAACAATTGAAGTGGTTAGAATAGTATCAAGCACAAAATAAGTGTTCAATAAGTGATAGCTATTATTTTTATTGAATGTAGATCAATATCTTTAGTTTGCCAATAAAAGCCCTTCATCCTCTTATTATCATGTTACCCTCCACTGTTATTTTATACCAACCATGTTTCATTTTTGCTTAGCTGGATTACATCATGTTTTCTGACAAGTCTCTCACTTCTGTGTTTTGACATCTTTTTCTGACATGTCCTTTCATGGAACACTGCTTATTGGATTTCACACATTTTCCAATGTTCATATCAAGTGCTGCTGCCATTGTGAATTCTTTCTTGCTATTTTCCTGTCTGAATATGATCTCTCTTCTCAAAAATCTTCATTATAGTTTTTTGGGGGATATCTCATTAATTAATTAATTGACGGAAGAATTAAACCATTTTGAATAGGTAACTACCTGTACCATATTTAAGGAGACCCTTTCTGTGAAAGGAGCTTGCAAATTTCTAAGAGAAATAGCTGTATAAATAGATTATTCAAATACAGTGGTTTGATGTTATTAGAGTAATGCTTAGAGTTTTCTAAAAGTTCAGAAGATAGGGTACCTAGCTCCAAAATGAGAAGTCAGTAAAGGCTTCTTGGAGAAAGTGATGTCAGAACCAAGTTGTGAAAATGTTTTGAAGTTAACCAGGCAATGTTCATCAGGAGAGAATAACACAAGCAATGTTCAGTGATGGATATGCAGTTCAGAATTTCTGAAGTGAACTCATGATGGTGGATTAAGGGAAGGGATACTGAAAAGATAGGTACTGGAAAGGTAGAATCCCAAGGATCTCTGTATAAGAGAGTAAAGAACTTGCACACATTCATAAGTGCCATTGAAGGCTTTTCAGCAGTTTTTGATATAGACAATTCATCTTGACAGTAGTATAGAGGTGGTGCTTTGAGGCAGAAAGGCCAATTAGAAGTATATTGCCATCATTCAGGTGAGAGAAAGGGTAGGAATAGTAGGGACAGATGGAAAAAGGGAATAAATTTGAAAATTATTCATGAGAAAAATCAGAATGGCTTTATGATCAATTAATTCTGGGAGATGAGGAAGAGGATGGTGCAAAATATATCTTTAACGTTTTAAGGACAGTAACAGGGAGGTTGTTACAGAATATTTCCTGAATTTGAAACTATATATAGTGTAGGAGACAAAAGAGCAGGATTATAATGTTTATAATGCGCACATTCCTGATCATGCACTGGCTTTTAAGTTCCCTTATTAAACACAGAGATATAAACATCTGAGGTGAAAATGTGAGTACAAAGACAAAAGAGAATATATGTTTATGGAATCATGTCCACCATAGTCTCTACAGTACATTCCAAGACCCCCAGTGATTGCCTGAAACCATGGAGAGCACCAAACTCTCTCTGTGTCATACCATTTTTTTCCATCTGATACAGCTGCTAAGTGACTAATGGGTGGGTAGCTGGACAAAAGGAGGATTCACATCCCAGGAAGGACACCACAGGATGGTGTGAGATTTCATCACACTACCCAGAATGGCACCTAATTTAACATTTATGAATTGTTTATTTCTGAAATTTTCCGCTTAATATTTTCAGACCGAGGTTGACCATGGGTAACTGAAACAGCAGAAAGTAAAACTGCAGATAAGGGAGGACTACATATCTCCTTATTTGGTTGTTCATATCATCTTATTTGATACTGATAGAGAAAGCTGCTAAGGTAGAAAATATTCATAATCTTAATAAAAAGAGGGAGAAATGGAAAAAAAGGAAGAAGGGAAAGAAGGAGGAAAATCAAATAAAAATAATGAATTGAATTTTTTTGCTTGTTTGTTTGAGACGGAGTCTCGTTCTGTCGCCCAGGCTGGAGTGCAGTGGCGGGATCTCGGCTCATTGCAAGCTCCGCCTCCTGGGTTCACACCAATGAAGTGAATGTTTTAATTCATATGGAAGTTGAGTTTACTTGAATACAATTTTTTTTTAACAATTGGAATTGGTGACTGTCATAATGTGAAAATCATTTAGCTAATAGGATAATGAAAAACTGCTTTCAATGAAAAAATTGACTAATCTCTACTGTCGTTCTTTTTTGTAAAGTATTTATGTAAATTATTCCATACTGAAGATCTATTTCTGTTTGGAAACATTGATGGCAGAATGAAAGATGTACTGAACGGGGACCACAAAGCCTGGTTTCTAGCACTATCCTATCATACCCTCAACAAAACAAATAACTAGAGCTCTTTAATCTCTTCATAAAAATAAATGCGTTGTTTAAGTTCTCTAAAGTCTGTATCTGTTCAACACATTGGCTTTGTAGTGAAGACTAGATTTCCTTGATTCTTTTTCGGTTACTGACATTCATAATCTCCTGACATTCACAATCAAATTTACTGCGGCTCCGAAATACTCACCTTCTCATTCAGAAATGCTTGTGAAAAGAGAAGAAGCATATGGCAGCTGGTCTCAGACATGGTTGCCCATGAAGTGCTTATATCAATCAAATTATAATATAATATAATATAATATAATATAATATAATATAATATAATGGTACCAAATTAAGGCTCTGGAATGAATAATTTTAATTTCCTCTAGGCTAGTATTGACACTGCTACAATGACAATTGCTACAATGACAATGGCTACAATTCCACACAGTCCATTAAGGCATAGTATTAGTAAGTTAAAGGGTTAATACAAATTTAAAAAATGTACTAGTCAACTTTTAAGGACAGAATGAAATGAAATGGAAATGGAGTACAAGATGAATGTAATTAGAACGTATTTTACAGAGTAGACGTTTTAGAAATACAGGTTAAATACATCTAAAAAATAGCACAAAAGGCTTGGCTTACTTTTTCCTCTACATTTTAAACTGAAATTTTTCATTACGATCAGTGTTCTTTTTCAGAGATGAGTAGCTACATCTGCCTTTAGCAGTAGAAACACCCACATTTCCTCAGGCTCTGTTAGTATCACCATTGCACGAAGTAGCCAGTGTTCAATTATTATTACCTGTCACTAACAACCTCAAACTGTAGATTGAAGAGGTTAGTTTTCAGTTTATTTTACTGTATATGTGAGTGCTGAGTAATAATGCTAGCCTTGAAATTTTTTGAAAAGAGAAAATCCTTTCTTGCTAGAGGAAATTTAAGCTCATTAGGATGAAAACAGTAGTTATACTATTATTTGCACAGCATAAAATACTTAAAATTAAGAAATGTTTAGAAACTTTGTGTTAGCCAAAACTGGCTTCAAAAGTCATTGAATTGTATAATAATTCATATGAAAATGTATGTAAGACTAACCCAAGGAAGAAATGATACAGATGATCTATTTTTCAGGATTTTTTTTTTTTTGGTACAGCTTCATGTACAATCTCTATAGATGCAAGGGAGGAAATAGGTTGCTCACAAAACTTAAATTCAGTGGGGTACTGATTAGATTTTTGAACTTATGTTTAGTTCCTAAATAACTTTTCTTTTGCCAGACCACCATGTCCTTGAAAAGTTAATTTTGCTTTATCTCCGGATACAGGAGGCTTCACATGACAATGGCAGTTGAAAGCTTCCCAGGTAAAGATCCTTCAAAGAATAAGCAACTTATGATAGGGAAGGATAAAAGTCAACAGTTTATACCACTCAATTGCTTTTAAGATTTTCATCAAATGCATCCCCTGCCGTTGAAACTTACTAGAGAAGCTTCCCAGCAGAGTTAAAATCATAAAACAATGACAATATTACCTTTGTTTCTCTGAGCTTTTAGACAGGAAAGACAGCCACCGAACTGTGTATCAACTTACTTTCTTCCCCTTCTGGTGTTGAAAAAAAAAAAATCTCTTACCCTGAGGTACATGCCATTATACCACAATTTAAGAAAAGATAGTTTTTGTAATCAGCTAGAAAATACAACTTTATTCTAAAAGTGTTTGTATTTTATGGTTTCTGGTATGAATATGCGATGTATTTACTCAAGGGCAAAATCTTCCAGAGTACAAAAATGGAGTTCATTGCAATTTGAAAAGTAAATATTAACTTGTGAGTTAAAAATTTTTTTTACTAATACCTTTTCATTATGCCTAGAATTTGACGTTTTAAGGTATGTACATATCATGGCAAAGACTGTAGCATATTTAAACATAAGTATTGGCAAATATGAAGGGGGCTGTATTTTCTTATTTCTGAGATGTTGCCAGTCCATGATCTCACGCTGACCATTGCTCCGGAAATTATCATAAGTCAGTAAAAGAAGGCTTCTGTCCATTCCCTCGTGTGTATAATAGGTTTCCTCTTGGGAGCAAAGGTATGAAGGGAGCACAGTTTGATACTATCCTTAAAATGCAAAGTACAGTTTTGAGTTGAGAAGCTTTATTAAAATCCATACTGTAGCTGCTTCACCAAATAGACACAGAATGCTGGACTAGACTTGCTTTATGTTATACTGCAAGCTAATAAAAGCTGAAATTAGTTCCCTTGGATATTCACTGAGTAGAAGTTTCACTGTTGAATTGCCTTTTTGAGATTTAGTTTTTAAAAAGTCCTTGATATCAGCACAAAGGAGACACTGCCATAAGGTTCACTAGGACAAACTATTAATCTGGCTAAATTTCAGGTGGGTTAATGATATTTTGTCTCCTTAAACTCTTTTGAATAACATACTTTTCTTTATTCATATAAATGCCATATTGTACTGAATGATATTAAACATCTGTTACATTTCATTTTTTAAAAAGTTTTTGAAGTTTAGGAATGGTTATCACATCAGTTTTCTGTGTAAATGGTTTTGATTGGAATTAAATTTAAAATAAATTATTGTGCTATTTTGTGGTAGTTCCTCTAACATGGGTAGATATGACCAAGGCAAGTATATTCTACTATGGTTGAAGTAATGCTGAAGCTGCAAGAATGAGAACAATTATTGCATTTGGCCAAGGTATTGAAAGAGTTAAACCTGTACCACTCTGGCATTATTGACAATTTTGAATTAAAGGCACTTAAAAAAACAACAGGTGCAAGAAGATCATTGTGACCTCTTTTCTACTTCTTAAAAGCAGAAGATGAAATTCCTATGTGAAAGACATTTTCCCTGTACCAAAAGGAATAACATTCTTATTTTCATGGATGAAAAATTGAGACCCAAATAATTCTATACAGACCTTGTTAAAATAACTCCTCTCTTTTAAGCCTCCCCAGATAATTTAGTTGCTTCTTCACAACTCACTGTTCTTTATCCAACTCGGTATTTAAGTAACTGACTCTAACTGCTTCATTGGGTTTTCATTTCCTTATGAAGGCTCTCGTGCCACATAAAACTTGTATTGAGTAACTTTGTCTGCTTTTCTCCTGTTAATCTCTTTTATGTCAGTTAAATTCTTGGGCCCAGCCAGGACCCTAAGAGGATGGAGATATAATTTTGTCCCTGGTGTTGTATTGAAGAACTTACACTTTTTTATCACAGTATCTTGTCCTCTGCTGTTCCTGAGGATGGTTCATATTTGAAGTAACAGACACAATTCTTCTAAACAGAGAGAAGATATTCAATGAGGAGTTGGATGGGCCCATCAATTCTTTTCTTTTGTCTTCTGTGAAAATTACATATTGCTGTATTTTATTGTTCTTGTGGTGGCCAAGGACATTAGCTTTACTCTGAAGAACATTTTGTCTCCTAGTAGATGTTGGTCATGTCTCTTGGCTTTTCCTTCCTTAACGATGTCACTAGTCTTGTCAATTACAATTATTGCTTTTGGCATTTCTTCACTGATTAGGTTTTATAAACTCTCCTTACATAGTTCACCCAAATTCATGTGACTTGCTAATCTCTTAGATTTTCTGTCTACTAAGGGTTGACTGGGGACAGAGAAGTGAGCTCTACAGTCCCTTCTCTCATAACCCTATTAACTCCAGTCACCTGCAAAACGATGAAGAAAATGGACATTTTTTTGAATCTAATGTGAAAGTGCAGGAAAGCATCTGTGGACATTTTGTCTTTTTTTTTTTTTAAATCTGTGACATATAAACAACATAAAAACAGTACACTTGCTTCTAACCTGTAACTTAAAAAAATCCTCTAGGCCCTTCCCCAGCAAGCCTGCTGCCCCTAGGCCCTGCTATGGAAGTTCTATGGCTCTGGCAAAGCTCCCAAGTAGCCTTTGGGACATAGACAAGGAGAATCAGAACCAGAAGATGTTAGGGTTCCTCTCAGAAGCTACCAGAAGATGTCCTCTAAGACTACCAGATAGGAAAGAGACTTTAAGGGAAGGTAGGGTTGTGTGTTAAGCAGCTATAAACAGGGCACACGCCAGTGGAACTTTAATTATGACTGCTAGTAATAGTAATTATGTAGAATTTTTAAAACTTATTTTTCCATAATTTATTGGGGTACGTGTGTGTGTGTGTGTGTGTGTGTGTGTGTATATATATATATATATATATATATATATATACCACAGTTTATTCACTCATTGATTGATGGGCATTTGGGCTGGTTCCATGGTTTTGCAATTGTGAATTGTGCTGCTATAAACATGCGTGTGCAAGTATCTTTTTCAAATAATGACTTCTTTTCCTCTGGGTAGATACCCAGTAGTGGGATTGCTGGATCAAAGGCTAGTTCTACTTATAGTTCTTTAAGAATCTCCACACCGTTTTCCATAGTGGCTGCACTACTTTCCATTCCCACCAGCAGTGTAGAAGTATTCCCTGTTCACGGCATCCATGCCAACATCTACTGTCTTTTGATTATGGCCATTCTTACAGGAGTAAGGTGGTATTGCATTGTGCTTTTGATTTGCATTTCCCTAATCATTCGTGATGTTGAGCATTTTCTCATATGTTTATTGGTCATTTGTATATCTTCTTTCGAGAATTGTGTATTCATGTACTTAGCCCTGTTTTTGATGCGACGGTTTTTTTTTTTACTGATATGTTTGAGTTAATCGCAGATTCTGGATATTAGTCCTTTCTCAGATGTGTAGATTGTGAAGATTTTCTCCCACTCTGTGGGTTGTCTGTTTATTCTGCTGACTGTTCCTTTTGCCATGCAAAAGCTCTTTAGTTTAATTAGGTCCCAGCTATTTATCTTTTGTTTTTATTGCATTTGCTTTTGGGTTCTTGGTCATGAAATCCTTGCCCATGCCAATGTCTAGAAGGGATTTTCCAATGTTATCTTCTAGAATTTTTATAGTTTCAAGTCTTAGGTTTAAGTCTTTAACCCATCTTGAGTTGATTTTTGTATAAGGTGAGAGATGGGGATCCAATTTCATTCTCCTACATGTGACTAGCCAAATATCCCAGCACCATTTGTTGAAAAGGGTGTCCTTTCCCTACTTTATGTTTTTGTTTGCTTTCTCGAAGATCAGTTGGCTGTAAGTGAGAGGTGACAACGTGCTAGCAGCCCTCGCTCGCTCTCGGTGCCTCGTCGGCCTCAGCATCTGCTCTGGCCACGCTCCAGGAGTCCTTCAGCCTGTCCCTGCGCACTGTGGGGGCCCCTCTCTGGGGTTGGCCGAGGCCCGAGCCGGCTCCCTCTGCTCACGGAGAGGTGTGGAGGGAGAGGCGGGGGTGGGAGTGGGGGCTGCACACGGCGCTCGCTGGCCAGCGCAAGTTTTGGGTGGGTGTGGGCTCAGTGGGCCCTGCTCGGCGCAGCTGGCCAGCGCCTGCTGGGCTTGATGGGGGACAAACTACCTCTGGGCTGCTGGAAAGTCCCACCGTGAATGCCATTGAGAGGTGAAGCCGGCTGGGCTTCTGGGTCGGGTGGGGAGCTGGAGAACTCGTCTAACTAAAGGTTTGTAAATGCACCAATCAGCACTCTGTGTCTAGCTAATCGGGTAGGGGACTTGGAGAACCTTTGTGTCTAGCTAAAGGATTGTAAATGCACCAATCAGCACTCGGTGTCTAGCTAAAGGTTTGTAAACACACTAATCAGCGCTCTGTCAAAATGGACCAATCAGCTCTCTGTAAAACGGACCAATCAGCTCTCTGTAAAATGGACCAATCAGCAGGATGTGGGTGGGGCCAGATAAGGGAAAAAAACCAGGCCACCCAAGCCAGCAGCGGCAACCCGCTCAGGTCCCCTTCCATGCTGTGGAAGGTTTGTTTTGCTCTTCACAATAAATCTTGCTGCTGCTCACTCTTTGGGTCCGCGTCGCCTTTATGAGCTGTAACACTTACTGTGAAGGTCTGCAGCTTCACTCCTGAAGCCAGCGAGACCATGAACCCACTGGGAGGGACGAACAACTCTGGACGGGTGGAATGAACCACTCTGGACACGCCACCTTTAAGAACTGTAACACTCACCACAAAAGTCTGCAGCTTCACTCCTGAGGCCAGCTTGACCACGAACCCACTGGAAGGAATGAACAACTCCAGACGTGCAGCCTTTAAGAGCTGTAACACTCACTGTGAAGGTCTGCAGCTTCACTCCTGAAGTCAGAGAAACCACGGACCCACCAGAAAGAAGAAACTCTGGATGCATCTGAACATTTGAAGGAACAACACACCATCTTTAAGAACTGTAACACTCACTGCGATGGTCCGTGGCTTCATTCTTGAAGTCAGTGAGACCAAGAACCCACCAATTCCAGACACTTAAGTATTTGGGTTTATTTCTGGGTTCTCTATTCTGTTCCATTGGTCTATGTGCCTATTTTTATACCAGTACCATGCTGTTTTGGTGACTATGGCCTTATAGTATAGTTTAAAATCAGGTAGTGTGATGCCTCCAGATTTGTTCTTTTGCTTAGTCTTGCTTTGACTATGCAGGCTCTCTTTTGGTTCCCTATGAATTTTAGAATTGTTTTTTCTAATTCTGTGAGGAATGATGATGGTATTTTGATGGGGTTTGCATTGAATTTGTAGATTCCTTTTGGCAGTATGATCATTTTCACAATACTGATTCTACCCATCCGTAAGCATGGGATGTGTTTCCATTTGTTTGTGTCATCTATTATTTCTTTCAGCAGTGTTTTGTAGTTTTCCTTGTAGAGGTCTTTCAACTCCTTGGTTAGGTATATTCCTAAGTATTTTATTTATTTATTTATTTATTTATTTTGCAGCTATTGTGAAAGGGGTTGAGTTCTTGATTTGATTCACTGCTTGGTTGCTGTTGGTGTATAGAAGGGCTACTGATTTGTGTACATTAATCTTGTACCCGGAAACTTTGCTGAGTTCTTTTATCAGTTCTATGAGCTTTCTGGAGGAGTCCTTAGGGTTTTCAAGGTGAACAATCACATCATCATCAAACAGTGACAGTTTGCCTTTCTCTTTACTGATTTGGATGCCCTTTATTTCTTTCTCTTGTCTGATTGCTCTGGCTAGGACTTCTAGTACTATGTTGAAGAGAAGTGGTGAGAGTGGGCATCCTTGTCTTGTCCCAGTTCTCAGAGGGAATGTTTTCAACTTTTCCCCATTCAGTTGGCTATGGGTTTGTCATAGATGGCTTTTATTACATTAAGGTATGTGCCTTGTATGCTGATTTTGCTGAGAGTTTTAATCATAAAGGGATGCTGGATTTTTCAAATGCTTTTTCTGCATCAATTGAGATTATCATGTGATTTTTGTCTTTAATTCTGTTTATGTGGTGTATCACATTTATTGACTTGAGTATGTTAAACCATCCCTGCATCCCTGGTATGAAACCAACTTAATCATCATGGTGGATTATCTTTTTGATATGTTGTTGGATTCGGGTAGCTAGTATTTTGTTAAAAATTTTAGCATCTATGTTCATCAAGGATATTGGTCTGTAGTTTTCTTTTTTGTTTGTGTCCTTTCCTGGTTTCGATATTAGGCTGATGCTAGCTTCATGGAATGAGTTACGGAGGATTCCTTCTTTCTCTATTTTGTGGAATAATGTCAAAAGGATTGGTACCAATTCTTCTTTGAATGTCTGGTAGAATTCTGCTGTGAATCCGTCTGGTCCTGGAGTTTTTTCTGTTGTTGATGGTAATTTTTAAATTACCATTTCAATCTTGCTGCTTGTTATTGTTCTGTTCAGGGTATCTAATTTTTCGTGATTTAAGGTAGGAGGGTTGTATTTTTCCAGGAATTTATCAATCTCTTCAAGGTTTTCTCGTTTATGTGTGTAAAGGTGTTCATAGTAGCCTTGAATGATCTACTGTATTTCAGTGGTGTCAGTTGTAATATCTCCTGTTTTGTTTCTTAGTGAGGTTATTTGGATTTTCTCTCTTCTTTTTTGGTTAATCTTGCTAATGGTCTATCAATTTTATTTATCTTTGCAAAGAACTAGCTTTTTGTTTCATTTATCTTTTGTATTTTTTGTTTCAGTTTCATTTAGTTCTGCTCTGATTTGGTTATTTCCTTTCTTCTGCTGGGTTTGGGTTTGGTTTGTTCTTGTTTCTCTAGTTCCTTGAAGTATGATCTTAGATTGTTTGTGCCCTTTCATACTTTTTGAGGTAGGCATTTAGGGCTATGAACCTCCTGTTGGCATCTTAGCACTGCCTTTGCTGTATGCAGAGGTTTTTATAGGTTGTGTCATTGTCATTCAGTTCAAATAATTTTTTAATTTCCATCTTGATTTCATTTTTTACCCAATGCTCATTCATGAGCAAGTTATTTAATTTCCATGTATTTACATGGTTTTCAAGGTTCCTTTTGGAATTGATTTCCAGTTTTATTCCACTGTGTTCTGAGAGAGTGTTTGATATAATTTCAATTTTCTTAAATTTATTGAGGCTTGTTATATGGTCTATTGATTGTCTTAAATTTATTGAAGCTCGTTATATGGTCTGTCTTGGAGAGAGTTCCATGTGCTGTTGAATAGAATGTGTATTCTGTGGTTGTTGGATGAAGTGTTCCATATATATCTGTTAAGTCCATTTGTTCCAAGGTATAGTTTAAATCCATGGTTTCTTTGTTGACTTTCTGTCTTGATGACCTGTCTAGTGCTGTCACTGGAGTATGGAAGTCCCCCACTATTATTGTGTTGCTCTCTGTCCCATTTCTTATGTCCATTAGTCATTGTTTTATAAATTTGGGAGCCCCCAGTGTTACGTGCATATATGTTTAGGATTGTGATACTTTCCTGCTGGACAAGGCCTTTTACCATTATAGAATGTCCCTCTTTCTCTCTTTTAACCCAGGTTGCTTTAAAGTTTGTTTTGTCTGATAAAAGCTAGCCCTGCTCTCTTTTGGTGTCCATTTGCATAAAATGTCTTTCTCCACCCCTTTAAGTTTATGTGAGTCCTTATGTGTTAGGTGAGTCTCCTTAAGGCAGCAGATGGTTGGGGGGTATTCTTATCCATTCTGCAGTTCTGTATCTTCTAAGTGGAGCCTTTCCGCCGTTTACATTCAACGTTAGTATTGAAATGTGAGGTACCCTTGCATTCATTGTGCTCTTTGTTGCTTGTGTACTTTGGGTTTTTTTGTTTTTTGCTTTTGCTTTTTAGCTTTTATTTTTGTTTCATAGGCCCTGTGTGATTTATGCTTTAAGGAGGTTCTGTTTAATGTGTTTCCAGGATTTGTTTTAAGATTTAGAGCTCCTTTTAGCAGTCCTTGTAGTGGTGACTTGGTATGGCAAATTCTGTCAGCATTTGTTTGTCTGAAAACAACTGTATCTTTCTTTCACATGACAATGTGCCTAGGTGAAGATCTTTTTGTGATGAATTTCCCAGGTGTCCTTTGTGCTTCTTGTATTTGGATATCTAGGTCTCTAGCTAGGCTGGGGAAGTTTTCTTTGATTATTCCCCAAAATATGTTTTCCAAGCTTTTAGAATTCTCTTCCTCCTCAGGAACACCGATTATTCTTAGGTTTGGTCATTTAACATAATCCCAGACTTCTTGGAGTCTTTGTTCTTATTTTTTTGTTCATTTTTCATTGTCTTTGTTGGATTGAGTTAATTTGAACAGTGTGTCTTTGAGCTCTGAATTTCTTTCTTCTACTTGTTGAGTTCTATTGCTGAGAATTTCCAGAGCATTTCACATTTCTAAAAGTGTGCCCAAAGTTTCCTGAATTTTTTTGTTGTTTTTTCTTTAAGTATCTATTTCATTGATTATTTCTCCCTTCACTTCTTGTATCTTTATTTTGGATTTTCTTGCATTGAGCTTTGCCTTTATTTATTTTTTATTTTATTTTATTTTTTTTGAGATAGAGTCTCGCTTTGTTGCCCAGGCCGGAGGGCAGTGGCGAGATCTCAGCTCGCTGCAATCTCCACCCCCTGGGTTCATGTGATTCTCCTCCCGCAGCTTCCTGAGTAGTTGGGACTACAGGCGCCCAGTACCACACCCAGCTAATTTTTGTATTTCTAGTAGAGACAGAATTTTACCATGTTGGCCAGGCTGGTCTCAAACTCCTGACCTCAGGTGATCTGCCTGCCTCAGCCTCCCAAAGTGCTGAGATTACAGGCGTGAGCCACCACACCTGGCCTGGGCTTCGCCTTTCTCTGGTCCCTCTCTGATTAGCTTAAGAACTAACCTCTTGAATTCTTTTTCAGGTAAATCAGAGATTTCTTCTTGGTTTGAGTCTATTGCTGGTAGACTAGTATGATTTTTTGGGGGTGGTGAAGAGCCTTCAGGGTTGGTTTTCTGGTTCCTTCTCATTTGGGTAGGCTGTGTCAGAGGGAAGGTCTAGGGCTGAATGCTGTTGTTCAGGTTCTTTTGTTCCACGGGGTGTTCCCTTGGTGTAATATTCTCCCCTTTTGCTATGGATGTGGCTTCCCATGAGCTGAACTGTAGTGATTGTTGTCTCTCTTCTGGGTCTAGCCACCTAGGAGCCTACCAGGCTCTAGGCTGGTACTGGGAGTTGTCTGCACAGATTCCTGTGATGTGAACCGTCTATGGGTCTCTCAACTGTGGATATCGGCGCCTGTTCCAGTGGTGGTGGCAGAGGGGCCCGATAGACTCTGTGAGGGTTCTTAGCTGTGGTGGTTTAATGCTCTATTTAATGCTTCTGCCAGGAGGTGGCGCTTTCTGGAAACCATCAGCTGTAGTAGTGTGGAGAGGGACTGGTGGTGGGCAGGGCCCTAGAACTTCCAAGATTATGTACTCTTTGCCTTCAGCTACGGTGGTGGATTGAGAAGGACCATCAGGTGGGGGTGGGGCTAGGCATATGTGAGCTCAGACTCTCCTTGGGCAGGTCTTGCTTCAGCTGCTGTGGGGGATGGAGGTGAGAGTCCCAGGTCACTGGAGTTGTGTACCTAGGAGGATTATGGCTGCCTCTGCTGAGTCATGCAGGTTGTCAGGGAAGTGGGGAAAAGCCAGCAGTCACAGGCCTCATCCAGCTCCCATGCAAACTGAAGGGCCAGTCTCACTCCCACCGTGCTCCCCCAACAGCTCAGAGTCTGTTTCCAGGCAGAAGGCAAGAGGGGCTTGGAAACTTGCCTGAGGCTATACTGCCTCCCAGCTGCCAAAGAAAAGGGCTTTAGTTGTTCCGCCTCCACCCCCTGGACCCTGAAGTTGGCCTGCTGGATTCACAACCTCTGCGGACTTCTGGCCAGGAGGCTTCTCGCCTCATTCAAATTGTTACAAAGTTGGGCTAGAGAATTATTTCTCCCTGTGGAGCTTTACCTCCTGCACCTCTGGCCACACTCACGATGGATTCCAGGAAGGCATGGGCCGCTTGGGGACCCAGCAAGCTCCCATGGCCTTTCTGCTGCTTCCTCTACCCCCGTATTTCACTCGGCTCTCTAACTGGACTCAGCTCCAAGTAAAGTCGGAAACTTCTCCCGCAAACAGACCTTCAGCTTCTCCAGTGGGGGTGTGTGTTCGGGAGAGAAGGGTCTCCCTTTCCCACTTCCACAGTTGGGGCACTCACAGTATTTGGGGTGTCTCCGGGGTCCTGCAGGAGCAGTCCACTTCCTTCATAGGGTCTGTAGGTCCTCTCGGGATTGCTGGTTTGTTCTTGCAGTTGATCTGGAGCTAAAATTCACAATGCGAGCCTCCGGATGCTGCTCTGTCTGGAGCTGCAATCTAGTCCTGCCTCCCATCTGCCATGATCCCCTCCATCTCCATTATTATGTAGAAAATTGAAGTGACACCTGCCACCGACATTCTGAGTTAATTGTCAGGTCATCTGAAATGGGAAGAAATTTATCTTTGATTCTGTGCGCATCACCCTGGGGAAGAGTAATGCTAGAGTTGGATGTTTAAGGCCACAAAGTATTAGAGAAGTGGTCCTCAAACTTTAGCACACATTTCAATCTCCTGGGGGACTCATTAAAACAAAAAATGTGCCTGGGCGCGGTGGCTCATGCCTGTAATCCCAGTTCTTTGGGAGGCCGAGGTGGGCAGATCACCTGAGGTCGGGAGTTTGAGACCAGCCTAACATGGAGAAACCCCGCCTCTACTAAAAATACAAAATTAGCCCGGCGTGGTGTTGCATGCCTGTAATCCCAGCTACTCGGGAGGCTGAGGCAGGAGAATCGCTTGAACTCGAGAGGCGGAAGTTGCAGTGAGCTGAGATTGCGCCATTGCACTCCAGCCTGGGCAACAAGAGCGAAAGTCCATCTAAAAGAAACAAACAAAATGACTGGGCTCTACCCCCAGAGTTTTGACTCAGTAGGTCCACAGTAGGGAATCTGTAGTTCAGAAAGTTCTCAGGTGACACTGCTGCTGTTCCTGGTCTGGGGATGACACTTTGAAAACCACTGGATGACAGTGGAAATGAACACAAGAAACTGCAGCAGAGAATGGAGCAGGCCACTAAATAGAATCAATGGATCCAAGTCCCAGTTCTTCATGGAAGGGAGTAAACAGCAAGAATTTTGTTACTGCAATGCCTTTGGAGCAGGAGTAGGGCGCCAAAGACAACTTTGTTCTCATCATTGTATCCGTTAATGCTGAAAAGAGATAAGCAAAGGAAGTTGGAAATGGAGTTCTCACAGGTTATGCCTAAACAAAGATGGAGAACTCACCACAGCTTTCTCCTATCTATAGCATTTTTAGCCTGTGCTACTGAAAAATCTCTTTTGCATTTTGCATTTGCATTTTTTTAAATTGAGGTTTTTTGTTTTTTTTTTGAGACAGAGTCTCACTCTGTTGCCGAGGGTGTGGTGCAGTGGCGCGATCTCGGCGCGCTGCAGCTGCAACCTCCGCCTCCTGGGTTCACACCATTATCCTGCCTCAGCCTTCCGAGTAGCTGGGACTACAGGCACCCACCACCACGCCTGGCTAATTTTTTTGTATTTTTAGTAGAGACGGGGTTTCACCGTGTTAGCCAGGATGGTCTCGATCTCCTGACCTTGTGATCCACCCGCCTCGGCCTCCCAAAGTGCTGGGATTACAGGCGTGAGCCACCGTGCCTGGCCTAAATTGAGTTTTAAAAAGTACTGTGAATATAAATGCACTTAGGTTAAGTTTCCGTTATCCTTAATAATTAATGGCAAGTTTACTGCAATCTGAAAATAGTAACTATGCTAAAATCAAGCCTCATGGAGACTGGAAACAGATCCAAGCAAGTCCAGGGAGCTCAGCAGCAGGAATTCTTGGACATCCCCTTTGCAGTGGTGTGGTGGAGGCAGCTGTAGCGTTTCTTCTGAACTGAGCATTCAGTGACTTCACACTGGATGCTTTGATTTGGTCAGGCTGGAAGCGTTTTCTCCACAGAAATTATCAGTTGTCAATGCTGCAAATCAAAGATCTCTTCTCTTCTTCAGCCCATTACTCATTTGCTTTTACCAGGGCACTTTCACCTGATGAAATAGCTGGGAAAATTCTTTTTCTTACTCTTTCTTTAGTGCCTTACTTATAGGCACACCTAAAAAAATCAGGTGGACTGGGATGGCACCAGAGCTTTGTGACCCCTGACCAGGTATTAGAGGGGGATCAGACCCCAAAACCAGCCCAAACTGGAACAGAGGATCCCTAGTTGCCTTTAGTTCATGACTATATCATTATAGTGCTAAAATTCCCACCCCAAGGAGAGAATCTCCACCATCTTATGTATATGGGTTGTGTGAAGATGTATGTTTATGAATGACGCCTGAACACGTGGAGTCCTACCTTCCACCATTCCTCTCCAACTCCCAGACTCAGTCCTTAAAAACCTCATGTTTTCTATTACCTGGGGAGAAGGGGTCTTTAGAGCATGCACTTACTCCTCCATTTCTGGCCAGAAACGTTTGCCCTTTGGTCTAATTGGGTGTTCTTTCTTTGTGACCCATACAAAGTAGGAAGAGAGCTCAATTTACTGGTGATAATACCCTTACGCCACTGCCTTTAGTTCTCAGTGTGCTTTTCTTTCACACTGTTAATCTTTTTTCTATTTTACAGTTTCATCTTTTAAAAAAACACAATTTCTCCTTTTGCCGCTCCTCTAGCATTCCTTCTGTTTTAGCTCTTGAAAATTATACAATTTTTGTATATTCCAGCTCAAATACCCAAGAAAGGGCTACAATTTGATTATTTTTCTTGTACCCTCTATAACTCATTGAACAATCTGTAAATGGGGTCTTCAGATCAGATGCCCACTTTCAAATCCTCTGGGGCAAGCTGGTACATTGTACCGTACACAATGCACCTGCAGCCAGGACTGTAGAAGGGAAACTCTTTAAAAGGGGCTGTCGCCTGTTAGAAACCATAAATGATGCATTTAGTGCTGACGAGTCGTTTCTATCCCAACCAAATACTCTGTTTTGTTACATTCATTATCTTAGCCTCTAGCTTTTTGTTTTGCTTTTTGCATTTTGACTTTTGTTCAGGTAGTTTTTTAAACTGGTCCCATTTCATAAGATCATAGAATTTCTCTCTTTTTAAAAATACTGATAAAAAACGAACCAGGGTGGAGTTGGAGATAGGGCACCATGCTTCAAATGTAACAGTAATGAATAAATAAATACATGGACATGTAAGACTCTTTTTACAAATCTTGTCTGCATTACCTATGATAGCTCTCTACTTACTTATAGCACCATAAAAATAGTTTGTAATCTAACAGAGCTCAGGAGCTAATGACTCCCTTAAATTCTTTGACCAGAGCTCTATTAGAATTCTTTATTCCTGGGATCAAATTTCATCACAGCTCATATGACCCCAGGATCTCCCTCCAGGCCTGTCTGTTTCCTTAAGCCTGTGGTGATAGACCTCACCTAGGCCCACTGTGCTCAGTTCCCCCAGGCCGTGTGGAGCAGAAGATAAATGATGGTCCATTCTTACATGATGGTCATCAAAATGTAATTACAATGTGACTGTGCATGCAGGATGCCTACTCATTATTACATAACCTTTGGGTAATGCAGTAATATAGCATTGGGAGCATACAGGAAACTGTACTTACGCCCTGGAAGTTATGATTTGGGTAATTTGGTTTATTAATGTGGTTTCACAACCGTAAGAGGTAATTATGACAAGTCTGGGGAATAAAACATGCAGAGAGCTCCAGCCCTGGCTTTCATTTCCAGCGTGTCTTCCTCCTGAGCGAACTGAAAACCACCACTAAACCTGAGAGTATCTCTCATGAGTTAAAGGGCTGCACTGCTTACTGAACATCCCTGGCTTGATGTCATTTGATTGCCTTTGCAAAAATCTCTAATCTTGCAGTTGATTACTTTAAAATGCAACTTACGTAAAACTTATGTGGGAGAATGCTCTTTTTAAAAATTTAATTTTGTCTTCGGGGTCCATGTGCAAGTTTGTTATGTAGGTAAACTTGTGTCACAGAGGCTTATTGTGCAGATTATTTTGTCACGCATGTGTTAAGCCTAGTACCCATTAATTATTTTTCCTGATCGTCTCCCTCCTTCCATGCTCCACGCCTAGGTAGGCTCCAGTGTCTGCTGTTCCCATCTACATTTCCATCTGTCCTCATCATTTAGCTCCCACTTACAAATGACAGAATATGCAAAATATTTGGTTTTCTGTACTTAGTTTGCTAAGGATACTGGCCTCCAGCTCCATCTATGTTCCTGCAAAGGACATGATCTCATTCTTTTTTAATGGCTGCATAGTATTCCCTGGTGTATATGTACCACATTTTCTTTATCCAATCTACCATTGATGGGCATTTAGTTTGATTTCATATCTCTGCTGTTGTGAATAGTGCCACAGTGAACATAACACGTGCATGTGTCTTATGGTGGAAAGAATTATGTTTCCTTGGGTAGATACCTAGTAATGGGATTGCTGGGTCCGATGACAGTTTTTTTTTTTTTTTTTTTGACAGCGTCTCACTCTGTTGTCAGGCTGGAGTGCAGTGGTGCAATCTCAGCACACTGCAACCTCTGCCTCCCGGGTTCAAGCAGTTCTCCTGCCTCAGCCTCCTGAGTAACTGGGACTACAGGCACGCACCACCATGCCCAGCTAATTTTTGTATTTTTAGTAGAGACAGGGTTTCACCATGTTGGCCAGGATGGTCTCGATCTCTTGACCTTGTGATCCACCTGCCTCGGCCTCCCAAAGTGCTGGGATTGCAAGGCGTGAGCCAGTGTGCCCAGCTGATACTTCTGTTTTTAGTTATTTGAGGAATCACCACACTGCTTTCCACATGGTTGAACTAATTTACACTCCCACCAGCAGTGGATAAGCATTCCCTTTTCTCTGTAACCTCGCCAGCATCTGTTATTTTTTGACTTTTAAAAAATAGCCATTCTAATGGAGTGAAATGGTATCTCATTTTGGTTTTGATTTGGAGAATATTCTTTGTCAACAAGCCCCAAATTCAGTCTGCAGCAGAATGAATTCACCAGTTTCCACTTTACCTCATAATTACATCACTTGGAGTACGATCTACACTTCTTCTGTATCTTTAGTTATTTCAGCAGCAATTTTCATGATTTTCAGTCTTTTCCCTGTTGTTCAGTTTCCCAGACTTTATAGACTTGTTGTAAATTCATATTGTTGGCCGGGCACGGTGGCTCATGCCTGTAATCCCAGCACTTTGGGAGGCTGAGGCGGGTGGATCACGAGGTCAGGAGATAGAGACCATCCTGGCTAACATGGTAAAACCCTTCTCTACTAAAAAAATACAAAAAATTAGCTGGGATTGCTGGCAGGCGCCGGTAGTCCCAGATACTCAGAAGGCTGAGGCAGGAGAGTGGCGTGAACCCGGGAGGCGGAGCTTGCAGTGAGCCGAGATCACGCCATTGCAGCCAAGTCTGGGCGACACAGGGAGACTCTGCCTCAAAAAAAAAAATTAATTAAAAATAAATAAATAAATAAATAAATAAAATAAATTCACATTGTCAGACCAAAATGACTACCCTTTGAACATAAACATCCTGTGGCATTGCTGAGGCTCTGGAGAGGTCTCTAAGTTAGCTTTGTCCTTTTCTGATTCTCCACTCAGTAATCTACCAGTCCTCCCACAATGCTGCCTGAGTTTCTAATTTCCCATTCCCTTCTCATAAAGACCTTCAGTTTCTAAAACTTGTCTATGCATTCTCTTCTCGACTCCCTCTTTATCTTAGACTATTTTCAATCTTTTTGGTTTTGCCCTGCAGGTTTCTGGACTCCTTTTACCCATCTTCACCCTCCCAGGCCTCATCACCCTATTTATTTGCTGTGGTTGATGTTCAAACCTGCTGGAGGCGTATGTGGAGCATGCATTCTTCCTGCTTCCTGTTCAACCTATTCTTCCTGTTCAACCAGGCAAAGTTCTTACTGAGACCTGGGCGTATAATTTTCTTGCCCCAGAAGGTTTCCACCTTCTATATGTTCTTATCTACTGTCAGCTCAATTCTAGCTCATACCCTTTGCTCAATATTCTTTATTCAATATATTGAATAACATCTTCAAGATGTGTATTTACATAAGGCATAAGATAACTAATTCTATAAGAAAAGAAGCATATGTGGGAAGTGTTGTTTCATCACATCTTACATTATGATCACATGTTATCTAATTTGACTGCCCTCGGATCACTTTTTTTTTCTTGTGTCTTTGTCCTTTTTCAAGCATGGTGTACTGTAGACTCTGAATATATTTCGTTTTTCTTCCTTTTTTTTTTGAGATGGAGTCTCACTCTGTTGCCCAGGCTGGAGTGCAGTGGTTCTATCTTGGCTCACTGCAACTTTCGCCCATCAGGTTCAAGCGATTCTCCTGCCTCAGCCTCCCAAGGAGTTGGAATTACAGGCACGCGCCACCACACACAGCTAATTTTTGTATTTTTAGTGGAGACAGGGTTTCACCATGTTGGTCAGGCTGGTCTCGAACTCCTGACCTTAGGTGGTCCACTTGCCTTGGCCTCCCAAAGTGCTGGGATTACAGGCGTGAGCCACGGTGCCCAGCCCTGACTGTGAATATATTTCTGATTGAAGCTTGCATTCATAGAATCTGTGTGCAGAGACTGAAAACTGTTTCATTAAGTGAGTATCAGTGACTTCCGCTGAGGTCAGTGGCTGAGAGCCTCTCTTGTATGAAGACTTGGAAAGATACCTTTGCTTTTTTATTATAATCAGAAAATACTCATAATTCTGGACTGGTACCTATGGTGGTAGTAGTTTGTAAACCTCTTGGTCATATAGATAAAAGGAATGAGGTAATACTCCCTTATAAATGGATAAAATGATAATGCATTTTAGTATTAGTAGGAATGAGAGGTGACAAATACATAATTACATAAGTACATAGTGAGCAGAAAGGGTGGGAATTTTCTGTTCAGACTGGGGAGCTGGTATATGTTTAGACTGGTTTGATCGTTGTTTCTGGTGGAAAGCTCTAAAAATTTGGTAGTTACTGCATTTTTAGTCTTTTTTTTTTTTTTTTTCCAGATCTGAGAAAAAAATTGGCTTTTCGTCTTTGGAAAAGAGAAAAATGCTAACTTGAAGTATGGTATATGGAATCTAGTATGCCTACCAAATAACATCTTCATTTTTAAAACTAGGAGTTACATAATAAAATGGTGTCTTAGTGCATTTGATCTGCTATAACAAAAATACCATGGACTGGATATGCTTAAATAAACATTTATTTCTCATAGTTCTGGAGGCCAGGTAGTCTGAGATTAGGGTGCCGGATGGTTGGGTTCTGAGGAGGGTCCTATTCTGGGTGGGAAACTGCCAACTTCTCTGTGTATCCTCATGTGGTAGAACAGGCCGAGAGTTCTCCGGGGACTGTTGCATAAGGGGACTCGCTCGCTCATGAGCACTCCACCTCATGAGCTAAAACCCAAAGGCCCCATCTCCTGATACCACCACCCTGGGAATTAGGATTTTAACATATGAATTTTGGGGAGACACATTTAGTCCCTAATACAAGGAATATTTTATTTTATTTTTATTTTATGTATTTATTTATTTTGAGATGGGAGTCTCGCTGTGTCTCAGAGGCTGGAGTGCAGTGGCGCAATCTCGGCTCACTGCAAGCTCCGCCTCCCAGGTTCACGCCATTCTCCTGCCTCAGCCTCCCGAGTAGCTGGGACTACAGGCACCCGCCACCACGCCTGGCTAATTTTTTTGTATTTTTAGTAGAGACGGGGTTTCACCGTGTTGGCCAGGATGGCCTCGATCTCCTGACCTCGTGATCTGCCCGCCTCGGCCTCCTGAAGTGCTGGGATTACAGGCGTGAGCCACTGCACCTGGCCACAAGGAATATTTTAATACAATATTTTTATAACAAAAATATTTTCTATTTAGAAGATACAGTATTCTGATGACATAGATACAAGGTGTCTTTTTTTTATTCAGTTAGATAGCATCCTTCTAATAATTATTTTCCACAATTTAAATCAAACACTTCTCGAAAAATAACTGGCAAATTAGGATCAGTTAGCAAAAAAGGAAAAAGATGAAGAGATTACTTGAGTTTTAAAGAATGGAGGGAATAGAAAAAAATTGTGCCATGAAGACATTGTAACATAAACATGATTTTAAATAAGGAACTCAGATTTCATAAGTCAAGGCCAGTGAGAACAAAGATACTTTACTGTACATTGCTATTAAAGAGTCACACTGTTACATAAAAAAAAAAAAAGAAGAATAATTAGGCCAGGCACAGTGGCTAATGCCTGCAATCCCAGCACTTTGGGAGGCCGAGGTGGGTGGATGACGAGGTCAGGAGTTCAAGATCAGCCTGGCCAAGATGGCAAAACCCTGTCTCTACTAAAAATACAAAAGAAAAATTTAGCCGGGCATGGTGGTCGGTGCCTGTACTCCCAGCTACTTGGGAGGCTGAGGCAGACAATTGCTTAAACCCGGGAGGTGGAGGATGCAGTGAGCCGAGATCACGCCACTGCACTCTAGCCTGGGCAACAGAACAAAACTCCGACTCAGAAAAAAAAAAAAAAGAATAATGAAAAGCCACACAGTAGAATATGAACCAACTTGAATCCTCTGGGGACATGCTAGAGTTTAGTTACATAAGATAATTGATTTTTTAAAATGTTTTATTAAAACCATTTACTGATTTTTTTATAGCAAATTAGAAAATTCTTATAGTGCCTGTGAGAATTTCTTTTCATTATTAGAGAAGATTTTTACTAATGATAATATATAGGCTTTTTACTTAAGGATGCAGACAGAAAGAATTCTCAAACTTCAGAGAAACAAATTTGGTTGGATTACAGATATTTTTGTAATGAAGGTCACAATCGCGGGTTAAATTACAATGTCCATAGAGCGTTTTGTGAGAGAAAGTCAGTCATTAAATCTCAAAGCATATTTGTATGGAAAGATCCATAATTCCTGTATTGAACAAACCTTTTCCAAGCTCTTATATTAGAAAAGGCTGCCTTCCAAAGATGCGGTGGCTACACATGAGGAATATACTGTTTTAATGCTATAGCTAGGATACTAAAATACTAACCAAGAATTTTTATAGATTGAATTTGCAAGCTGAAAATAGCCTAAATTTATACACTACATCTGGAACTTATGTCCAGACAGAAATATCTATAAACATACAGGATGACAGCAATTTATACTTTTATTTAAAACAGCAAATCAGTTTTTACATTTTTTTTGTTTTTTTGTTTTTTTTTTTGAGATGGAGTCTTACTCTGTCTCCAGGCTGGAGTGCAGTGGCACGATCTTGGCTCACTGCAGCCTCCACCTCCCGGGTTCAAGCGATTCTCCTGCCTCAGCCTCCCGAGTAGCTGGGACTACAAGCATGTGCTACCACGCCCAGCTAATTTTTGTATTTTTAGCAGAGATGGGGTTTCACCATGTTGGCCAGGATTGTCTCTATCTCTTGACCTTGTGATCTGCCTGCCTCGGCCTCCCAAAGTGTTGGGATTACAGGTGTGAGCCATTGCACCCGGCCAGTTTTTACATTCTTAAATTATATAACTTTAGATATGGCCACATACAACTGAATTAACCACTTTTGAAAATCAGGCTGGGCATGGTGTCTCACACCTGTAATCCCAGCACTTTGGGAGGCCGAGGTGGGTGGATCACTTGAGGCCAGGAGTTTGAGACTAGCCTGGCTAACATGGTGAAATGCCATCTCTACTAAAAATACAAAAAAAATTAGCCGGGCATGGTGGTGAGTGCCTGTAATCCCAGCTACTGGGGAGGCTGAGGCAGGAGAATCAGTTGAACCTGGAAGGCGGAGGTTGCAGTGAGCTGAGATAGTGCCACTGCACTCCAGCCTAGGTAACAGTGAAACAGTCTCAAAAAAAAAAAAAAGAAAAGAAAAAAAAATTATCTGTGAGTTAACCATTGTATAATTCAAGTTTAAAACAATCTTGATGTATTCTAAATAACCTTAAAATGTTCAGAATGAAAGTTGAAACTATAATATACTTTTTTGGAAAGAAGTTATGTTACAAAAGAACCTGCTGTCAGTTGGTAGTGAGATAAATTATTTATGTTGCAAAGAACTCTTGTGGGTTGCATCCTTCCTGGTAGTGGAGAGGGGAGGAGATATAGTTGGTAACTGAGCCAAGAAATCTCTGATAGGGATAATACAATTGCCCTTTGGAGGGAATGAATATGATATTATGATTATGGTAATCCAAGACCTGTTAAACCTTTTAAAATTATTCTGGGCCTGGTGCGTGATTCGTACCTGTAATCCCAGTACTTTGGGAGGCCAAGACAGGAGGATTACTTGAGCCCAGGAGTTCAAGACCACCCTGGGCAACATAGGGAGACCCCATCTCTACAAAAAATAACTTGTAAAAAATTAGTTGGGGCTGGGTGTGGTGGCTCACACTTGTAATCCCAGTACTCTGGAAGGCCAAGGTGGGTGGATCACAAGGTCAAGAGATTGGGACCATCCTGGCCAACATGGTGAAATCCTGTCCCTACTAAAAATACAAAAATTAGCTGGGCGTTGTGGCAGGTGCCTGTAGTCCCAGCTACTCAGGAGGCTGAGGCTGGAGAATCACTTGAACCTGGGAGGCAGAGATTGCAGTGAGCCGAGATTGCGCCACTGCACTCCAGCCTGGCGACAGAGTGAGACTCCATCTTAAAAAAAAAAAAAAAAAAAAAAAAAATTAGTTGGGCATGGTGGCACATGCATGTGGTCCCTGCTACTCCAGAGGATGAGGTAGGAGGATCACTTGAGCCTGGGAGGTCAAGGCTGCAGTAAGCCATGAATCCGCCACTGCATTCCAGCCTGGGTAACAGAGTAAGGCCCTGTCTCAAAAAGTAAAATAAAATAAAGGAAATAAAATAAAAACATTCAGTTTCTTAAACTGGGCACATATACCAGGTAGTTGATGCCTTGGATTATTGTAAGAAAGTGGGTAAACTTAGCTTTTCTTCCTGGAAAATCAACATTATTGGAAGATTTTAGGGGAATTAAAAAAAGTTAAATACTCATTCTGTAGTAGAATGCACTATTTGCATAAAATATAACAAGAAATCTCAAAGAAGCTCAAAGCTTGTAGCGCTCCTTTCCATTTCTCTCCTTGATTCCCGCAAATGTACAAGTCAATCTCCCCTACTTTTAGAGGGACTTGAAGTGTTTGAGAAGCAATGATATACAACTTTACTTAATCTTCACAATAGCCCCTGAGATACTGATTTTTCATGGTTGAAAAGAGAGACTGAGAAATTAAGCAATTTGTTGGGCTTCAGATCTAAGAATCTAATTCAGTGATAGCTCCCCCTCTGACCTGCTGCTTCCCTACAATTCTAAAAGGATTTTCATTTCTATAACTTTGTTTAAATATCATAAATACTATTGAGTATTATAATTTCCATTTTATAAAAGGGAAACCAAGGCTCAGTTATGATGCATACTCCCGGATATAGTAGGTATCAGAGCTAAAATGAGACCTGGGTTCTTGATTTCCAGGACAGAGGCTTTTCTTCTTCACAGAAGCAATCAACTATAACATGAAACTGACTATAGCCATTCAGTGCTCGATTGGAGACACAGATCCTTGTCAACTGACCGGGCATAATTCTTGTACTAGTAGTAGTAATCATGAATGTAAATATGTTGCTTTACATTTTTCAAAGGTCTTTTGGGATATATATTATCTCATTTAATTCTCCCTGTTACCCCCATGACAAGAGTTCTGTTAATCCCTTTAATAGATAGGAAGAGGAGTTAACTTTTATTAGCTTCTACGGGGCACAATCTTAAGAAAGGTAATCTCTTATTATATTCATAACCTCATATTGTCATCATAATTGTCATTTGTTGAGGAAACTGAGGCTCAGAGGAGTTAAATTATCATTATCTGTGTAGCTAGCAAATTTAGTGAAACTAAAATGTAGTAAGATTGAGTAAAATCCTCTAATGCAAATATCAATCTTTTTTTACTATTTAATATTTGTCTCATAACATCTGGTGAAGTCTATTACTCTGCCTTGCTCTGTTCTCACAGATGTTCCTGAAGCAGATGATATATCCTTACGAAATTCAACTGCTCTCAGGCATTGCAGGACATCCCTTCTCTTACTTATGAAAGTTACTTCCTTTGGGAGGAGAAAGTTTTCCAGTGAATTACTTGCTCATGAATAATTTATTACTTTCCTCCCCCTATTCTTCTATCAGCATATCTCTTTAGGATATTTGAAGATAACAGGCAGTTTATCTCTCCAGGTGATTGTTAATACAAATAAATCTCTGGTATTTAAGGCAATGGAACCAAGCAAAGGGGAGATGGGGAGATTGACAGGCAGAATGGGGAAGGCATATGGGGGCACTGGACAATTCCTGGTTACCTAAAACCACGCTATGTAGATTTTGCTCAGCCTTTGCATCCTCACGAGTTAGCCCACCCTATGGCTTGGTCATTGGGGGAACATCAGATGATATTGTTTCTTATTAGAGATACTATGTACGAAATACCAAAGACCACTCTATTTCCTTAGACTTATGTGGCATTTCTGGGAAGAGACAAATCTTGTCAAAGGAGATAGACTAAGAATATCCACACATTAAGTGTATCAACACTGATCCAACTGGAAAGAAACAATTTGATTTAGATAAAGATAGCTACAGGAAAAAATTAGCAGTGCCTAGGATTCTCGCTGAGTGGCTTGCTATTTTGTTAGCAACATGTTATTTAACATGTTTAGTAAAATAATTGATCTGATACATTTATAAACTCTGTTGTGGCACGTGATGCTTAAAACGCCGAGGTGCTTAGTATTTGATTAAATTGACTAGTTGATTAGTCCAATGTCATTAATCAACAAACATCATTGAGTGCCTTCGTCGTGCATGGGTCCTTGGGGGTGGAGTGGCAATCTGAAAATGTATGACATGGCTTCTGTTCTATTTTATGTTTCCAGTCTGGTTGGACAATGACAAAATAACAAATAGGCAACTAACTATTACATTGATCTATAAGTGCTAAAAAAGTAGAATAGGCAAGAAATGCTTTATGAAGTCTGTATACAGTGATAATAGCTACCACAGAGAATATAGTTCATTTAGTTCTCAGAATACCCCTATGAGGTAGATACTATGTTTATCCCTGTTTTAGCAAGGAGAAAATTAAGACATAGAAAAGTTTTAAAAGTTGCCCAAGGTCACAGCAGTAATAAGTGATGCAGTGTGAATGCAAAGTAGGGTGTCTGGGTTAACAACTCAAGTCTCTAGCTCCTGTTCTCTATTGCCTATCTGTGAGATGTCTCAGAAATGGTCACATGTCTCTTTAAAATATTTAATGTATTGAAGTTTGCTACAACGTACATTTTTACAAACATATATTGTATAAAATGATAATTTAAAGACATTGCTTTTTTTGTTTTCTCAATTTTCATGAAATGATTTATTCAAATTCTGAGAAGATTGTTTTTACCATAAGGATCTTTATCATCATCAGAGACACAGGTTTTAGAGCCGATTGTCTTTATATCTATCTAAGTTATCTGAAAACAAAGCACTGTCTCAATATGTACATGATACTGTCACTGGAAAATTTCTCTCTATACAACAAACACACTTACTTTTTTTTCCCCATTTGTTCTGTGGTTGTATTTTTTTTTTTAAATCTCTACAATGTAACCACTTACTATATGCTTTTAAAAGTGATTTTGAGACAGGAATAATACAGTGGTTGCAGAATAGAAAATTCCAGGCAGCAGTTTCACATGACTAGCAAAAAGGATACGGTTGAAATAGCATCATAAGCTAGGGGCCGATAAGACCCTGAAAACCAGGGTGTGTGTGAAGCTCCCCAAGACCGACTGGACCCATCACAGTGCTGGATTTGACTCAGCTTTCTCCTAGGGCCTCATTATATGCCCATTAGCCTAGAAATCACACACCCTCCAGCACCATGACAGTTCCAGGAACATCCGTATTTGGTGTAAAAATGGATGGCATCACACTTCCAAGAAATCTCCACCTTTTTCCGGGAATATTCCACCCCCTGGTTAAAGAAACTCAAAGATAAAACCCCAAACCCCCTTGGGAGCGACTCACTCTCTTGAGTATGCCCGCACTCCCCTTTCCTGAGTGTGTACTTTCACTTCGCAATACATCTCGGTACTTTCACTCTTTTCTCACTTGTCCTTGAATTCCTTCCAGCAACAGTGTCAAGAGCTTGGACACTGGCTGGGTTCAAGGTCCCACTGGTGTTTGTGCACCTCCCCTAGCCCATTAGTATCAATTTTAAAACTCTTTTCTTTAAATTCCAAAACTGGTAGTTCTGAGGTCAAACTTTGAGAACAATAATAAAATTTACAGTGGCTCACGCCTGTAATCCCAGCACTTTGGGAGGCTGAGGTGGGCAGATCACCAGGTCAGGAGATCGAGACCATCCTGGCTAACATGGTGAAACCCCGTCTCTACTAAAAATATGAAAAATTAGCTGGATATGTAGGCCGGCGCTTGTAGTCCCAGCTACTCGGGAGGCTGAGGCAGGAGAATGGTGTGAACCCAGGAGGTGGAGCTTGCAGTGAGCTGAGATCACGCCACTACACTCCAGCCTGGGTGACAGAGCGAGACTCCGTCTCAAAAAAAAAAAAAAAAAAAAAGATAAATAATAAATAACATTTATATTACACTTATTTGCTTTTTTTTAAAAAAATGGACTTCATTTGTCAGTCTTTAAGCACCTGATAGTAACATTGAGAGAGGTCATTTAAGGCCATGGTGTTCTTCCCAAATAACTCATTGTTGTTTCGGGTTCAGTCTCTGAGAACTATCTCACAATGTGGAAGTCTTGGTAAGGATTTACATATAAGGCAGCCATTATATGAGCAGGCATAAGAAATGGATGTATTGAGGCAATTCAAACAGAATAAGGGAAAAAATTAATGTAAGTATGAGGCTGGGCAAGGTGACTCACACCTGTAATCCCAGCACATTGGGAGCCCAAGGCGGGCAGATCACGAGGTCAGGAGATCGAGACCATCCTGGCTAACACGGTGAAACTCTATCTCTACTAAAAATACAAAAAATTAGCTGGGCATGGTGGCACATGCCTGCAGTCCCAGCTACTTGGGAGACTGAGGCAGAAGAATTGCTTGAACCCAGGAGGCAGAGGTTGCAGTGGGCTGAGATCGCGCCATTGCACTCCAGCCTGGGTGAGACAGTGAGGCTTCATCTCAAAAAAAAAAAAAAAAAAAAAAAATATATATATATATATATATACACACACACACACATATATATGTATACATATATATGTGTGTGTGCGTGTGTGAAAGGAAAGAGCTATTTAAGGATCCATTCAGAAGGAAAAGTTTTCAGAAACTCATGATTTGTAAACATGAAGAAAAGGGAAAGAATATTTGAAGAGTAGTCTGATGACACCAAATATGCAAATCTCCATATATGATAGACTGTCAGTGTTCCTTACTTAACAAATCAGCATGATAAGTAAGTCCAGTGGCTTGCTTGGGGACATGAAACTCAAGCCAATTTCCCCAGTGCCAAAGCCCATGCCCTTTCATACTGTTTCTTTGTAAAACTTGTGATTTTCTGTTTTGTGACATCGCCTATTTTATGTGCAAGCTGTATGTGTTATGTGTTTATAAAAATGGCACATGGAGGCTGGGCACGGTGGCTCACGCCTGTAATCCCAACACTTTGGGAGGCCGAGGCGGGCGGATCACTAGGTTAGGAGATCGAGACCATCCTGGCTAACACGGTGAAACCCTGTCTCTACTAAAAATACAAAAAATCAGCCGGGCGTGGTGGCGGGCATCTGTAGTCCCAGCTACTCGTGAGGCTGAGGCAGGAGAAGGGCATGAACCTGGGAGGCGGAGCTTGCAGTGAGCGGAAATCGTGCCACTGCACTCCAGCCTGGGCGACAGAGCAAGACTCCGTCTCAAAAAAAAAAAAAAAAGACACATGGAATGTAATTTCGAGGCAGGATATGAACAAATAAAGCAAATTGTATACGTGAGTTTTTTTGTTAGATACTTTGAATTTTGTAGAATAATAAAAGCATTAGATAAAATGCAGCGGGAGCTGTTTACGGAATCTCTTTTCTCCAGTTCCTGTGGCCTCACCAAATTCACACTGTTTGTATCTTCGGCCTGGACAATGCAAAACCTTCCCTAGTATGCACATACCTGCATGATTGCAGTTATGTACATTGCATGGCTTTTACAATTTTAAAACAAATGTTAAAATATGGTATTATTTAAGAGGAGGAACAAATAAAAAGAAAACTGTGAGTAAGGTCAATGTGCCTAGACATTTTGGAAACAAAGAAAAAAAATCGCCTGGAAGTTGATGACACTGGTCTTTTCTAACATTTAAAAAAGTATTTCTAGATGTTTGTTATACAACAATGTATGCAATTCTTTGATTTTTTTAAAATTATACCTTAAGTTCTGGGATACATGTGCAGAACCTGCAGGTTTGTTGCATAGGTATACACGTGCCATGGTGGTTTGCTGCACCCATCAACCCATCATCTACATTAGGTATTTCTCCTAATGCTATCCCTCCCCTAGCCCCCTACTACCTGACAGGCCCCAGTGTGTGATGTTCCCCTCCCTGTGTCCATGTGTTCTTGTTGTTCAACTCCCACTTATGAGTGAGAACATGTGGTGTTTGGTTTTCTGTTCCTGTGTTAGTTTGCTGAGAATGATGGTTTCCAGCTTCATTCATGTCCCTGCAAAGGACATGAACTCATCATTTTTTATAGCTGCATAGTATTCCATGGTGTATATGTACCACATTTTATTTATCCAGTCTATCATTGATGGGCATTTGGGTTGGTTCCAAGTGTTTGCTATTGTGAAGAGTGCTGCAATAAACATACGTGTGCTTGTGTCTTTATAGTAGAATGATTTATAATCCTTTGGGTATATATCCAGTAATGGGGTTGCTTGGTCAAATGGTATTTCTAGTTCTACATCCTTGAGGAATCACTACGCTGTCTTCCACAATGGTTAAACTAATTTACACTCCCACCAACAGTATAAAAGCATTCTTATTTCTCCACATCCTCTCTAGCATCTGTTGTTTCCTGACTTTTTAATGATCGCCATTCTAAGTGGCATGGGATGGTATCTCATTGTGGTGATGATGAGCTTTTTTAAATATGTTTGTTGGCCACATAAATGTCTTCTTTTGAGAAGTGTCTGTTCATATCCTTTTCCTACTTTTTGATGGGGTTGTTTTTTTTTTCTGTAAATTTGTTTAAGTTCCTTGTAGATTCTGGATATTAGCCCTTTGTCATATGGATAGATTGCAGAAATTTTCTCCCATTCTGTAGGTTGCCTGTTCACTCTGATGATAGTTTCTTTTGCTGTTCAGAAGCTCTTTAGTTTAATTACATCCCATTTGTCATTGCTTTTGGTGTTTTAGCCATGAAGTCTTTGCCCATGCTTATGTTTTGAATGGTATTGCCTAGGTTTTCTTCTAGAGTTTTTATGGTTTTAGGTCTTATGTTTAAGTCTTTAAGCATCTTGAGTTAATTTTTGTATAAGGTGTGTAAGGAAGGGGTCCAGTTTCAGTTTTCTGCATATGGCTAGCCAATTTTTCCAACACCATTTCTTAAATAGGGAATCCTTTCCCCATTGCTTGTTTTTGTCAGGTTTGTCAAAGATCAGATGGTTGTAGATGTGTGGCGTTATTTCCGAGGCCTCTGTTCTGTTCCATTGATCTATATCTCTGTTTTGGTACCAGTACCATGCTGTTTTGGTTACTGTAGCCTTGTAATATAGCTTGAAGTCAGGTAGCATGATGCCTCCAGCTTTGTTCTTTTTGCTTAGGATTGTCTTGGCTATACAGACTGTAGTTTTTTCGAATTCTGTGAAGATGGTAGCTTGATGTGGATAGCATTGAATCTATAAATTACTTTGGGCAGTATGGCCATTTTCATGATATTCCAAGCAGACCTAATAGGCATCTACAGAACTTTCCACCCCAAATCAACAGAATATACATTCTTCTCAGCACCACATCACACTTATTCTAAAAATTGACCACATAATTGGAAGTAAAATACGCCTCAGCAAATGCAAAAAATGGAAATAATAACGGTCTCTCAGACCACAGTGCAATCAAGTTAGAATTCAGGATTACGAAACTCACTCAAAACCACACAACTACATGGAAACTGAACAACCTGCTCCTGAATAACAACTGAGTACATAACGAAATTAAGGCAGAAATAAATAAGTTCTTTGAAACCAATCAGAACAAAAGCACAATGTACCAGAATCTCTGGGACACAGCTACAGCAGTGTTTAGAGAGAAATGTATAGCACTAAATACCCACAGGAGAAATCGGGAAAGATCTAAAATCGACACCCTAATGTCACAATTAAAAGAACTGGAGAAGCAAGAGCAAACAAATTCCAAAGCTAGCAGAAGACAAGAAATAACTAAGATCAGAGCAGAACTAAAGGAGATAGAGATATGAAAAACCCTTCAAAAAAATCAATGAATCCAGAAGCTGGTTTTTTGAAAAGATTATCAAAATAGACTGCTAGCCAGACTAATAAAGGAAAAAAGAGAGAAGAATCAAATAGATACAATAAAAAATGATAAAGGGGATATCACCACTGATCCCACAAATATACAAACTACCATCAGAGAATACTATAAACACCTCTATGTGAATAAACTAGAAAATCTAGAAGAAATGGATAAATTTCTGGACACTTACACCCTCTCAAGACTAAACCAGGAAGAAGTTGAATCCCTGAATGCACCAATAACAAGTTCTGAAATTGAGGCAGTAGTTAATTAATAGCCTACCAGCCAAAAAAAGTCCAGGACCAGATGGATTCACAGCCGAATTCTACCAGAGGTACAAGGAGGAGGTGGTACCATTCCTTCTGAAACTATTCCAATCAATAGAAAAAGGGGAATCCTTCCTAACTCATTTTATGAGGCCAGCATCATCCTGATACCAAAACCTGGCAGAGACACAACAAAAAAAGAAAATTTCAGGCCAATATCCCTGATGAACACTGATGCAAAAATCCTCAGTAAAATACTGTCAAATCGAATCCAGCAGCACATCAAAACGCTTATCCACCACGATCAAGTCAGCTTCATCCCTGGGATGCAAGGCTGGTTCAACATATGCAAATCAATAAACGTAATCTATCACATAAACAGAACCAATGACAAAATCAAATGATTATCTTAACAGATGCAGAAAAGGCCTGGCTGGGTGCAGTGGCTCACACCTGTAATCCCAGCACTTTGAGAGGCTGAGGCAGGCAGATCATGAGGTCAGGAGATTGAGATCATCCTGGCCAACATGGTGAAACCCCGCCTCTGCTAAAAATACAAAAATTAGCTGGGCGTGGTGGCGGGTGCCTGTAATCCCAGCTATTCAGGAGGCTGAGGAAGGAGAATCACTTGAACCAGGAAGCGGAGGTTGCAGTGAGCCGAGATTGCGCCACTGCACTCCAGCCTGGCAACAGAGTGAGACTCCATCTCCAAAGCAACGACAACGAAAAACAAAAGGCCGGCCGGGCGCAGTGGCTCACGCTTGTAATCCCAGCACTTTGGGAGGCCGAGGCGGGCGGATCACGATCAGGAGAGCGAGACCACGGTGAAACCCCGTCTCTACTAAAAATACAAAAAAAAAAATTAGCCGGGCGTGGTGGCGGGTGCCTGTAGTCCCAGCTACTCGGAGAAGCTGAGGCAGGAGAATGGCTTGAACCCAGGAGGTGGAGCTTGCAGTGAGCCGAGATTGCGCCACTGCACTCCAGCCTGGGCGACAGAGCGAGACTGTCTCGAAAAAAAAAAAACAAAAACAAAAGCAAAAGGCCTTCGATAAAATTCAACACCCCTTCATGCTAAAAACTCTCAGTAAACTAGGTATTGATGGAACATATCTCAAAATAATAAGAACTCTATGACAAACCCACAGCCAATATCGTACTGAATGGGCAAAAGCTGGAAGCCTCCCCTTTGAAAACTGGCACGAGACAAGGATGCCCTCTCACACCACTCCTATTCAACATAGTATTGGAAGTTCTGGCCAGGGCAATCAGGCAAGAGAAAGAAATAAAGAGTATTCAAATAGGAAGAGAATGTGGGAGTTCAATCAGGCTGGTGGGAAAAATATTAAAGATAGTTATAATAGCCACAAACCTTTCTGGAAGGCCTGAAGGTTTTTGCAAAAGTCTCAGGATAAGGCTATGGCTGAAGGCAACCTAATCCTTACTTTAAGTAAATAGCTTAAAGTGGGTACAAAGGAAGGGAGAATTTATCTAATTAGCTTGTTTACTCATGTGGTCCTAGGACTAACCTTTAATTTACCGGGTTTCTTAATTGCTTTCTACTTGGGAAGTCCACAATATCAATTACCCTCTAGTGGTGTTGACTCAAACCTTTGTCAATTCATCTTTACTGATTAAATGTAAGTCTCACTAGCTGATTGGGGCCATGGTCGCAACTGTTTACAGCACTCTGCTTGGAGTCTGTAAGCGGCCCAGATGCTCAGCCAAACTGGCAAAGCAGACTATCTGTGTGTCAGTGTATTTCATTCATCCGTCATTGGGTCAGCGTCTGCAGGACAGACCCCTGCAAGAGAGGAAGTCAAATTGTCTCTGTTTGCAGATGACATGATTCTATATTTAGAAAACCCCATCATCTCAGCCCCAAATCTCCTTAAGCTGATAAGCAACTTCAGCAAAGTCTCAGGATACAAAATCAGTTTGCAAAAATTACAAGCATTCCTATACATCAATCATAGACAAACGGAGCCAAATCATGAGTGAACTCCCATTCACAATTGCTACAAAGATAATAAAATACCTAGGAATGCAACTTACAAGGGACGTGAAGGACCTCTGCAAGGAGAGCTACAAACCACTGCTCAAGGAAATAAAAGAGGACACAGGGCTGGGCACGGTGGCTCACGCCTGTAATCCCAGAACTTTGGGAGGCTGAGGCAGGCAGATCACGTGGTCAGGAGATCGAGACCATCCTGGCTAACACGGTGAAACTCCGTCTCTATTAAAAATACAAAAAATTAGCCAGGCGTGGTGGCGGGCACCTGTAGTCCCAGCTACACGGGAGGCTGAGGCAGTAGAATGGCGTGAACCCAGGAGGCGGAGCTTGCAATGAGCCGAGATCATGCCACTGCACTTCAGCCTGGGCAACAGAGCAAGACTCCATCTCAAAAAAAAAAAAAAAAAGAGGACACAAACAAATGGAAAAACATTCCATGCTCATGGATAGGAAGAATTCTTTGATTTATTTTATTATTATTATTAGTATTATTTTTTGCCTGAAATTTTCGTTTTTTGTTGTGTCTCTTGCCCAGGCTGGAGTGCAGTGGCACAATCTCGGCTCACTGCAAGCTCTGCCTCCCGGCTTCACGCCATTCTCCTGCCTCAGCCTCCCGAGTAGCTGGGACTACAGGCGCCTGCCAACACGCCCGGCTTATTTTTTGTATTGGTCTCGATCTCCTGACCTTGTGATCCTCCCACCTCGGCCTCTCAGAGTACTGAGATTACAGGTGTGAGCCACCATGCCAGGCCTGATTTTTTTTTTTTTTTTAAGAAAACATATTTATTGAGCTTTAAAAAAAAATTTGCGAGGGATGATGCTACTGATTTGAGATTTTAAAGAGAAAAAAGTCTCACAAGATTCTGACCCTCATAGAACTTACTTGTAGTGTGTTAGACAGAAAATGAACAAGTGAAAAATAATTAAAACAATTTCAAATATTATAAGGTATATGAAGGAAATAATGATGTGTTAAATAAGTAATTAACAGAGGGCCTATTTTAAAAAAGGTAGTTAAAAAATGGCTGTATGATTCCGTAGACAATAAGAGAAATAATTATTTTAGCTGCCTGATTTCTTTGCCCAATATTCATTTCCCACTTGTAGGAATGGCATTTCAGTCCCTTTGGGGAGCGAACCCTCTCCCACTCATAGCCCATGTCCATGTTCCTGGCTTCTGTGGCCTAGGCCTAGACAGTCAATATTCCGTTCCTCAGGCTACAATAATGTCTTTGATTTAAGGATGAACTTTTAAGCCAAATATGAAAATGAAATTTGATTCCTAATCTTTAATTGGGTCTATAGGGAAAAAAATTCTCTTCCCACTGGCATAAGCTGGAAGGATGTAATTGTGGAGCATCCAAGGGCCATGAGATGAGAACTGATTAAGAAAGGAGGGAGTCAGCATAGACAGAAACAGAGCCCATGGAAGGAAAGAGGTGATGCAGATGACATCATTTATCTATCTTGATGCAGTTGTAAGTTCTCACTCATGGGATCCAATTAATGTCCCTGTCCCCACTCTCTGTCTTTTAAACCTAAGTTAATTTTGTAGATGAGTTTAGTGGCTGATATGTCAAATTTGAGGCAATGTAGGCTCTCATACCTTAGATCTGTCTGTTTGGTTGCTGTGATACAGGACTGTGCCTTTATCACTGGTAAGATTGTGGCAAAATTACTCTGTCTCAATTTATCTACATTAATGTGTCTTAGTTTTAGCGATGAGGAGACAAGATATTTAAAGATGAGAATATACACCCACAGACCCGGAACCACACACAATGTACACATATTACAGTGTATGTATATCCAAAATGTGTGTCTATAGAAATGTATACTATATACATATTATGTATACAAATATACGCATATATACTTATATGTGCATATGTATGTGAATAGAATATTTACATGTGTATATACAAACATATACACATTATATACACATTATATACTATATATATCTATACACAAATTTAAACACATGCATGTATGTGGATAGAGAGAGAGACAGAAAGATATATATAAAGAGAGAAAGGGAAAGAGAGTGATCCAAGCTCTGATTTAAATTTAGAGTTGGGGGAAAAAAGAACTCTCAAAGAAAATAGAGATTGAAGAATAAGAGAGACAGAAGGATGTCTTACAAAGTAAGGAAAGAACGATTTTAGTATAGAATTGGTTGTTAAAGTTCTTCAGTATCTTCAGTGGTCATATCAGGATCTGCTATTATTTTCCATCTCTGATTCCCTGCTCCAGTTGTGTGTTCACTTTTGCCTCTACCAGTAGCCTCAGAGATGAGTTCCTGCTCTTGGCAAAAAACATTGAAAAGCACCCTTTGCCCCAGCTGTGGATCACTGGGTTTTGCTGGCAGCAAATCCTCAGATGCTGGCTTTTAACACCCTGGGAAACAACATTTAGCTCTGTATGCACTCTGCCGCCTGACATTTCTTGAACTTATTCTATCTTTCCTGATTCTAATCGGGTCTTCGGTTTTGGTGCCCATCTCGCATATGAACACTATGCTTGCCTAAAATTTTTGATGGATAGGTTTGTTTTATCCTCGGGATGTATTGTCTGAGACTGACATCATCTAGCCTCTGGGGCTCCTTAAAATTTTGCCATGTATCCTGTAGCACTGATTACCTATTTGATCCTTGTGTTTGTTCAACCCTTATGGCCTGGCATGACATACAGAGAATGGGGAGTAAAACGGATAATTAAATTTTCCCTGATGAACGTTAACAATGAAATTTCCGGAAAGTGGAGGGGTTAGAAGCACTGAGAAACGTTTGATTTGTCACACATTCTAGATAATCTAAATATGAAAATTAGAACATAAAAAGCAATATTGTATTTTTCTTTACAGAAGAACTGCAAGAAGTAAAGGGTAATTTGCTGCATTTGTAGTGGGAGCAAAAAAGTATGTAATGAAAACCTTCTTTTAGAAGCTCCAAGGTGGAGAATGGGTGTAGCCGATTGCCAACAGGGAACACAAAATTGATTGTGGCTTGTCAAACTGGAGGCATATAATGCATGATGTAGTAGCAACTGCACAAGTTTCCCTCATTGTAAAACCTGATCACACTCCTCATGTAATCTACATTTAAATCTTTTGGGAATCATGACACAAATATGCCCACCCCCAATTGTTAAATTGTCATTTACACTGAGCATACTCTGTAGCTGTCAGACTGATTCATGGGCGGCAGCTGACCTAGAAAGCAGGACACAGAGAGCCGCGCTTGAAGTTGAGAATTAAACTGAGGGCTGGATTGAAAAGAGTATATGAAACCAAGGTGGATCAAGGAGTCAGAGGTGAAAAGCAGTAGAAGGTCAAGGCTATGTAATTTCTCAAAAGCCAAAGACTACATGCAGTTGTAGGCCAAGCTGGGGCAGTCTGCAAAACAGGCAAGTCATAAGGGAGGAGGGGACAATGAAGCAGAGACAGGCGTGACGCAGGCAGAGTTCCTCATTCACTCCTCACTCTTGCAAGAGCCAAAATTTGGTATCTGGGCAGGCATGAGGGCAGCCCAAGACTTAGGGCCTCGGGGCAGGCACGAGGGCGTCACGTCTTCGGTAGTCTGATCTACTTCAGTCTCAGATGAATGGGAACAGGAATATAATACCTGACCCAGTCAGCCAGGCATTTGATGCAAAAACGAATTGAACAAAAATTAATTAACCTTCATTTCTGTTGAGGTTTTGTAGCAATATCTCATATGAAAATATCTGCTCTCTTTAGGTATAACTTATTTTTCTTCGTATTCCTAGGAATAGGAAAATTTCTTCTTATATTTAAAGTGAAGGCATATTAGTTAAAGTAACTAATTTAATTCGTCATGTGCTTAAATGTCAAGTACTTTATATTGCTTACTTTTTCCATTCTCTGAGTTTGGCTTCTTATCCTCACGTTAGGATGAGAGCTATTAACTTGTTTTTTTCAAAGTTATATCACTAGTAATGGTAGATTCTTGGAAGATCTGTGGTTTTGATTTCTCTCTCCTAAAGAATGTATATATGAAGTATGTATTTATATGAATACTCTCTGTATAGTTTATACATTTCTTTTTTTTTCTTTCTTTTTTTGAGACGGAGTCTCGCTCTGTCGCCCAGGCTGGAGTGCAGTGGCGTGATCTCAGCTCGTTGCAAGCTCCGCCTCCTGGGTTCATGCCATTCTCCTACCTCAGCCTCCCGAGTAGCTGGGACTACAGGCACCCGCCACTATGCCCAGCTAATTTTTTGTATAGTTAGTAGAGATGGGGTTTCACCGTGTTAGCCAGGATGGTCTCGATCTCCTGACCTTGTAATCCAACCTCCTCCCCTGCCTCCCAAAGTGCTGGGATTACAGGCATGAGCCACTGCGCCTGGCCAGTTTGTATATTTCAAACTTCAAGTTTCCAAGCCTGTGTTCAAATGATCTTGACAAAGGAAAGTTAATTTACCACTTAATTGAGGCTTGATCAACACTTTTAAGGCAGCTGCTATCAAAAGAGTGGCTATTGTTTCATATATGAAATAGTCAGAAATTAGATTATGCATAGACATGGAAATGGGAAAGGAGCAGAACATAACCTGTATCCTGTATGAAATTTAATTCCTAACCTTTAATTGGACCTACAGGGAAAAAACGTTCTCTTTCCACTGGCATAACTTGGAAGGATGTAATTGTGGAGCATCCAAGGGCCATGAGATGAGAACTGATCTCTGTATCCTAATTCAGTGACAGAAAAATAACCCTTAAATCGTGAATTACTGGCTGCTCTAAATGAAGGTGATTAGAGGTTCCTCTGGTTGGGTAAGAGATGAAGAAATGTACCCAGTAAATTGTCACAGGTAGCACCATATAACACTCTGACCATCACAAACAGCTATTTGAATTACTGAGCGACCGCCCAACTCATCCTTTCAAAGCGGACCCTCACACTGGCTCAGTAAAAGAAATCATTTGCCTGCTTAAAGATGATCTGGAGATAAATTGTTGCAGGTCTCTTCATGATATTGTTGCAATTACAGCTCAGACTCAGAATGGAATTTACAGTACTTGTCAGAGACAATGACTCTTGTTCCTTTAGGTATCCTCATTTGTTGTAGCAGTTGCTAATTGTGATCTTCCTCTGATAATCTCAATCCATAGGACATTTGGGAGGGGTGACCAGGCTTCCTTAGTTCAGTCAAACTGGACCTATCTTACATTTTACTAGATAGAATATCTATATCTATATATCTATATCTATATCTATATCTATATCTATATCTATATCTATATATCTAATCTATATCTTTATCTATATCTATCTATCTATATCTATCTATCTATATCTATATATCTATATCTATATCTATATCTATATCTATAATCTATATCTTTATCTATATCTATCTATCTATATCTATCTATCTATATCTATATCTATATCTATATCTATATCTATATCTATTTTGCCTGTGTCTGCGCTCCTGTTGTGTTATTCTGAAATGGGTTTGTCTACATTGGCTAGGGGAAAAAAATAGCACAAGGAGATGTTTGCTTAAATTAACATCTCTCCTTCTGCCCTGTCCCTCTCTGTCCCAAATTCCATCCGCACAGTAGAATGACAAAGCAGTGCAACCATTCATAGTTCCGAAAGATTTTGTTGAAGATATTTGCATATAAAAAGTCCTAGTCATTCTCATATGAAGAGGACAGAACAAAACTCAATATATCTTTTATTATAAATTACATTAGCAATTATGGTAATTCATATTTCTTTGGAATGCTTATATCTTGTGGCAACAGTTATCTGAAGGGAAAAAGGATGCATATATATCCTAGTTTTTCTTGTAATTGGTAGACTTATTCCACAACATTTATGGCACCAACATTTATGCCTCATTATCGTTATTCTACTTTTCTGCCTCTTTAATAGCAACTGAACTCTGAGGAAAGAAATGATTTCAGGATCCTTTTGGCCCTTTCTTACCACTGAAGCTCAATGTTTGAAAATAAATTTTTAAAATGTATATTCTGGATTTTAATGATAAATCTTGAAATAGCTGTCCACTGTCTTCATTTCAGCATCTCAAGTCCTTCAGTGCTATCTTTTCTTAACTTGTTTTTTTTTAAAAATGCAAAGCTAATATGGTTTCTCTTCATTTTTTAGAAAAATTAACTAAAACTTTGGCATTGCTTTATCATCTTGGCTTATTGTGTGCCCTCTCTCATTGGAAGTTAGACTCTTTTTATTATATTAATGGGCAGACATTAAAATCCAGTTGTTTTTTCAATGAATGAATAGACTTTCAGCTGTTCCCTTTCCCACATGAGCTTACAGTAAAGAAGTTCCCACTTGCTTCTTGCAAATTTGTTTCTACTTGCCATTTTTAAATTACTGTTGCCTTTGGATGTGGGAGAATGTCTTCCTTTGTCAAAATGGCAATAGGAGGCACAAGTGACAATCCCTTTTCCTTAAGATTTGGGACTGCACAAAGCTGTCAGTTTTTAAAATGACACTGTGCCACAGCCTTTCTCTAAGGTGGTGCCTTTCATTTTTGACTCCTGCTGTTCTTGACAGTTGAAATGGCAGCAGGAGGTAGAAACTAAAGTAAGTTCTCCTGGCATTTGCCCTTAGGTAGAAATTAATAATAGAAGAAGCAGCCCTGTGTTTAAAAACAGTTAGTGTCAGATATCACGCAATGAAATGTGACCAATCCCCTAATGAGATGACCCAAACTGTCCATAATTTTCCAGAGATAGACTTAGTTCTCACACTTGCTTGCAATGTTCATCTGTGTTCTTAAAGAACATTTAATACGTTCTGGAATATTACATTCTACTTCAAGAACTATGCCAAAAATTCCAACTGGATTTTTCACTAAACGCTAAATTACTTGTCTACTTTGAATTTGCTAAATTGTGCATTGTATTTTTTTTTTACTCTGTGTTTCTAATTGCTGATGAATTAATATTCACATTTTTGTCCCCACTCCCATTATTCACATTTTTAAATATAATAGCCTTATGTGGTATCAAATACCTCTACTGAGTCAACCTAAGTACTAACTGCCTGTTTTTACAGATTTATTATAACTGTATGGACTCTTCTAGCGTAGTAGTTTATTTATGTGTTGCTGGATTTTATTGTGTCCCTTCTTTGTCTGATACAGTCTAGTTCTGCACCATCACCTGGTTTGTATATAGTATTTGCAATTCCTTTCTTTGTGGCTGGATTCTCTATTCCCAGGGCTTGGGATCTGGACATGCAATAGAATTTAAATGATCCTCTTCCAAACCCCACTTTGGTAGTTGAATTCCCATATTCAGCTCTGGGAATAAGCCAGGGCACTTAGCTATGTGGTTATGTGTGAGATATACATTCCGTCTTTTTGCTCAATAAATTTTCACATCAGTTGCTCTGGTACCTGAAAATTGCCTTAGCATGTACTTTAAACTCTTGCACAATCTCCCTTTCCTTGCCTGAGCTGATGTATATTGATTTATTTATCACTTCCTTAACTTCATTTTATAATCTTTTTAGCTCTCCCAAATGCCTCTTTCTCAAATTTGATTACTTCTTGTTTTTCTTATTTTATCTATTTTGGTCCATTTTATTCAGGATATTTTCCTTACTAGATGAGCCTTCTGATTCTTGGGCAAGATTCATTGCCCTTTAATAATTGCCATTTTTGGGATTTTGTATAGTTATTGATTACATATATTTAATTTCATATACTTTGAGTCAGCTTCCAACATTTGTTTTCTTTAAACTGTTTACCCATTAAATGTTACCTTAGTGATAATTGACTGTAGTCAGTAGGTCCGCTGTATATTTCTAATCTGTCATTTTTACGTTACTACTGAAAAAGTTAGTGCTCTTCCATTTTTACCATTTCATGTTAAGAAACATATTTTCCCCACACTCACCAATTATTCGCTAATTTTTATTTTTACCACTATATTATCTCAGATATTTTGGTTCGTAGGAATACACTGATACATTTACTCGCTTCGTTAAAATGTTTCTCATTGTCTATGTTTTTCTTTGTGTGTGTTTATATTTGTTTGTATATAAGGAAAGGCTATCTCAGTATTTGTTCTAACACAGGAGTTCCAAAACTTGGTTATGTATCAGAATCACATGGGGAGCTTTGAAAAATACAGATTCCCTAGGATTTACTTCAAACTTGCAGATTTGAATTTCCTGATAAAGGTCCCAAGAACCTATATTTGAATAAGCCTCCACTGAGAATCTTTGGCAAGTCAGTCTTCTGATAGGCATTTGGAAACCAATACTAAATATTTCTCCATTTGAAATTGACCCAAGTCCCACAGACAGGTTGTGAGTTTTTCTTTTTGTTTTAATAAACATAGAAATTGACCCTTCTGATCTTAAAGCTTGAAACTCACCAGGTCCAGACAATGAGATACCAGGCCCCTCAAAAGGTATTGAAGAACTGAAACTCACCAGATTATCACATCCAGACAATGAGACATCAGGCCCCTCATTCATCATGATTGCCTCCTTACTCCTCCCTTGTTCCTGTTTTCCCACACATAGTTACATTTCTTCCCTGCTATAAAACCCCTAATTTTAATCACAGAGATGGATTTGAGACTGACCTCCCATCTCCTTGGCTGTGGCACCAGATGGAAGCCTTCTTCCTTGGCAGTAACTGCTGTCTCAGTAATTGGCTTTCTATGTGGCGAGCAGCAGGACTCAGACCGAACCCCTGGTGTTTCCTTAACACATTTGGGACTAATTGTGTTTAAATACTTGGGGTAAATGAAATAATACAGATGACAAAGCTACATATATTTATGAGGAGTTCTATTTTGATCATCTATTTGGTTTTCAATCTGGCCTCTAGGACTTCTTTGAGGGCTGGAACTTCAGCTTGTTCACCCACTAATTCCCTAGACCTAGACCCCTTCTTGACACATGGGAGTGCACCGTCCATGTTTGTTACATATAGAGACTGTCTGACCCATTCTCAATGGGCATGGCTTCATGAGTGTCTATCAGGACATGTTTGAAGACAGTTCTTTGTAAAATAATATATCATTAAAAGAAAGAAACACCTCTCTGGAGAAGCAGGAGGGAGTAGGAAGAAAACATGAATGAGGAAATGGGTAGAGAAACAGGCAAATGTTGGAAGCATGCAGAAAATGATTTTGAAAGCATCAAAAGTTGACGTATAACAGCCACCTTTCTTTTAAGGTCATTTATAGAAAATCTCTCAGTGTGTTGAATATTTCACTGTTACAACAGGATAGTGCTGCTCCTGGTCGTATCGTTTAGTCTGTTGCCCACAAAAATGGAATTTTGAAATAAAAACAGATATCCTTCAGAAGAATTTTTAATTTTATTTTCTGTTTCCTGAGAGATAAACAAAGTAATAGAAGGTACATTGCAAAAAAAAAAAAAAAAACACATTGTAACATAAGAAAATTTATTTTCCTAGTTTCTACAGCAATAAATGAAGATTTGTATATGTGTGTGTGTGTGTGTTTATTTCTTCAACTTCATCCTCTTGCTAGGCAGATCAAAGGCAATCTTTTCAAGATTTGTGTATTTTAGCATGAAATTAGTGCATAGACTATGATTTATCAGGAAACATTTATTTCTAATCACTGAATAACAACAAATGAATAACTAAGAACTCTCATTAGAACACTGACTGAAAATGAGTTAATCTATCCAAATTTCAGAGTTTTAGTATCTTTCATTCCAACCTCAGCTATAGTTTGCACTCTGGTGTTATATGTGTGCTGCACAGGGTTTCTTAAGGCTGCAGAGAAATCACTGCAAGAAAGCTGTGCTTCCTAGCCATGTCTTTATAAACAGTTATTATCTTACCCAGAAGTGGGCCAGATAGTAAAATGGCTAAACAGGGTGTATTAGTCCATTTTCATACTGCTATGAAGAAATACCCGAGATTGGGTAATTTATCAAGAAAAAGAGGTTTAACAGACTCACAGTCCACATGCCTGGGCAGGCCTCACAATCATGGCAGAAGGCGAAGGAGGAGCAAAGGCACGTCCTACATGATGGCAGGCAAGAAAGTGTGTGCAGGGGAACTGCCCTTTATAAAACCATCAGGTCTCATGAGACTTATTCACTATCACGAGAACAACATGGGAAAAACCTGCCCCAGTGATTCAGTTACCTCTCACTGGGTTCCACCCACAACACGTGAAGATTATGGGCGCTATAATTCAATATGAGATTTGGGTGGGGACACAGCCAAACTATATCACAGGGGACGTGTAATCAAGAGGTCCTCCCACCCATTGTTAAACTTCCTTATTATTAAACTTGTAACCAGTGAAATGTGAGCAGATGTGATATATATGCTACTGGTAGGAGCTTTAAGAATGTGTGTGGCTTGTGGCCAGGCATGACTAATCCCAGCACTTTGGGAGGCCGAGGCGGGCAGATCACGAGGTCAGGAGTTGGAGACCAGTCTGGCTGACACAGTGAAACCCCGTCTCTACTGAAAATACAAAAAAATTAGCTGGGTGTGGTGGTGTGTGTCTGTAATCCCAGCTACTTGGGAGGCTGAGGCAGGAGAATCGCTTGAACCTGGGAGACAGAGGTTGCAGTGAGCCGAGATCGTGCCATTGCACTCCAGCCTGGGTGACATCGTGAGACTCTGTCTCAAAAAAAAAAAAAAAAAAAGAAAAAAGATGTGTGTGGTTTGCTACTGTTTCTCCCTCTGCTGGAATGATCAGCAATGTTGTAGAGAGTGGCTACTCTGCCAACTGGGATCCAGGAATGAGGAAGATGTGGAATTTTCATCCAGCCAACCTACAATAAATGTGAAGTATGAGAAAGTAATAAACAATTCTTTAAACCTGCTGAGACTTGGGGCCTGTTGCTTGCTGCCTCACTTCTTAGATCATTCTGATGAATACAAGGGGTATATAATAGTTGCGCAATTCACTAGTTGATAATGCAGAATGTTTCAATAGGTTTATAGTTATTCATGGATACAGATTTTACCCAAGGTTTAATATTTATTGAAAAATTTAACTACATAATATCAACGTTTAAAAAAGGTAATATTAAAACATTTAATAACTACACAATACAGAATTATTGAAAATTAAATTCAAGGAACCATAAATGTACACAATTATATGTCAATTAAAAATAATATCTCTTAAAATTAAAAAAAAAGCCTACTTCTGTCAATTCGTCAAACTCATTCTCCATCCAGTTTTGTTCCCTTGCTGGTGAGGAGTTGTGATCCTTTGAAGAAGAAGAGGTGTTCTGTTTTTTGGAATTTTCAGCCTTTTTGCACTGGTTTTTCCTCATCTTCATGGATTTATTTACCTTTGGTCTTTGATGTTGGTGACCTTCGGATGGGGTTTTCGTGTGGACGTCCTTTTTGTTGATGATGCTATTCCTTTCTGTTTGTTAGTTTTCCTTCTAACACTCAAGCCCCTCTGCCACAGGTCTGCTGGATTTTGCTGGAGGTCCACTCCAGACCCTGTTTTCCTGGGTATTACCAGCAGAGGCTGCAGAACAGCAAAGATTGCTGCCTGTTCCTTCCTCTAGAAGCTTCGTCCCAGAGGGGCACCTGCCAGATGCCAGCCAGAGCTTTCCTGTATGATGTGTCTGTCGACCCCTTCTGGGAGGTGTCTCCCCAGTCAGGAGGCACGGGGGTCAGACACCCACTTGAGGAGGCAGTCCGTTCCTTAGCAGAGCTCGAGCACTGTGCTGGGAGATCTGCTGCTCTTTTCAGAGCCAGCAGGCAGGAACATTTAAGTCTGCTGAATCTGCGACCATAGCCGCCCCTTCCCCCAGGTACTCTGTCCCAGGGAGATGGGAGTTTTATCTATAAGTCCCTGACTGGGGCTGCTGCCTTTCTTTCAGACATGCCCTGCCCAGAGAGGAGGAATCTATAGAGGCAGTCTGGCCACAGTGGCTTTGCCAAGCTGTGGTGGGCTCTGCCCAGTCCAAACTTCCCAGAGGCTTTGTTTACACTGTGAGGGGTAAAACCACCTACTCAAGCCTCAGTAATTGTGGATGCCTCTCCCCCCACCAAGATGGAGTGTCCCAGGTCAACTTCAGGCTGCTGTGCTGCCAGCGAGAATTTCAAGCCAGTGGATCTTAGCTTGCTGGGCTCCATGGGGGTGGGATCCACCGAGCTGGACCACTTGGCTCCCTGGCTTCAGCCCCCTTTTCAGGGGAGTGAACGGTTCCATCTCGCTGGCATTCCAGGTGCCACTGGGGTACAAAAAAAAAAAAACCCTCATGCAGCTAGCTTGGTGTCTGCCCAAATGGCTGCCCAGTTTTGTGCTTGAAACCCAGGGCTGTGGTGGTGTAGGCACCCGAGGAAATCTCCTGGTCTGTGGGTTGTGAAGACTGTGAGAAAAGTGTAGTATCTGGGCTGGAATGCACCATTCCTCATGGCACAGTCCCTCATGACTTCCCTTGGCTAGGGGAGGGAATTCACCGACCCCTTGCGCTTCCCGGGTGAGGCAGTGCACCACCCTGCTTTGGCGCGCCCTCTGTGGGCTGCACCCACTGTCTAACCAGTCCCAATGAGATGAGCCAGGTACCTCAGTTGGAAATGCAGAAATCACCCACCTTCTGTGTTGATCTCACTGGGAGCTGCAGACCGGAGCTATTCCTATTTGGCAAATCAAAACCACAATGAGATACCATCTCTCGCCAGTTAGAATGGCTGGGCACGGTGGCTCACGCTTGTAATCTCAGCACTTTGGAAGGCTGAGGCAGGAGGATCATGAGGTCAGGAGATTGAGACCATCCTGGCTAACACAGTGAAACTCCGTCTCTATAAAAATACAAAAAATTAACTGGGCATGGTGGTGGCCACCTGTAGTCCCAGCTACTCACGAGGCTGAGGCAGGAGAATGGCGTGAACCTGGGAGGCGGAGCTTGCAGTGAGCCAAGATCACACCACTGCACTCCAGCCTGGGCGACAGAGGGAGACACTGTCTCAAAAAAAAAAAAAAAAAAAAGAATGGAGATCATTAAAAAGTCAGGAAACAACAGATGCTAGAGAGGATGTGGAGAAATAGAAATGCTTTTACACTGTTGGTGAGAGTGTAAATTAGTTCAACTATTGTGGAAGACAGTGTGGCGATTCCTCAGGGATCTAGAACCAGAAATACCATTTGACCTAACCATCCCATTACTGGGTATATACCCAAAGGGTTAAAAATCATTCTACTGTAAAGACACATGCACATGTATGTTTATTGCAGCACTATTCACAATAGCAAAGACTTGGAACCAACCCAAATACCCATCAATGATAGGCTGGATAAAGAAAATGTGGCACATATATACCATGGAATACTGTGCAGCCATAAAAACCTATGAGTTCATGCCCTTTGCAGGGACATAAATGAAGCTGGAAACCATCATTCTCAGCAAACTAACACAGGAACAGAAAACCAAACACCGCATGTTCTCACTCATAAGTGGGAGTTGAAAAATGAGAACACGTGGACACAGGGAGGGGAACATCACACACCAGTGCCTGTCAGGGAGTGGGGTGTTAGGGGAGGGATAGCATTAGGACAAATACCTAATGTAGACGACAGGTTGATGGGTGCAGCAAACCACTATGGCACATGTATACCTATGTAACAAACCTGCACATTCTGTACATGTGTCCCAGGATATTTTATTAAAGTAGAATAAAAAATAAAAAAATTAATAAATTATTTAAAAAAATAAATAGACCTTAGAGTTCTGTAATCTATTTTACTGTCCCATGTACATAGAAACATCCGTAAGTCTTTCTTCTCTGCGGATATTTGGTAACTATATAACTCATGGTCTTTTTGAGTCAGCAAATTCTATTGTTGAAAATTATAATTGTTAGGTAGAACTTTCTTAAATTTAGAGGAAATTATTTTTTTGAGGGTTAAGTTCTGTCTTAATAGGAAATTGTTTTCTGTGTCAGCCAGTTCTACTGCTGGACAGCTATAATAATTAGGTAGGATTTATATATATATATATATATATAAATATATATAGATTTATATATATAGATAAACATATATATATATATCAGTCTTTTTTATTATTTAATTTTTGCAAGGCCTACACTCAAGAAAAGTTTAGATTAAATGTATTCCACTGTTCACATGACAATTATTGAAATATTTGAAGATAGCTGTCATGTTCCCTGAGTCTACTGTCTAGCCCAAAATATGGTTTCTTAACCATTTATTATAGGAAACCTTTATGACACCATTTGAAGAAATTGATTGCTTTCCTCTAGATACCTTGATGTATAAATGCCTTTTTAAAGGTACAACAAGAAGGACGTTTGACATGCCAGATGGGGTACAACAGTTTCTGAGTATATGAGGATTATTCTTCCTGGGTGTTATACTTCTGTTACCACAGCCTGGGACTGCATTAGTTTTTTTAGAGATTGAATCAAGCAACTGGATCCTCTAAATTCCCTAGGATGTTTTTCTCCTTCCTCTGTCCTTCTCTTTTGTGATAGGTTTCTGGGAAACAACAGAAGAGCTTTATTTGTAATACCTTATAAATTGTTAAAGTAAATATTACTTAATTTAAATTCCATAGAATTACAACTTAAACATTTAAGTTTTTGTGTGTTTATAAACTAACATCATTGATAATTGAAATATTTTACCCTTAGTTTATTAGATTATTTGGGATTACCTATTGCTATAATTTTCTAACTGTGCAGTATAATCTCTGATACACTTGTTTCAAATATGTCAAAGTTAAATATATTGGCTGGGCACGGGTGGCTCATGCGTTTAATCCCAGCACTTTGGGAGGCAGATATGGACAGATTGTTTGAGCCCAAGAGTTTGAGCAAGACCAGCCTGGGCAACATGGTGAGACCTTGTCTCTACAAAAAATAGAAAAATTAGCCAGGTGTGGTGGTGTGTGCCTGTAGTCCCAGCTATATGGGAGGCTGAGGTGGGAAGATCACTTGAGCCTGGGAGGTCGAGGCTGCAGTGAGCCCGTGATCGTGCCACTGCACTCCAGCCTGGGTGACAGAGTGAAACCCTGTCTCAAAAAAAAAAATGTTAAATACATCTTTGGTAAATTTTTATGTGAATTATTAATTTATAGACTTTTTCCATTCCATTCATGTTACTTCTAAGATAAATAATCTGCTCACATAAAAACTATTTAAAAAGATTGAACATCAATAGTAAAATGAATAATAAATAAAAATTATACTAAAGACTGTATGAAGTACAAAACCAGGCAAAAATAAGCCATGATGTTTGACGTTAGGGTAGTGGTTATCCTTGGGCTTGAGTGGATTGTAATAGAAGTGGGGATGGGGACTGCTTATAGGATGCTGGGACTGCTTATAGGATGCTGATAATGATTTGTTTCTTGGTCTGGAAATTACATATATTATTGATGAAAAGTCATCTTGTGTCCAGAATTTATTCCTTCTGGTGGGTTATTGGTCTCACTGACTTCAAGAACCAAGCCGCGGACCTTCATGGTGAGCGTTACAGCTCTTAAAGATGGTGTGTCCAGAGTTTGTTCCTTCAGATGTTCAGATGTGTCTGGAATTTCTTCCTTCTGGTGAGTTCATGGTCTCGCTGACTTCAGGAGTGAAGCTGCAGACCTTCCCAGTGAGTGTTACAGCTCTTAAAGGTGGCACGTCTGGAGTTGTTTGTTCCTTCCGGTGGGTTCGTGGTCTTGCTGACTTCAGGAATGAAGCTGCACACCCTCATGATGAGTGTTACAGCTCATAAAGGTAGTGCAACCCAAAGAATGAGCAGCAGCAAGATTTATTGTGAAGAGTGAAAGAACAAATCTTCCACAGTGTAGAAGGGTACCTGAGTGGGTTGCCACTGCTGGCTCCAGTGGCCAGCTTTTATTCTCTTATTTGGCCCTGCCCACATCCTGTTGATTGGTCCATTTTACAGAGCACTGATTGGTGCATTTACAAACCTTTAGCTAGACACAGAGCACTGATTGGTGCGTTTTTACAGAGTACTGATTGGTGCATTTACAAACCTTTAGCTAGACACAGAGTGCTAATGGGTGTGTTTTTACAAAGTGCTGATTGGTGTGTTTACAAACCTTTAGCTAGATACAGAGCGCTGATTGGTGCATTTTTATGGAGTGTTGATTGGTGCGTTTACAAACCTTTAGCTAGACAAAGAGCACTGATTGGTGCGTTTTTATGGAGTGCTAATTGGTGCGTTTACAAACCTTTAGCTAGACGCAGAGCGCTGATTGGTGTGTTTTTACAGAGTGCTGGTTGTGCGTTTACAATCCTTTAGCTAGACACAGAGCACTGATTGGTGCGTTTTTACAGAGTGCTGATTGGTGCATTTACAATCCTTTAGCTAGACACAGAGCACTGATTGGTGTGTTTTTACAGAGTGCTGATTGGTGCATTTACAATTCTCTATCTAGACAGAAAAGTTCTCCAAGTCCTCACTCGACCCAGGAAGTCCAGCTGGTGTCACCTCTCAGTCTGTCTGTGTACTTATAATGGGCACATGTTTCTCTATGTATCTTACATTTCAATAGGAATTTTTCAAAGATGTTTCCATAATGGGAACTATAATCACATTCTCTAAACTGTTGAATCAATTCAGTAAGCTGTTATAAAGGCAAAGCCTATGTTCAGACTTCCACCTGGGAGAAGTGTTACTTCATTCACAATGCTGTCCTTACTGTGGTTATGTTTCAGAGAAGCACAATGGAGTTACTACAATTTTGCAATAACTAAAGTATTGCACCTGTAAAAAGGGAAGCTTTGTCCCTTCCACAGGGCTCTTCGAATGTGATGATGCCATGTGGAAGCCGAGGCTTTTGGAATTTGGTTATGATTGAGTGGTGAGATCTCTTCACTCTCCCTCTCACTACTTCTTCATCTTAGGAAGAGTAGTAAATACTTATTTTTCTATCTGACTAAAGACTCTTATATTTATTTGTTATTGATGGTAGACCTTGCCTGATGCTTTCATATATCTCTATCGAAATCTTCTGAAAGTGACAGAATGTTCCCATTAAAAACAATTTATTGCCACTTTGCTTCAAGACACTGGACCAAACTATAATAGTGAGTTAGAGAGAATGGAGTTAATAGGTACTGGTGACTAGACGTGAAAGATCAATAAAGGGAAGGAATGAGATACAATAGAAGAAGCAGACAAGGGCCATTGAAATAGAAAAAAAGTAGAGAAGAAAAAGAAATGAGAAACAAAGGGACAGAAAGATAAAAAGAGAGACAAAATGGGCCGGGCTCAGTGGCTCAAGCCTGTAATCCCAGCACTTTGGGAGGCTGAGGTGGGTGGATCACGAAGTCAAGAGTTCGAGACCAGCCTGGCCAACATGGTAAAACCCTGTCACTACTAAAAAAAAATACACACACGCACACACACACACACACACACACACACACACACACATTAGCTGGGCATGGCAGTGCGTGTCTGTAATCCCAGCTACTTGGGAAGCTGAGTCAGGAGAATCACTGGAACCCAGGAGGTGGATGCAGTGAGCCGAGATTGCACCACTGCACTCCAGCCTGGGCAATAGAGTTAGACTCCGTCTCAAAAAAAAAAAAAAAAAAAAAAAAGGAGAGACAAAAAGTTAAAAAGTGATCACTGTTCCTCATCCTTCCCCTCCCCACTCCATCCTAATTCTGCCATAGCCTCTCTTTCCTACTCACTTCATCTGAAACTTGTTGGCCTGGTCCTATAGACAACTTCCCCACCTTCCCTCACTCAGGAAATCCTTCTTTTCTTTTTTCCTTATTACTGTAATTCTTGAAATGAACATTTGTTGAGGGCCACATACTCTGGTTGGCTCCAAGGATAGCGGAGAAATATAGCACAAGGTCCTGTCCATTGGATGCATTCTCTTGTGCTATGTCTTTCTGTGGCTACGGTCACCCTTACTGAGATGCTGTGATTGGGATCCTATTCCTTGATGGATTCCTCTCAGGATGATTCAATTGTATCAGGCAGTATTACTTACTCAAATTATAAGGTTCTACAGTTAAATCCCATATTTTACAATTCTGCATGTGTTTGAATGTTTAATTTTGCATGTATCTAAACATACATAGCTAGATAGATACAGATCTAGTTTGGCTTTAGTTTGCAGTTATACTATTTTATATTATTATATTATTATATTTGGTCCAGGGCTTGTGATTGTTTTCATTCAGTCTCTTGTTCTATGTTATAAAGGCCAGGCCAGGCGTGGTGGCTCATGCCTGTAATCCCAGCACTTTGGGAGGCTGAGGAGAGTGGCTCACCTGAGGTCAGGAGTTCGAGGCCGGCCTGACCAACATGGTGAAGCCCCGTCTCTACTAAAAATACAAAAATTAGCTAGTGTGGTGGTGCATGCCTGTAATCCCAGCTACTCGGGAGGCTGAGGCAGGAGAATCGCTTGAAGCGGGAGGTGAAGGTTGCAGTGAGCCGAGATCGCACCACTGCACTCCAGCCTGGGCAACGGAGTGAGACTCTGTCAACAAAAAAAAAAAAAAAAAAAAAAAAAAAGGTCCAGGTCATAGAGAAACAAATGTTTCTTAAGTGCCTACTTCATGTCAGTGGCTTTCCTGGAAAAGTAAGATTGGATAAATAAGACATACAGTATTTATGTTTCAGAAATAAATTAAAAAAAAACAACAACCAAAACCATGTATCCCAGATAACGAATTCAGGAATCATTGGTTGAGGAGACCTGAGGGATCTTAGTCTAGCCTTTTAAATGTTAAAATGTTCAGCTTTTCTCACATGTGACATTTGCTGGTCTAGATAGCCTTAATTTTACAGCTGCAAAATTTCTTTGGTATGGCAAATGCAGACAGAAGACTAATCTCGTGGGATTAAGTAGAGTTAAAAACTATTTACAAATAACTTTTAGAGTGTGAATAAATGCACAGACATTACTATGTGTCTCACACAGCAGTGGCACACGCGCCCACAGTGCAGTAGTAGATTTCCCCCGGTACCCCGGCATCAGCACTAGTTTACTTTTAAGAGCAGGGCTGAGCTCTTTGGGAGCACATTACTTCTTCAGTGTTTTTTCTGCTATCTCAGGATATCCTGCGTGATATTCTGACTACTTTAGAGGCCTGGGCAACTATGCTCCATTCATCATCAGTGTGAAAGAAATCTACACATTACATCCCGTTAAGGATATTTCTTTGTTCCTTTTTGTGTTGCAATTTAAATCAGAGCCAATGTGGTGTATTTTAGCTGCACTTTAGATATGTAAAATTTTGAGTACTATGGTTGGTGCAAACTAAAAGCAATGGCAAACAGCATAATTACTTTTGCACCAACCAAATACTAAAATAAACTTTTTTAATTATAATATAATAAATTTGATACCATGATATAGACTTAAGAAATAAAACCTTAAAAACATCTAGTTCAAATGGCATAGTATGACACTAAATGATGTAATAATTTTAAGCAATTAAACATTATCACTTAACCATATTCTCCTACACGATCGACATCTTAATGCAAACAGTGTCAGTTAAAGAGAAAAGTTCTTTTGATAAAAGCTCTGTTGATATAATAACTAAAGTCAGTTAATTCTAAATAGTAAATCAATCAATGCACATTTATTGGGGGTAATTCTGTGTTTTCTGCACAATTCCAGAGTTGCGGAAGATAACATAATTCCCAATCTAAAGCAGAAAGAAAAATACAAGGGAATTTCTAATTAAATGATTGATTATGTGGCATAAGTGTATTTGCTATAGAAGTTAAGAAGAGAGCTATGAAGGCTGGAGTGAAAATTTGAACCAGCAAGGTTAGATCAGAATTAGATGACTGGAAGAAAGTAAGAAAGATATTTTTGGCAAACCAAAAAGCTGGGATTGAATGTGTGAGACTCTGAGGGGAGGCCACTCTGTGAGCACAGCTGTCAGTGTATGTTGAAGTGAAGCAGGATAGGGGCTAGCATGGAGAATAGGGCCAAATTATAAAGAGACCTGAAGGTCATGAAAACACACACAAGTAGGCTGGGCGTGGTGGCTCACGCCTGTAATCCCAGCACTTTGGGAGGCCGAGGCAGGCAGATCACCTGAGGTCAGGAGTTCAAGACCTGCCTGACCAACATGGTGAAACCCCATCTCTACTAAAAATACAAAAATTAGCTGGGCGTGGTGATGGGCATCTGTAATCCCAGCTACTCAGGACGCTGAGGCAGGAGAAACACTTGAACCCGGGAGGCGGAGGTTGTAGTGAGCTGAGATCATGCCATTGCACTCTAGCCTGGGTGACAGAGCGAGACTCCATCTCAAAGGAAACAAACAGAAGTAAGAACAAGTAGAGATGGGCAGGGAAACAAAACATTTCTTGGTTGTATTGTACAAATTATAAACAGTAACATTCATTATTAGCTTAATTATTAGCCAAATATTGTGCTAAGAAGTTCACATAAATTACAAAATCCTCGTATCAGCCTTGTAAGTTGGTATCATGATTGTTATTTTTTTATTTTATTTTATTATTATTATACTTTAAGTTTTAGGGTACATGTGCACAACGTGCAGGTTCATTACATATGTATACATGTGCCCTGTTGGTGTGCTACACCCATTAGCTCGTCATTTAGCATTAGGTATATCTGCTAATGCTTTCCCTCCCCACTCCCTCTACCCCACAACAGGCCCAGGTGTGTGATGTTCCCCTTCCTGTGTCCATGTGTTCTCATTGTTCAATTCCCACCTATGAGTGAGAACATGCGGTGTTTGGTTTTTTGTCCTTGCGATAGTTTACTGAGAATGATGGTTTCCAGCTTCATCCATGTCCCTACAAAGGACACGAACTCATCGTTTTTTATGGCTGCATAGTATTCCATGGTGTATATGTGCCACATTTTCTTAATCCAATCTATCATTGTTGGACATTTGGGTTGGTTCCAAGTCTTTGCTATTGTAAATAGTGCCGCAATAAACATACGTGTGCATGTGTCTTTATAGCAGCATGATTTATAATCCTCTGGGTATATACCCAGTAATGGGATGGCTGGGTCAAATGGTATTTCTAGTTCTAGATCTCTGAGGAATGGCCACACTGACTTCCACAATGGTTGAACTAGTTTACAGTCCCACCAACAGTGTAAAAGTGTTCCTATTTCTCCACATCCTCTCCAGCACCTGTTGTTTCCTGACTTTTTAATGATTGTCATTCTAACTGGTGTGAGATGGTATCTCATTGTGGTTTTGATTTGCATTTCTCTGATGGCCAGTGATGATGAGCATTTTTTCATGTGTCTTTTGGCTGTATAAATGTCTTTGGAGAAGTGTCTGTTCATAACCTTTGCCCACTTTTTGATGGGGTTATTTTATTTTTGTAAATTTGTTTGAGTTCATTGTAGATTCTGGATATTAGCCCTTTGTCAGATGAGTAGGTTGCAAAAATTTTCTCCCATTCTGTAGGTTGCCTGTTCACTCTGATGGTAGTTTCTTTTGCTGTGCAGAAGCTCTTTAGTTTAATTAGATCCCATTTGTCAATTTTGGCTTTTGTTGCCATTGCTTTTGGTGTTTTAGACATGAAGTCCTTGCCCATGCCTATGTCCTGAATGGTATTGCCTAGGTTTTCTTCTAGGGTTTTTATGGTTTTAGGTCTAACATTTAAGTCTTTAATCCATCTTGACTTAATTTTTGTATAAGGTGTAAGGAAGGGATCCAGTTTCAGCTTTCTACATATGGCTAGCCAGTTTTCGCAGCACCATTTATTAAATAGGGAATCCTTTCCCCATTGCTTGTTTTTGTCAGGTTTGTCAAAGATCAGATAGTTGTAGATATGCGGCATTATTTCTGAGTGCTCTGTTCTGTTCTATTGGTCTGTATCTCTGTTTTGGTACCAGTACCATCATGCTGTTTTGGTTACTGTAGCCTTGTAGTATAGTTTGAAGTCAGGTAGCATGATGCCTCCAGCTTTGTTCTTTTGGCTTAGGATTGATTTGGCAGTGTGGGCTCTTTTTTGGTTCCATATGAACTTTAAAGTAGTTTTTTCCAATTCTGTGAAGACAGTCATTGGTAGCTTGATGGGGATGGCATTGAATGTATAAATTACCTTGGCCAGTATGGCCGTTTTCACAATATTGATTCTTCCTACCCATGAGCATGGAATGTTCTTCCATTTGTTTGTATCCTCTTTTATTTCATTGAGCAGTGGTTTGTAATTCTCCTTGAAGAGGTCCTTCACATCCCTTGTAAGTTGGATTCCTAGGTATTTTATTCTCTTTGAAGCAATTGTGAATGGGAGTTCACTCATGATTTGGCTCTCTATTTGTCTGTTATTGGTGTATAAGAATGCTTGTGATTTTTGCACATTGATTTTGTATCCTGAGACTTTGCTGAAGTTGCTTATCAGCTTAAGGAGATTTTGGGCTGAGACAATGGGGTTTTCTAGATACACAATCATGTCATCTGCAAACAGGGACAATTTGACTTCCTCTTTTCCTAATTGAATACCCTTTATTTCCTTCTCCTGCCTGATTGCCCTGGCCAGAACTTCCAACACTATTTTGAATAGGAGTGGTGAGAGAGGGCATCCCTGTCTTGTGTCAGTTTTCAAGGGAATGCTTCCAGTTTTTGTCCATTCTGTATGATATTGGCTGTGGGCTTGTCATGGATAGCTCTTATTATTTTGAGATACGTCCCATCAATACCTAATTTATTGAGAGTTTTTAGCATGAAGGGTTGTTGAATTTTGTCAAAGGCCTTTTCTGCATCTATTGAGATAATCATGTGGTTTTTGTCTTTGGTTCTTTTTATATGCTGGATTACACTTATTGATTTTCCTATGTTGAACCAGCCTTGCCTCCCAGGGATGAAGCCCACTTGATCATGGTGGATAAGCTTTTTGATGTGTTGCTGGATTCGGTTTGCCAGTATTTTATTGAGGATTTTTGCATCAATGTTCATCAAGGATATTGGTCTAAAATTCTCTTTTTTTGTTGTGTCTCTGCCAGGCTTTGGTATCAGGATGATGCTGGCCTCATAAAATGAGTTAGGGAGGATTCCCTCTTTATTGATTGGAATAGTTTCAGAAGGAATGGTACCAGCTCCTCCTTGTACCTCTGGTAGAATTCGGCTGTGAATCCATCTGGTCCTGGACTTTTTTTGGTTGGTAAGCTGTTAATTATTGCCTAGATTTCAGAACCTGTTATTGGTCTATTCAGAGATTCAACTTCTTCCTGGTTTAGTCTTTGGAGGGTGTATGTGTTGAGGAATTTATCCATTTCTTCTAGATTTTCTAGTTTATTTGTGTAGAGGTGTTTATAGTATTTTCTGATGGTAGTTTGTATTTCTGTGAGATCGGTGGTGATATCCCGTTTGTCATTTTTTATTGGGTCTATTTGATTCTTCTCTGCTTTCTTCTTTATTAGTCTTGCTAGCTGTCTATCAATTTTGTTGATCTTTTCAAAAAACCAGCTCCTGGATTCATTGATTTTTTTGAAGGGTTTTTTTCTGTCTCTATTTCCTTCAGTTCTGCTCTGATCTTAGTTATTTCTTGCCTTCTGCTAGCTTTTGAATGTATTTGCTCTTGCTTCTCTAGTTCTTTTAATTGTGATGTTAGGGTGTCAATTTTAGATCTTTCCTGCTTTCTCTTGTGGGCATTTAGTGCTATAAATTTCCCTCTACACACTGCTTTGAATGTGTCCCAGAGATTCTTGTATGTTATGTCTTTGTTCTGATTGGTTTCAAAGAACATCTTTATTTCTGCCTTCATTTCGTTATGTACCCAGTAGTCATTCAGGAGCAGGTTGTTCAATTTCCATGTAGTTGAGTGGTTTTGAGTGAGTTTCTTAATCCTGAGTTCTAGTTTGATTGCACTGTGGTCTGAGAGACAGTTATAATTTCTGTTCTTTTACATTTGCTGAGGAGTGCTTTACTTCCAACTATGTGGTCAATTTTGGAACAGTGCTTTACTTCCAACTATGTGGAGTGCTTTACTTCCAACTCTGTGGTCAATTTTGGTGTGGTGCTGAAAAGAATGTATATTCTGTTGATTTGGGGTGGAGAGTTCTATAGATGTCTATTAGGTCCGCTTGGTGAAGAGCTGAGTTCAATTCCTGGATATCCTTGTTAACTTTCTGTCTCGTTGATCTGTCTAATGTTGACAATGGGGTGTTAAAGTCTCCCATTATTATTGTGTGGGAGTCTAAGTCTCTTTGTAGGTCACTCAGGACTTGCTTTATGAATCTGGGTGCTCCTGTATTGGGTGCATTTATATTTAGGATAGTTAGCTCTTCTTGTTGAATTGATCCCTTTACCATTATGTAATGGCCTTCTTTGTCTCTTTTGATCTTTGTTGGTTTAAAATCTGTTTTATCAGAGACTAGGATTGCAACCCCTGCCTTTTTTTGTTTTCCATTTGCTTGGTAGATCTTCCTCCATCCCTTTATTTTGAGCCTATGTGTGTCTCTGCATGTGAGATGGGTTTCCTGAATAGAGCACACTGATGGGTCTTGACTCTTTATCCAATTTGCCAGTCTGTGTCTTTTAATTGGAGCATTTAGCCCATTTACATTTAAGGTTAATATTGTTTTGTGTGAATTTGATCCTGTCATTATGATGTTAGCTGGTTGTTTTGCTCATTAGTTGATGCAGTTTCTTCCTAGCCTTGATGGTCTTTACAATTTGGCATGTTTTTGCAGCGGCTGGTACTGGTTTTTCCTTTCCATGTTTAGTGCTTCCTTCAGGAGCTCTTTTAGGGCAGGCCTGGTGGTGACAAAATCTCTCAGCATTTGCTTGTCTGTAAAGTATTTTATTTCTCCTTCACTTATGAAGCTTAGTTTGGCTGGATATGAAATTCTGGGTTGAAAATTCTTTTCTTGAAGAATGTTGAATATCGGCCCCCACTCTCTTCTGGCTTGTAGAGTTTCTGCGGAGAGATCAGCTGTTAGTCTGATGGGCTTCCCTTTGTGGGTAACCCGACCTTTCTCTCTGGCTGCCCTTAACATTTTTTTCATTTCAACTTTGGTGAGTCTGACAATTATGTGTCTTGGAGTTGCTCTTCTTGAGGAGTATCTGTGGAGTTCTCTGTATTTCCTGAATTTGAATGTTGGCCTGCCTTGCTAGATTGGGGAAGTTCTCCTGGATAATATCCTGCAGAGTGTTTTCCAACTTGGTTCCATTCTCCCCGTCACTTTCAGGTACAACAATCAGACGTAGATTTGGTCTTTTCACATAGTCCCATATTTCTTAGAGACTGTGTTTGTTTCTTTTTATTCTTTTTTCTCTAAACTTCTCTTTTCACTTCATTTCATTATTTCGTCTTCCATCCCTGATACCCTTTCTTCCAGTTGATCGCATCGGCTACTGAGGCTTGTGCATTTGTCACGTAGTTCTCGTGCCATGGTTTTCAGCTCCATCAGGTCCTTTAATGACTTCTCTGCATTGGTTATTCTAGTTAGCCATTCGTCTAATTTTTTTTCTAGGTTTTTAACTTCTTTGCCATTGGTTCGAACTTCCTCCTTTAGCTTGGAGTAGTTTGATCTTCTGAAGCCTTCTTCTCTCAACTCGTCAAAGTCATTCTCCGTCCAGCTTTGTTCCATTGCTGGTGAGGAGCTGCGTTCCTTTGGAGGAGAAGAGGTGCTCTGATTTTTAGAGTTTCCAGTTTTTCTGCTCTGTTTTTTTACCCATCTTTGTGGTTTTATCTACCTTTGGTCTTTGATGATGGTGACGTACAGATGGGTTTTTGGTGTGGATGTCCTTTCTGTTTGTTAGTTTTCCTTCTAACAGTCAGGACCCTCAGCTGCAGGTCTGTTGGAGTTTGCTGGAGGTCCATTCCAGACCCTGATGATTGTTATTTTAAAGATGAGAAAACTGAGATAGTTAGAGAATAAGTCACTAGGCGATTATACACAGGTAGTATATGGAAGAATCAAGATTTAAAGTCAGGCAATTTGGCTTCCAAATTTCTGTACTGAGATACTTTACCATCCAACATCACAAGGAGGCTCTCGGCCTAAACCCTATGAAACACATCATCAGTGTGAAAGAAATCTACACATTACATCCAGTTAAGGATATTTCTTTGTTCCTTTTTGTGTTGCAATTTAAATCAGAGCCAATGTGGTGTATTTTAGCTGCACTTTAGATATGTAAAATTTTCAGGCCTAAACACAACCCTATGAAAGAGGTATCATTATCCTAATTTTCGAGTTGATATACTGAGTGTCCACAAATTACTACTATGGCAGTTAAAATAGAAATTTCTACTTACCTGAAAGCACAATACAGCATTTACTCTGAGTTCAATTGCAATAAAAGGAAAATATTTAATCGATAATTTCATCAGCATACAGAGACAGTAATACTGTGTGCCAAACACCATTGGCAGTAGTAAAGATAAAACTTGGGGACTTTGTAATTAACTAAACATTTTCTTATACTTATTTCTTCATTTATCTGTATGCATTTTATATGCTCAGCTACTAATATTTTCTCTTTTTTTTTCATTGTTTATTATTCTTTAAGTTCTGGGATACCTGTGCAGAATGTGCAGGTTTGTTACATAGGTATACATGTGCCATAGTGGTTTGCTGCACCCTCAACCTGTCATCTACGTTTTAAGCCTCACATGCATTAGGTATTTGTCCTAATGCTATTCCTTCCCTAGCCCCCCACCCCCCGACAGGCCCCAGTGTGTGATGTTCCCCTCCCTGAGTCCATGTGTTCTCATTGTTCAACTCCCACTTATGATTGGGAACATGTGGTGTTTGGTTTTCTGTTCCTGTGCTAGTTTGCTGAGAATGATGGTTTCCAGCTTCATCCATGTCCCTCCAAAGGACATGAACTCATGCTTTTTTATGGCTGCATAGTATTCCATGGTGTATATGTGCCACATTTTCTTTATCCAGTCTATCATTGATGAGCATTTGGGTTGGTTCTATGTCTTTGCTATTGCGAATAGTGCTGCAGTAAACATACATGTGCATATGTCTTTACAGTAGAATGATTTATAATCCTTTGGGTATATACCCAGTAATGGGATTGCTGGATCAAATGGTATTTCTGGTTCTAGATCCTTGAGGAATTTTCTTCTGTCAACATTTACTTTGGTTTATTCTGAATTTCAGCCTAACCATTCCCTACCCTTATGCTTTGAAGACAAGACAGGCAACAGGTACCAACAAGCACAATACCAGTGATGAAAATCACAGTTGTAAGTTTCCTCTGGTGTTGAGCCACCTAGTGAAAGTGAAAGCAGATTGTTAAATATTTAGAAAGTTTGATGGCTGATTGTTATAGTTTATAGTTTATATGTTATAGTTTATAGATAGTTATATAGCTTGAAATTAGCCATCACAGGGTGCATCTACATCACAGAAAATGGCAAACATTACTGACACTATGATATAGATATGCTATTAAATGTGTATATATATAAAATGTGATACATATGCTATTAAATGTGTGTATTATATATATGTGTGTGTGCGTGTGTGTGTGTGGTATGTGTGTGTGTGTGTGTGTGTGTGTGTGTGTGTGTGTGTGTGTGTGTGTATGTGTGTGTGGTGTGTGTGTGTGTGTGTGTGTGTGTGTATCTGTTCTGTCTAGTTTCAGTGGCTCACTGCACAGAACTGCCAGGGAAGAAGGCTTTTTATTTGGGTGAAGTCAACCAGAGGGATGGGAGCCAAACCTCAAATCCATCTCTCCAAATTGATGTGTTGACATAGCGGGGGTGGGGGAAATATAACTACATGTGGGAAACAGGAATTAGAGGAATTAGGGAGGGGTGAGGAAGCAATCAGGATGGATGGGGCCTCTGGCTTCTCATTGTCTAGGTGCCAGGATCTGGTGAGTCCCTTGCCTGAGGGTTGGTTTCCTGAGGAAGGAACCCAGAGGAGACAAATGTTAAGTTTCAAATTTCAAGATCAGGAGGATCAATCTCTATGTTTATTGAAAAAACCCATAAATATCAGTTCTATGGGAAAATTGGGCCAGTTTTATATAAATGTGTATAATATGTGTACGTATAATTTTGAAATGCTTTAGTAACATAGTTGCTTTGTTCACTTATTGATTCCATAAATACTGAATATGTATACATATTGTAAATATGTCATCTGTATACACACAGGGGCACACACCCATATAGGTTTTCATCCATTGTTCCTGGCTCATAACTCCTGTAGCCTTTGTAACAGTTTTTATAATGCTGTGTCTCTTTAGTTCTCAAAAACCAGAAACTCTCTCTCTGACCTTCTCCTATCCTCCTGTGAGCAGCCCAAGACAGGACTCTAATCTTCTTTCACCATTCTGATTGTGGGTTATAAGACCCTCATTTCAGAAGGGGTCCTGCCCCTCAGCCTGGAAAAAGGAATACAGCACAGAGAAACCAAAAAGAATCTGGACAAGCCTTGCTGGGTTTCTGTTCAGCCTATTAGTGTTAGAGAATACCCTTTTTGTCCAATCATACTTCTCCCTGGTGGTCAATTCTGTCTATGTAGTGAAGTCTCCATAAAAGGCCCAAGAGGACAGGGTGCAAGAGAACTTTTGGATAGCTGAATATGTGGAAGCTGAGAGGAAGGTGAACGAGAATTCATCTATGTGCTGGGAGGTGGTGCACCCCAGCTCCAAAGGGACAGAAGCTCCTGTGCTTGAGACCCTTCCAGACCTTGCCTTGTGTGTCTCTTCATCTGGCGTTTATGTGTATCCTTTAAAATATCCTTTGGCAGAAACTGGTAAACATCATAAATGTTTTCTTGAGTTCTATGGGCCACTCTAGAAAATTAATTAAACCCAAAGAGGGGGCCGTGGGAGTCCGAATTTGAAGCCAGTGCATTAGAAATTCTAGAGGCTGGGGTATGCTGGTGGGAAGGAGGGGGTGGTTTTGTGTGACTGAGCCCCCAACTTGTGGGATCTGAGGCTTTCTCCAGATAGTGGCTGAATTGAATTGAATTGGAGGGCACCCAGCTGGTGTCTGCTGCAGAGCTGATTGCTTGCTTGGTGTGTGGGGAGAAACCCCCACACGTTTGGTCACAGAAGTCTTCTGTGTTGCTTGTGGGGATAGAACAGAGGAAAAACGCAGTTTGAGTTTTTCCACTATCACAAGTACAAATGAGGGCTTTTTTTTTTTTTTCAGTCTAGCTGCCAGTACACCACTGCCCTCCTCCTTTATGAGATCTTTGTAGGTTCTATTCTCATTCTTTCAGATGCCTGGTATATTTGTAATTTGTATCCTGTTATTTGTATCTTTTTTTCCTATCAAAGAGAGCTCACAAGAATGGAGAAGGGGAAGGGAATTAATATTTCCTACGCATCTGCTATATATCAATTACTGTGCTTTACATATTATTTGATATTCATGATAACTCAGTGAGTTAATTATTACTCCCATTTTCAGGCTAGAAAACTGTGACTTAGAAAGGTTAAGTTACTTTTCTGTGGTCAAACATATAAGAACCGAAGTTGAGAGCGGGCACAGTGGCTCACACCTGTAATCCTAGCACTTTGAGAGGCCAAGGCGGGTGGATCACGAGGTCAGCAGATCAAGACCATCCTGGCCAACATGGTGAAATCCCGTCTCTATTAAAAATACAAAATTTAGCTGGGCATGGTGGCACGTGCCTGTAATCCCAGCTACTTGGGAGGCGCCACTGCACTCCAGCCTGGGCGACAGAGTGAGAGTCCTTCTCAAAAAAAAAAAAAGAAAAGAAAAAAAACAAAACTGAAGTTGAATTTCCTATATGTGACTTCAAAGTCCACAGTCTTTCCAGCTGGTGAATGTGTCAGTAATTTAGGCTTCTGGGTTCGTTTAGAGTGGCTAATTTTGAAATGCTTTAGTAACTATTTTACATAGTTGCTTTGTTCATTTATTGATTACATAAGTACTCAAGAAATACGGCCGGGCGCGGTGGCTTACGCCTATAATCCCAGCACTTTGGGAGGCCGAGGCAGGCGGATCACGAGGTCAGGAAATCGAGACCGTCCTGCTTAACATGGTGAAACCCCGTCTCTACTAAAAATACAAAAAAAATAGCCGGGCATGGTGGCAGGCACCTGTAGTCCCAGCTACTTGGGAGGCTGAGGCAGGAGAATGGCGTGAACCCGGGAGGCAGAGCTTGCAGTGAGCTGAGATCGCGCCATGGCACTCCAGCTGGGCGACAGAGCAAGACTCCATCTCAAAAAAATAAATAAATAAAAGAAATAACTGGGTCCCCATCTGACAATGAGAAGCACATTTAATGCCTTAAAATAGGAATGAAAGAGGCAGACACCTGAACAGAGAGAGCGGGTGTGTGGAAGGTATTGTTTCCAAATCACAAGCATTTGAAAAAGGCTTTTTGGGGAAGCAAATATAGGCCTCTTGACATCCAAGAAATCCTACTACATTCCTATTCCAGTTAAGGCTGAGTCTGGAAACAATATTTAGTACCTCTTCTCTTAAAGACCTTTCACACCACTTGAGCAGTAACTTAATAATGGAGTCTTTGTATAATAAAAGGGTAAAAATAGACATCTTTTCCTATTAAATTTTGTTTTTGGTTAGGGAGGAAAAAAACGTGAATCTGTATCAAGGTCGTATTTGTCCTAATTTTGCTTTAGATTCATTGACGTTCAAAGGCCCAAGTCTCCTAAATCTCAGCTCTGCTATTTGTTACCTACTTATTACATTGCACCTGTTGATAACTAGCTCAGCTTTTTGGCCCCACTTTTCTCATCTATAGTTTCACTACTGTATGAATACTCACCTTACAAGGCTGTCTGGCTATAGATAATGTACATAGCCTTTCCAATCTACCTTTGTACCCAACTTCTGTCACTTTCCTGTGGAATCCTTAATGTTACTAAAACTTTTCTCTTCACTACTCTTTGATCAGTCCTTTGGGATTCACTTTCCTGAAATGCCTCCTTTTCTCTTTGTCCGTTCAGTCTCCAACCTGAAGGCCCAAGTCAAGTTTAGTACCCTCCCAAATCCTTCCCAGTCCGTGATATCTGCTTTAGAGCTCTTCTATTCCCTTCTGAGTTTAGACTTGGTCTTCTTTTCCTTTACCTATTTGTAATTATAAACCATCATTAGTATCTCTTGTAGCGTTGCTTTGTGCAGTTTTACACATATCTTTCCCTTTTCTTTTCAACAAGATTTTAATTATCTAGAGGTTGGGGCTGTTATGTTTCTTCGCATTTCTCACAGAGTGCAACACATCTGAACGGTCTCAAACAGCAGCAACATTAATATGTACTAACGTTCATAATCCATCCATGAGCATTGCATACAGAACTGTGCACAGGGTGAATGTTTAATAAGTATTGCAGTAATTACTTATTTCTTTTGTGCTAATTGTAGTATATTCCAAGAATCCAACCACTGCAGCACTTTTCCTCAGTTTCTTGACCTGCATAAATTCCCAAGAAAATTAACAAAGCGTTTGTTATGGTCTGAACTGTGTCCTCCCCAAATTGAGAGGTTGAAATCCTAACCCCCAGTATCTCAGAATGTGACTGTATTTTGAGATAGGGTATTTGAGGAGGTAATAAAGGTTAAGTGAAGTCATTAGTATGGGACTGACTGGTGTCCTTGTAAGAAGAGGAGATTAGAAGACAGGCACATACAGAGAAAGGACCACATGAAGATACAGGGAAAAGACACGTATTTACAAGCCAAGGAGGGAGGCCGTAGAAACCAACCCTGCAGACACCTTGATCTTGAACTTCAATTCTCTAGAATTGTGACGAGATAAATTTGCTGTTTAAGTCACTCAGTCTGTGTCTGTGTGTGTGTGTGTGTGTGTGTGTGTGTGTGTGTATGTTTTCAGTCTGGCAAACTAATACATCATCTTAGAAGAGCAAGTTTGTCTGCATCTTTTCATTGTACAGCCTGCTTCCCTTTGGATCTGGCCCTTTCATTTAGGTTCTGGGAAGAGCCAATGAGTTCAATTGTTTAGTGGTCTTTTTGAGAGGGCACAGAGAGGCAGGAGACCATGGTGGGTATGAATGGATTCGTTGCTCTGCAGTCAGACTTTTTTGACTTTGAACATCAGTTTCATCACCTGTTAGTTGTATATTCTTGGGCAAGTTAAGAGATTCCTTATTTTTGTTTTGCTTTTTTTTTTGATTCGGAGTTTCATTCTTGTCACCCAGGCTGGAGTGTGATGGCATGATCTCAGCTCACTGCAACCTCCGCCTCCCAGGTTCAAGTGATTCTCCTGCCTCAGCCTCCCAAGTAGCTGGTATTACAAGCATGTGCCACCATGCCTGGCTAATTTTTGTATTTTTAGTACAGACGGGGTTTCACCATGTTGGCCAGGCTGGTCTTGAACTCCTGACCTCAGGTGATCCGCCCTCCTTGGCCTCCCAAAGTGCTGGAATTACAGGTGTGAGCCACCATGCCCGGCCTTAGATTTCTTTTTTCCTTGGTTTATTCACCTGAGAAATGGGGCCCATAATCACATATTTCTCATAAGGATGTGAGAATCAAATGAGTTTAAACATAGTAGTGCTTCGAACAGTTCTTAGTACATAGCAATTAGTAAATTCTAGCTATTATTCAAAGATTTTTACCTTTAATATATTATGTGAAGTTATTTATTTTTGATGAATTGAATTCTAACAGCCTAATTAAACAGTTTAGCACTGAAATTGAGAGACCCGTTGCTTCTAACACATATTCCTGTATCCGCTTGTATTCTTAAACAGGTTTAAAACAAAGAGCTAAATTATTTATTTCTCTGTTGTGTGTGTACATGTACAGACATACGTACATATTCATCTTTATTAACCCAAGAAGAAGTGACCTGTTAGCACCTCTCTTGTCACAGGAAAAACACACATTTCTGTTGTCAAGTTTCCCTGGCTCCGAGGCCTCCTTTGTTTGGGTACCTCAGTCACTGGGTCTTGATCCTGTTGAACTAATGAGGCAAATTGACTGTGTGGTTCAGTGTTGATGAATGGTCTAAGAGATGACTTCAATTGAGTATTTTTCTTTTTATTATCATGTTTTTCTTCTAAATTAGTGCTATAAAACCAAGGACACACTTTCACTGGTGTTTCTGTGATTTGAGATATTTCTGTTACTGCCTTTAGATTTTGTTTCCCAAGGGGGTTGCAGAACCGACTGCCTTTGCACATTGTGAGACTCTAATCAGTTATAATATGCTAATAAGTTTTAATACGGTGTGATCTTGTGTTTATAAGCACAAACCTTATTGTAAATGTCAAAATAATTCAGATCTTAATATATCCCCTGTAGTGATACATTAATAAGGGCCATAGGAGCAAGTACTGTAGGTGGTTCATTCTTAATGGACAAGGATCTTTTTGCTATTTGATTTGGAGATCAAAACCCAGAGAGACAATAAATAGCCTGCATTTTAATTTCAGAATGTGATATTTGCTCTCCTCACAGCAAGGGAGAAGTCCCCTTGAAAATCCTCATTTATTAATCCACCATGACAGTACCAAGGACATGATAGGTTTTTCTACCCATGATTGTCAAATAAATAAATAGATGTATTCATCATTGTGTTACAATTATATGTAGTCTCAAAAGTAGTCTTTGAACTCAATAATGTAGCACCACTACTTTGCAGTTAAGAAAACGGAGGTCATAGAGGTTAAGTGACTTTGGATCATGGACAAATCAGATCTAGAACCCAACTCATTGATTCCAAATCCAATTTTAATTTTGGAGCTTTTTATTTTATTTTTAATTTTAATTTTAGTTTTTTTTGAGACAGAGTCTTGCCCTGTTGCCCATGCTGGAGTTCAGTGGCCCAATCTCGCCTCACTGCAGTCTCCACCTCCCAGTTCAGGCAATTCTCGTGCCTCAGCCTCCCGAGTAGTTGGGACTACAAGCGCACACCACCATGTCCAGCTAATTTTTGTATTTTTAGTAGAGACGGGGTCTTACCATGTTGGCCAGACTAGTCACAAACTAATTTTGGAACATTTTATACTACACCATCTGTAATAATGATTTGAAGGAAGTAGGATAACTGTTAGATTTTAATTGCCTTTGACATTGAAAACATTTTTTTGAGAAAAGTAGGGAAAATATACAATGTGACTAGTTATTTTTGGTATTTATTCCATAAGAAGACCTTTCTAGTTGCTGCATATATTTGTTAGCATTATGTACGCAAGTCACTACTCACTATTTTTGTACTTCTTCATGAATTGACTTCCACAAGATAGTTGATCACTAACTTTAATCCAAATGGAGCTTAAGACAAAATACATCTTAGCGTAATGTCCTACAGGTTCATCCATGTTGTTGCAAGTGACAGAATTTGTTTCTTTTTTAGAGGCTGAATAGTATCCCATTGTGTATATGTACCATATTATCTTTATCCATTCATCCATCAGTGGACACTTAGGTCATTCCATATCTTGACTGTTGTGAATAAAGCCGCAATGAACATGAGAATGCAACTGTCTCTTCTGTGTACTAATTTCAATTGCTTTGGATATATACCCAGAAATGGAACTGACAGATAATATGGTAGTTCTATTTTTATTTTGCAAGGAACCTCCGTACCATTTTCCATAATGGCTGCACTAATTTATATTCCCATTAACAATGTACTAGAGTTTCCTTTTTGTGATGAATATGTTAAGTAGTTTGATTTAATCATTCCACATTGTATACATTGATCAAAAAATCACTTTGTACTCCATAAATATATACAACTATGATTTGTCAGTGAAAAATAATATGAAATTAAGAAACAAAATTAAAAACCCAAAATGCAATTTACCTGACAATCACTCCCAATGTGACAAAATTTAACAAATCTGTATTTTATGTTGCCACCAGGAGGCAGCACAACCAGGCAATCCAATCTGTTTTCATTATCATTTGTTTTTTTAATCAATCTGGAAAATTGAATAGCATACAGGCAAGTATAATATTGAATTGGTCGATATAACCTCTTATTACATCACCTCACTATCTTTTGCCATGTAGGTTTAAACTGTGACTTAGTGGTGCAAGAGACCACACCTTCAAGTAGCAAATGATGGAATCTCAATTACCACATCCATGATCTCCTGGTCCAAAAAGCATATGTTCTGTTTCTATGTATCTTCATTTATCTAGGTCATTCAACTAATTCCTGGGGTTAGGGGAGAATCTCCTTTCAGGTGGCATTATGGTTTAGAGGACATATGAATTAGGCATAAGAAGTCTTGGCTTCTCCATGAACTATGAGATCTTGGGATCTTGGCCTCAATCTAACCCTCTTGGCCTCAACATTCTAATATGTAAAATGGGAGAGATGTGTGAAGGTAAATTTTCCTCTTATGATATCTTTATGAGGTAATATACTATGCTTCTAAAAAAGAACTGGCAAGAAAAAAATGCGAGAATTCCTTCAGCCGCAAGACTGACAGGAAATCTCCAGGTTTCCCTGTAGTCTAACTCGTATCAGAAGAGTAATGGCTGAGTCAAAATACATCAGTTCAAAAATATGGCACAGTTTCTTAAGCCTGGAATGATCCAACCAGAATACAAACTCAGTGTTTGTACCTCACAGTGGGTTTTAACATCTCTAGAATGCACTTCATATGTGTAGACTCTGAGGCACTTTGATGGAAGATTATTTCTGATATTTAGGAAACTGTCAGGCCGCCTTTTGGAGATTTGTAGTTGCTGTGATTGACAGCTGGTTTCAGATATATATTTTCATTGCTTTGGTTAGGTGTGAGTATATATCAAAATGAATTGCTGAGTGTATGAAATAGAAAAGTGAGTTTCTTCTACTTGTGTGATCTCTAAAGATCTTAAAGGAATCATTTGTAAAGCAAATTGGCTAAATATCATTTATACCAACCTAAGGGAATTTTCTTTTTTTGCATGTAAAAAATACATGAGAATTCAACCAAAGGTCTTTGGTGTGCTAAAGACCTTTGAATGTGCACTAGTTTTGGAGTAAGCAAACTGCTATTGTATTTTTTCTTTATTGTCAGTGTTTTAAGACCAATTTATTCAAGCCATCAGATGGCTTCTTTGTACTTACATAAAATGAAGTTATGTATGCTTCAAACCAATCCTCTATTTATTATTTATTTGCATGGAGCTTTATTCACACTATTATTATTATTATTATTTTCTTCAAGGATAATTGAGGTACAGGAATATTTAGGATTTGGACAAAAAATTTAAAGACCTGATATTTACTGACTTTACTCAAGTTGATATTCTATCTTTCGAGCTTAACTCACATTTTGTAACATTTTAAAGGATTATTTTCAAAATAAATAGTATATACAAAGTTAGAGGACCAAACAGCAAAAAGTTTTCTCTTTCCATTAGGGAATGCTGGATTCCATTAAGGTAAGACTTTTTTTGATGAAGTAAAGCAGTATATTCAGCTGTCAGCCAAAAGGCAAAAACTTCTATTTCTTTTCTTGTTATTGATCTTCTTGGAAGCCTGTATCATTTGCAAAAATATAATTCTTAACTTTTTCACATCCATTTTCTTTTTTTCTTTTTTCTTCTTTTTTTCTTTTCTTTTCTTTTTTTTTTTTTGAAATGGAGTCTCGCTTTGTTGCCCACGCTGGAGTGCAGTGGCACGATCTCAGCTCATTCCAAGCTCAGCCTCCCAGGTTCACGCCATTCTCCCGCCTCAGCCTCCCGAGTAGCTGGGACTATAGGCGCCCGCCACCACGCCCGGCTAATTTTTTGTATTTTTAGTAGAGACGGGGTTTCACCGTGTTAGCCAGGATGGTCTCAATCTCCTGACCTCATGATCCGCCCGCCTCGGCCTCCCAAAGTGCTGGGATTACAGGCGTGAGCCACCGCGCCCGACCTTCACATCCATTTTCTAAAGTGTAAACATTTTTTTTTTCTTCATGATTATACTCTAAAACACTGTTTGTCCAATTTACAATAAGATCTCCATGGACACAATTACTTTAGTTTCCCGCAGATTGGCCAGTGAACCAGATCAGTGCCAGCAGAGAAGCATATTGTAACGCTGCTATTGATATGGAAGGGGAGCAGGGAAGTGCTGGGTAGAGGAGGGCGTGGTCCCTGGTTAGAGCTCCACCCCCAGGGACCTAGGTGAGGACAGGCACTCCTGCCTTCCTGCCCAAATGTTGCATTTCCCAAGACCACCCTGGCCCACCACGCCCCCATCCTGCACCTATAAAAACTCGAGACCCTAGCGGGCAGACACATAGGCGGCTGGAGGTCGTGAGGAACACATCTGTGGAGGAAGACACAAGTGGCTGGTTGTTGAGAGCACGCCAGCTGAAGAGCACGCGACAGGCACCGACAGGCCAGGAGGCCATTGACCCGTGAGACGAGGTGGAGTTTGGCCAGGGCAGTTGGAGGAGAGTCCTGGACCATGGAGCGGCCCAACTCCGGGGGAAAACCATCTCCCTTCTGGCTCCCCCAACTGCAGAGAGCTATTTCCACTTGATAAAACTTTGTATTCGGCCAGGCACGGTGGCTCACGCCTGTAATCCCAGCACTTTGGGAGGCCGTGGCCGGCGGATTACTTGAGGTCAGGAGTTTGAGACCAGCCTGGCCAACATGGCGAAACCCCGTCTCTACTAAAATTACAAAAATTAGCCAGGTAGGTGGCATTTGCCTGTAATCCCAGCTACAGCTACTCGGGAGGCTAAGGCAGGAGAATCTCTTGAACCCAGGAGGCGGAGGTTGTGGTGAGCCGAGATTGCACCATTGCACTCCAGCCTGGGCAAAAAGAGTGAAACTCCTCTCAAAAACAAAACAAAACAAAACAAACACTTCGCATTCATTCTCCAAGCCCACGTGTAATCCGATTCTTCCCATAGAGCAAGGCAAGAAACAGGGATACAGAAAGCCCTCTGTCCTTGCAATAGGGCAGGGGTCTAATTGAGTTGACTAACACAAGCTGCCTATAGACGGCAAACTAAAAGAGCACCCTATAACACACGCCCTCTGAGCCTTCAGCTATAAATATTCACCCCTAGACACTGCCGTGGGGTGGGAGCCCCACAGCCTGCGCATCTTTATGCTCCCGTAGAGTTTTGAGCAGCCGGGCACTCAAGCGAGCCACACTGCCATCGCACGCACTGCGAGGGGGACATGGGAACCTTTGCCGTTTCACTATAGCAGCACCACACGCCTTTTTTGGGGGAATGAACTTATGGTTGTAACAAAGATAAAAATCACTGCAGAAAAAAAAAAATCCCAAAATACCATGTTAATCAAACACAAAGTACAAAAGGCATTGGATTAATGTTAGAAACTTGATTGGGTTTGCAACTGAGAGAGAATCAGAAGGAATGAGAGCACATTTCTCTTTCTTCATTGTTACGAGACTTCAAACGTACATTACTTTTAGTCCTTTTAAAATCATTCAGAGCCTCAGTCCAGCAAGATTCATAGTAGAGGCATTGGTTCCTTAACAGCTAAACTCAACATATGTTGTTGGTAAGAAATGACATTATGGAACACATCGTGTTTAAGTATGCGACCTGTTGAGTGTGTCTTGGTTCTTAATCTTGAGATCCATAGCAAATGTGGATGCTGATATGCAAGATTCAGAGTATATATTAACCCCCTTTTCCTATTAGTGGCAAGAAATTTAAGATGGAATTTAGATTTCAGAAAATATAACTGGTAACAGGTATATAACACTGAGAAACAATCGTCCCTTTATTGGAGGGATTCTGTATGTTTTATTTAGTTTTCTTATTGCAACGCTCTTTCCACCACCGTCACAGTGATTTTTGTTGGACATGGCTTGAAATCCTCCATCAGAATTAAAGAAGGAACAAACAAATCCCCCCTCCTGCTGTAGAACAAAAGCAAACAAACAAAGGAAACCCTACAACCCTCCTGCTGGTTCCATCCCTCTGCTGGCTTCCTGCAGCTTGGTTCCTGCTGTTCTATCCCTAAGCTGACTGCAGGCAGGCTGACCATCTGCTGCTAGGTCACAGCTGCCTCTTCAAAATTATGCTCTGGTTCCTCTGTACCATTTTAAATGCCTGAATGTTGTTATCTGTTGCTTTTATCATCTGCTGAAAAGCTACAAAACAGGTCTCTATTTTGAATCATTGGTCTTGAATATTCCTTTAAGACATATACATCTCATCTCTTATTTTCTAGACAAGTATACACACAGAGTTCTTTCCTAAAGTAATGGTCCCTTCTCTGATAGAATCCAGACTCTCAAGTAAGTGTTTGAGAATTACCAATATATACCACATTAAGTCTCACACTGTAGATATAATTTTTTTTGCTAATAAATGTGAATGCTCTTATATTTGATTTTTAAATTTTATGATTTCAGTCATTGATAGGACATTTGGGCTTAGTGTTTTTGTGTAACATTAAGAACATAAAGAAGTGACAAATGCAGCTAGAGAAGTGACAAATGCAGCTAGAGAAGCGACAAATGCAGCTAGAGAAGCGACAAAGCATGGGAATATTTTTTTTGGGGGGGGTTGGTGGGGGGATGGAGTCTCACTCTGTCGCCCACGCTGGAGTGCAGTGGCGCGATCTTGGCTCACTACAAGCTCTGCCTCCCAGGTTCACGCCATTCTCCTGCCTCAGCCTCCTGAGTAGCTGGGACTACAGGCGCCCGCCACCACGCCTGGCTAATTTTTTCTATTTTTTAGTAGAGATGGGGTTTCATCGTGTTAGCCAGGATGGTCTCAATCTCCTGACCTTGTGATCCGCCCACCTCGGCCTCCCAAAGTGCTGGGATTACAGGTGTGAGCCACCGCACCCAGCCGGGAAATTTTTAAGAGTAATTAAAGAACATTGCTGGTTAGATCTCCTGAGATAGGCTAATTCTTGGATAAGTTAACATGGCTCATTCATAAGAGCTCTTTCTTCTTTGGACAGAATATCTGTAGGCTTCAGGTTCCCGGGGAACACCTTTTAATAATGATATTTGATAGCACAGCCTACAATTGTCTATTTTAAAATGTAGCATTTTCTCATATCTCATAAAATTCAAGGACATGGCACTAAATTTTAATTTGATAAAGCCATTTCTATAGAGATCTAAGACAAGATAGCCTAGACACATTGTATTCCAAAGATCTGTTTTAGGAATAGAATACCAGAGACTCATTATGTTTAATGTAAAACACTTAGGTACTTCTGAATTTTCTAGTGATCACACTAAAAAGAGTACAAAGAAACAGGCACAAAATATTTCGGGCCAGGTGTAGGTGGCGTGCACCTGCAGTCTAAGCTATTCAAGAGGCTGAGACAGAAGAATTGCTTGAACCTGGGAGGCAGAGGTGAGCTGAGATCGTGCCACTGCACTCCAGCCTGGTGACAGAGTGAGACTCCGTCTCAAAAAAAAATTATATATATTTCATGTACCCAATGCATCCAAAATATTATTTCAACATATAATAAACAGAAAAATTATAAATGCAATATGTTAATTCTTTTCTTGGATAATTTAATGTGTATTTTATACTTACAGAACATCTCAATTGATACTAGTGATATTTTAGCGGCTACTGAATGGGAGAGGACAATTCTAGTGGAATAACTGGCTATTATGTTTTTTGTATAGCTTCTTTTAAAAACTCAGGGCCAGGCACAGTGACTCACACCTGTAATCCCAGCACTTTGGGAGGCCGAGGTGGGTGGATCACTTGAGGTCAGAAGTTTGAGACCAGCCTGGCCAACATGGTGAAACCCCGTCTCTACTGAAGGTACAAAAATTAGCCAGGCATGATGGTGCATGCTTGTAATCCCAGCTACTGGGTGGCTGAGGCAGGAGAATAGCTTGAGCCCAAAAAGGCAGAGGTTGTAGGAGCCGAGATTGTGCCACTGCACTCCAGCCTGGGTGATGGAGACTGTGTAAAAAAACAAAAAGAAAAACATACAAAAAATCAGATATTTCCAGTATGTTTGACTAGTGCTGTATGACATTGAGATGGTTGAATTCAAATGTAGGTGGCAAAATCCCAATTTGTCTTCTCACTCAGATAGGTAGTCATTAACACAGAAATCTATGTACTGGTAAGTTGTAAAGTTTTTTTACTTCCACTTTGGGTGATAAAGATGATAGTTCAATTATCTTAGCAATTATTTACTTTCAGAAGTGCAAGTTGGGCAGTTCATTACTGCTGATATTGTTTAGGTTGTCACAACTTTTAAGATCATGTATATCCTATGAGACTTGAAATAATCTTCCAAAATTTAGGTTATTACCTTTGAGAATTCACTATAATAGGAATTAACTTGGTGATACATTTAAATCAGTCAAGAATCACATTTTTTATGAAGTTAATTTGTATAATAACACATTTAAGAATAAAATAAACAGTACAATGGCATACAATAAGGAGTTAAAAATAAATTGCTACTTTCTATGGAAAGAAAAGTAGTAAGTTTAATGGTGAAATTCCCTAGGAAAGCCACACAACTTAACATCTTATTCTTGCCAAGTAGCATGACCTCTTTAAAAGCTCTCATCTCATTTCCAAAAGGAAATAGAAAATCAATGAAAACATCAACAAGTAAAGTAAGCTAGGTGCTTCAAAGAGGAAATAGAAAATCAATAAAACACCCAGCAAAGTAAGTTCTATAGTAACATTTGTAAATGAAATTAATGTATGTTAGAGAATGTGTGTGTGTGCGTAATGAACAGAATCACTTAATGCACACTATTATAGAAAAGTTAATTCCTCAGAGAGTTCATGCTATGATGCTTTTCTTGGGAAGCAAAGAGGATAGAATTAACATGAATGCCTTATGATATATTTAGTTAGTGGATCCATTATTGTAATTTAAGTTGTATTTATACTTAATCCTTATTTTATATTTTACTTGGATTGAATTCTGAAACAAAACTGGATATAAGATGGTAAAAACCTAGAAATATAATTCTCATCAATCTTTCTAATATACACTCATGCACCACATAATGGCATTTCAGTCAATGATGGACTGCATATATAACATACCCCAGATTATAATGGATCTGAAAATTTCCTATTGCCTAATGACATCATAATCGATGCATTACTCATGTGTTTGTGGTGATATTGGTGTAAACACACTTACCGTGCTCCCAGTCATATGAAAGTATAACACATAGAATTCCATGCAGCACATAATATTTGATAATAAATCAGTTTTACTGACATATATTTACTATACTATGCTTTTATCATTATTTTAGAGTGTATTCCTACATATATATACACACCGTTAATTAGTACAATTAATAACAATACTAATGAACAGTTAGTACTAATTAATACTAATTATTATTATAAGAGTGTGTGTATATATATATATATACTGTTAGCCTCAGGCAGGTGCCTCAGGAGGTATTCCAGAAGAAGGCATTGCTATCATAGCAGATGGCAGCTCCATGCAGTGAGATAAGATGTGGAGCTGGAAGGTGGTGATATTGATCCTGACCCTCTGTAGGCCTAGGCCAATATATGTATTTGTGTCTTAGTTTTTAACAAAGAAGTTTAAAAAGTAAAGAAAAAAACAGAAAAAAAAATTGTAGAATAAGGATATAGAGAAACTAGTCAAAAAGTTAAAAAATAAAGTTAATAAAGTAAAAATGTTACAGTAAGCTAAAGTTAATTTATTATTAAAGAAAGAAAAATTAGATCACATGAATGTAGTGTAGCCTAAGTACACAGTGTTTCTGAAGGCTACAGTGGTGTATGGCAACATCCTAGGCCTTCACATTCACCCGTACTCATTCATGAGTCACCCAGGTCAATTTCCAGTCCTGCAAGCTCCATTCATCCTGAGAGCCCTTTACAGGTGTACCATTTTTAATCTTTTATACCACATTCTTACTGTACCTTTTCTGTGTTTAGATATGTTTAGAGATACAAATACTTACTTTATGTTCTAATTGCCTACAGCATTCAGTAGAGTAACATGCTGTATAGTCTTATAGCATAGGAGCAAAAGGCTGTATCATTTAGCCTAGGTGTGTACTAGGCTATACCACCTAGATTTGTGTAAGTACACTTTTGTTGTCCTGATGTTGACATAACAACTAAATTGCCTAATGTTGCACTTTTCAGAACATTAAGTGATTCATCACTGTATTTAGAACCATTCTGATCAAATGTTACATTTGGATTTTTCTTCTGTGTTTAGTCACAGTATAAATTTTACCACATTTTATTCACATATTTAAAAGACAATGCCAGCTTTTCTAAAAGACTTCATATATTTATAGAACAAGGCTTAACATATGAATAAGAATCTAATTCCTTTTAAATAGCTTTTAATCTATATAATTTATAATGACTTTTAAATTACCTCTAGATATTTTTAAATGGTAAAGCCTTTGGAATTATGAAATTGCATTCTAAGTTTAATGTAGTTAGTGCTTTGGTAACTTTGATACTGTAGGATGGGCCATAAAATAAATGTATCCTGAAAAGATTTTTTTAATTCCCATTTTAATCAAGAAAATGTGAGATATGAAGATTATATTGCCATTAAAATAAATTCAAAAGCTTCATTTACTTTTTAAAATAAACTTCTCATTGTAGGAGAGTTTTATATTTATAGAAAAATCATAAAGATAGTACAGAGAGTTCACATATAGCCCATCCCCAGTTTTCCCTATTTATCTTAGATTGCTGTGGTACATTTGTTACAATTAATGGATCAATATTGATACATTATTTTAAAAGTCTATATTTTACTCATATTTCATTGGGTTCACCTAGTATCCTTTTTTTCTGTGTAAAGATTCCATCCAGGATGCAGGATTGTATTAGCTCTCATGTCTCCTTAAATTCCTCTTAGATGTAACAATTTCTTATGCTTTTCTTGTTTTTAATGGCCTTTCATAATTTTGAAGGTTATGGCCAGGTACTTCATAGACTATCCCTCAGCTGTGACTGTCAAATGTTCCTAATGTTTTGGGGAGGAAAACCATAGGTAATGTGACATTTTCATCACATTACATCAGGGAAACATGCTGTCAACAGAAGTAATCACTGTTGATGTTGCCATTGATTATGTGACTAAGAGTAGTGTGTGACAATTTTCTCCAATGGAAAGTTTCTCTGCCTACTCCCCCTTTCTGTACTACATCCTTTAGAAAAAAAGTCATTAGTACAGTTCTCACTTAGGGATTAGGGAGTAATGTTCCACCTCCTTGAAGATGGAGTGTCTACATAAGTTGCTTGGCATTTTCTGAATAAAAGATTGATCCCTTCTCTCCTATTGATTTATTTGTTTCATCATTTTAACAGTATGAATTCATGGACATTTATTTAATACTTGGGGATATAATTCTATACTACTTTATGTTATTGCTTGAATTGTCCCTGCTTTAGCTGCTGTGTCCCTTTGACACACCACATCACCATATGGGTGTGTGTGTGTGTGTGTATACACACGTTTTAATTTTTTTAGTTCTTCCTTACTTTATGGCACTAAAGGATACTGTAGGCTTCTCTTCTATATTTCCTACCCCAAGCCTAGAATCCACCATTTCTCCAAGGAGCCCTTGTTCCTTTTGTTTCAGGATGGTATCAGAAACAGAGACCTAGGAACTTTATACGCTCACTGCTGCCGGGTATCATTGTTTCTAGGACTCTTAGCTGACACAGCAAGGAAATACACACACACACACACACACACACACACACATCATTTACTTTTTTGATCCCTGTTTTCCTGTGTGTTTTCGCTGCATGTTAGTCAGAGAAAGGCTATGTTAGTACTATCTTATATTTATGGACTGCATGTTTCAATAGGTTAATAATGATCTGCTACCCATAATCTCCTCTCCTCTCCATACCAGCCTTGTTTTATGGGTGGAGTCACTATTTGTCTAATGTGGTTTTAAACCAGGCAGACCTATTAAAAATAATGGTCATCTGACATACAAAGGAAAATGATAGAGGTTTGTACCAGTTTTTTATAAAAGCAAGGAAGGAAAATTAGCCTGACTTGTGAAGTTTAAGGATGGATGAAGTGATTAAGCTCATAAGCAATCGTAAAGTCCATTTCCTTGACCTTGTGATTATTTTGGGTCTTTCTATAAAAAGTTTCATTTTCTAGGTCATGTTACACCATGTGCAGCTTTTATTACTGCAATATGGTGTTACTGCTTTACCAAAGGTAAATATTCATGCCTCATTTTTCCAACCATATTTAAGCTGGTCTATGAAGCTTTGCTTTTTGTTTTGTTTTGTTTTGTTTTATTATTATACTTTAGTTCTAGGGTACATGTGCACAACGTGCAGGTTTGTTACATATGTATCCATGTGCTATGTTGGAGTGCTGCACCCATTAATTCGTCATTTACATTAGGTATATCTCCTAATGCTGTCCCTCCCCTCTCCCCTCACCCCACGACAGGCCCCTGTGTATGATGTTCCCCTTCCTGTGTCCAAGTGTTCTCATTGTTCATTTCCCACCTATGAGTGAGAACATGCAGTGTTTGGTTTTTTGTTCTTGCGATAGTTTGCTGAGAATGATGGTTTCCAGCTTCATCCATGTCCCTACAAAGGACATGAACTCATCATTTTTTATGGCTGCATAGTATTCCATGGTATATATGTGCCACATTTTCTTAATCCAGTCTATCGTTGGACATTTGGGTTGGTTCCAAGTCTTTGCTATTGTGAATAGTGCTGCAATAAACATACGTGTGCATGTGTCTTTATAGCAGCATGATTTATAATCCTTTGGGTATATACCCAGTAATGGGATGGCTGGGTCAAATGGTATTTCTAGTTCTAGATCCTTGAGGAATCGCCACACTGTCTTCCACAATGGTTGAACTAGTTTACAGTCCCACCAACAGTGTAAAAGTGTTCCTATTTCTCCACATTCTCTCCAGCACCTGTTGTTTCCTGACTTCTTAATAATCGCCATTCTAACTGGTGTGAGATGGTATCTCATTGTGGTTGTGATTTGCATTTCTCTGATGGCCAGTGATGATGAGTGATGATCATGTGTCTGTTGGCTGCATAAATGTCTTCTTTTGAGAAGTGTCTGTTCATATCCTTTGCCCACTTTTTGATGGGGTTATTTTATTTTTGTAAATTTGTTTGAGTTCATTGTAGATTCTGGATATTAGCCCTTTGTCAGATGAGTAGATTGCAAAAAATTATCTCCCATTCTGTAGGTTGCCTGTTCACTCTGATGGTAGTTTCTTTTGCTGTGCAGAAGCTCTTTGGTTTAATTAGATCCAATTTGTCAATTTTGGCTTTTGTTGCCATTGAAGCTTTGTTTTTTATTTGACTCTTTTAATTATTTAACTTGTATTAGCTTTTATTTTATGTATTAGCTTTTGCTAACAAAAAAAAGTCAAAATCTCAGTGGCTTACCTCAAACACTTATTTTTGCCCACTTATCTCTATACATCTTCTCATTCTGAGACTCAGGTGCTGGAGGAGTCTCCATGTGGCTAGTGCTGTGCTCATGATAGAGAACCAGGAATACAAACCCTGCTGAGCCCGTTGCAACCACATTTAAAGCTTCTGCTTGGATGCAGAAAGTGGCATATGTGCTCTCATTCCGCTGGCCAAAGTCCAAAGTCAATGCATCAGACAGGATCATCTACTCCTCCTGTAGAAGCACAAGAAAGTTATGGGAAAATGGCAAAGGATGTAGAAACAGACTACAGAGAGTGAATGAGGAAACACAAACAATAACCCAGCCTCAGAAACTTTGCCTAAATACTTATGCATTAGAATTACATCAGCTATACGTGTCAGAAAGACCAAGAGGAAATGGCTTAAAACAAAGGAGAAGTTTATGTCTCCCTCACCCAAATGAATGGTCCATGCTCAGTATAGAACTTCACACCGTTCAGGACTGAAGCTTTTTCCACGCTGTTTCTCAGCTGTATGTGATGGTGTGGTTTAAGATGGTTCCAGGCAGTAGTATGGAGGAAGAGATGGTGAAACAACACATCAGTTGTTTTTTCAGAAGGGTTTAGAAAACTGCTAAGTAATAATTTTATTTACATTTTATTGGCCAAAACACAGTCACATGATTATACATAAATGCAAGGAGACTTGAAAATATGGTCTTACTCTTTGTTTCTCTGTGCCCAGCTAAAATTTTATTACTGTGGAAGATGTGGAGAAAGAGTTGAGAATGAAAACACGTTAACAGACTTGGAGCAAAGTTCTTTGAATGAATCAGATAAAGTCTAAAGAATGAAGGAACATAAGGTAATCAACAAAAGACCAAATGAAAGGCAGAAACGGTAAAAAAAATTCAGAAAATAATGGTTCAACTGAGTGGAAAATGCAATGAGGTAACAACAGACTTTGAGCAGAGAAGAGAGATGGCTGGAAGATGGAAATAACTTTGAATTTTTGTAGGAGATAGGTGCAAATCAGGTTCTCAAAGAGTTGAAGTTCAGTATTTTTCTGCTAACATAACGATCCATCTCAGGAATCTTAGGTTAACCAACAATTGCCCCAAACTTGTTTCAGTTCTTCTTATGACCTTTCATTTAGATTAGTTTTAAGTAATTTATTTCCTCTGGTATTCTAATAAAATGGCTTAAAAAGGATCTCTGAGATTCCTGAAGTATGCTTGGCTGTTCAAATATTTTCCGAACAAATTAATGGACTTGCAAATCAGACAAAGGAGAAGTTAGGCTGAGACTGCATTGTGTGCTCTGTAAAGCCAGAGAATGAAAGGATGCACTGTGTACCAAGACACTGACTTAGGACAGTAAATGTGAATACACCTTCTTATAGCAATGAGCAAATGTTGATTTAAAAATACTGGTAGCACGGCTGGGCGCGGTGGCTCACGCCTGTAATCCCAGCACTCTGAGAGGCCGAGGCGGGCGGATCACGAGGTCAGGAGATTGAGACCATCCTGGCTAACACGGTGAAACCCTGTCTGTAGTAAAAATACAAAAAATTAGCCGGGCGTGGTTGCGGGCACCTGTAGTCCCAGCTACTCGGGAGGCTGAGGCAGGAGAATGGCGTGAACCCAGGAGGCGGAGTTTGCAGTGAGCCAAGATCCCCCCACTGCACTCTAGCCTGGGCGACAGAGCGAGACTCCTCTCAAAAAAAAAAAAAAAAAAAAAAAAATAATGGTAGCACATTAGAGCATAACGGGAATTTTATACTGACAATTTCACTTACAGTATTTAATTCAGGAACATCTCTATGAATATAGGCACTCGATATGTTTCATACCTGTGTTCTCATACTTCGATACCTATTCCTCATCTTTTGTAAATGGTATTTAAGACACATCCTAATATTTCTGAAGTATTCAGGGATATTTTTAAAGTGTGGGTGATGTATAAATCACCACCTAGTTGTATCTGGTGCGTTTTACTTTGTGCTTGAGAATGGCATTGCAATTCTGGCCAGTGACGATAGAGTAGTCATTTTCTAGTTAATTGGTTTTAAGAAAGTTTAATCATTACTGGAAGCACTTAAACAGACATCAGGTTAGGCTTGACGTTTATTTATTTGTTTTTTACGTTTCACCCTCTTGGTCTTTTATTCTTTTATTTTAAGTCTTGTTTTATTTTAGCATATGAAGTGAATGCAGACCATTCTAGCATTGTACATCTGGGGGACTACCATGACCTTTAGAACAGCAGCATCAGAGGAATCTGGGGAAATATATGCTTTGAACATTTAATAACACCACTGCTGTGACTTAGTGAATATTTCCCTACCTGTGTATTATGAAAATATAGCACTGGGACCATGGTTGAAAAGTTCAAAAACACAAAAGCTGAAGAATACATGGCATTTCAAATGTCTGCATTACTGTTTTGTGAGATGTTTAGTTCTACTTTGCTAGAGCCGGGATTATTTAAACCTCGGTCCTGTAGATTATAACAAGAACAGTTGAAACAGCGATTATTTCATATTTGAGATGACTCTATAATGTAAAATGCTTTTTAAATTCTCAAGTTTAATCAACAGTGTGTTAATGTAAACATTGTTATAAACTCATGATCAGGGTTTTACAAATAACCTGAATTAATTCTTTTGAACTAGCTGTGTTTTGACAGAGGTTTTTTTTTTTTTTTTTTTTTTTTTTTTTTTTTTTTTGGTTTTTTGCTTCTCTGACAAAGGCCTTCGGAAGAATGAGCTCCTTCCCCCACATCTTTATTTATTTATTTATTTTTAAGCTATGCTCGGGAAAATGAACATTTCTCCTTTGCAGTTGATAACAGCATTTACAAGGTATACAGCATATAGGGTTGTTCCAAATTCCTTCCCCAGATAACCATGCTTGCCAAATAGCTTTGACTTTGCAAAAACATTGCATTGTTGGACAAATGCCTAATATGAATCTTTCCCAAACTTTCGGTTGGGGAAGCAAATATGTGGAATAATGCTCAGAGTCATTTGCTGTTCAAAGGATTTCAGGTCCTCCATCCAGCCCCACAGATACTAAGCCTTTGCCACAGTTTTAGCAGCATGCTTGGCTTTTTTGACAGCAGGAATAGCTCTTTGGCCCACTTTCTCTTCTAAACTTTATCTAAACTTCAAACTCTTTGGCTTTTTCCCCCTCTTTTGCTAAAGCTAGTGATCACATGCTGACTAAATAATCTATAGACCATGATCTCCTCTCCTGTCAGGCTTGTTTTCCAAACTCTAAACCAGCGATGTCGGAAACCTGCCTGATAAGTATTCCCAGGTAGATTTTCTAACTACCTCCCCCACTGGTTACCATCATCATTGCTTACATACTTCCAGAACTCCCTCGCAGCACATTGACTATATTTGGAAGAACTAATTGGTGGTTCTGGTGTGTTTGTTAGGAAAAAGTGACACTTTTTGAAGTTAATAAAAATCTCTTCAGCTACAGCCTTTTATCAGATGTAACAAAACATTGTTTGAACAAATGTGTTCTCAGTAGTAATGACAGTTCCTTTCTGCTTTTCCTAGCCATCAACATCTTAGGAAAGAAAATGGTAGGAGAAGTTCCTTAAAGACATAAAATTAGTTTTTGAATAATGGCAGCTCCTGATAGAAAATTGCTTTTCAAATCAAGAACTCAATTAAATCAGGTTCCAACTGGATTGCAGCAGCATTTTTATAATATGTCTTTAAGTAACATATTTTTCATTTGATCTTAAGCAACTTTTAATATCTATTTCAATTCTATACAAACATTTTTTACTGTATTAATGACTTTTGGAGGAAAGAAGCATAGTTATCAAGTATCACAATTAAGAAAGTGACTCTGTGATTATTCAGGTGTGACATCAGCAAAACTAAAAAGGGTTCCCTTTAGCATTTACTAACAGAATTTTCTTCAGCGGCAATGAGAAGCAGAGAGATCATGCTCTTTGGGGACAGAAAGTTTATCTGAATACAACAGAGCTTGATTTATTCAGCAGTGACTGAGAATTCAGTAAAGTCTTTCAATATTTGAACTCTAGTACAAGATATACTTGTAAAAATTTCTTTATTTCCAATTTGTAAATGTTAAAACAAACATATTCTTGTTTAGTGTGGGGGAAAAGGATAAACATAATCCATTAAATATAGTGCAATGCCGATGGGTGGCCGGGTGCACTTGCTTCTCCCTCCTCCATGATATCTGTTATCTACTCTCAATTCACCTTCATACACATAATACCTAATTGAAATACATTGATAACCTGAAGACTTTAAAAAAAAGTAATTTGGATGCTGCTACTGTTTTATAAATTATGATTTTGATAATATGGGAAAATAAAAAAGTTTATTCTTAGAAATCTACTCTGCTGCTTTTCAGGAGCCTTATTTTTCTTAATTAAATTAATTAATTAATTCATTTTTTTGAGACGGAATTTCACTCTTGTTGCCCACGCTGGAGTGCCATGGTGTGATCTTGGCGCACTGCAATCTCTGCCCCCGGGTTCAAGCAATTCTCCTACCTCAGTCTCTGGAGTAGCTGGGATTGCAGGCATTCACCACCATGCCTGGCTAATTTTTTGTATTTTTAGTAGAGATGGAGTTTCTCCATGGTGGTCAGGCTGGTCTCGAACTCCTGACCTCAGGTGATCCACCCGCCTCGGCCTCCTAAAGTGCTGGGATTACAGGCGTGAGCCACCATGCCTGGCCTATTTTTCATTCTTTTAAAAATTTAGAGACTTATTTTTAAATGAGAATAGAAAATATTAAGTGATCTAGTTACTTTTTCTTTTTAGCCTAATGAACTACCAAATTCAGTTGATTTTTTTTGCATAATCAAAAATGATACATGAAAATATTAAATCTAAGCAGGTAGATGAATATTTGAATGGGAAGTTGTGCCAGTATTATGTACATTAACCCAGTAAAATTTATAAATCAGTTGACTAAAAAATTCAGCTAAGCATAACTAACTTGACGATTTTGAATAGTAAGCTATTATTAGCACTTTTTCCACAAGTATATCATATTTCCAAAATATTCAGCACTAAAAATTATAAGATTAAAATGGGACTTCATCAAATTCATAAGTATTTTGAATTCAGATGTAAAATAAATTATTTTTATTATTTGAAGCATTCTTTAATTGCACCATTTACTCAACAAAAATGTTTTGAGTTTCTTTTCTGTACCAGGCACTGTGTAAAGTATAAGTGAAGTGCATAAAGTATTACTTTACTTTATAAAGTAAAGATAGGTGAGATGTTCATCCAGCCTTCAATGACTTTACACAATTAAAATATTTCTTAATTAAAGAAAGAAAGGCTTAAACCAAGTAAAAGACCAAACTAAAGCAAACAGAAATGAACAGAAGACAAAATTCACTGAGGGATTAGCAACAATAAATACACAGGTGTGTTTTCTCACCTGTTTTGTGGGATTAAACTGAGGCAATATTTTCACAAAGTGTATTATTTAGTCTTAAGAAACCCCACATGCTTCTTAGTTTGCATAAAAGCTGTTGAAATGGGTTAAATAAAAAGTAGTGTTCATTTCACTAGAGATCAATGACTCAACCTGACACTTGTTTCTAATGGTCAGCAAATTGTATTTTCAATGTGTGTATTACTTTTTCATAATCTCAAACCAAAGTTTGCTAATCTTCATGAATCTCCCGAGTATTTAATATAGTAGAAATGATTTGTTTTGAAATATCAGAGCATATCATGATGGACCTTAATCGTGTGCTGCTACAATAGAATACCACAATCTGGGTAATTTTTAATGAACAGACATTTATTTAGCTTACAGTTGTGGAGGCTGGTAAGTCCCAGATCAAGGGGCCTTCTTGCTGTGTCATAACATGGCAGAAGGGATGACATGCGCAAGAAGGAGGAAGAGAGAGAGAGCATGCACTCGCAGGCTCCTTGAGAGAGTGAGAGAAGGGGTCTGAACTCATCCTTTTATAAAGAAACCAGTCTCTCAATGATGACATTAATCCTTTTAAGAGGGTAGAGCCCTCATGACCTAATCACCTCTTAAAGGTTCCATCTCTCAACTCTGTTGCATTATGGATTAAGTTTACAACACATGAACTTTGGGGGACTCATTGAAACCACAGAAGTGACCTCTGTTTAATCTTTGTACTATGAAATTTTCCTTAAAAAATTAAATCTAAAAAAATTGTAGCTAATAGGGGAAGAATTATCCTATTATCACACTTATAAATTGTATTTCTTTATTGTTAGTGAGGTTCAAATAGTTTTCTTTTTTATTTTTCATTGACACATAATGATTGTTTATAAAATAATTAAATTTTAAAAATATTATCTTTAAGTCTTTGTGTTGAAACTAAAGACCAAAATACAAATATTTAAATTGGAATGACCTAGATATATAAATATGAAATTGAGGACTTAGATCCTGATGGATTAAAATGGGTTGGCAAATTTCTTCTCTAAAGGACCAGATAGTAAATATTTTAGGCTTTGCAGGCCATATGATCTCTGTCTCAGCTACCTAACTTTTTTGTAGTACTGAGAAATCTTCCACCAACAGTGCATAAATGAATAGACATGGCTGTGTTCTTTTTTTTTTTTTTTTTTTTTTTTTTTTTTTTTTTTTTTGAGATGGAGTCTCACTCTGTCGCCCAGGCTGGAGTGCAATGGCGCGATCTCGTCTCACTGCAAGCTCTGCCTCGGGTTCAAGCGATTCTCCTGCCTCAGCCTCCCGAGTGGCTGGGATTATAGGCACCCGCCACCATGCCAGGCTAATTTTTTGTATTTTTAGTAGAGACGGGGTTTCACTGTATTAGCCAGGATGGTCTTGATCTCCAGACCTTGTGATCCACCCGCCTCAGCCTCCCAAGGATGTGTTCTAATAAAACTTTCTTTATACAAACAGGCTGGGTATTGGATTTGGCCTAAAGGCTGTAGTTTCCCAATCCTTGGATTAAAACATACATTGAGTGGATAGGCATTTATGTTAACCATAAATGTGACTGTGTCTGTTGATAAGTCATTGCTTCAAAGACTGAGATTCATTAACTTTTGGGAAGACACAAGCTGCTTGTTTCTCAACTCTATTTTAAGGAAATAGATTGCACTTCTTTCTTTCTCATAGTCAGATAGGGATCATGTTGTACTTACTGCAGCTCTGCCAAGGAATCAGTTTTTTCTATCAGTGCTTCATCCAATTCCTTCCCGCCATGGCATGTTTGGAAAAGAATAATATTTATATAAAATACTTGGGCAAATGGCTGAGGCTGCTTATGGATGAGGATTTTGATTATGCCCTTTAAATTCAAAGAATTATCATAGTATTCTCACTTCCTTCCCAATTCTTCTTTTCCTCTCCCCCACTTTTTTTGGTGCCCAATTCTTTGCAGGCTTGAGTTCCACTAAATATATCCCCCCAAAATGAAGGTGACAAACATTTGCCAGGAATGAGATGAGATGCTGCTTGCTGTACATTATTTTTACATATTTTAGTGAGCCCATCTATTTTCATTTTTGTAAAGAAACCAGGAAAAATAAGAGATTTTCTAAGGCCTTATTCAGGATTAAATTTGCATATTTACATATGATATCTGTCTTTTAAAATCTGAAAGAAGTCTCTTTTTCTGGAGTCTTCCTTATCCTCCGAACCCTTTTCCCTCATGTTCTGTTACTTGTTTATAAAATAATATCAGCGATCTCAACTTTTCTAGAGGAAAGTGGGCTCAGAAAAATAAGTTTAAAAAGTACAGCAGAATCTCCTCCCGTTAATCCTCAGAATCTGTATGAGTCACAGTAAATTATATTTGATGCTGAAACAAACAACCCAAAATTTCTGTGGCTTGCCAAGTTAAGAATATATTTATCACGGACATTCCAGTCTGATGATTCAGGTGACAGTAAGTTCAGGCAGAGGTGCCAGAACTTCATGCATTAAGCAAAATTGGCACCTCTATTCAGCTAGTGGCTCTTAGGCTTTGAAGTTGTCAATAGATGAGGGACGAGGGAGTGAAGCTGGAAGATCTGAATGTAGCCAACACTATTTCTGCCCACGTTTATCTGGGGACCCAGTTACATGGCCTCATGTAATGGTAAGTGAGCATGGGCAATATAATCTAGCTAATTTCATAGAGGAAAAGGAAACAAGGCTTGGAGAATAAAAATCATTGTTTCAGCCCTAGCCACCAAAACAGGTTTTCCACGAAGCTGATGTTTATACAGGCATGCAGTTCCTACTTGGCGTATGCTACCTGCAACATCATCTTCTCATACTCAAGGAGAAGCACAGGGAAAAGTACATAAACCTCTGAATGAAACGGTGGAAACTATAATTCTAAAACTCTGAGAGAAACACCAACAAGGGGAATAGGGCTGAGCTTAGGTCTCAAGACTACAATTGTGAATTTGACTATAACAGAAACTCTCAAGGACAACAACCAAGTGAAGGATGTATTGTAGATAAAATCATGTTTAGTGGTAGAGATTTTACAGACATACATTCATGTCAACTGCCAGAACTCTAAGTGGTAGAAACCAGTCTGCTATAATAGATCAAATGAAAACCGTTTAAAAATGAGCATGATTATTAATAGATACGTATTTGATTAATAGGTCTGTAGGTTACGTATTTGATTAATAGGTCCATACACACACATATGGATGCCCAGGCAAACCCCATACTCTACTTCTCATGCTTTCAAATTCAACTTTCACATGAAAAATTCTTTCTTATATCTTTTCTTTTCCCCTTGACTGCAGTATTTATGATATATGATATACTGGCACCTTTTAATATAAAGGCCATCAGGAACATTTTTGAGAATTATGGATGTAAGCAATGCCACAGAGTGTCCTTTAATTTTTTAAGGTTACAGTGGTGAGCTACTTCAAATAGTCCTGTTTGCTTATATAAATCAAATGAAAACATTGGTAAAAATATACACAATCAGATGATATAGGTTATTAATCCAAATTTTTTAGTGTTCAAAAAGTGATCTACTATTTTTCAGAAGTATTTTATAATTTTAGTATAGCTGGCAGTTGAAACTTACCATTACATTTCCTGACCCAAAGCATTAGATACAAACTTATTTGTTTTATCTATAGACATGAATTTAAACCATTTTCTAGTGACTAGATATTGCTGCTGGAACACATGGAGCTTAACAATAAACTAAGCATTACGTAGCCTTTAATAAACTATGATTCTGTTTCATAATTGATGCCACAGATTATCAGAAAATGGTATTAATGTTCTTTCCCAAAATAACATTCATAAAACTTTCCCAAATTGCTTTTTAACTCAAACTTTTTATTTGATGCATTAAAATAATGTTTATTGGAGGGTTTTCTTTTTGGATGAAATTAAGACATTCAGGGTTTTTTTTTTAAACAAAGTAAGCTCACTTATTTAAAACTCACCACAAGCTATAATTTGCACACACTCATACACAAAAAAAGCCTGGACAGCTGCATTGGTGACATAGGTACATCAAAAAGATCTGAATTATCTATGTGACAAAACTTCTGAAAAGTCTTTTTTCTGTGCATCTGTTTTAAACCGTTCTTTTCTATTCCTGCATCATTTCTCAAATGCCACCCATGCTATCTCCATCCCTGCTTTCCTGATCTTCCTTTCCCTGTTTTATTTTTTCTATAGAACTAATCATCTTTTAATAGATAATACAAGTTGCTTATTTGTCATGTGTGTTGCTTATTGTCAATTTCCCATTCTAACTTGCAAATTCCATGGGTAGGCATTTTTGCCTGTCCTGTTCCCTGATGTATTCCAACCATCAGGAACAGTGTTTTCTCCATGTCTATTTCTATATTGAAATATGAATCTAACTACAAGTATTACTTGCTTAACCTTTATGTGTGATTCGTCTTCTTTTTGCTCACAGCAACAACAGCAACGATCATCCCAACCGTCTCTTTCATTCTGATGGTTAATAGCTCTGATGACTACAGGTTGCCTCCACCAAAGTTAGAACCTGCTGTTTGAGTCTAAGGACCTTGGACCCAGCAGTCCATTATTCTTTTGCACACCAGAGTTACCACTGAAACTACTTTTCTGTGATTCTAAGTGTTTGATCACTAATGCACTTAATTCCAAATTAATTTGAAAAAATCCTTAATTCCTTTTGAAGTCTTCTCAAATCATTTTGGAAACAGGGTCAATATAAGTAAATGCATAAATTTGCTGTTGAATTACACTTTCTTTTTCTACTAAATTTGCGATTTTTGCTAAGGAACCACTTTTCCTTACAAGCGGTATCAAGATTCTTTTATTTCAAAGAACCGTAGCATTGTGCAGATCTCATGTTTTCCTCATCTACCATTCATTTTTATGCAAATGCAAATTAGTCTACTTAAAATAAACACCAGCAGCAGCTTTGTAGAGGATGATATCTTCCTGAAAGCACACAGACATCTCTAGGCAAGCAGGGGGAGGTCGGAGGGCTTTGATTCCCCCCCGTTTCTATAGCACTATTGTTCTCTACACTTTCCCCACTAAGTGCTGTCTCCCTTAGGTTACTAACAGCTATAGCATTATCTTGCCTTCTGTAGTACAAGTCCTGAAGCGGCTGCTGTTGTACTCTACAGCAGTAATTTCCAATCTTGGAGCATGAAATCTGACAGTATACAGTAGTTGATTAAACTAGCTTTATTTGTTTTTTAAAAACCAGAACAGCATAGTATAGAATATAACAAAATGGAACAGACTATTATGGAACAGAGTAAGATGTATCAGAATACTCAGTAAGGTTAAGTATCACTTCATTAGGTAGTAATTTCTTATCATTTAATATCTATAATATACATGTATTATAGAATCAACAAAGAGAGTGCCATTATTCTAGGTTAGGGATTCTTAACCAAAAACCTATGATATGGGCTTTAGAGTTTTCATAAACCTCTTGAAATTGTATGTATTATTTGTGCTTATGTATGTTTTATATATGGATTTACAGACTATATGTGTATATATGCATATGTGTGCACCTATATATGTATATATAGTGTATATATGCATATGTGTGCACCTATATATGTATATATAGTGTATATATACATATATTTTATTTCTTTATATATACAGTCACGTGCTGCATAACTGTGTTCCCAGCACCAATGAACCACATATGTGACGGTAGTCCCAAAAGATTAGAATCTTGTATTTATACTATACCTTTTCTATGTTTAGTTATGTTTAAGTACACATATGGCCATTGTGTTTCAATTGCTTACAGTATTCAGTAATGTGCTGTATGGGCATACAGCCTAGAAACAATAGGCTCTACCGTATAGCCTTGGGGTGTAATAGGCTATTATACCACCTAGGTTGATATAAGTGCCCTCTATGATGTCCGCACAACCATGATGTGTCGAATGAGGCATTTCTCAGATCATATCCCTGTCACTAGATGACATATGACTGGAGATTGTTTTTAGGGACAGAATCATAGCTGCTATCAAGCTTTCAAACTGGGCTTGTAACCTCAAAGTTTAGGAACTTCAGTTCTAGGAAAAGGTATTCTCACTAGAGAAGTTCATGAATCAGGAATTCCAAAGTCAGTTAGCATCCAGTGGAGTTTTCTGCTATTCTTCCATACCAGAGAGGGCCATATTCTGTTGGTTTATTTTTTGAGAATTGTTAATCTTAAATAATAGATGAATTTGACCAGGTTATAAAAATCTCTTCATGTTAAGGTAATTCCTTCCTTGTCACTTAAAATTCACTCAATAAAAGTACTGGTTGGATATTTTTCATGTCCAGGCCATATCTCTGAACTTAAGAGACTTACAGATTAATAATGAACATTTGTTTATAAAGTCCTGGCTCTAGGCATAGTTCTGGTAGATTTCACACGGTTATTTTAGTACTTAACTAAAACCTTGAGGAAAAGGTATTATCATCCTCGTACAAGGAGACAGAAGCTTGGAGAGTTTCTGTTAGAGATAGATACATAAATTCACCAGCTTGGTAAGACACAAAGCTATAATTGGAAGCTGTGTCTTCTAATGTGTTTTCCAGATGCATGTAAAATGAATGGATTTCTAAGGAGGTGAATCCTTTCATTACGTCTGTCATTTTACATTCTGTGTTCAGGTTGTTATTAGTACCATTGGATCAAATACGTCACTAAAAGTGATCTGTTAATTTGTTGTTCAAATTGGTACACATTACAATGTGAAAAGGTGCTCTACTGGTAATTACTATGGTCTCAGGCAAATCAGAATAGATGGTTACCCCAAATGACTCTAAAGAATCATGTTGGTTTTCTTTAGGACTTCGTAGTGGTCTAAGAACAGCGGTTTGTGTTTGCTATATAGTCTGGTTTTATCACATGAACAATTCATTTGTATTGTATTCATCCGTGGATTGATTTGTGTAATTCTACCATAATTTTACATTGATCAAATATGTCCTTGTTTCATTATAGATTTCTTAGTTAAAGTTCAGAAATGATAAAAGAATTGAGCTACATATTTAAATGTCTGATTTTCTGATATATAGTCAGCATATCCAGGAATTATTCCAACGTTCAGTATAGATGTTTTAACAGTTATTGAACAAAAGTAATTAAAAATTATGTATAATTTCATCATTGATTTTAAGGATATTATATATCACTATAATAGTAGAAATAATTTTTTGCTTGTAGTAAAAAGATGTAGTCTTGAGTCTTGGCTATATAATTCAGTCTTTGAAACTTTGAACAGTAATTCATGTCTTTAAATATGAGCTTTCTCATTTTCAAAAGGATATACAAGTTTCTGCTGTAACACCTCAGAGGAATACTGTAAATACTAAATAAGATAATATGTGAGTGCTTTGGAAATTGTAAAGAACTTTAAAAAATGTATGTCTGTAGGTATATATATTTACATATATACATTTTGATGTCTACATTCTCATACACATTAAAGCTTACATTATTTTGCTTTATAGATTTTAACTAATATTTTAAAACTTAAAATAACTATATATAAACAAAACCTTCTATATCTTTAAAATGATAATTTCAAAACCCCACCAAGGAAAGTAATTTCTAATTTACTTCATGGAGCTGTTTCCTAAAAATGCCCTGAAGATGGCACAATAAGTACATTTTGGTGCAAATATTACTAAAGAAGTTGTAAGAAAAATATATCTGAGGTTAAAACACTAAATTTAAAACAAGCCTTTTGTAAGTTTGTGGAAAAGAAATAGTTTCTGAGCCTTTTAACCAATGCCCATTGTTTCAATGTTACAGAAGTCATTTGTTTCATTGCAGTTTAAGGAGCACTACAAACAGGTAGCTAGTCAGAAAACTGATATTGTCACATGTTACTGACACGAGTCAGGTTAGTTCATGTTGTACAGTTTTATCAATAAATTTACCCTTGTAATTGCAAAACAGCTGATAAGCTCATCTGTTATCTTCTGCATAATGTACAATCTGTATCTAAATGCCAGTTTTTATTAGGCATTATGGGGATAAGGACTAGCAGAGACAAAAGTTGAAAAATATCTGTTTTATTAAAATATAAAATACAGTAGGCCCTATTCTTAGAAAAAATATTAGACAGTTATAATGATTTCTGTGGGATTGTAATACTTACAAGTTTTAAAAATATACATCTGTATTATAGGCCAACTATATATTTTACAAAGATGAAGTAGAATTCACGAAATGACAGTAGAAATAAAGGTTCCTTTGGAAATACACGGGTGTGAAAATATTAATGCTGTATCTGAGTATCAGAGGTTACTGTTCTCAGCCATCTCTGTGACTGACTTGTTTCTCTATCACACACATATTAAATACTTACAATATGTATTATGTAGTCTCTACCTATTAAGGATTTAAAATCTAAATATGACCAATTATATATTCATATGCATACACATATAAATGCTACACATAAATTAATGTTATATATATATATATTGGTTGTAAATACATGTGCATACACATTCACTTACAGCATGTTAAATACCTAGGTGAAAAATAGGTTTTATAATTAAATTCATATCTAAATCCTCGAAGGAAAGAGTTTGTGTTTTTATGGGTGTTGGCAAATTGCATCTCACCGGAAGGGACTTCTTTAACTTACCTTTTGAGAACTGAACTTTAGTCCCAACAAAACTGATTTATTAGTGTTATAACTCGTCTATAATTTGTGTAGCAGGTTTTCCGGTCTTCACTAGAAAAACCCATAAGGATACATTAAACAAAATGATTTATTATGGCATTCTTAGAGCACTGAGATACTAGAGGAGCATAAGAAATTTTGACAATTTGGAAGTTAATTACAATTTTTTTTCTGTGTCAATATCTCAAGGCCTCTTGAATTTTTTTCAGGATCAAAAGTTTTATGATTTTTGGCTATTAGTAAATCATGGAAATGTCAATATAGTCTTTTCAATTTAGATGGATTACTAAAAATTAAAATGATATGAAGTTATAGCATTTGGGACTTCATCAGTTTATAAATTAGGAACTGAGGCTGGGTGCAGTGGCTCATGGCTGTAATCCCAGCACTTTGGGAGGCCGAGGCTGGTGGATCACCTGAGGTCAGGAGTTTGAGGCCAGCCTGGCCAACATGGTGAAACCCCATCTCTACTAAAAATACAAAAATTAGCCGGGTGTGGTGGCAGGTGCCTGTAATCCCAGCTACTCGGGAGGCTGAGGAAGGAGAATTGCTGGAACCTGGGAGGCGGAGGTTGCAGTGAGCCAAGATCACGCCATTGCCCTATAGCTCAGGCCAACAACAGCGAGACTCCGTCTCAAAAATAAAATAAAATAAATAAAGAACTGAAAGTCTTATCATTTGTTTTGAGCTTTTCTTCTTGTTTTTCTTTTTGAATGAAATATCTGCTTATTTAAAATATTTTAGTAGACCTTTTATGTTCAAAATCTTTAGGTAGGGAAAATGGGATTATACATTTAGGAAATTATAGATTGTGATGCTTACAAAAAAGTCATCATAAGTTATCAAAAGAATAATGGATGGTTCAAAAATGTCTAAGTGCTTATGAAGCTGATTGTCAATGATGTGTTATTTGGAACCGTATGGGTCAATTTGACAATGTGTACTTAAGGATGTCAGGCGACATGTTGCTGAACTGACTGCACTGCCTCTGTTAAAAATGTTTTAAAAACTGTCCATATATACATTTATCTGTGTGGTCTTTGTTAGTATATTTTTCACTGTTTTTAAAATATTTTTAAAAACAATTTAAAAAATCTTAAAGAAATGAACAAAACAGATGAACACTCTAAACAAGCAAACAACAGAGAGAGAGGAAAAAAAGCTCTTACCTTGCAACATGCTATTTTGAACTTAATCTGGCAGAATCGCAGTCAGTCCATTGTTTGAAGATTCTCAAAAGAATTTGAGATCTTATTATTTGATTGAAAGAAAACATGGCTTTCAGTCATAATTTTCATATTTCATTGGATTTACTTTATTTTCATTGTAGAGTGGTATTTCATGACCTTGGCAAGGTTATAAAACCATTCTGCATTGATGTAGCACTTCCTATAGATGTTAGAATGACCTGGTTAGTATACCATCTCTTTCAAAGTAGTCCCAAACAATTATTAAATACATAATAATATATTTAATACTTTCTGAGATCCATAGTTTAGCATCCAGTGTCTCTAAGGACTATTACATGTTAATCCAAGGAAGAAAACGGTATAATCTATATTATGATGAAAAAAATCAATAAATAACTGAATGAACAACATTGATTAATTAATATACAGAAATAATGAAAAGTAGTGAAAATAGCAGAGTGATAATTCGCTGTCATGATATTTCATTGTAATTTATTAGTTGTTCATATTTTCTTAGTTGAAGAGATTTTGAAATTTGACTTTCCATATATTACCTGGGAGATGGCATCAAATGAAATAAAGCCAACTGTTATTATTCCCAATCAATAAAATCATGTGTATTTGTTGATAGCATGCTTCTGTAAAACAACTTTTTTGGTGGCCACACAAGAACACACATAACCATGTTGTAGGCATTTGAAAAAGGAGCATAGTAAGCTTGAAGGGAGTGTTAAAAAATGGACGATTTTACCTTCATTTGCTTCACTTAATTGTTGTAAAATTTTAATAAAGAAAGTTGTTATTGTATTTTTAAACTTTTTATATTGGTTTCTTTGTTCTGTCTTATTGGCAGTATAGTTTTACTTATCTTTCTTATAAAAATAGCAATCTGCAAATAGATATATTTTACAGTGTCTATAGCCACCTATCAATTAGAGAGTATGTCATCTTCTGTTCTAGAAGACTTTAAAATAGAAGTCATTATAATGATTTAGATGTGACATTGTGTGAGTAGAAGGCTCTATGAATGATCTCTAAACACTTCTTAGGGCTTTAAGATTGTGAGATTTTCTGAATGAAGTTTGGGTATTCCCCAAGCAACCATTAGTCATGGTAAGTTATTCATGTACATGATCTCCTTATCTTGTCTAAATAATCATTGTTAGCATGTGTGAAGCTTTAGCAACATTCATGTTATGCTCACTGACAGAATGTAAAGGGACTCTACATTTGGCATGCTTAGGAAATGGCTTCAGGTTTTGGTTGCAGTGATGTCTTTCTTTGTGAAGACTCTAGAACACCTTCGACTTCCTTTAGTAACACTTATTTCTCAGAGAATATTTAAGGACTTCAATGAGACACTCACAAAAGACAGTTCCTACCACAGTGGGTTCATCACCACCACCACCCTACTACTTTAGTGTTTTGGGTGTTTGTTGGCCACTGTGGTGCAGGAGCCCTCACTATGTCTGTGCTCTCTCCACCTCTCCTGCCAGTTGCTCCAACTCACCTTTCAGACTGATGCCAGACAAATCTTCCTCAAACACTGCTCCTATCGTGACCTATGTGAGTGAGGGTTTTCTGGACTTTTTTTTTGGCCCAACCAGTGAAAATTATTTAACCTATTTTTCTTTTTGTTTTAAGTAAGAAAATGAAGAGTGAAATTCGGCACAGCCAAGTAATCAGCATCCAGCTGTTTCAAGTAGTGTGTAGCCTACCATCTCTTCCTTCTGTTTCATTAAATTCATTAAGTCCATTAAATTCGTCAAGCAGACAATGCTTGGTTTTATTCCCTGATGCCTAATTTTGCGTCATATTGTACTGTGTATGCCACTTAATGTCCTCGTGGAGATAAGTGCAGTATAATTCTTAAACAAGAAATCTCAGGCTTTTGCTCAAGAACTTCAAATGTTTCCCAGTTTTCTACTGTATCAATTCTAAGTTCTGCTGTGTGGTTTACAAGATTCTCTGCTCCATGTATTTATTTCCCATGATTTCTCAAAATGTACTCTCTATCTAATTAGGCCTATTAAGGTTCTCTGAAGCTGTCATAGCCCTTCTCGCCTTTGCTTTCCCTGGAGCCCATCATCTTGCCTCTAATGTACTCTCTTTTCCCCACTCCTATGTCAATCTCACCATTCTGTCCTTGAGAGACTAACTCGCACAACTTTTTTATGAAGCCCACTGTAATTATTCATGGAGCTCCTTCTTTAATAGTAAATGTTTCTGTTTCTGTGCTGCAAAAAAAAATCGTTCTTAAATCTTGAAACATTTTGTATTGACTCCTTAACTATATTATACATTTTAGGATTTTCATGGGTAGGAATTATGTCTTAAACTTTTTATGTTTCACAAAATCTCAAATATAAGATTGAGGACTCATCTAGTAAGCATTTTGTGGCAGAGATCTAACCTCTCTTAATTCTTCTACATATTACAAATTTTTAAATTGCATAGGCTTTAGTTGAGATACATGGCAGAAACCAATGTTTCCTTCTATTTCTCTGCATTCTCTAGCCTTCCATCTTGTTCTGATTAATGAACTATGAACACAAATGACGTCACTTCCAGCAGAAGTAGAAGCCAGCAGGTGTGTCTCCACTGTCACTCTCTTCTCCTGTGACTTGGGAGGCATGTGTTCCTGATGGCAGAGTAGCAACATGAAACAGGATTTGTATCAGATTTCAGATGCACAAGAAATACATCTGTGTTGTTTTAAGCCATGGAAACTTTGAAGTCTGTCTCTTGCAGAAGCTAAATTTAACTATCCTCAGGAGTATAAGATTCAAATGGTGGTATACATGTTTTGTGGAATCTTCATGTATATGTATATTTGTTTTATAGAATTTTCAATTTTATATACATGTTTTATAGAATCTTCAAACATTAATTCAGATATTTGTATTCTCTAGAACTCCAGAGTTCTGCAGCCTCCCTAAGAATCTCTTCAAAGTAAATTAGCGTTGTTCATATCTACAGCAAACAAAGGCACCTATATAATGGTTTTCTCAGTTATAGCAAATGTTGGCTTTGACTGCATTTTGACATTAAACATTGTTGATGCCATTTCTGAATCTACTGCATAGTTGTAATCTTAGTTGGAAATACTGTTGGTTACTGGTTGGTCAAGGAGATTAACCCTGTAGTTTGAGACTTTATTCAGAGTTCTTCTTTTGGACTTGAAAAAATATCTGCTAAGAGAACTTGTCCCATTTTAGGTTGTGCTGAAGCATGACAAGATGTACAGAAATATTCTGAATTCTAAAGGAAGCTCAATATTATGTAATCTCGATTTGTAGTATAATGAAAAAAGTGTGAATGAGAAAATCAAGGAGTAAAGGTGAATTTGATATTCCATAACTTCAGTTTTACTTCTGCTATATATTTCTTTATTAATAGAGCACATGGCCAGCCATTCGATAAGGAGTGATTAAAAAAATCTCAGTTACCAAGAAAAGCTATCCTTTTAAAGTTCTCTCATTTTAAAAAACACAGTTTTAAGTATCAGATTTTTTCTTTCTAAGTTTTAATGTTAACCATGAGCTCATGCTGTCACAGTGGCTTAATAAGAATTATTACTACATATAATGTGAACAAAAACCTTCGTGTTTATTTTGATATTCAAAATGCAAAGTTAGACCAAGATAAAATAGTTGTCCAGCTAATAAAGATATAGGTATGATAAGAGATACTTAGACAATGAAACCTCTCATATACTATTGGTAGGAATGTATTCTTCCTGGAAAGCAGTTTGAAAATGCATACGAAAATCTCAAAAAATGTATTATTTCCCCCATAATCCTAGTTCTCAAAATCTATGCTAAAAGATAATCACAGATATTATACGTGTGTGTATATTAATTTTTCATAGTTCTTAAAAAAACTATAAATCACTAAATGCCAAAACGAAGGTCACGATTAAATATACTTTGGTACATTTTGATGATGGCATATTTTGTAGTTGCTAATAAACAATTTTTAAAGATAACGTAAAATATTTAATGGCATGTGAAAATGTTTGCAATATTAAGTTGAAAACCGGGTATCAAACTACATATTCAATGACTCCAATTTAATAAAATTTATGTAGCTACCTTGAAAAAACGATGAACAGAAATACACAGAAACATTAACATCAATTGATGTTGGTAAGTTTTTTTTTTGCTTTATAAATTTATACATATAGAAATGAAGAATACAGACAGACTTATAGAAACTACTAAATTATTAAAATAAGCATCTGTTGCCTTGATGAATGGAAATCACCAAATTCTGAGCCAGTCGTATGGAGTGTGTTGTAGGCCTGTCATCTTTCTGTTCATGCAGTTGCTGTTACCTCAGAACAAATGAACAACAATAACAAAACTTTTCATCTTCTCAGACTACCTTACTTCATCTTAGCCACCAAGGACAGTGGAGGTGCCAGCCTCTGTGACAAGGCCTCCCTGCCCCGCTTCAGATTGGGTTGTGTGTTCTTCCTTGTTACTCCCACTGTGTCCAGCATATTCCCTTACAACGGTAATAAAATGGGATCGATTTGCTTGGCTGGGTTCCCCACTGGATTGTAGCTCTGTAGCTCCTTGAGGTCTGGAATACCTTTTCCATGTTCTTAGCATTATAGCACAATGACAGGCACACAAATGGCAGTCAATAAATGTTTGTAGACTGAACCATGTTTAAATGACTTACAGCAGTGTGTAACGCAGAGTGAAGTGCTGTCTTGAGGCAGATTCCATTAAACTCCTGATTTGATTTTGCTCTGGAAATTTCTGGAATCTAAGTAGTATAAGAATCCTATGTATAAAAAATATACATATCAACTTTTGCTATTCAAAGATGATTTAGATAATTATAAAAACAATACATTAGAGTACTGTTGTTTTATATTTCAGGAATATTTTTCATTGATATATGAGAGTTTCTGATTAATCTGAATAACTAAATTTAAGCTTTCAAAGCCAGGATGTTAATGGTAGTCTTTAACAAACTGTACTCCCTTTTTAGACTCTGTTATAAATTATGAAGTGCACTGGTACTAAACTTCCCAACTCAAATCTCAGTGATGTTTCATAAATTTATTTGATAAGGTTATTCATTTATTTGTATGAGAAAGACAGTTGTCATGGTAATAGCTTAAAATGAACTGAAACACAATCCTGGTCACGTTTGCTAAAGCAGGTGAATCTGCTCTATTGCGTTGCACTTTTCTAATTTAAGCATAACTGAAGCAAAATACGAAGAGAATTTAAAATTAACATTTAGGGGTGTTTTCACTATATATATATATTTTATATATATATATAATATATAATAATATATTATATAATTATATAATTATATATTACATAATATATATATTATATTATTATATATTATGTAATATATATTTTATATATATTTTATATAATATATATTTTATATATTATATATATTTTATATATATCTCTCTCTATATAAAATAAAGTTTCAAAAATCTCCCGATTTGGAGAGTCTGTTCTATCGGCATACTCGATATTCGCATTCCTGAGTTTTCCATAAAATGCAGATTTTATTCAGAGTGATTCAGATCAATGCAACTGGACTTTCGTCTGATTTTCAGAGAATGAGTTAATAAAATGGCTGAGATGTGTCTGGAGAAGAAGGCAAACAGATAAGATTACTTCTGTGTACAAACATGTTATCTTTGATTCCCTTCCCAAGCTATTTGGTTTGTCATAACTTGCCATGATGATAATTAGGTGACAGAATAAATGAATGTGGTTTCACGGAAGAATGGCAGATGCAAAAAATAATAAAAAAGGCAATACCTGAGCTTGAGTAATTTTATTATTGTGCATTCAGAGAGTTTTGAAATCTATGGAATTCCTGCTGGGAAACAAATTTTCCTCACTGAATGGATCATTAAAAAGTCCATTTACTATAACGAAATGCATGTTCTGAATGTGTATACATTTGAATTTGTAGATTTTTTTCCTTTCAAGTATAGATGCTTGAATTTCATTGATATAATTTAAAAAGAGTGAAACTAATTTCTTAATACTAGTTTTATTTTTTTGTAAATGTTGCTATGTTCAAATAGCATTTGGCAAAAATCATTGCTTATAGCATTCTGTGTAAGGAAAATAAAATGTAGTTGTCTCTCAAATTGTAAGGTATATCTTATTGTTTACTTGAAAGTTTAGTGCTGTATTTTAAATAAAATATATTCAGCGTCTTAGAATATCAGTCATCTCTGCATTTTAGAGCCAAAACCTCAAAACAAATCAGGTGTATGTGTGTAAAATATGTGCATATTTTTAACTGCTGCATAAAACACAAATATACATAACACTTTTGCATAATTCCAGCCTCTTAACAAATGTTACAGTAAGATACCAATTGGTGAGGTTCAAAAAATTAAGATGTGGATGAAAAATAAAATTCCGCCTCTCAAAAATTGCCTGGAATGCCATTTACATTTTAATTCCAAGAAAACTCAAATATCAATAAGATACTCTTTTTCGATGCTTTACTCATAATGTAAGATATTCGGGTAGTTTTTAATTTGTTTAAATTTTAGGTTTGGGGGTACATGTGAAGGTTTGTTGCAAAGGTAAACACGTGTCTCGGGGCTTTGTTGTACATATTATTACATCATCCAGGTATTAAGCCCAGTAAAATCCCAACAAATTCACATATAATCTTATCCATGTGGACAGTAAATATCCAAATAAACAATTAAAATTGAGTACTAAATTTTTATAACTTACCCTGTGTGATATTAAATGAGAAAATATTTAGTTACATTCAGGTAATTGACTCAGTTCCTTGTGTCTGGTATGTAACTGTTAAAACTGAAATACAGATAAAGTAGATTATTTAATTTTTGAATTGTGTAAATGTCTGTGTGTACCAAATGAGGAGAAAAGTCACAAAACCCAATTCCCAAATCCTCGGTGTTGCATATGAGATGAAGGTTTTAGTTATGCAACAATAATGATTTCTCTGTACAGTACAATCTTTAAAAATAACTTTCAGAGTGCTGATTTTCATAATTACAAATAAGTGCAATTTAGCTAGTAATTAAAATGAAAATGTTAACAGAGGCTCTGCATTGATGCCTCATTTGCAAGTACAGGCAAATGTTTTGAGGCAATCTGTCTCCATGCTTAATTCTTACTTGAAAATTTCCCTGAAGATATTCCTTGTCTTACAAAGCGAAGTGAATTGTTTGAAAAAATATTAAAGAGTAATTTTCTATATTATTCTTAAAAAAATCTACAATTATTTGCAATATCTTAGGGTATAAGTAACAGCATAATAAACCTATTCTGGCAACAGCACCCCCTCATCCCTACCAATTCATGTACTCAGATCTACTTTATATGTCTATTCCAGAAAATTTCAAGATGTAGTAATCACTAGCAGTAATGTTATCCTTTTCAGACAGTAAAAATTTTAACTTTTTTGAATAATTGGAACAAATTACTTCTTTTAGCCAAGTATACATTTTAATGACCATACATTTTTAGCAGACCCGTATATTAGGCATATTTACTACTATACTTTGATTTACTTTGAGATCAAGCTTTGTTCTATTGTCTAAATTTAATAGGTTCAAACATTTTCTTTTGCAAAGAAAATGTATTACTATTTTATGAAGAATGTAACCAATGATTTTTCTAATGTTTCTAGTGAATTTTCTTCTGGCTTAAATAATGTTTCTTAAAATAAAGCAAGTTAAATTAACTTTGTGATATGATTTCTAGTTCTTTAGCGCCATTACAAATGACTTTTACTACAGTTCTATATCACTTATAGTATATGATGATACATTAAATTTATAGAAAATGTACTCAAATTGACATCTTTTAAAAAATTTTCACTAAAGGGTGTATTCATACAAGATAGAATATGAATTCCACAATATGACTAGTTTTATATTAAAAAATTATTATTTTTAAAAATGTGTTTTGCATTATTTACATCTGGTGAAATTTAAATATGAAAGAAATACATATCCATGGTTCTTTGGGAAGTGTAGTAAATTTTAGGTCTATGTATGCTTTATTTTAATGTGAACACAGAAGACCATAGAGGTTATTATTTTTTTTTCCCTTTGGAGATAAAGCAGTTGGGTAATGGATAGCAAACCACCTGTCTTCTGCTCGGAGAATGTACTCTTGTTGCTCTGGGTTCAGAGAATCCCTCCTGGTACCCATTGCCATGTCCTATATTGTAAGTTAATAAAGTTACAGTCTAATGGTCTTTTTGAGTAAAGTACACTTCTGAGTCTCTTTTTGCCCAAAGGGTCTGCGCTATTAGTAGAGTCATTCCCAGTGCTCCTTTGATATTTTGCTTTTCTGTCCTTTCTTGTGAATGAATTAGTAAGAACAGTGATATTAACTATTCACTTCCAGTGTTGGTTCCATTGCATTCAGTGGCCAAACATAATTAATTCCTGAAATCCAGCCATTTCCTCTGTCACATTTACTAAGTCTGCAAAAGCAAAACAAAAACCCCATTTTATTAATACAGAAGAATTTTTTATTTGTTTTGGAGGTTTATTCAGTTTCATCTTTCTTTAACATGCTTTTCTTGTGTAATAAACATTTATTCTCACAGCAAAATATTCATTTCAATTATGCTATCAGTTAAATAATTTATTGAATTTGTGTGATCATTTTCCTCCCTCATTTATCTAAATTTGTTAGTGCCTCACGGTTTATGAAGGGTCATAAATAGTTTACTGGATTTATCTTTTCCAATTTTAATTCTTATTTACCCATGACTGCTAAAGTGATCCAACTATTATTACTGAGATGATGCTGGGAAATGACAACGAAAGTATAGTTTGATGTACAATTTTGTACAATATGTATTTTCTTATGCTCCTTGTGTTTTTGTTGTTTTGTTTTGCATTTTTTGAGATAGAGTCTTACTCTGTCACCCAGGCTGGAGTGCAGTGGCGTGATCTCGACTCACTGCAACCTCCGCCTCCCAGTTTCAGGTGATCCTACTGCCTCAGCCTCCCGAGTAGCTGGGATTACAGACATGTGCCACCACTCTGGCTAATTTTTGTATTTGCGGTACAGACGGGGTTTCACCATGTTGGCTAGGGTGGTCTTGAACTCCTGACCTCAAGTGATCTGCCTGCCTTGACCTCCCAAAGTGTTGGGATGACAGGCATCAGCCACTGCATGTGGCCTCTTACATTCCTTTTTAAAAGGCATTGGAAAAATGTGAACATTTTATAGTATCCTGTTGATTTTATGAATGCATCTAACTCTTAAAATTTTTTTTCTTTTAAGATCTATCTGTAAATATTAAGTAGTATTCATATTTTATTAACTGGCTATTTTAAAATTGAACTTTCCTCCCATTTGGTATATAACTAGCATTTTTCCACTTTGTTTTCAGAGCCTGTTTCATATTTATATTCCATGCACTCTGTTCCTCTAGGATATGTTCTTCATGTTAGAATGTAGGAAACATTGGAAAGTCACTTGGTGATCATCCATGAAAAGTCCTCTTGTTTTCTTTCCAGCTATTACACATTTTATCTATCTAGTCCCCACTAATACAGATCCATTGTATCTTTTCCATATAATTTTCCTTGTTTGCCCCAAGTTATCTGCTCCATTGTAAGATCTCATCTGGATTAATTTTGAAGATTGGTAGAAAGTCCTCTCTGATACGTTTTCCATCTACTCTCATCCCGCTAGGCTCTCAGATGCTTACAGTTCCATTATTATTATTGTGTAAGTTAAACACTGTATTTTGAGTTACTGCTCTCAGTGATCAAATAGTGAATTATTATCTGAATTTTCTTGCCTTAAAATTTTAAGGGCCACATTATGGAACTGCTGGCCCATATTAAAAATGTGAACTCTGTGTAAAGAACCTTGTATTGGCCAGGCGTGGTGGCTCACGCCTGTAATCCCAGCACTTTGGGAGGCCAAGGCAGGAGGATCACTTGAGGCCAGGAGTTTGAGACCAGGCTGGCTAACATGGTGAAACCCCGTCTCTACTACTTGGGAGGCTGAGGTGGGAGAATCACTTGAACCCAGATGGTGAAGGCTGCAATAATTATGCCACTGCTCTCCAGCCTGAGTGACAGAGTGAGACTCCATCTCAAGACAAACAAACACAAGAACCTTTTATCACTCTTCAACGAGTGTGTGTTACTCAGACTTTGAAATCTTTTTTGTCCTTTCAGGGATAACCCCTACCTCTAGAATAATTTACTTTCTAAATTTGAGTGTGAAAATCTAAGATTTGCCTTATTCTCTTTGATCTTTGTGCCACCAAAACTTGTGAATGTTTCATTTATTACTAATTCTCTACATTTGCAAATTGCACATTAAAAAAAGTAAGTGAAATCACATTTTTCACAGGAAATTGTTTAATTTTTATCAATGAACACTTCTTAAAATGAAAAAAGGATGAACTTCCCTTACTTTCATTTCTAAATGTAGTTACATCTTTACAGTAAGAGTTTAGGTATACATTTACAATGAGATAGTTAACAGAAAGCATTAAATATCCTGAATTGTCAGATGGGAGAGCTTTATCCACAAAAACTCCTTGATCTCTTTTGCCTGTGAGCTTTCTCAGCTTTTGTATCTCATATAATACACATTTGTTCTAATTTTATGTTGTCTGGAATCCTTTCATGTGTGTTAGATTTGCCACTTGAGGTAAATGCTAAAGATTTTTAGGATAAAGCTTATGTCACATATTTGTATATTACCTCTATTTCTATATTTTCAAAAAAGTTAATTTGTTAATCAAAAGATTGAACTTGTTAATTACTAAACAGATTGTCTCTAATTGTTAGACAAAGAATATTTATGTGAGCAATTGACTTTTAGCAATAGCACCATAAAGATAAAGGCATATTAATTTAAACCTTAATTTTTATGGGTAAGGAAAATGATCCATAGAAATTAAATGAACATTGCAGATGATGTAACAAAATTGTGCTTTTAACCTTTTTGAAATGTTCACTTTTTCTAAAATGTGCACTTTTATACACATTATTCATCTATTAGCATCTTCAGTACTGGATCAGTAGAAATAGTATTTTTTAAATTTTACATGAGTGGCTATTAAAGCATACAACTAGGGGTCTTTAAATTATAAAACCTAAACAAGTGATTAATCTCTCCTAACACTAAAATATTTTTAAATTGATTACTACAGTGCTGGTAATGATGTATACCTGGCAGCTGACAGTCAAATCTTATGAAGGATTAAAACATAAAGTTTGTATTAAAGGTAAGACGTCTATGTACCTTGTAACTGTTTCATCTCAGAAAACAATATAACAACTTCCTTTTTTAACAACCAGTATTTCTTTTTTCACAAACATAAATCTGTGAGCTATTAGCAAACACTGAATTGACATTCCATTGAAAAGATACACACTGAAATTTACAGTGTAAAATACATTTTATGTCCTCTTTATGGAAAACACAAACACACACCTACACATGCACACATACACACACACTCACATGGAACTCTATCAACATAGCATAACTAACTGCAAAGTATGTATCTAACTAAAAACATCATGTGACAATGATTCTCTCCTTGACCAAGCTCTTTTCAGGCTCCTCTGAACTCCTCTCAATTAGGCCCTGACTTTTGGGCTTCTGTGTTTATCTCTACATTGTCCAGCTTTAGCAAGAATCGTGCTGAGTCAATTTATAAAAGCACCCCTCCATCCCCAGTTCTTGGTCTGACTACTCTCTGAATTTTATCACCTGGCCTGTCTTCAGCAAAACTCCTTAGGTCAGCTGAACAAATAATTACCATACCTCCTAGTAATTGTCCATCCACCAGCCCCTGACCCTGCTCCTTTGCTATAAATCCTTTTTTCTTATTGTATCCGGAATTAAGCCCAGTGTCTCTCACCTGCTACAATCCCCCATTGTAGTAGCCCATTTTGAATTAAGTCTTCCTTATCATCTTTAACAAGTATCTTCAGTAATTTTTCTTTAAGATAAAAATATATTCCAGCAATTCAGTTTTGACACATTCCCTCTTAGATGTTTATCATTCTGCTTTCTTATTAGCAATTAAATCTTAAAATATAGTTATATTCACATTTAATATTTGCACACTTACAGCATGTAGTCTTCGAATCAATAGCCCTAACACTTAAAATGTGCTTCAGAATGGCCTTTTCTCCTTTAATAAGTTTTTCTTAGCCCACTGGATAAAAATGCAAGTTATTGTATTGAATAATATAAACCGGTACACATGTCATAAACACTGTATTATATATCTCTGCACAAGACAGAAGAATGCATTTTCCCCCTCAAATAGACATTTAAGTTCTGAGAATAAAACAATACATAGGAAGTAACAGAGGAGGTTGGACCCCCCACTGAACAAGATGAAGCCCCTCACCTGGTCCCCTGTTTGTCCTCTGTCACATCACCTTTTCAGTGAATTCAATACCAAGCCTTAATGCTGCAGTTAGACACTAAGCAATGATCTTTTGTTCATTAACTGTATACTCCTTGATGTTCAGCTCTCATTTACACAATGTCAATATGCTTCTTGCAGTTCTTTTTGCTCTTTCAAACAAACTGTGACCTTTAATTGAAAGGAGAAAATTAGTTGTGATACTGTGGCAGGAGATACCTTCTGGGATTTGAATTTGCCAGAAAAGATAGTAGCTAAGAGTTTGGTGCTGAGAAATGTGGGAGTAGAGAAAAAATAAAGTGGAAATAGAAGAAAAGTGACATGTGAAACATATTTATAATAAACAGATTAATATGAAATCTACATAAAGAGAATAGACTAATGATGCCTGAATATAGCATTCATTGTCTTCTATCTCAAATTTTTATTTTCAAGGACTGACAGTAAGCTGCTTGTGCGTAATGATAACTGGCTTTTTTCCTTCCTTTTCTTTCTGAAATCATGCTGTTGGCGGCTAATCAGTCATAATAATAATGTTACAGTGTCCTCAGCACTTGTCCTCCTAAAAGCTTAAAGAACACAAAATGTCCTGGTTCACTCATCGGTTTTATTTTTCCCAAACTCCATATCCTTCCATTGCACAGCCTCTGGGCCCAATTAAATGATTTTTAAAAATTAGGTTAGCAAAAAGAAAAAAATGGCCTGTTTTTTGTAGATGCAAAGACTAAATGGTCCCCCTACACTGAAGAGCTGACACAGACAATGATAACAGAAAGATGAAAAAGCAATAGAATCCTTGCATGTGCCCCCCCACCTCCCCTTCCCTCTTACTCTTTGTAGGGACAAAAGAAGGCAGCATTCCTTTTTCCATCATCTGCTGTCACAATACTGACTGGCTTGCCTTGCAAAATTACCTCTAGAATGACACAGAATTTGTACCAAGTGCAGGCAGATGACAAAACTGAAGATCAAATAATATGCAATTGAGAAATGAATTTTAGGTGCTTTTCAAAGCATTAAAGGCTTCTAGGTATTGGCCCCGAATAGTGGTGTTTATTTCATGAATGCATGAAATGGATCTGGCAATTTTTCAATAATATTGACAAACATTACCTCCTCTTTGAAGCCTTCCTCAACTTGCCCAGCCAGAAAAAGTGGTCTAAGGACTGCTCTTATCAGAAGAAAGCTTTAGGCCAATATCTGATCATCTAAAGGATCTTGAAGGATTAAAGTTACTGAATATTTGAAATAAAGGCCATCTGAAAATTCTGAAATATATGATCACTATCTGTTTTATTCCATTTACCTATTGCGTCATGACAAACCACCCCAAACTTAGTGACAAAATGTCAATCATTTTATTATGCTTAGACTTTCCGTGGATCAAAAATAAAGGCACATTGCAGGCATGGTTTTCTCGGCTCCATGTCAGGGCCTACCCTGGAAAGCCTTGACTGGCTGGAGGTGACTCACACTTGTGAGTCATCTGCAGGTTTCTCCATCTGCGAGTTGGATTCTTGGGCTGGGGTGACTGGCAGGCTCAGCAGGGACTGTCATCAGAGCACTTACATGTCCTCTTCCCAGGAGGCGTGGCATTCTCACAGTACAGCTGCTGGCTCCCAGGGCCTGTGTTCTGAGAGGGAACATCCAGATAGTAGAGATTCCAGAAAGCCAGATAGAAACCTTATGCCTCTAAGGATCTTGCCTTGGAAGTCACATAGCATCACTTCTTCTGTTATCTACAGGTCAAAACAGTCACAAGCCTGCTCAAATTCGAAAAGAGGGGACGGAAATGGAACCTCTTCATGGGAGGAAGGTAAAAGAATTTGGTACCATCTTTAAGACTACCACATTACACCCATGGCATCTTCTCCACACTTTTAGCACAGCCTCTCTGCAACTCGATGATCTGCAATTTGTTTTCTCTTCTCCCCAAGTGACTATGAGCTCATGCAGGGCAAAAATTATTTATAACCTTAAAAAATTATATTCTAAGAAACTGTTTATTAAAATGAGACACTATAAATATTGAATGAAGTTTACACACACACATACCTAGAGAAAATTAAAATGCTAATAATCAATCTAAAGTCTATGGTTTAATCTCTTACTTAAATACAGTCATTTGCATTTGAGTAACTTGACAGTGATGCAGGGCAGGCGACCCCCCCAAATTGGGGTTTAGCCCACCAGGGTTATTGGCTCCACCCAGGAAAGAATTCAAGGGGGAGACAGTGGTGTTAGACAGCAACTTTTATTGAAGCAGCAGCGTACAGCAGTGGCAGAGGTACTTCTCCTTGTGGAGCAGGGCCACCCCATAGACAGTGAACTCAGAGTAGTGGCCGAGAGCCAGTTCTGTAGTCATATTTATACCCACTTTTAACTACATGCAAATTAAGGCGGGATGATGCAGAAATTTCTAGGAAAAGGATGGTAACTTCCAGGTCGTTGTGTCATTGCCATGGAAAGGGGTGGTAACGTCCAGGTGTTGCCATGGCAATGGTAAACTGATATAGCACACTGGTAGGCATATCTTACGTAATGTTGCTTTTGCCCCAGATGCCCTGGACCTTTTAACTAGTCCTCAATCTGGTCCAGTTTCCGAGTCCCTGCTCCAGAGTCGAGTACCGCCTCCTACCTCAATGGGCAAGAGTCTAGAAAATTTAATCCTTAAACCTGGTAACTTACATAATTATTTTTCTTTGGATGCATTCTAATTGTTTCAGGGTTTCTAGAGATGGACAATTGAGAAGGTGGCAGTCTTGCCTATTTCTAGCAAAATTTCATTAAATAAATGCTGGCAGACAACAACAAAAAAGCCCTAAAAAGAGTGTTTGTTATTTTGCCCTCCGGGTGCAGATTGAGATGTGACTTTTATCAATCAAGAAAATTGATCATAAGAAAAAGGAGATTGTGACTTAGAAGCTTTATCTCTAGATTTTTCGTTTATATTCAAAAGTACATTGACAGTCCTCTGTTCCTTGAACAAGACAACATGCCTCTTTGCAGCGCTCTTGCATTAGCTTTTCTTTTGTCTAGAATGTTTTTCCATAGTATATTCGTGCCTCATTCTGTCACTTTTTTTTTTTTTTTTTTGAGATAGAGTTTCGCTCTGTTGCCCAGGTGGAGTGCAGTGGTGCGATCTCGGCTCCCTGCAACCTCTGCCTCCTGGGTTCAAGCGATTCTCCTGCCTCAGCCTCCCTAGTAGCTGGGACTACAGGCAGGTGCCACCATGCCTGGCTAATTTTTTTCAGTTTTTTTTTTTTTTTTTAGTAGATACGGGGTTTCACCGGGTTAGCCAGGATGGTCTCAATCTCCTGACCTCGTGATCTGCCTGCCTCAGCCTCACCTCCCAAAGTGCTGGGGTTACAGGCGTGAGCCACCGTGCCTGGCTTCGGTCACTTTTTAAAAACAACAGCTTAAATGTCAATGCATTGTCCTTTTCTAACTATACTTTATACAGTCCTTACTCCTATCACTCTATCTAGTTTTGTCATAGTATTTACGTAACAGAAAACTACTTATTTATTTATTTAAGTCAACCTCCCTTACTGGAATGTAAACTGCATGAGCATAGGGCCTTTCAGCTTTATCTTCTACTACCATTCTAGTTCGTAGTACAGTGACTGGTGCATAATACGCAATATACATTTGTTATATAAAAGAATGAGTACAAGCATATAAAGACAACCTCCATTGTACAAGGGCATGGAGAAAATAAATAGTGATGCATTTAATGAATTTATGTATTGAACAACTTTAAACATCACATCTAAAGAGCTTAACAAGTATTTGTTTTTATAGTTTTTGCTGAAGCACCAAAATAGAGGCAAAGTTTTGTGGAGGCCAAGTGCTACCTTATTCTCAAATGGAGTTTTAGACCATCCATGAATTACTTGCAAAAGGCATGTCCTGAAACTCTGCACCACTAGACCATCGTACACCTTTAATGAATTCTTAGATGCATTTTATGTATGATCTATGTCTATAAAAATGAATTCATTAGAAGACATTTTAAAAATGGGAATTTCCCTGGACAAAGAGTTTTAGGAAAGTGGAGCATTTCTTTTGAAGCCATGTGAGGAGAGCTTTTGGAAAAGCACTAAGGAATCTTGATACGTATGCTTCGTGCTTCTGTAGACAGAGGGTTGGCACCTGACTCAGATATAAAAAAGTCTCAAGGTTTTATCATTGCTGGCAGAGCAAGAGGAGAGATGGCCAGAGTGGAACACTGCAACCCACCCACTGATGCTGGGGTGAAGACGCCCTGGGCCAGACCTATAACACATAAATAGAAAGGAGCTGGACTTGAGGGTCTTGATTTTCAACAGGACGCTATCAAAAGTCCCCGCCTGGGAAATTGTACTAATAGCCCCCACCTGGGAAATTGTACTAATAGAAGAGTCAGCGTGGGGTGGTGTGTTAGTTTGTTTTCATGCTGCTGATGAAGACATACCCAAGACTAGGCGATTATACAAAAGAAAGAAGAGGTTGAATTGCACTTACATTTCCGCACGGCTGGGGAAGCCTCACAATCATGGCGGAAGGCAAGGAGGAGCAGGTCACATCCTAACGTGGCTGGCGGCAGGCAGAGACAAAGAATGAGAGCCGAGTGAAACGGATTTCCCCTTATCAAACCAGCAGATCTCACGAGACTTATTCACTACCATGAGAACAGCATGGGATAACCCGCCCCACAGTCCATCTCCCACCAGGTGCCTCCCAGAATACGCGGGAATTATGGGAGTACAATTCAAGATGATATTTGGGTGGGGGCACAGAGCCAAACCATATCAGGTGGGCTGCCAATAAAAAGGGGCGGGCGTGTGTTAACGCTTTGGAGAAGGCATTGTTTCTCAGATAGGAGCTACAGGTGAGAGATCCCAGCGACAGAAGGTCGCCAAGGAATCTGTGGGAGAGGAAATAAGAATTTGGCTGTCCCCAGTTGTTTGAGACTGGGGAGAAGACGATGAGAAAAGTTTTAAATTGGATGAGAGGTTGATGCTCAGATATTAGGCAGAAAAGAAATTTTATATCCCTGAAAAATGAGAGTTCTTAATAACTAAGTAGAAAAAAAATGTCAGATTGGCCTCATATTTCATCTGGGGATAAATACAAACAGTTCAAAATTAGGGCAGTAGTGAGAAAAAAAAGTGGTCACTCTGCTTTTAACCTGACAACTCTTATTCGGTCAATTTAAATGTTATACAGGTTTTAGATAAAATACTAATAAGTAAAACACCTATGATAGAGTTCTGGGTAAAATGTACAACATTCTGTACTTCATAAAGAATATAAACTGAAGTTTATTATATATATTACATGTTCTCTCTATATTCTTTCTATATAATCTAATATATGTATTTTCTCTAATAGTAATGAAAAAAACCCACACATATAGGTATGTATAGAAAAAATTGGATGCTGACACACTTACCTAAATGTTAAGATAATTTTTTTCCCTGGGATTGATTTAAATTTTCTTCTTTATATTTATTTCCTCTGGCCCTGGAGGTGTGTATACTTTACTCATTCTTTGATGCAAATACTTTTTTTTTTTTTTTTTTCAGATGGAGTCTCACTCTTGTCGCCCAGGCTGGAGTGCAGTGGTGCTATCTCGGCTCACTGCAACCTCCTCCTCCTGGGTTCAAGCGATTCTCCCGCCTCAGCCTTCCAAGTAGCTGGGATTACAGGTGCCTGCCACCACGCGCTGCTAATTTTGTATTTTTTGGTGAGACAGGTTTTGCCGTGTTGGCCAGGCTCATCTTGAACTCCTGACCTCGGATGATCTGCCCACCTCAGCCTCCCAAAGGATTACAGGTGTGAGCCACTGCACCGGGCCACAAGTACTTTTTTGAGTCCTTTGAAGGTGTCTATTGGAAAATGTGATTACACTTCCCAGGAAGCAGGTGATAATCTCTCCTTAAGCCCCCTTGACAATGGGTGGTCCAGCCGCCTGTTGGGGTTGCTTGGTCCTTTGGCATGATTTAACATTTCTTAGGCAAATTTTTATTTTCAGGCAGCCCCTCGCTGGTTGATGAGAACCACCTGCATGCTGTTGCCCCTGCTGATGAGGGAATTCTAGCTGGTTCCAGGGCTTCTTGTGCTTTCTCTGCACAGTACTTTCTTGTTATTACCATGGCCTCTTGCCTTTATTTCATAGGCCTTTGTCAAACCCTGGGTAACAGTTTTCCTAAATATCCAGGGCTCCAGGAGGCCCTTTTTCTAGGCTTAAAACTCTCCTAACTTCTTCCCAGTCGGGAAATTGAGACTTAGAGCAGACCAACAACTTTCTCCTAAAATAAATCACCTCCTCTATCTGCAACGTAGGTCAGCTTCTCTAACTCTTTTACCAGCTGGAGTCCAGTGATCTGCTAAGGTCATATGTGTGCACGTGTTGCTGGGTGAATCTAGCTTTCTGTAGACTATGGGAGTGGTTGACATACATTTCCTAGGACTTCGTCATACACATAATGGAAATAATTCCATGTGAGCATACCATTTTTAGCTTACTAAATCCAAAAGTATATTAAAAAGTACTTTATGATAAATAGAAGAATAGAAGAATATCTTCACTTTGTAAAAGTTTTCAATGTTCTAATTCACTCATTAACAGCAAAAATCACACAAATATCTTGATAGATGCTGAATAAGAATTTTATAAAGCTCATTATTTATTTTAAAAATTGAAACAAACAACTTATAAAGTTGAATTTCTACCATATTATGTATTTTTTAAATTCTCATAAAATTGAATGGAAACTTCCTTAATGTGTTAAAAGCTTATACCAAAATATAATGTAAATATAAATATTTGATGCATATACATCTAATATCACATTTGAAGATTAGATACATTATCTTAAATCAGGAGCAAAACAAGTGTCCAATTTTAATTATTGGATTTCAATAAATCACTTGAAATTAGGGCTAATTCTTTGGAATTCACGTAAAAGAAATACGGATTTTGAAAATTTTGAGAAAAAATAAAACAGTAAAACTCTATGATTACAGAGATATGATCTGCATGAAATCCTAGTAGAATTAACAAAGAATGAGCGTTAATAAGAGAACTGAACAAGCTTGCTAAACATGAGGTCAACTTTCTCAATTCTTCAGCATTCATTTAAATAAGTAATGCCAGCCAAAACAAAAAATAATGTTATATAAAACAATAGCAACAAAATTTTAAAAGTGTTTAGAAATTAACCTTGGAAAGAAATCTACAAACCTTTATAATAGAAATTTTAAAATTGTAATAAATGAAATTAAAGACCTAAATAAATGTGGAGATCTATTATGTCTTTATTTAACAATATAAAAGTTTTTATTCCAAAATAACCGTGTAAGTTCAATGTAATTTCAATAAAGATTCAGTAGTACCTTTGAGGAACTGAACATATACATGTATATACAAAATATACAGATACAAAAATATCTGTGAAAAAGTCAGCTGACAATAAAGAAACAGGATATCTTCTTAGTGATATATAAATGTATTACAAAGCCTAAGTAATAATATTATAGGAAATAAAGAGTGAAAATATTAATGTAACAAAATAGGGTTCAAGAGCAGACCCCTTGATCTGGGAACTAGATAAAGATGAAAGTGGTATCATCTCCAATGGCAAAAGGTTGAATGGTTCATAAATTGTTTTGGGAAAACAGACTTACAAAGTATAAAAATAAAACTGGTCTTCTATTTCACAGCATATACAAAGGAGGACTCCTGATTGATTAATGATTTAAATGCAAATAGTAAAACCATAAAAAATAATGGGGCTATGGAGATTCATTACAGAACCTTAAAAGCACAATGTATATGGATTTAACTGCAATGGATTTATCAACATAAAAATTCAGGATATTTTTCCAGCAATGAATATTACAAAAAGTATTAACAGATGGACGACAGATTGGGAGAAGGTATTTGCAAAGGGTTTAATATTAAAACTATACAAAGAATGTCTTCCAAGTAACCAAAAAGATGAAAAAATTAGTAAGGAAATTGGCAAAGGATATAAATGGCACAAAATGACTGAAAATTATGTGTATAGATGTGCAACCACATGAGTAATCAGATAAATGCAAAATAAAATAAAATACTACTTCACAGTTATTGGAGTCCCAAAATGGAAAAGAAACTGTGTTGATAAGAATATGGAGAATTGATGCTTGTCATCTATAGCTTGTGGGAACATAGACTGGTGCAGCCTTTCTGGAGGAAATTACACAGTGGTGGATTTACAAATGCTTATATCTTACTACTCAACAGTGTGATCTTTGTTATTTTATTCTGGAAAAATCTTGCCCCCATTCCAAGCAGGGACATGTTTTGTGGAAATAGGTAATTGGAGGCAACATAGCTATTTATTATTAGGGGAATGAATAAAAGCAAAATGTGCTGATTACATACTATCGTTGTATTAGTCTGTTTTCATGCTACTGATAAAAACATACCTGAGACTGGGAAATTTACAAAACAAAGAGGTTTAATTGGACTTACAGTTCCACATGGCTGGAGAGGCCTAACAATCATGGCATAAGGCAAGGAGGAGTAAGTCACATCTTACGTGAATAGTGGCAGGCAAAGAGAGAATGTACCAGCAGGGGAAATGCCAGATGCTTATAAAACCATCAGATCTTGTGAGAACTCACTCATTAGCATGAGAACAGTAAGGGGGAATAGCCCCCATGATTCAATTATCTCCGCCTGGCCCGGTCCTTGACACCTGGAGATTGTTACAATTCAAGGTGAGATTTGGGTGGGGACACAGAGCCAAACCATGTCAATGGTATTCATACTCAACATGTCTGATCTTAAAAACTTCATGTTGACTAAATAAATAGAAAAGAGAATATTGATAGCATAGTCATAATTACAAGTACCTTCATAAAACATTATTCTTGTTTTAGAAAAAATTCTCATACTGAAAAAAAAAATAACCAAAAACATGAAATCAAGCATTTATTCCATTGATAGATGAATGGGGGTAGGACTCAGGGAGGAAGGTGAGAAATATAAGATAAAATATATAATAAAATAAAACAAAATGGGACCTTTCAGACTGATGGTGAACGTGTATCATGATTTATGTGAAATGTTTAATTCAGTTATTTGGACCTGTAAAAATCAAATATCATGGAGTAAAAATTAAATAAAATTTTATTTTAATGCATAGCAAAATTGGTTAGGAAGACAGATCCTATTCTACTATCAGTCTCTTTTTTGGAAATTCCTTTACAAACAGTAGACTGTTGAGCATTGTTTCTTCAAATTTTCTGTATGTGAAGATTTAAAATATTAGGCATTTTTGAATATGGAATTGATAATGTATGGTGAAGGCAGTTTCTTTGTGTGTTTTAACAATGCTATCCAATACGCAATGAGTATGTAAAACATTTCTGTCAACTTCAGGTCTGCCATTCTGTTCTATTACTTGCCAATATTTTCACTGCATGAAACTAACTTTAATTTCTTTGTTTCTGAGGAGTTGTTGACTTTCTGTAACATATTTTATGTACAATCCAAAACAATCCATTAAGCACTCCCTCCCCACATTCCCTGTTTTTCTGTTGACATTCAGATTCAACACATTTATAAAATTAAGGACTGTTTTGCCAATCTCAGGTACCAGGTGTACTATACTTTGAGGGTTATTTATTTTCTTTAAAGTCAGACTGGATTTTGGCCCATACTTCATTTGAATTTCTCTCCTTGCATTATTTGTCTATAGGAGAAATATTGATTGGAAAAGCAGTGTAGAATAAAGTTAAATGTCCTATATAATTTTTCCTAAATAATTAAAAATGAGTTTTTTTAAAAAGCGATGTTAAAATTGTTAAGTAAAATCCAATGTGACTGATTCCTGTATTGACTTCCCAAGGATTAAAATCTCATTAGATAAGCATGTAATATATCTTACATGATAAAGTATCCATAAGAGTAGCTAATAGTCTTCTTAGCATGTAACATTCAAAACTGAGCAATTAATAATATGGAGTGACCAGTAGCTAACAGTATTTAAATTTAATGAAACCTTCACAAATTTATGTTCTTCCATTTCACAGAAGGAGAAAAGGCTGATATTTAACAGTATTCAGTTTTTTGGGGGAATACTTTTTAGGAGTAATAATATTTTCTAAGTGCTTATTCAAGGTAAGTTTTACATTATGGGAAAATTTAAGTTATTAATTCTCATTAGATTTATTTAGTGTTCTGTCACTCTTACATTTTTAGAGATTTTTCCTAATAAGATATGTATATTTTGGCATCCAACCTCTCAATATCTTGCATGGTATTTAATATTGATATAGATATTCCTTTTTGTTATCCTGGAGTTTGAAAATACCAGCTTGTGGTATGTCCTTTGTATATTATGAATTAAAATATTTGCCATTCTTTAAAATACCATGTTATCCATGATTCATCTTTTATTAACATTAAATCCACAGACTGCCATAAGCATAGTCTTATCACAGTTTCTTCTCACCTAAGTATTTAACAATATAAATCAATGTGTTAGATGTTCTTTCATGTGCTACTAGGGAAAAATAACTGGCTTTTAAATGATTTTTAGTTGTAATTATAACAATAGCTATAGTTCTTCTCCTGATGGCTTTTTTTTCCCAGGTGGCCTATTTTTATCCTGACATTTTTGTCCATCCTATGAATTTCATCATAGGGAAGGAACAGCAGTTTGTCTTAGAGCAGCTCAATTTCAATCTCCAGGTGACAAGCTGATATTTCTTTCCTTTGAAGAAGCTTTTAATATGATGGGTTAAATGTCAAGGAAAAAAAACCCATCATATATTGAACCTTGATAACCTCATTTCTCTTAATATTAATAACACTGACATTTGATTTTTAAAAAATGTTCTATTTTTTAACAGATGTCAAGATTTTTAAATAATGCATTTATTTAGGTATCTTGCACCTTGTTACAAGTCATTTAGTGTAATCACAACATTTTGGTGAATAGAAAAGAAATAATCAACTTCAAAGGTATTTACTCATCTTCAGCTTACTGATAGTGTAAAAAGAAAAACTGAATTATTACACTAAAAATTCTGTGATAGACTGTATTCATTTTAGTTTAAAAATGGTTATCTACTATGAATAATATGAAGGAGCAGAAAGACTAGAGTTGAAGAAGAAATAACTTCTATTTATTAGATGATAAAAGGAAAGTAAGTTATAAACAGCAGAGTTTAAAATGGTTTCTTAAGTGTTACTGGCTTCTTAAATACATTTTACATTACTTTTTTTAGACACACAACTATTTAAATATTGAGAAAATAGAACGTTATATGTTTACTATCTGTTTACCTAAGACCATTAATTATGCAACAAATATTAAATGTAGTAATGTGTCTGGAATTGGTGCGTTCTTGGTCTCACTGACTTCAAGAATGAAGCCGCGGACCCTCGCGATGAGTGTTACAGTTCTTAAAGGCGGCGTGTCTGGAGTTTGTTCTTTCTGATGTTCGGATGTGTTTGGAGTTTCTTCCTTCTGGTATGTTCATGATCTTGCTGGCTTCAGGAGTGAAGCTGCAGACCTTTGCGGTGAGTGTTACAGCTTATAAAGGCAGTGTGGACCCAAACAGTGAGCAATAGCAAGATTTATTGCAAAGAGTGAAAGAACAAAGCTTCCACAGCGTCAAAGGGGATCCAAGCAGGTTGCCACTGCTAGCTTGGGCAGCCTGCTTTTATTCTCTTATCTGGCCGCACCCACATCCTGCTGATTGGTCCATTTTACAGAGAGCCGATTGGTCTGTTTTACAGACCAGAGAGCTGATTGGTCCATTTTGACAGGGTGCTGATTGGTGCGTTTACAATCCCTGAGCTAGACACAAAAGTTCTCCACCTCCCCACTAGATTAGCTAGATACAGAGTGCTGATTGGTGTATTTACAAACACTGAGCTAGACACAGACTGCTGACTGGTGCATTTACAAACCTTAAGCTAGATACAGAGTGTCGATTGGTTTATTCACAATCCCTTAGCTAGACATAAAGATTCTCCAAGTCCCCACCAGATTAGCTAGATACAGAGTGCCGATTGGTGCATCCACAAACCCTGAGCTAGACACAGGGTGCTGATTGGTGTGTTTACAAACCTTGAGCTAGATACAGAGTGCTGATTGGTGTATTTACAATCCCTTAGCTAGACATAAAGGTTCTTCAAGTCCCCACTAAACTCAGGAGCCCAGTTGGCTTCACCCACTGGATCCCATACAGGGGTGGCAGGTGGAGCTGCCTGCCAGTTCTGCACCTTGTGCCCGCAATCCTCAGCCCTTGGGGTGGTTGATGTGACCGGGCGACGTGGAGCAGGGGGCGGCACTCGTCGGGGAGGCTCGGGTAGTGCAGGAGCCCACGGTGGGGGCACGGGGGTGCTCAAGCATGGCAGGCTTTAGGTCCCGAGCCCTGCCCTGCTGGGAGGCTGCTAAGGCCCTGTGAGAAATCGAGTGCAGTGCTGGTGGGCTGGCACTGCTGGGGGACCCAGTGCACCCTCCGCAGCTGCTGGCCCCGGTGCTAAGCCCCTCACTACCTGGGCCGGCGGGGCTGGGCCGACCGCTCTGAGTGCGGGGCCGCCACACCCACCTGGAACTCGCCCTGGCTGGACGCGCGCCCCGTTTCCCGCTCGCACCTTTCCCTCCACACCTCCCCGCAAGCGGAGGGAGTGGGCTCCAGCCTTGGCCAGCCCAGAAAGGGGCTCCCACAGTGCAGCGGCGGGCTGAAGGGCTCCTCAAGTGCGGCCAGAGTGGGTGCCCAGGCCGAGGAGGTGCCGAGAGTGAGCAAGGGCTGCGAGGGCTGCCAGCACGCTGTCACTTACCAAGCCTGAAAGGTGATTCTTTTTTTCAGTTTTACAGCATAAAACAAAATCTGGTGCCGCGGGAGATGTGATTCATGACTCTTACATAGCTTTAAAATGAGGAGGAGATATGGGAGGTTTTTAGCCTCTTAAATAAATGCTGCAAGTATAGCTTACTCCATTTATCCTTTCTAACAATCGCTATACACACAAACACAAGTATGAACACATATAAGATGTGTAGTCTATACTTTTAGGATGTTAGCCACTAGCCACGTGTAACTACTTAGGTTTAAATTTAAATTCATTAAATTTTAATAAAATAAAGAGTTCTTTTCCTCATTTTCACTAGTCCCATTTTAAGTGCTCAAGAGTCACCTGTGGCTGCTGGCTTCCCGATTGAACAGTACAGGTCTAAAACATTTCCATCATTGCAGAAAGTTCTGTTGGACGGTGCTGCTAATTGATTTCTCAGTGTGGAAGGAGGTGTCTTTAAACACCTTTGATTCTTTCATAACATTACTTTCAATATTTTAATATCTAGTCCTACATATTTTCCACTGATATGGAGGTACGATATGCATCCATAAACTTTTCACAAATTTCTACTTAAAAAAAATATCAATACCACTGTGTACTATTGAGTTCTTAAAAATTTAAGAACTTAAAAATTAAAGTTTAAGAAAATTTAAAATTTAAGTTTAAGAACTTAAATAACAGGACAGCTTAACCACTCATCACATCATAGAGTAAAGAAGATACACTTTCTTAGGAGAAATAAAAAGATTAAGTATTCATATTTGGTTACTGCTATTGTTTGAATGTCCCCACCAAAACACATGTTCAATTTAATTGCCAATGTAACAGTATTGGGAGGTGGGGCTTTTAACAGTTGATTAGGTTACGAGGGCTCCCCCTTCATGAAAAGATTAATGCCCTGATGGAAGCAGTGGGTCAGTTATTTCAGGAGTGGGCTCCTAATAAAAGTGCCAGGTGGACTTATCTCTCTATCTTGTGGAAGGGTGCCTTCCACCCTTCTGCCATGGGGTGACATTCACCAGATGCCAGGGCCATGCTCTTGGATGTCCTAGCCTCCAGAACCATGAGCCAAATAAATTTCTTCATAAATTATCCACTCTGCGGTATTCTGTTACAACAGCAAAACACAGACTAAGACAGTTATTTACTTTGCAATTAACCTTTAAAAAATTAGTCACTCTTTGATTTGTATGAAGGCAAGATTTTGTTGTTTGTATTTGTGGCCTCTACTGAAACTTCTCTTCGAATAATTTTTCTTCAGACTGTGTTATTTTGTAATTGCATAAGGAGTCTGACATTCTAAAGAATGCTTTGAGGGAATTAGCTTTTTCTAATCTGAAAAATTATTGGTAATAAGGGCCATGGTAATTTCAATTTCAGTTTCAACAGAATATTTATTATATTAAAACACAAGGGGCACAATTTACAAGGCTAGTATGATATATTAGGTGTAGTTTAAAATGATAAAGTGCTTTAACTAAAAGTTATTTTATATCAACTTAATTCTCTATCAAAGTAAGTAACTTTATCAGAGAAAAGTTAAACTGAAGTTCAGAAAGTTTATCTACATTAATGTAAGTTGTGATTGCAAAGTAAGGATTTAAGCTTATGTCCTCCAAACTCGAAGTCCTGTTTTTCAATTCTGTAGCTGTGGTGTGCTGGTAAACCAGCTCTTAAAATTAAAAAAAAAAAAAAAATTAGTGCTTTGCCATATCTGCTGATTTTCGTGATGTAAATACTCCCACTGTGGCTAAATTTAAGCTACCAATGATTTAAAAAGCGGCTACAAAATTGTCAAATGTTTCATTATTGCCTGTCCTGACTCAGTCTGAGTGACTGCAGCACACCAATGCCACTCTGCTTTTCTAACATACAGAAACATTGTGAGTGAAGGGGAATAGGTGGAAGAACATTGTAGAATTATGGAGAGTCACCCTTCTCTGCTCCTGAATTTTATTATGTAGTATTTTCAACTAGGGAGATCTAGCTGAACATTCATCCAACTACGATTATTGAAGGTAATAAAAATACATATCTATAATTCTTTTCTATTTGAACTTTGTTGCATGGTACAACAGATTCTAAAAGAAAAAATCTAGTGTACTATCATTTTCAATGAAAATTCAATTTGATTCTCCTTTGTGCTCTCTCAACAAACTGATGCCAGGCTGGCATCCAACCTCAGGTAAAGAATAATGCTGAATGATCAAGTAAAACATAGGAACAACCACATGCATATCGTGATATTACATGTCTCCAATGATGAGACTTTGTCCTCAGAACAGAGGAGACAACTTTAGACTCAACTGACCATACTATCTAATAACTATCATAAAGAACAGCATACCATTAACTATACAATGTTCAAACCATTGGTTTTGTTTTTACAGATGTTCTCCAAATTGTAATTGCAAATAATCATTATTAAAAATTGCACTTAACAGGCCAATTTCTTCAATTACATGCATGCATATTTTGGTGTTAACTGAATTCTCTAGGTGCAATGTTGAGGTAATGTTACCCTAAATCTAATACAGCATTCCACAGAAGAGACGATCTTTGAAGTGAGAGCCTGGTAAAACCTCAAAAACATTCTCAACTCAAATGATCTCTCTCATGCTCAAATGTCCCTGCACATAAAGCCACCCATGAAGAGTATTAAAAAGGCGGTTCTATAGGCTCCACTGCAACGGACTCTGAAGGAGTACATTTAAAGAATGGTTGAAGAATGTGTACTTTTCACAATCACACCATATGGATTTGATGAAAGTTTAAGCTTCTACTGAAATAGAATTAAAATAGAAGAAAATTAGGTATCCAAACTTCACTAACTTTAGGCCTCTAAACACATAGTTTTCTAGTTCTTAAAGACTTTATATCCCCTTAAATACATTTCCTTAGATCTTCTTTTCCTGCTTTTAAATTTTGTTTGCATTCCAGTTCACCTTTTATTATGCACGTTATACATCACTTTTCAGTAAAACCTGTCTTGACCCACCCCCGAGTAAATTTACCTCTCCTCTTTCATTGCATATGTAACCCATCTGCATTTATTCTCGCATCTGTTACACTCCGGTGTCCTTTCGTTTGCTTCGTTTTGATCCGTAAGGGCCTACAGCCTTCTTGAGATCAGGGATCGGATGTTCATTTTGTGTTCCCGATCAGTGACTTGTCAAATATGTCGAATAGATGACTGAACAAATCAGCTTACCTGCTACCAAAATTGCCTCACAGAGTTAGGCTTTATTGTTGGGTTCTTAGGCCATTAAAAAAAAAAAAAAATCCTGGTACACATTTTAAAGGCACCCCTATTTAAAAAAAGTGACCATCATATATCTGTGTGTTCTTTATATAAGAATTCAGTTAATAAACTTCTTTTAGAAAAGCTTTGTCCCTCTTAAGGAATTCATATTATTATGAATTCACAACTCTGCCTATCCAGGTTTGAACTGTGTTTCCATCAGTTACCCTCTGAGTGACCTCAGGCAATTTGTTTAAGATATCTGTGCTTCAGTTTTCTTATCTTTTAGATGGGGCTAAGCTGGGCACATTGTCTAGTGCCTCTGTAATCCCAGCTACTCAGGAGGCTGAGGTGGGAGAATCCCTTGAGCCCAGGAGCTGAAGACCAGCTTGGGCAACACAGGGAGAACTGGTCTCTAAAGAATAAAAAAGAAAACAGGGCTATAATCATAACCACTTCTTGAGCTTTGACTAAATTAATAGATGCAAATAACTTAGTAAGAAAACATTGGAAATGTTGACTATTATTTCTTTTTAAAAATTTTGAGGCTTATATTTCTCACATTATTTTTCTTATTCAGGTTTTGAAAACATCTGAAGGTAATATTAATATCCATTCACAGTTACTGACCACATCATTAGTATGTTTGTTTTCTTCTACTTCTTCCTATTTTAATGTGATGTTTCTGCACTGCCTGGTTTATGATATACCTGTGAGATGCCTATTGTATGCCTTCATCTTTTATTTCAAGTTGTCTTGAATAACTTGCAGAACATCTAGAGAGCAAATAATTAATAAATACTAAATAGCCTTGGATATTTTACCTTTTAGTTAATGTATGTGCGTATGATCTTTATATATATATATATATATATACATACACACACACATATATATATACACATACATATATATATATATATATAATTTTTTCCTGTCTGTATTCTCACTCATCAGATGTCACTTTTTGCATTTGTCAATATATTCTACCTAACCTCTCCACCCTAATTTGTTCCTGTGCTTTGGGAAAACCAAATAATCACATAGCCATCAGCTTTGTTTATCTCAGAAAGGACTTTTCGAAGTCTTTAATCTTAGTGAGTAGCACAAATGACATTTTGCTTGCATTGTTGGATAACTTTGGTAGCTATCACCTGACTGAAATAGATGGGTTTGACAGTTAAATAATATTGGATCATAAATGAGACATTAAAGCTAACTTTATTCATTTGTAGCAGCTGTTTCCTTTCCCAAAGTAAAGTCCAAGAAAGTATAAATAACAGGATTTGAAGATGATAAGCAGCAATAAGCAGACACTTTGCAACTGTCCTCAACAGGACATATATCAGTAAGTTAATAAAAATATCATGTTTTATGGATAACAGGAGCAGGAAACATACATTAAAAAAAACTTTCAATACATCCAAAAAGATGGGATATAACTGAATTCCTAGAGATGTAGAGAAAAACCAACCTCTGATTTCAGTTTCCTGAAGTCTTCGTTGGCCGACTTTTAATCATTTACTCCAGGCACATTGATATTAACAGTATCATTGTTATGTTCCCTGACCCTCCAGTCCTAGACTGGCTTTAGAAGGGGACCGTCCCAGCACACCTCCTCAGAACTGAGTGGAAGATTTAGTTGATGTGCAGATGTACCACATTGTTTAGCAAGAAATGTCACATTTATTAGAAAAAAAAACAAGTGAGTGAAACTGAAGCCTCCCGGCAAAAGGAACTGGGAAGGAAACTGAAAAAAAAAAAAAAAAAAAAAAAAAAAGGATGGTTGTGATTAACAACAAAACAATTTCACTTAAAATGATGAGGAAAGACATCCATTGTTTAGTTAGAAATAGAAGCTCAGATTGGCTGGGCTAAGGTGGCACCAGGAAAGACAGAATTGGAGCTTATTTTTTCAATTTTCTGTTTCTGTATCTAAGAAGTTACTTTCCTCATAAGTTTGAGTATGGACACAACCGTAATACAGTGTATATTGGCATGGTTCCCATACTTCCAGGTTGCTCAAATCCAGGGTCAGTTATGTTTGTCATACAAGCATAAGAAGGTGAAGTTAAAACATTTGCCCAGGAAACTGATTTGTGAGGAGATGTTGGAAATAGGATTAGAGTTAAACATTTCACCCATTTTTACCCCACCTATCCTCCTCAACAGTCCCCAACATATTTACAAAGTCTGTTTTTGCTTCAAAGAAGGAGGAATTTAGCAAATTATTATTTTGATGAATATATATTTATTCCTACTCGTCACCCCATAATTGGTTAAGTCCTGGGCACTGATCCCTTTATTTGTTGCTGCAGAATCCTTCCAGATCCTTCCTTGGGTCTACTAGTCTATAATTCTTGATAAAGATGTTATTCATTTATTTTTGTAAATATGTTTGTATTTGCTCAGACTTCTGGGATCTTATGATTCCTCAATGAGTCTTTCAATATGAGAGGTAATGGCACTGAGATTGAATCAGTAGTTTCTGAGTGCTCTGGGGTAAATGTCATCAAGTCTAGATTACCTGTAAGCACGTAGTTTGACTAAGTAGTCTCTCACCTGTTAAGCTGCTGTTTGCAATTGCTTTGCTGTCAGTGTTCAAATTTATGTGAAGCCTGCAATCACACTTAATTCCTTTTGGGAAGAGGAAAGAAAATACGATTTAAGATCTAACATTCTAGATTTCCTCTTTCGTTTATTTATTTAAAAATATTTGTTAATTTCCTTTAAAGGGAATGTCGTATGCCTATGCACAGCTATTTTTATACAACAGAAAGTGAGAAAGAATTGTGGATAAGATTAAGAGTGACACCATTGGAGCCAAATGTCATGGGTTCAGAATCTTAGCTTTGCCACTATGTTTGTGTAATCATGTTTGCTCATTGTTTTTCTGTTTCCCCATTTGTAAAATGTGGTCCTAGTGGTATGTACCTCACGTCTACTTTATAGGGTAATTGCAAGAATTAAATGAATTAATGTATAGAGCACCTGGTGAGTGCTATGTACTATTGTTTAATAGATAGTGCTATGTAACTCTTTAATTCTTATTTAAATATGTCATATGATGTGTGTATATATGTATGTATAATATTATATTCTGTATATACATATATACATACCTACGTACAGACATGGCATTTTATTTTTCTTGTATGTTGCTCCTTATATCATATACTTAAATATGTACTATAGATGTTCAAAAGATAAACTATTTTAAAAGTATGAGTATGACTGTCACAAAAATATAAAAAGAATACATGCTGAATATTTTACTTGATTTATTGATTCATGAGAGAACCAATAAAACATTAAGATTGATTCAAAGGAGGATTCAAAATACACACACATACATACATATAGGCCATCAGGGATGATGAAATAAATTTTCTTACTGATATACACATATACAGAACTAATTATACATATGCTTATATATGTAACAATCAGCTCTTTATCTTCCTACCTTTTTGTCTATAATTTTATTGCCTTAGCATTTTGCTGATTATTGTGTACATTATATGTGGTCTCTGGATGCTTATAAACCTTATTTTTAATTTGTCCTCACTTTCCGTTGTATAATATAAATTTGAGTTTTAGTTTCAGAGAACTTATCGTTTGGCCAAGATGATTTCCTGCAGTGTATTTCATTCATTGTCATGATTCTGCTTATGCATCTAATAATGCTTCTATTTACAAATTTACCTATTCTCCTTTTTTTCTCTAATCCTTGAAGTCTTTTCTATTGTTTCACCATGCTAACATTTGCATTTTACAAGGACATTAGCTTTCCTTTTGCAATTTTTCATCATCTTTATGTATAAAACCCTAGTTTTTATTCCTCTATTTTAGAATATGTTAAAATGTTAAATTGTCTTGTTGTTCTTTTTGCTTTGTGTCTTTGCACAGTGTACACCCCAAGCATTTGTTAAACCCTTCTATCACATACCCAATGTCCATTTACATTTAGCTGTAGGATTTTCTCACTTTACCAATTGTCTTCTCGAACTTTCATGCGAAATCTACATCACTGACACAGAAGACTTTTTTGCTTCGTACTCTACTTCTAGTGATATTTGAAAGATATCTCACCAAGAGTTTTATTACTCATTATCATTGCTTTAATTATGTATTCCTATAATTCTTTTGTGAATGTGATTAAGTATCCTCTTTTCTCATTATTGTTCCTGGTACAACTTCTAAAATCTGCATCAGCTGATTGCTTTCTCCATCATTACAATTTAAAATCACCTCTTGACTATGTTCATCATTCACTGAAATTATTTCAAAGTCCCTTCCTTGGATTAATAACTCCTTGCCTTGTACTGCGCTCTCCTTTCTTTGAGAGATAAATAGGTAAGTAGCCCATTCCATAATCATCAACTCGTGAGATTAGAAGATAATACTAGAAGTTATTTAGAGTTGATCCCCTTGATTCCAGATGGGAGGGAGGATACTGAAACTTTCCCAGTCTGATGGTTATCTCTTCAGAAGGAGATTTGGGAGCATCTTATGTGAATAAATTTGTTTCTATGCTATGATGCAGAGTTACTAAAAGTGAAGGTTCAATTAACAGCTACAAATTCAAGTAAGTTTAAATCACATTACTGCCAATTATCCTTTGCTGCTACGTGCCAAAGGGGAATATTAACCAGAAAATTAGCATGTTGAATGTTTCATTCATATACAAATCAGATTCGAGCAAGATGTCTCTTCCAAGGAGAAATAACAAGACATGTATCCTTAGCTATCTTTGTAGGACAAGAGATTCAGTAAGGTACTAGTTTTTAGAAAAAACAAAACAAAACAACTATGAACCTTTTAAATAATTTTGTATTTGTGACATTATTTAATTGTTGTAAAGGCAGAATATTTCCAGAGTTGACATTTGTAAGTTTTCTACCTACTTCGTTATCTATCTTGTAACAGATAATAACTTTATTTATTTGTGACTTATTGCATCAACAGGAGGACAATTTCCTTTTTAATTTTTTTTCTTTTTTGGGGGGAGTAGTACTGAAATTGAGTGGTAGATAAAAACAATTCAGGGAGAAGTATCAAAAGTGTGCAGTGTGTTAATCAATACTAAGAAACATTCTTACAGCTTTTTCTTTGACTTTTATCTACTCTTTTTTCTCTTGCTGAAATAGCTAATGTCCCCTATTCACCTATCAATGTTTAAAACTCTATTGAACTATCACCTTTTCCGGAAAGTGTTCTCTCAATTTGTTTTGACAAATCTTTCTGCACTGTCACCCAGTGTGTGGGTTTCTCATTGCACTGTGGTAAGAATGGCTTGTCTATGGATCAAACTGCGGTACTCAGCTATGAAGTCCTTTGTTGGTGGGATGATTCTTGATTACCCCTGCATCTTTGATGACTAACACTGCATCTGACATTTGGTGAATAGAAGTCTATTTATATTTGATAAGTAGAATTCTGACCCACAGTTTGCTGTTATTTTGGTCAAAATAACATTATCACATTAAACAAAAGCAATATTGCGTAAGTGATACAGAGATTTAACAGACTCATAGGGCATATGCAATGGAGAAATCAAAACAAAAGAACAGTCAAAACAAAAGCAACAACAAAAAGACAAAATACAACAAAAACAGGAAGAGAGAGGCAAGAATAATTAAAATAAGTGAATTTGCTAAACCCTACATGAACTGCTACAGATTTGGTAGGTGCTTGTGCTAAAGACATGAATCAGCTATCTTTAGTTTTGTAAAATTGATGTAGGAGGGACATTATGGGGAGGAGACATCAAGAATTCTCACAATTCACAACTCTCCTCTATGGCTACTAAACCTTTCAAATAACAGGTAGTGTGGTGGTGATTGTGGTGTTAGTGGTGGTCTTAGGGGCGAAATTTGATTGCCTGATGATAATTGAAAGACAGTCCACCTCCCTTTTTGAAGCATCAATTTCTAAGAGATGATTCGTGAAAGACCTTCACAGAGAGTGAGGGATGGAAACCAGATTCTCTGGTGAAGCTTGGAGCAAGGGGTGGAGGGGGAGACTGAGTTCAGGAACAGACTTACAGGATCAAGACCATATTGAGATTCTGGCCTAGGGTATAGATACGCTGCTTGAACAGATTCTACTGATTGCTGAAAGGGTGCAGCATCTAGCCATCCTGGACCCTTATTTTGACAACCACAGGAGGCAGGGCTGAGACATGACTGGTAATTCTTTTGGCAATTTCAAGTGCCTTGCCACAGTCACCCCTCACAATGGCAGGTTATGCATTTTTGCTAATACTTTTTCTATTTTTCCCTTGAATTTCTTCAGATTTCTTAAGTGCATTTAATCTGATCCTGGTACTTTGTCTTCTGTTTTACCAATTCAAACTCTTCTTCCCTGTGACATTGCGTAAGAGGTGAATTTTAGCAATAGAATGATTATAAGATGACCCTTGGAAACTGGAACCACAATAATAAAATAACCATCTGAGTTTCACTAAGAATAAATATTCCTGGGAAAGAAAAACAAACTGCAATAGGAAAATAAGCAAACAACAAAAAACTCCAAATGAGAAACGAATGTGAATAAATTGCTACCTATGGAAGTGAAAATAAGATGAAATTCAAAAGCTGAATTTGACCCTAGTGTTCAGTCCCACTCTAAAAACAAGCATGAAATTACAATCAATAGAATAGGGACCAGCATTCCAAAGGCAGGTATTAGAGTCCAACATGAGAGGAATGCAGAGGATATAAGAGGCTTAATAAGAATATCATCATGGTGTTTAAAGGATTCCATCAATTTGGAATAGTTTACCTGTGAAGAGATGATTGAGAAAAGGCTTCTAGGAATTTAAAATCTATTTTGGAAAATAAAACAGTTACAGAACAGTGTCAGACCATGGGCAATGATTTCTCAATTGTGAGGTTTAGACTAATGATTGTGTATCATTTTGGAGAACAAGTTCTATGAGTTGGACCAAGTATAGATATTTACTTAGAAGAGGTGGAATTTGGGCCGGGCATGGTAGCTTACGCCTGTAATCCCAGCACATTGCGACACCAAGGTGGATGGATCACGAGGTCAGGAGTTCAAGACCAGCCTGGCCAAGATGGTGAAGCCCTGACTCTACTAAAAATACAGAAATTAGTGGGGTGTGGTGGCAGGTGCCTGTAATCCTAGCTACTTGGGAGGCTGAGGCAGAGAATTGCTTGAACCCGGGAGGCAGAGGTTGCAGTGAGCTGAGATTGAGCCACTGCACTCCAGCCTGGGTGACAGAGCGAGACTCCGTCTCAAAAAAAAAAAAGAAAAAAAAAAGAGGTGGAATTTAATCTGACCTTTTAAGGGTTTTAGGATTTAGATGAGCCTGGTTACTGGGGCATATTGGGATATTTTACATGAGAAATAGGAAAAGCAAATTTACATATATTTAATTTGGCATAATGGATAGCCATGATGTAGGGTGTTTTCCACGAAAACGTGTTTTTGGTATTGTTTAAATGCCATCATAGGTGAAGGCAAGAAAAAAAAATTCGTTTATTTCTCACTTGCTTCACTCTCATTTTTATCAGGATTTTGGTGACCCCTGGTGAAGAACTGTATTTCACATGCTATTTTATATTTGTTTGAAAATAATTATTAATAAAATACATGGCCATAAAAATATTCAAAATTCATGTATAGATTATTAGTTTTTTGAAGTGAAGTAAGGGTGGTGTTTTAAAAAATAATATCTTGACTTATTGTAGAATTTTTTTTAATTAAGAAACTCACCAGACACTTTAATACTATGCCCTAACTAGGTCCCTTATGTCTCTGAATTGCTTGTACTGTGAGGGGAATCACTTAACACAAGCTTATTAGACAACCGAGTAGCTTGGAAATCCCCCGCTAGACCTTTCAATAAGGTTTAATCAACCAGGTAAGACCCTGATGAGGCTGGCAGTTAGACTTACTGTATTTTTTAAATGGAGATGCTGAGTTTCAAAATATTAAAATGCTGTTTAAATACAGTGATGACAAAATTGGAGGTGCTATTGCAGCCACAAATCCAAATCCCTGCCCCCCACCCCCACCACCACCCTTCAACCCTGTGGTTCATTACAGTGCTTTGTTGAATTAACAAGTATTAATTTACCTCTGAATTGCTACTGGGAATTTAGCCTGATTCAATATTGCCATCTGAATGGAGAAAATAGTTGCAGTACTAATAGATATTGCACTGGAAATAATTAAACTGAGTTTTTTTAACCCTCCATATCTCTGAAATGAATTAGCATTTCTACTTTAGTTTTCTTTTAAAAAAAACACACATATACTTATATATGTGTATATACAAATGTACAAATAGGAATATATGTATATACATGATAAATAATATATGGACATAGTAAAAAAATTCCAAATATATGAGGTTATATTATTAAACATAATTTATCTCTTCATTCACCAGGTTTTTAAGTTGCTAATGTAAGGACAAATAAAAATTAAAGTTAGAAGCTTAATTCCCCTCTTAAAAGCAAGAGAATGTCTCCCTTACCTTTTCTTAGAGGGTTTACTTTAGGAAACTTGTAATTATGTTATTTCTTGGTCTCTGAAATGTATGGAAAAAATTCTTAAAAGCTAAATAAGCTTCTGACCAGCTTTACAATGCAGAAATGTCTTTCTCAAGGACCAGGAATCACCTCTTTTAAATGTAATTATCAAGCAAAAAAGCACCCCACCTCCCAGTTTCTTTGGGAGGGTAGGAGCCTAACTCCAGTGAACATCTCACTCTAAGTTGCAAAACTACCTCTTGTCATAAAGACGAGTTTATTTCTCAATTGGATAAATCCAATTAGGTCACACAAATGATCATCCCAACTACTGAGTGAATTCAGGATGAATTAACGTGTGACAAATGGTGCTATCAAGTCCTCTTACTTGAGGACTTGGCTATATAAAGGGGTGAGGTTTCCTTCTGTTTTTGTAATCCCTTAGCAGATTTTGTGGAATGCACATCACATTCTGGTTTAATGCTCATTCGACAATAAAATTGTCTTCTTTCTCTTCTACCTATATAGCGAGTTTTTCTGGGTTGGTAGGAGATTTTGTTTTTAATCCTATTTTCCCCAACACAAAACAGACACCACTCTGGTTCTTAACAGAGAAAAGGGATGAATTTTAGGTATCTAAGATACCTAAAGGATTCTCCAAGATGATTGGAGAGTCTGAATTGGAAACTAACATAATACGACCATTAAATCTGGACAGGCAAGCTTTCTAGCTTGAAAGACAAAGTGAAAAATTACCTAAATGTAGGGATAATTTTCAAACACATTGGACAGCCAAAAATATCCAGTATCCGCTACATCCTCCCAGCCCTGTCCCTCGTCTTTATTATTCTCAAATGTCACTATTATTAGTTATGTAATACATTCGTGCACCATATTACATTGACATACCATGTATATGAGATGGTCCAATAAGATTATAATGGAGTTGAGAAATCCCTATTGCCTAGTAATGTCCTAGCTATCCTAATATCTTAGCACAATGCATTCATCACTCATGTATTTGTGGTGATGCTTGTGTAAACAAGCCAATTGCATAAAAAGTATAGTACACACATTATGTACAGTACATAATACTTGGTAATGATACTGGTTTATGTATTTACTATACTATTTATTGTTATTTTAAAGTGCACTCCTTCTGAGTATTAAACAACTGAACTGTAAGATAGCCTCAGGCAGATCCTTCAGGAGTGCTATAGTTTTGATGTTTGTTCTCTCCCAGTCTCACCTTGAAAATTTATTCCCAACGTTGGAGGTGGGGCCTAATGGGAAATGTTTGAATTCGGGTCATGGGGACAGGTCATGGGGTAGGGAGTGAGTGAGTTCCCAGCCTATTAGTTCCCACGAGAGCTGGTTGTTAAAAAGAGACTGATGGCCGGGCACTGTGGCTCACGCCTGTAATCCCAACACTTCGGGAGGCCGAGGAGGGCGGATCATGAGGTCAAGAGACTGAGACCATTCTGGCCAACATGGTGAAACCCCGTCTCTACTAAAAGGACAAAATTTAGCCGGGCGTGGTCGCGCTCGCCTGTAGTCCCAGCTACTCGGGAGGCTGAGGCAGGAGAATGGCATGAACCCGGGAGGTGGAGGTTGCAGTGAACCGAGATCGCGCCACTGCACTCCAGCCTGGCGACAGAGCGATACTCCGTCTGAAAAACAAAAAAACAAAAAACAAAAACAAAAAAAAAGAGACTGAAGCCTCCACACCTCCTCTCGCTTCCTCTCTCACCATATGATCTCTGCACACACCAGCTCCCCTTCGCCTTCCACTATGAGTGGAAGCAGGCTGATGCTGACACCATGCCTCTTGCACAGCCTGCAGAACCACGAGCCAAATTAACCTCTTTTTATAAATGACCCAGCCTCAGGTTTTTCTTTATAGCAACACAAAACAAAGACAAGGAGGTATTCCAGAAGAAGGCATTAGCGTCATAGAGATGACAGCTCCATGCTTGTTGCCCCTGAAGACTTTCCAGTGGGACAAGATGTGGAGGTAAAGACAGTGATATTGATGGTCCTGACTCTGTGTACGCATAGGCTAATTTGTGTGTTTGTGTCTTTGTTTTTAACAAAGACATTTAAAAAGTGAAAAGTTAAAACAAAAAATTTAAAAATAGAAAAAGCTTATAGAATGAGAAAATAAAGAATAAAGAAAGAAAATATTTTGTATAGTGGTACATGTGTTTGTTTTAAGCTTTGTTATTACAGGAGTCAAAAAGGTAAAACATTAAAAAGTTTATAAAGTAAAAAAGTTACAAGAAGTTTACTTTTTATTGAAGAAATAAATTTTTGTTTTATAAATTAACTGTAGCCTAAGTGTACAGTGTTTACAAATTCTATGGTAGTGTACAGTAATGTCCTAGGTTTTCACAGTCACTCACCACTTTCGCCGACTCACCCAGAGCAACTTCCAGTCCTGCAAGCTTCATTCATGACAAGTGCCCTGTACAGCTGTACTATTTTTGTCTTTTATACTGTATTTTTACTGTGCCTTTTCTATGGTTAGTCATGTTTAGATATGCGAACACTTACCATTTTGTTCCAGTTGCTGATAGTATTCATTATAGTAACAGGCTGTACGGGTTTGTAGCCTAGGAGCAATAGGCTATACCATACAGCCTAGGTGTGTTGTAGGCTGTAGCAACTCAGTTTGTGTGAGTACACCCTATGATATTCACACTATGAGGAAAATGGCTAATGATGCATTACTCAGAATGTATCCCCATCATTAAACAGTGTTTGACTGTACATCTAGATAAACTACACTGGCTGGGAGAGGTGGCTCATGCCTATAATCACAGCACTTTGGGAGGCCGAGGCGGGCGGATCACAAGGTCAGGAGATTGAGACCATCCCGGCTAACATGGTGAAACCCCGTCTCTACTAAAAATACAAAAAATTAGCCGGGCGTGGTGGCGGATGCCTGTAGTCCCAGCTACTTGGGAGGCTGAGGCAAGAGAATGGCATGAACCCGAGAGGCGGAGCTTGCAGTGAGCTGAGATCGCGCCACTGCACTCCAGCCTGGGCGACAGAGCGAGACTCTGTCTCAAAAAAAAAAAAAAAAAAAAAAGATAAACTATGCACATGCAGGCAGACAATATGAAAAATACACATTCTGTCTTGAATATTGTTTTCTTAAATTTTTTTTATTGAAGAATGATAAACATATATAAAAGTAGACAAAATGTAAATGTACAATCCAAAGAACTATCAAAGCTAACACCAACATAATCACATCCCAGGTCAAGAAATAGAACATCGTCAAATCCCCAAACTACTGCCCTGGCGCCTCTTGCAGTAAGCCACTTCTCTCTCCTCGTTCCTGAGTTTTAATACTATAGATCATTTTTTTGTGTGTGCCTATTTCTGAAGTTTATATAACTGGAATTGTATTCTTTTGTGTCTGGCTATTTTGGTTCAAAATTCCGTTGTTGAGATTATGTTTGTGAGTGTAGCTGTAGTGCATTTTATTGCTCTATGGTATTTCATTAATGTCAGTGTCCCCCTGGTCATTTGCTCACTTCAGTGTGGATGAAGTCTGTTTTCAGTTTGAGGCTATAATACATTAAGCTGCTATGAATATTTTGAAAGTGTCTTTAGGTGCATACGTCCATGCAGTGCTGTTCAGTAGATGCTAGGAATGGAATAGCTGGGTTATACATCAACTTTAGTAAGTACTGTTTTTGCAAAGTGATTGTACCAATTTGCATACCCATGAGCCCTGGATAAGAGTTCTTATTATTACTTAACATGCTCAACCAAAACTTAGTTGTAAGTCTTTCATAATTTTAGCCATTATAATGCATGTTTAATAGTGTCTCATTGAGATTTTATTTCAAATTTGCCAGATTAATAATGAGGGTGAGTACCTTCCACATTAGTAGTTATTTGTATCTCTTTCTGTGAAAGGATATTCTTTTTGCCCATTTTATGATTGAATTGTGTGTCATTTCTTATTGATTTGAAGGGATTATTTATTCTATATTCAAATAATTTGCTGTTTATATGTGTTGCAAGTGTCTTGTTACATGATTTGATTTATATTCTCAGTGATGTCTTCTGCTAAGTAGAATTTTAAAATTTTACTGTATTTGAATTATTAATCTTTTATGGGATATATCTATGTATTCCTACACACATTCATTTAGGATTTAAGATTTGTAAATTTCTTGTCTTTCTTTCTGCCTTTGTTTTAGAAACAGGGTCTTGCTCTGTTGCCCTGGCTGGAGTGCAATGGTATGATCATAGCTCACTGTAGCCTTGAACTCCTGGCCTCAAGCCATCCCCCTACCTCAGCCTCCAGAGTAGCTGGGATTGCAGGTGAATGCCACCACACCTGGGTCTGGGTAATTTCTTTTTCTTTTTCTTCTTATTTTTATTAGAGATAGGATCATGTTATGTTGCCCAAGCTGGTCTTGAACTTCTGGCCTTCAGCAATCCTCCTGCCTGAGCCTCCCAAGTAGCTGGGATTACAGGCATGAGCCACAAGTCCTGGCAGATTTGTTCATTTCTTTGAATTATTATATATTTTTAAGTTTATCTCCATATATTTGACTTTTTGTGTGCTTACAACTGGTATCTTTTTAAAATTTCATTTTGTAATTGTTGTTGTTGGTATATAGAAATAAAAACAATTTTCATATATTGACCTTGTCACCAGCAAATTTTCTGTATTTACCTATTAGTCGCAACGTGTTATCTGTAGATTCTGTTAGATTATTTGCATTCATTAGCATTGATTATGTAATGGTATACATTGGAGCTCATTTCATATTAGTAAACACAAAGCTGGATAATTCTTTTTAATGGCTAGTGAGTATTTTGTTAATATAATACAGGTCAGTGGCATGGTTAGTATGGAGACTGTAGAGTCAGACTTCTGGGTTTGACTTATGGTTCCATCAGTTATTATCTGAGTGACCCTATTAATGTCACCCATGTCCCTATGCTCCACCTTCCTTCAGGGAAGACTCATGCATATGTGTTGCTCTTACCAACACTATTTCAGTGAATGCTCTTGAGTATGTTCCTTGTTTATATGTTGTGTATAAATGGGTGTGAAGTTCTATATTTAGATATTTCTCTGAAATGGTTGTACTAATTTACACTCATATCAGCTGTTTGTAAGAGTTCATATTGCCTCACATTTTTGTCAACACTTGGTAATGTCAGCCTATGAAGGGTTTTGAACCAAGAAGATTTTGAAAATCTTGTCAAACATTGGCAAATTAAAAAAATAATAAAACAGTGTCTCAATTTTATGAGACTGACACACTGCTGGCTGTGCTAAGAGGTCTACATAGCTCATTAATTTTATAATTAGCACTTTTATGGTTACTAATGAGTTTTGGAAACTTTCCATATCCTTGATAGATATTTTGCTTTCTGTGAGTTGGCTATTCATTTTTTGCCTTTTTTTTTTTTTTTTTTTGAGACAGAATCTCACTGTGTCACCCAGGCTGGAGTGCTATGGCACGATCTCGGCTCACTACAACCTCTGCCTCCTGGGTTCAGGTAATTCTCCTGCCTTGGCCTCCCAAGTAGCTAAGACTACAGGGGTGCGCCACCACGCCTGGCTAATTTATTTTGTATTTTTAGTAGAGATGGGGTTTCACTATGTTGTCCAGGCTGGTCTTGAACTCCTGACCTCATGATCCGCCTGCCTCGGCCTCCCAAAATGCTGGGATTACAGGCATGAGCCACTGCACCCGGCCATTTTTTCTTATCAATTCAAAGGAATTCCTTCAACGTATTGAATACTTATCCTTTTTTTTTGGTTACATAGATTTTAAATGTCTTCTTTCAGTTTGTCATTTCTTCTTGTTGTTCTTTTTCTTTTTTGATGGGGTCTCACTCTTGTCACCCAGGCTGAAGTGCAGTGGCGTGATCTTGGCTCACTGCAACCTCCACCTTTTGGGCTTAGGTCTTGATCCTTCCACCTCAGCCTCCTGAGTAGCTGGGACCACAAAAAATACAAATTTGTATTTTATGTAGAGACGGGGTTTCACCATGTTGCCCAGGCTGGTCTTGAACCCCTGGACTCAAGTGATCCACCCATCTCAGCCACCCAAAGTGCTAGGATTACAGGTATGAGCCTCTGTACCTGGCCCAGCTTGTCATTTCTTTCCTACTTTGTGTATGCTGAACTTTGTTGTACAGAAATTACTTAATATTGTGTATTATGTTTTGTTCATTTTCCTCTTGTATAAAAAAGTCCCTTCTCATCTTAAAATCAAAAGATAATCTTGCATACTCTATTCTCAAAACTTTTAGAGAAATGCTTTTCACATACGTATCTTTAATGTACCTGGAGCTTGCTTTTGTGTATGGTTTGAAGTAGGGACTTAATTTCATTCTGTTTATTTTCCATATGAATAACCAGTTGTCCCAGAACAATGTATTGAAAAAGTCTTCATTTTCCCACTGATTTGCAAGCCCTGTGTCTTAGATCAGCTTTCCACAAATGCATGGCTACGCTTCAGAGCACTTTCCACTCCTTCTTTATCCTTGCACAAATTCCACATTATCTTACTGGTAGGATTTTGTAATACAATTCTTAGGTATCAACCCCCCTCTCTCTCCACTATTATTCTTCTTTAGGAATATCTTGGCTCTTTTTGGATCTTGAAGTTTTCATTACTGTAATTGTATTAGTCAGGGTTCTCTAGAGGGACAGAACTAATAGGCTAGATTTATATATGAAGGGGAGTTTACTAAGGAGTATGGACTCACACGATCACAAGGTGAAGTCCCACAATAGGCTGTCTGCAAGCTGAGGAGCAAGGAAGCCAGTCCGAGTCCCCAGACCTCAAAAGTAGAGAAGCCAGCAGTGCAATCTTCAGTCTGTGGCCAAAGGCCTGAGAGCCCCTGGCAAATCACTGGTGTAGGTCCAAGAGTCCAAAAGCTGAAGAACTTGGAGTCTGATATTCAAGGGCCAGGAGCATTCAGCGCTGGAGAAAGATGAAGTCTGGAAAACTCAGCAAGTCTGCTCTTTCAACGTCTGCCTGCTTTATTCTAGCCATGCTGGCAGCTGATTAGATGATGCCCTTGGAGATTGAGGGTGGGTCTGCCTCTCACAGACCACTGACTCAAATGTCAATTGCCTTTGGCAACACCCTCACAGACACACCCAGGAGCAATACTTTGCAGCCTTCAATCCAATCAAGTTGACACTCAGTATTAACCATCACAATTACATTTTAGAATTTTAATAGGATTTGTGCTAGTGGGTTGTCTGTGATTAGCTGTCTCTCAGAACAATTGTCCTCCCCCACCTGGGACCCCTTCCTCCTTGTTGCTTTAAAATGCAACCCTGGGGCGAGTCTAAGGGAATAGAGGGGCTTTGCCTCATGGTGGGACTGGGAAAGAATGTCTGCTGGGGACATGAACTGCAATTTGTCTCAGGCAATCTGGCCAAGGGAAAAGGGATCCACTCACATCCACTGACGGACTCCAAGATGCACTTTCCAAAGGGGCATCCCCCCATTAGAAAGGATCTCTCGGTGCTAGAACCTTACACTGAATGAACACTGGGTGAGCAGCCCCAGGTCAGTTCAGGTGTGAATTATGTTGAGTGACCAATCCAGGTACGAGGATAAAAGGCTGCGGCAAGACTCACTGTCCCAGTGCTGTTTGGGATCACCTGACTTAAGACATCCAGAGCATGGTGGCTGGCTGTCTTCATAGGAGAATTTAGAGTGAGAAAGATGGGGTCTGAGTTCCCCAAAACGTGTGGTTTGTCCTGTTTGAGCTTCCGCCTCCAGATGCATCACATGT